>NC_080397.1:6732857-7377142 GCF_030265065.1 Corythoichthys intestinalis | reverse complement strand
GATGGAGCTACAGGATGGTGGGGATTTTGATTCTGTTATATATATTTTTTTTTCCACAGAGAGGAAGTCCTATTTCTTCATCTATCAGCTACTGTACCCCTTCTCTCACCTCACTTAAACTTTTCTCTCTCCAAACCACCTCCAAAGTATCCAAACTCTCACCTGATCGCCACTCTCCTTTAAACACCT
Source organism: Corythoichthys intestinalis (assembly GCF_030265065.1). Lineage (NCBI taxonomy): Eukaryota > Metazoa > Chordata > Actinopteri > Syngnathiformes > Syngnathidae > Corythoichthys > Corythoichthys intestinalis. Next base: position 7,376,953 of record NC_080397.1, on the reverse strand, counting down.
ACATTTTGAATGCAGCCAGAGGTGTTGATAGACTGTATCGAGCTATCAAACCACACAGCAAATCTAAAGCACTGCCTGAAGCAATCACGTGGTACGGCTGGGCAGTGAAGCTTCGGACGTCATTATTTTTGGAACCTCCCCTAAATGAAGCGAGCCTCGGTATGCACTTCGCGGAAAAGTCCCTTCATTGCTCAACACACGCTTCGAAGGCGCGCCTCGTGATATCACTACCTGCAGGTATACATCGTGTTGCTGAAGCCTGCTATGTTTTGACTTTGATTCTGTACGTGAAGTTTGCTTTCTGCCACTTGTTATTAATGATCTCTTTTGTCTTTTTCTTTAGGATGGCACCGAGGTAGAGACTTTAGCTATACACCTGCAGGTATACATCATGTCTCCCACCTCACGTAGGTAACCCTGTGTATGAGTCCATTAGATAGAGTGGCAACACCACCCATGTATTGTTGGGTTGTTTTGGGTTCTAGTTTTAGCTGGGGTTTTTGGAACTGTTTATTTGGTGTTTGCTCCATAGTGCAGGGGGTTGGCTAAATGTTTGTGTGCTCTGTGTCCATTGATTCTTTTCCGTTAAATAAACTCTTTTAATTTGCAATTTTGATTTTTCACTGCCTCCTCCTTTCACACTTGCCATCTTATGTTACGCTCACGGCCCCTGACCACCAGGGGTATTCGTAACATTTGGGGGCTCGTCCAGGATCTTTGTGGTTCCGCGGAGGCAGCAGGTGTGTTGGTGTGCAGTGGCGGTCGGATTGCGAGTTTTGTTTAACTTTTTTTTTTTTTTTTTGTAATTCCCTGCGCGCCCTGGTAGACAATGGCCACGGGTTTTAGTGTTAAGGATTTCCTGGTTGGTCCCACAGTGTGACTGTTGGACCAATGTAGAAAGGCTGATTTTTGTGCGATCGGTGCACATTTTGGAGTTGAGCTCTAAAACTCAGCACAGCTGAAGGCGTCGGTCTCCCCCCCTTGACTTGCTGGTCAAGGGGGGCGTGTCTAATGAGGGGGTAGAGGGTCATTCTGATTCTCAGGGGGAAATTCCTCCCACTAGCCGTAGGTCCTCTTTAGATGGAGCCGGTTCGTCCCCCTCGGTTAAGGATTCGCTTAGCTCGTTTGAAGCTCAAGGAGGAGAGGGACCGGGAGCTCGAGTATAAACATCAGCAGGCCATGTATAAATTAGAGCTTGAGGTTAGAAATGCTGTCAGATTGAAAGAATTGGAACTAAAAAGTAGAAGGCTGGATGTAACGTTAGGTGCTCATTCAGTCGCAACTCACGGTGATAATTCATCACATAAGTCATTTGACGGCTCTCGTCCCCGAATTCCGTGAGTCGGAAGTGGAAAACTATTTCGAGACGTTTGAGAGGATAGCCACAGCTTTTAAATGGCCACTAGAGGCGTGGGCGCCCTTGCTACAGAGCAAGTTGACTGGGAAAGCTCGCGACGTGATGAGTAAAATGCCTCTGAGGGATAGCATGATTTATGCTACGCTAAAAGAGACTGTCCTGCGTTCATATAGCTTAGTTCCTGAAGCATTACGACAGCGTTTTAGGATTCACAGAAAAGCGCCGGAAAAAACATTTGTAGAGTTTGCTAGTGAAAAGCAGACTCTTTTTCATCGTTGGCTAAAGGCAAGTGAACTCACGGATTTTAAATCGCTTTGTGATTTCATTTTGATGGAGAATTTTAAAAATAGTCTATCGGATCGGTTGGCCACTTATTTAAATGAACAGAAGATCACAAATGTGTCCGAGGCAGCTGTGCTGGTAGATGAGTATGTGATTACTCACAGGCAGCATGTGGATAAAAAAGATGACTTTGAGAAACGGGACATGAGTAAATTGAGTTTTAAAAGCCGGTATCAGTCAGGACTGGCGTCACCACCAACCTTGACGTAACGTCGCTGTTTTCTTTGTCATAAAAATGATCATTTAATTGCCAACTGTCCAGAGCCGAAAAATAAAGACAGAAAGGCGGAATCTTCCCCGAATGGGTTATGCCCTGTGCGTTCTGATCCAGTTCAAGTAAATGAAGTTGGGGTTTCCTCTTATGAACCTTTTATGCTCGACGGTTATGTTTCTCAAGGCTCTGGGGAAAAGTGCTCAGATTGCATCCTTCGTGACACCGGAGCAGCACAATCTTTTATCCTGGGTGATGTATTGCCTTTTAATGAAGAGTCTTCTTGTGGCTCGAGTGTGTTGGTCCAAGGAATAGGAATGGAGTACATCATGGTGCCGTTACGCTGGGTAAATTTGTCATGCGATCTCTTGGCAGGCACATTTTCAGTTGGGGTTCGCCCATCATTGCCGATGCCAGGCGTCACTTTTCTGTTGGGGAACAACATCGCTGGTGGTAACGTCACTCCTGTGTTGGAGGTCGTGCAGAAACCTGATGGGTCGCAACCGGATGAATTGGGGTAGGCTCACCCTGACGTGTTCCCGGTATGCGTCGTCACTTGTGCACAATCAGAAAAGCTGGGTAATGAGGTCGATTTAGCGAACACTTTTTTCGCGGACGGATTAGTTGACCCCGAGAGGAGTGGGACTACAGAGTCAGTGTTAAAAAGATAAGCATTTGATGCTATTTCTTTAGCTATGACTCGTGATTACCTTATTGCTGCTCAGAAATCTGACACTAGTTTGAACAAATGTTTTGAGGCTGTTCAGCACCCGCATGACTTGAAGAATAAGGACGCAAAGTATTTTATTGAGGACTGGTTCATCCATCCATCCATTATCTTCCGCTTGTTCCGGGGTCGGGTCGCGGGGGCAGCAGCTTTAACAGGGAAGCCCAGACTTCCCTCTCCCCAGCCACTTCAACCAGTTCCTCCGGCGGGATCCCAAGGCGTTCCCAGGCCAGCCGAGAGACATAGTCTCTCCAGCGTGTCCTGGGTCGTCCCCGGGGCCTCCCGCCGATGGGACATGCCCGGAACACCTCTCCAGGGAGGCGTCCGGGAGGCATCCGAACCAGATGCCCGAGCCACCTCAGCTGGCTCCTCTCTACGCGGAGGAGTAGCGGCTCGACGCCGAGTCCCTCCCGGATGACCGAGCTTCTCACCCTATCTCTAAGGGAGAGCCCGGACACCCTGCGGAGGAAACTCATTTCGGCCGCTTGTATCCGGGATCTTGTTCTTTCGGTCACGACCCAAAGCTCGTGACCATAGGTGAGGGTAGGAACGTAGATCGACTGGTAAATCGAGAGCTTTGCCTTTCGGCTCAGCTCCTTCTTCACCACTACGGACCGGTGCAGAGTCCGCATTACTGCAGACGCCGCACCGATTCGCCTGTCGATCTCCCGCTCCCTCCTACCGTCACTCGTGAACAAGACCCCAAGATACTTCATCTCCTCCACTTGGGGCAGGATCTCATCCCCGACCCGGAGAGGGCACTCCACCCTTTTCCGACTGAGGACCATGGTCTCGGATTTGGAGGTGCTGATCTTCATCCCAACCGCTTCACACTCAGCTGCGAACCACTCCAGTGAGAGTTGGAGGTCATGGCTTGATGAAGCCAACAGCACTAAATCATCTGCAAAAAGCAGAGATTCAATGCTGAGGTCACCAAACCGGACCCCCTCAACGCTTCGGCTGCGCCTAGAAATTCTGTCCATAAAAATTATGAACAAAATGGGTGACAAAGGGCAGCCTTGGCGGAGTCCAACCCTCACTGGGAACGAATTCGACTTACTGCCGGCAATGCGGACCAGACTCTGACACCGGTCGTACAGGGACCGAACAGCCCTTACCAAGGGGCTCGGTACCCCGTACTCCCGGAGCACCCTCCACAGGATTCCCCTAGGCACACGGTCGAACGCCTTCTCCAAATCCACAAAACACATGTAGACTGGTTGGGCGAACTCCCATGCACCCTCGAGGACCCTGCCGAGGGTGTAGAGCTGGTCCACTGTTCCACGGCCGGGACGAAAACCACACTGCTCCTCCTGAATCCGAGATTCGACTTCCCGACGGACCCTCCTCTCCAGCACCCCTGAATAGACTTTACCGGGGAGGCTGAGGAGTGTGATTCCTCTATAATTGGAACACACCCTCCGGTCCCCCTTTTTAAAAAGGGGGACCACCACCCCGGTCTGCCAATCCAGAGGCATTGTCCCCGATGTCCACGCAATGTTGTAGAGGCGTGTCAGCCATGACAGCCCTACAACATCCAGAGCCTTTAGGAACTCCGGGCGGATCTCATCCACCCCCGGGGCCTTGCCACCGAGGAGCTTGCCAACCGCCTCAGTGACTTCAACCCCAGAGATCGAAGAGCCCACCTCAGAGTCCCCAGACTCTGCTTCCTCAAAGGAAGGCGTGTCGGTGGAATTGAGGAGGGCTTCGAAGTATTCTCCCCACTGACTCACGACGTCCCGAGTCGAGGTCAGCAGTACACCATCTTCACTATACACAGTGTTAACAGTGCACTGCTTTCCTCTCCTCAGACGCCGGATGGTGGACCAGAATTTCCTCGAAGCTGTCCGGAAGTCGTTTTCCATGGCCTCACCGAACTCCTCCCATGTCCGAGTTTTTGCCTCGGCAACCGCCGATGCCGCAGTCCGCTTGGCCAGCCGGTACCTGTCAGCTGCCTCCGGAGTCCCACAGGCCAAAAAGGCCCGATTGGCCTCCTTCTTCAGCTTGACGGCATCCCTTACCGCTGGTGTCCACCAGCGGGTTCGGAGATTGCCGCCACGACAGGCACCAACCACCTTACGGCCACAGCTCTGATCGGCCGCCTCAACAATGGAGGTGCGGAACATGGCCCACTCGGACTCAATGTCCCCCACCTCCCCCGGGACAAGGGAGAAGTTCTGCCGGAGGTGGGTGTTGAAACTCTTTCTGACAGGGGATTCTGCCAGACGTTCCCAGCAGACCCTCACAATACGTTTGGGCCTGCCAGGTCTGGCCAACATCTTCCCCCGCCATCGAAGCCAACACACCACCAGGTGGTGATCAGTTGACAGCTCCGCCCCTCTCTTCACCCGAGTGTCCAAAACATGCGGCCGCAAGTCCGATGACACGATTACGAAGTCGATCATCGAACTGCGGCCTAGGGTGTCCTGGTGCCAAGTGCACATATGGACACCCCTATGTTTGAACATGGTGTTCGTTATAGACAAACCGTGACGAGCACAGAAGTCCAATAACAGAACACCGCTCGGGTTCTGATCGGGGGGGCCGTTCCTCCCAATCACGCCCCTCCAGGTCTCACTGTCATTGCCCACGTGAGCGTTGAAGTCCCCCAGTAGAACGAGGGAGTCCCCAGAGGGGGCGCTCTCTAGCACACCCTCCAAGGACTCCAAAAAGGGTGGGTATTCTGAACTGCTGTTCGGTGCATGAGCGCAAACAACAGTTAGAACCCGTCCCCCCACCCGAAGGCGGAGGGAGGCTACCCTCTCGTCTACCGGTGTAAACCCCAACGTACAGGCGCCAAGCCGGGGGGCAATAAGTATGCCCACACCTGCCCGGCGCCTCTCACCATGGGCAACTCCAGAGTGGAAGAGAGTCCAACCCCTCTCGAGAGGATTGGTACCAGAACCCAAGCTGTGTGTGGAGGAGAGTCCGACTATATCTAGTTGGAACTTCTCTGCCTCACACACCAGCTCAGGCTCCTTCCCTGCCAGAGAGGTGACATTCCATGTCCCAAGAGTTAGCTTCAGCAGCTGGGGGTCGGACCGCCAAGGCCCCCGCCTTTGGCTGCCGCCCAACTCCCTACGCACCCGACCCCTTTGGCCCCTCCCACAGGTGGTGAGCCCATGGGAAGGGGAACCCACGTTGCCTTTTCGGGCTGAGCCCGGCCGGGCCCCATGGGGACAGGCCCGGCCACCAGACGCTTGCCTTCGAGCCCCACCTCCAGGCCTGGCTCCAGAGGGGGGCCCCGGTAACCCGCGTCCGGGCAAGGGAAACTGGGGTTCATTAATGTTGCTCATCATAAGGGGTCTTTTTGAGCCATACTTTGTCTGGCCTCTCACCTAGGACCTGTTTGCCATGGGTGACCCTACCAGGGGCTTGAAGCCCCAGACAACATAGGTCCTAGGATCATTGAGACACGCAAACCCCTCCACCACGATAAGGTGATGACTCATGGGGGGAGGACTGGTTGCTTTTAAAAAAAAATGGAAGTCTTGTTTGGACACTGATTTTTGCTTTGTTCAAGTGGCTGTCCCTGTACGTTACCACCATGCAGTTTTATCGCTAGCTCACGAAAATGCATGGGCAGGGCATTTAGGGGTGACAAAAACCTAAGATTGTGTATTGGGACATTTTTTTCTGGCCAGGTTTGAGGAAGGATGTTGTGCAATATTGCCATACATGCCACACGTGCCAAGTGGTGGGGAAGCCAAACCAGAGGCTTAAACTAGCACCCCTACATCCTATCCCTGCACTGGGCGAAGCATTTGAACATGTCCTTGTCGATTGCGTCGGCCCGCTAACCTAAGAGGAAGAGTGGTAATCAATATTTACTCACTATGATGTGTGTCGCAACAAGATAACCTGAAGCAATACCACTCAGAAAAATAACATCGCAGTCTGTAGTCAAGGCTCTGATCAAGCTCTTTTCTACTTTTGGGCTGCCGAAATTGGTACAAACTGATCAGGGTCCTAATTTCCTTTCTGGTATTTTCGAGCAGGTGTTAAAAACATTGTCAATCACACATCAAACATCTAGTGCATATGACCCGGAGTCACAGGGAGCGTTGGAGAGATGGCACGGCACATTAAAATCAATATTGCATAAGTACTGTTTTGAAAAGAGTAGGAACTGGGATGATGCTGTCCCTTTAGCTCTCTTTGCAGTCAGAGAGACTGTGCAAGAATCCCTAGGTTTCAGTCCAGCAGAGCTCGTATTTGGTCACACTGTATGAGGGCCTTTAAAGGTTTTAAAAGATGAAATCCTAGGTGTGGGACTGTCAAAGAAGAGAAATATCCTCAGTTATGTGAGCCGGTTTCGTGAGCGGCTACACAGAGCATGTAGTTTGGCCAAGGAGTATTTGTCGGGAGTGCAGAGCAACATGAAAGAACGGTATGACAAGACCGCCGTTTGTCGTTCTTTTGGGCCGGGTGACCAGGTACTGGTCTTGTTACCTGTTCCAGGTTCATCAATGTCTGGTTTGTCGGTTTTCGGGTCCATATACTGTGGAGAAAAAGCTCAGTGAAACCGATTACGCCATCAAGACTCCCGACTGTAAGCGAAAAACGTGTGTATGCCATGTTAACATGCTAAAACCGTATCATAACCATTTCCAGTACTGGGAGTGGGCCTTTAGTGGCCGCAGTTGCGGTGACTGTTCCCAGTTCTGAGGAGTCCTTAACGGAATGTGATGACGACGGGTTGGACACCAGAAGGCTCCAGTTGCAGACTCCTCGGTTGTCTAATACAGAAATGTTGAGCAATTTGTCGAGTCTGATGACTCATTTGAGCGCTGATCAGCAAGAGGATTTGGAGTCCTTGATTTTTAAAACGCTGTGTTGTTTGGAGAATGTCCGTCTAGAACAAATGTTTTAAAGCACGATATTTATGTCGGAGATGCACGACCCATAAAACGGCATCCATATCGGGTTGATGCAGTGAAGAGGGCGGCCATGAGACGGGAGACTCAGTACCTTCTCGAGCATGGTCTGGCGAAACCTAGCTCTAGTCCATGGAGTAGTCCATGCCTCCTTGTTCCAAAGCCCGACTCAACATTCAGGTTTTGCACTGACTACCGGAAGGTGAATCACCTGACGGTGCCAGATGCATTTCCTCTTCCTCGCGATGACAACTGTGTTGATACAGTAGGCTCGGCACGTTATGTGTCGAAGTTGGACCAGTTAAAGGGGTATTGGCAAGTGGCCCTTACTGATCGTGCTGTTAAATAAACTCTTTTAATTTCCAATTTTGATTTGTCACTGCCTCCTCCTTTCACACCTGCCATCTTATGTTACGCTCGCGGCCCTTGACCACCAGGGGTATTCGTAACACAGAGCTATTACCGTAATTTCTGGACTACAAGCCGCTACTTTTTTCCCTCATTTTGAATCCTGCGGCGTATGCAATGATGGGCCAATTTATCCATTTTTCTAACGACCGCCAGGAGCGCTCGAGCATAAAATGTGACCATAAAACACGTGGAATATATGTGTCAAGGAAGACACTAGTTTGCACTTTTACCTGTATTTTAACTTTGTGCTTTGTGCACGAATAAAAGTAGCAGACCCTCATCTTTGTGCATTAGTAAAATTAGCAGACCCGCATCATGGAAAATGCTAGAAGAAATGGATATGACGTGCCGAGTTGAAGGGTTGGATGAGAGATCGTTTACCAAAACTAACCGCACGCGAAGAGCAACTTTTGCACAAGTCTGACAGCGTAGACAGTGTAAAAAAAAATCCACCATCACCGACGGGTTTCGAAAAGCCAGTTTGCTGCGTGACGAAGAGGACCACACAAGCTCAGGAGTGAGCTTGAGCAGTCAGCTAAGTGACATTTTGCTGGCGCTCTTTGGAAAGAAAAGGTATTGTAACGTTGACAAGGAGTCACCCGCTTAGTTGGGTTGCAATTCTTTATTCTGGAAACTCGTGGAACAACACAAGACTGCTGTCTGCAGCAGTCGACGCGCACACACCCCGACAACAACAGGAAGGCACGTCTCTCGCTCTTCCGCACCTCCTTTACTCCCGTAAGTCACGCGCTGTGTTTATAACCCGATTCGTTAAAGTATGTTATTAAAACTCAGAAAGTTCTGTGTATTTCTTCATAAATACCACATGTTACTATGTGGGCACACGCGGCTTATAAGCAGGAGAGGCTTATGTATGGACAAAATGTTTTTTCCTTTAGAAATGTACTGGGTAAGGCTTGTAATCAGGGGCGCTCAATAGTCCGGAAATTACAGTAGTCACTGTGCCCCCCAGCTATGGAACTCCCTACCCCCTGATCTTCACAATATATCTACCCTTTCACTTTTCAAATGCAGACTCGAAACACACCTGTTTACTCTTTCTTATCCACCATGATCACTTTTAATCTTTTTTATGATTGTTTTATTGTTATTGTGATTCCATATTTCTTGTGAAGCGTCTTTGTGTGGTTTGAAAAGCGCTCTATAGATAAAATGTATTTTTATACTATCAAGAAAGGATGTCCCAATTTTGATTTTGAATATTAACGGCTGAATAACAAAAAACACGTCAATTTTTTTTTATTACAGAAACGTGTATTTTGGTTTAATTATATATAGTTTAAAGCGCTATTTTCAGATGTTTTGTCAAAGATAAGTGCTTAAATAAATAAGTAAATAAACAAAAATTTGCTCTCTCGCCAGTACCCCGCTGTGCCCCAGTATTGGATTAGGTCTAGTGACGCCCCTGCTAATCAGCAGTTGGTTTTAAATTTGAATGGTGATGCAAATGCACAGCAGGGGACTGAATTAGTGTCCAAATAGTTAATATACTGTATTTAACTATGCTTTTTCTGTTTGCCCTTCAATCAAGGTGGACACTTTTGCCCTTCTTCCCTTAATTACCCATCTACCCACTTTGTCTGTGTGCTGTCTCTTACACCTGCCACTTTTTTCCCCTCGGTAACTGACAGACTTCGGGTGTGAGCTGGGAGAACTGGCTTACATACACACACAAACACAAACTAGGCTGATATATTTCACACCTGACGATTCACGCCTTCGTGTTCGATTTTTCCCGCCCCCACCCCCTTCTGGATGACGTACGGAAGTTGTGTGAGTTCTGTAATTGGACGCTGTGCCTGCGCAAGTCCCTGTGACGCAAGGGCGTAGGTTTGGTCTCAACATTGGTAGGGACAATATAACAGCATAACTTGCATGTAAACTTTTTGCTGGGGCCGGGACATTAATAAGACCAAAAAGATTATTGAATGAGGGTCAGGGCTACCTATCTCATGAATATCAGCCTAATAAATTGATAGGCTAAATGATCAATGCAAAATGAATCTGTATTGACTTGTACTAACTTTCATAGTATTGGTTCATGTGATAAACATTTTGATTCAAACCTTTGTTTTCAGAAACTACTAAAGAAACCGTTTGAAAACTTCCAAAATAAATGTCTGGATTTTATTAGCAAATTTAAATTGCGATTAAAACACACTTGCTCATGATCTCTTAACAATCCAGGACTGCAAGAGATAACATTTGTCTCTACTCAACATTGTCGAAATAAATAAATATAACCAGGGGTTGATTTGAGCCGGATCTTGTATCACCTCTTGATTTTGACCTCCCTGTGTTCCGGAACTTATTTGGGCAGATCCGGCACCTCTCGTGCATAGAAAATAATAATTTTATGAAATATTTATTGTCATCATCATCGGTATCATTGACAATTACAAAATTCATTCATTCATTCATTTTCCCTCACGAGAGTCGCGGAGGTGCTGGAGCCTATCCCAGCTACCTATGGGTAGTGGGCAGGGGACACCCTGAACTGGTTGCCAGCCAATCGCAGGGCACAAGGAGACATACAACCAATCACACACACACTCATACCTACGGACAATTTAGAGTGTTCAATCAGCCTACCATGCATGTTTTTGGGATGTGGGAGGAAACCGGAGTACCCGGAGGAAACCCACGCAGGAAGGCCGAAGCCCGGGGTTGAACCCTTGATCTCAGAACTGTGAGGCAGAGGTGCTAACCACTCAGCCACCGTGCCGCCCCAATTACAAAATGTGATATGATTTCCCCGAAGGAAGAAAGAACTGAAGAAAAAAGACAAAGGCAGACGGGAGGAAGCATAAACTTATCATTTTCCCGTCCCTCCCCATACAGCTAAAGACGCACAATCAGACATGGTACAGTTACTTACATCACATGGCCAAAAACTTTACAATAACATAATCAACAATCTGGGTTTACAATAACTCAGCGTCCAGTCAAGCAGCTCTCATGCACAAGATTAGTGGTCTGAGTTTCAGGGCGTACAAGGTTATGGCTTTGTCATTGTCCCTGACATTCTAGCATCTATTTGTTGTGGGAACATTTTGTTGTGGCTATGTGTGTGGCAAAAATGTTATGTGTTATCACAGCTGATGTGAGTAGCGACTCAAAATGCTTTTCTTATAAGTCTCTTTAAAGGGTACATTCCTAAATTGTACATGGTGGCAACAATTGCCGCACACAAAGATCACTGTAACAGTTTCATCAGACATGACTGTATGAGGAAAAATCAAACAACATATTGTACATATTTTATCAATGTCCCCACAACAAAAGACATGCTTATTATTTGTTTTAAACAGTATCTTTTCCATATACTCAGTAAGCTGGACATTTGAATCAGGAGTTCGGTAGACACAGCAGATAATTATGTTTTTACAACTGGGGATAAGGAGCTCAATTGTAAAACATTCCAGGAGATTGTCAGTCCTAATTGACATGTCATGTAGGATTTCAAACTTAAAAATTTTCATTAACAAACAAGGCAACACCCCCTACCCCCCTTAGATGCCCGATTCATTTGTGACATGTTATATCCGTGCAAATTAAAGTCAGAGCCTTTGTTATCTTTAGTATATAATCCTTAATGTGTTCAACATTCTTGTAGAGAGTCCTGCTTTTGATAAGTTTCAGCTTACCGTCCACATCCACAGAGTTGTTATACTGGTCCGCTGGGTAGTATTTACAGTTATCCAACATGCTATTGTAGAAGTTATGGTCCAGATCAAGCTAATCATTTGGGTCACCATGGCACTCAATCTGTTCATCCAGTTTTAATCGAAGTGTGGTTTCAGATGTCATCATTAATTTTCGAGTGGGGTCAGCTCTTCAAGACTCCTGATAGCTTTAATCTTCATATCTTGCATCTTGATAAGGATCCTGCAATCTGAGACCCAGGTGTTGGCTATTTTCCCAGCTTTCTTGAGTTTCTTTTCTTACAATTTCGGCATTTCGGCGAGTCAAGTTGTCATTCAAAAAAATCTTCGACCCTTCCAGGTGGCGGCGCTGGTCAAGCAGGGCAGTCTTGGTCTTGTGGTCTGCCAGCTTCATGAGCACCGTCGCCGGTCCTCTCCCCCCAGACGGGAGCAGAAAGCAGCGACGGATGTCCAGCGGTTCCAAGTTTATTCCATACTCTTTCATCTTAGCGATTGCCAGTTGCGCCACTGTATCACCTGGGCTAGGCGTCAGTTGTAATCCCGAAATGATGAGCTCATTTGCACGTCGGCACTGGTCGAGATCGTCAGCCAAAATTTCCAGCCTTTTGATGCGAACATCTCTCTCCTCGACCGCCTGCTTGAGTTTCTCGTTTTCAGCCCGCATTAACTGGAGCTCTCTGACGATTTCTTGATATCTCCTTTGATTTTCTTGATTCTGGCTTTGAATCAAGCCAGTCAAGGTTACCTCCAATTTCTGTTTGGAGGATTTTATTTCATCCAAGTGTCTAGATTTCAAATTCTTTGGAGCCATACTGGCAGTCGAGCTTGCTGGCCCTGAGTTGGCCCTGAGCACTTATCGATTGAGATAAGTTGCTCGTGGGAGCTCGGAAGAGTGCGTCTGCACACAGCTTGAGCTGAATCAAGAATAATTATAATAATGATAATAATATTATAAAAACTTTGGGGGGAAAGAAGGAGAGGAGTCATTGATGGCTTTCTAAACAATAAGAAAACAATAAACAAAATAACAGTGGATTGCCGACACATTTGACCGCAAACTTTTGCCCCCCCCTCAATTCCTACTACTCACAGCTCTCCAGTCCCAATGTCTCTTAAATGAACCGTGCCTAGTGTCTTGTTTTGAGCTTTTTGTTGACAAAGGTATCGAACACACGACGTGCTTACATATTTGTTTCTTTATTATCATATGGAGCTAACAGCACAAATACAGCTTGTGGCTCTCGGCAGATTGTGCCTCTCTATTTCACTCCCGCATCACGTGACCCTAACAACAGTCACGTTGCGTGCACTTCAGGGTGCCTCGGAAAACAATATATCAGAATATTACACATAGTTACAGACATCAAAGTATAAAATAAAATAATAATATGCATAAATTAATTCACAGAACAAATCAAAAGAATTGCATGGTATTTATAAAAATTTAACATCATTTGAAAGAGTCGGAGGAGGTTTGTTGATGCACTGAAAAGCTGGACCAACAAATCACGCCCCAGACATTTTTTTTTTTTTTTTTTTAATTTGTGGCATCTGGGGAGCAAACAGCCCGGCTCAAACGGTATTTCAACAGGGCAAAAAGAAATTTGTTTACTGTCCTTTTTCAAAAAGGAGGAAGAAAAGCACAATGAAAAGAAAGAAACAAAGAAAAGTCCCACAGCATGGCAAGTGGGCATTTGCGTTTTGTTTTCAGCACTGTTTTCTGCTTATGTTCCGGGACCTGTGCCCGTGTCGTCATCCCTGCGCTGTCATATGTACTTTGCGTTCCGACACCTTATGATTTACAAATTAAGCACTGAACATAACTGGGAAAAAAAACTTCTTAGTCAGGGTATAACAAAATTAAACAAAAATATAGCCTTTCCTCAGATAAAACACTACTGCTCTTGTCCATAAGCACAGCTAAACGCAACCAAAAATGACAATTTACCCCGACTATGATTAATGTATGATTATCTGAAAAACAATGTCTGTGTAGGCTGCACATTTTAAATAAATGCAAGTCATCAGCCAATCAAACATGCATTTGAGGTGGAAGGAAATGGACCGGCAAATTCTGCAGTTTAAAAGGGGTAAATGTAGGTCTGATTATAATGAGAATAATTTACTTGGTAATGGTAGGGTCAATTCTATCCTTACAACATAGAAGAAGATAATCTAAATTACCTACATAACCTAACTCATTATACAGTGTAATGCAAATAAGGTTGCTTAAAAGTTGGTGTGGACAATTGGAGCATCCTAAAAAGTTAGTAGTGTCTCCGTCCCTATGCCAACCTACGCCCTTGCCGTGATAGTTCAACCTTGCCTCCCAAAATGGTTTCCAGCGTTTCACTTCATGGCGTCGTTTGTACATCTGCTTTTAATGTTGGGGCTTGAAGTGAAGTGAAAGGTCAGTTTTTTTAATGACCCGCACCACGCCGTTGTTCCATTTCACTGTTCTATAGCACTCTCCATTGGGATTTGGCAGGCAGCTCGGCCTGTATTTGATAACCCCATTGATAATCCCCATGTACTATGTGTACTGCTAAAGTTGATACTGCACTTTGTGATTATGTCAATCCATCCATCCATCATCTGCTGCTTAATCCGATATACAGACTTCCTTCTCCCAGCCACTTCAACCAACTCCTCCGGCGGGATACCAAGGCGTTCCAAGGCCAGCCGAGAGACATGGTCTCTCCAGCGTGTCCTGGGTCATCCCCAGGGCCTGTAGGATTTGCCCAGAACACCTCTCCAGGGAGGTGTCCGCATTGAGCTTTCAAGGGACGCGCTTTGTCCATATCATCATGACTCGATCTCGTCAAATCTTTTCTTATTTGTAGAATGAATGAATACTGGTATGGTGCTTTACAAGAATATGCAGGGAAACGCATTCCCATGCCTATCCTGCTTTTTGACCGATGAGCTGACAGAACAATGACAGTACGAAATCTCACTTATCTGATTGGTCGAGGTACTGTTGCTTGCCATGATAATAACGGAAAACAACATAAAGGTGTGGACAATAAGAGATTTGAGAGAAGCTTGAGTAAAAATAACGTTCAGAATGATGATAATTTGTTTTCTTGCTCTTCGCTGTGTACTTTATTTTAGTAATTGTTTTTATGTTTTTGTGTTCTGTCAATGTCATCTGTGTTTCCATATTTTATTTGGAGTGATCCTTTGATAAATGTTATTGCTGAGGGGACTTAATTGTTGTTTTAATTATATTTTCAATTACGGCCTGAGCACCAACTGGCACGAAAGCCCTATTGGTATGCAAAGGATATATATTTTTTTTTTTTCATGGCAAATGAAGATGGCCAATTTGGAGGCCTAAACAGGCTCAAAAACTCACCAGAATTTGCACATACATGTGGCTTTGCAAAAATTTCGATAAATTTGCAATGCTGCAAAAAAATGTAACAAAATGGATCAGTGGCGGTCCTTGAATTTTTCAAAAAAGGCCTCTTCTATTAAGTTTGTTTAACATAGTGGTAAAATTTGGTGAGTCGATACGTTGCGCAAAACTGCTCCAAAAAGTCTCTTGCCATATTCAAAACCCAAGAGGAAATGTACAATTTCCGTTGATGTACAGGGTGCATATCTAAGACATTGGCACCTAGGGAGAAAGTTTGATTCTCCTCAAGATTGGTAAGACTATTCATTAGAAATATGACAACTTAAGTTTTCAAAATGGTGAGTTTTCATTCACGTGCCTGACCTGGGCGGGGTGTCAAAGTCGACCATTTTTTGGGCAACACACCAAATTCAGTAAATGACAAACAACTGCCTGAAACAAGGTTCAAGGTGGCACGTATGTGAGGTTTCCCATCCTGAACATGACTGCATTGAAATATTACCCATTAGGCCTGGCGCCCACTGCTGTGTAGAGGAAACGGCCTTTTTTACGAGACAGGCTCCTCCTCCAAGGGAAAAAAAAATCAATTGACCTCAAACCTGTTTCAGAGGAGCCTTAAGACGTGTTCAGGTGCCAGATGAAAAATATTGAGGTTTGGTTGTAGCAGAAGGCTCAAAACAGGAAAGTGAACTTGACCATCACCAGTTTGTGTCGCCACAAATTTTGAACAGTCATAGCTTGGCAGACATACAACATATTTGCGCCAAACTTCCCATGCTTGGTGAAAGTCGTACCCTGAAGGGTCCTGTAGGTGTCCTTTTCATCAATGCTACAGCGCCAACTAGTGGCAACAGATTATCACTCATTTTACTGATACATGTCCAGTTCTTTTCAGGTTGGTCATTGTAGTTTCAAGACCTTTTGTAATAGTGCATTTTATGGCCCATGTCCACATGTCTCTGTCTGTTGCCGTGATGACCCTTTGTTCGCCATTAAAAGGAAGCATATTTTTTCAGGGACTTTGGCAGCTTATAGAGCCACTTAATTTGGCACAAATGGTCGAATTGACACGATTAGAGGATTCATTTTGGTTTTGAATAAGGGCATGCCTTCACAGCTCAGTTGCATCTCCTTTTATGTAGTACTTTCTCCAATGGGGTTTTTTTCTCCTAGGTGTTTAAACGTATTTCTAATCCCAACAAATGAGGCGAGTTTCAAGCATATTAGGTTCTCATGAGATTATAACAGGGGGACGATCTGTCACCACCCTGACCTGCGTGCCGTCCCAGTTTGCGTGACGTCCGAGTTGCGCCAAACTGCAAGGGCCGGTTCAGTCCTGCTTGCAGGTCTATTTTAATTATTATATGATTTTGAATTAAGCAGGACAGATGTAAATTTCATTCTAGTATATTTTGTACTATAATTATTGTTTTTCCATGTGTTTACAGGTAGCTATTTACAGTAATACAGGTTTGAGTAAATTTATTATACGTAGTACAGGTAGTCCCCGGGTTACTATGCATCCAGCTTACATGATTCCGACTTTATGACGCGGAGTCTCGTCCGCCATTTTGTTGTCTCTAGTTCTGTTTTTTTTTAAGTCGCGTAAACAGTACCTCATTGTACCTCACAGTATCTTATTTTTATTTTATTAATACGAGATATGCATTTGATTATAATGTTGAATTTTGTTTTGTGATGCATACTTTTATTTTGGGCAGGGCACAGCAGAGCACGCAGGTAAGAGCCCATTTACACACGAAGAAGAATGTATTTGCGCACACGAAGAAGAGCACACGTGCACACACGAGGAAGAGCGTATTCGTTCCCACGAGGAAATTGCGCAGCCGAGTGAGCGAGAGGAGAAAGATTGCAGCTTAGCTCGCTGTCTAGCTAGGGCTTAGCTCCAACGTCTCTGCGAGGACAGTACAATGACACATAATACGTACATGTTTTTGGATAGTTATTCTGAGATTCTGGGGGTATTTAGGGGTACTTAAAGGGTTCATTCCAACTTTCGCAGTAATTCAGGTTACGTCGCCGCCGTAGGAACAGAACTCGTTCGTAACCCGAGGACAAAAAATGCACAAAAAATAATTAAAGTGTGACGGTTATCGGGCCGACCGACTACCAATGTGGTGGGCCTTATATTTTTTTTTTCAGAGAGTTGGCAACCCTAGTCACATGCCCAATATGGTGATTAATTGACTTACATAAATAGCATCCACTTTAATAATAACCACTAGAGAAGTAGTTAAATTAATTTTGCAAATCCCTACCAAGTTCAATGAAGCACGGATTAACCAAAATGGCTTTCTTCAAGTAGTGACACTGGGAAGAGCTGTAGGTTGTTTGCTTCTTTAGCTAAGCGCATCAGGTATTTGCAGTGGTTGTCAGCATATAATGCTCACGGGAGGTTCGCAAATCACTTCCTGTTGTGCTTAAATACAGCGAGACATTCAATATGGTGGGCAAATTTGAGGGAATTAAGCTGCTATCGTGCCGTTTGGAGGGTGTCTGATGCCGCAAACACAGCCATCGGTGCCTTCTGCTCGTGATCACTCAGCCTTAGTCGAGCGTTGCAAATCACCATTTAAATGGGCCTCACAAACTACAGCAGACAAACCACTTGTATGTCGAGTGAAGTAGTGAAACCTTTCGTGTTAATTGGCAGTCCAGGTAACTAAATAGAAAGCTTTCCCTCTTCCATCTAGGTTGGATAATGAGATCAGTCATAGTTCAAATCAGCCTTGCAACAGGTTCACGGCTGAGTGAGCTGTTTCACACAATGTCTCCTGTCTAGCAAAAATGCTTTGAACTAACTGCCTGGTCTATGAGACATCATGACACTAAGCTGCCTTTGCTGTCATGTACCTAACATTCTGTTTTAGCTCAGTCCTGATTCATCACTCAGGCAGCCTGCAGCAGCCACAGAATCATCGCAGGTCAGAAGAAGAGCAACCGGGGGAGACAAATAAGCGCAGGTGGTGATTTATTTGAACAACATAAAAGTACCGACCATAGAGGCTAAACTGATAGGCCGGAATTTGATCACAAACAAGCAATAATTTGAAAATACTTACTGACCAAAACTTTGACACTTTGAATTTTGCTACTGCTTTTGAGTAAAATTGTTACTTTCTTGCTTTCAATGAAAAATGTATTTCTTCAAGATGTGTGCTACTTATCATCCAGCAACTAAAACGACACATTATTTACTTCCTGAAATGCTGCTACATCTAAGCCTGACACAATATGCAATCAGTCAATTTATCGGACGGTAAATAAAAATGAGGTCGGTAGATTTCCCGGCTGTGATTTATCGCTGCGTGCGTGCGCGCATACATTTGTGCATGGATGTGTTTGCGTGTGCTGCGTACACTCATGCATGTTGATTAAGAGTGGGAACCTCAGGGCACCTCACGATACGATACAATTCGCGATACAAGGCTCACGATAACGATTATCTCACGATACAGCGATTATCGATATATTGGTCAGAAATTGGATACATGATATTCTACGATACAACTGTTGAAACGAAAAAAAGAAAAAAAAGATATTTCAAAATAGAAAAAAATACTGTTTAAGTCATTTATTAAACAGTGACACCTTTTCTGTGCAACATTGCTGTAAAATATAAATCTACTGCAAATTGTGCACCTGCACATACAGAGGAAACAAACCACAACCACTGATATCTCTTGAGAGAGAAATATGAATGGCACCCTTAATTTCTTTAAAGTTTTAAATCTTTTAAAAAAAAAAAAAAAACTGTGCTCTAGGTGTCAGTAAGCAGTTGAGCTTGGAGTGAGGCAATGAAAAAATTGGTGGGTCTTTTCTTCGTATATGACCTTTGTTGCCAAATGTGTTGGTTTGAGCACTTTCACTATCTGCTTCAGCATTTGAGATGTCAGACTTGCTCAGTCACAGTCTTCCTCACCTTAAAAACAACAAACAAAAATATTAGCTACTTAATAGCTTTTGAGTTGAAATCCTGATTTTTTTTATGTTTTTTTTTCGTGCGTGTGTTGGAAGTATTGAGTGAATTAAAAAAAAGTATGAATTGAATGTATAGAAATTAAAAATGCAATAATTACCTTTAGGCTACATTAATTATCATGCACATCCCTTTATATATCTTGGAAGCTATTCAAACCATTTTTATGGCCTATTGTATCGAAATGGCAGAAATAACAGTTTGTGTAGTAAACTAGATTCTCAAATAATATCAAATAAATCGGTAAATTCACGTGGGCTTGTTCGATATTCATTTTCATCCAGTTTAGGATCCTGGTTTATTTTATATCATTCAACACCAAATGTCATCAAAATAATACATGTACATTAAAAATCAGTTACATTGCAAAACTTCCTTACCTCAAGTGATGAAAGCGAAGCAGTGAAGAAATCCGGTGTGCACTTGTCACCAGCTGCCAGTGAACTTTATTTTTGTTAGACAATTCCTGCATTCAGCAAAGTCCTTGTTCACCTGACTTCCTTTCTTGTTGGTGTAAAATCTAAAGTGTGTCCCCATGTGCGATTTGTAGCAATATTTTTCTCATTTTTTCCTTCACCGTTCTCACGAAGCTTTTTTATTTTTCAACCCACTTGGAGCTTCCTCTCTTCTTCCCTAGATGACTTGTGCGCAATTTACCTTCACCGCCACTCCCAAGCGCCCCTAGTGGACCGCCAAGGAATTGCTCAACAAACATTGAGCAGTTTACAGCATCCATACTCCATTGTATGGCCAATATGTTAAATAAAAGTATCGATACTTGGCGGGAGCATATCGGGTTGCAAAATATCGCAATATATCGCTGTATCGAGATATTGTCATACTCTTAATGTTGATTGCATATCAGATTCCAGTTTATTTCAGATGTTTATTGATCATTAACACACCACAGAATTAAAGTTCAGACCCACATAATAAGGAAACACAGCTATATTAAACATTGTAAAACATTAGAATTGCTACATTGAGGCTAATGGGAAAAAGACAATGTACTAACCAAATTAGCCTGCTATACACTGGGAGTCTTCTCCAAAACGCTAAATTGCAGTTAAAAGGTGACACTTCAAACATGAAAACTCGCTGGTTTACAGCATTTGCAAATGATGCGGGGATAAAAAAGGAAAAATCTATTACTGACACCACATGCATGACGAAAATTAAAGACAAGTGCACTTATTTTTTTACTGATTGTAAAGCTTACGGCTAGCAGCTGTGTGAATGTACGTCCGGTAAACATTTCAAAATAAAAGCATGTCATGTTCAACATGTAAATTAAGATTTCTAGAGTTAATCTAACGTACTTCACATTCTAGTCTAAGAATAACTTTAAAATGACACCCATTATGAATAATCTGATTGACAATCATTTGGCTTCAAATTTGCTGACTTACACACTTTGCAGGACAAGATGACAGTCGTTTTGGCTCAAATGACACTTTTGATGGGCTCTAATTGGCAGAGAACAAAAATGGTATTGGGTTTGTTACCTATTTTATATTCTGTACAGTGTATCACAAAAGTGAGTACACCCCTCTCATTTCTGCAGATATTTAAGTATATCTTTTCATGGGACAACACTGACAATATGACACTTTGACATAATGAAAAGTAGTCTGTGTGCAGCTTATATAATAGAGTTCATTTATTTTCCCCTCAAAATAAAAAAAATATATAGCCATTAATATCTAAACCCCTGGCAACAAAAGTGAGTACACCCCTCAGAAACTATGTACATCCCTAAATGTCCACATTGAGTACTGCTTGTCATTTTCCCTCCAAAATGTCATGTGACTTGTTACAGGAGTGCTGTCAGCATTGCTGCAGAGATTGAAGAGGTGGGGGCTCAGCCTGTTAGTGCTCAGACCATACGACGTACTCTACATCAAATTGGTGTGCATGGCTGTCACCCGAGGAGGAAGCCTCTTCTGAAGACGGTACACAAAAAAAACCAAAAACAGTTTGCCGAAGACATGTCAACAAACCACATGGATTTATGGGACCATGTGCTATGGTCTAATGAGACGGGCGGGCTTTCTTGTGAGAATTTACCTGGATATAAGCAGGGGTGAAAGTAGGCCGGAACGCGGCAGAATGGTGTTCCGGGATGAACTTTTCAGGCAGAACGCCGTTCCGGCATTTGGTGCTTTGATCCCGAAAATATGACGGCAACTGTAAAAACACCATGTTTTGAAAAAAAAAAAAAAGACCTGCCACGCTGCCCACACATATCTCCAATTAGAACACTCTACTGACGTCAGAAATACAGTGCCTTGCAAAAGTATTCGGCCCCCTTGAACCTTGCAACCTTTCGCCACATTTCAGGCTTCAAACATAAAGATATAAAATTTTAATTTTTTGTCAAGAATCTACAACAAGTGGGACACAATCGTGAAGTGGAACAAAATTTATTGGATAATTTAAACTTTTTTAACAAATAAAAAACTGAAAAGTGGGGCGTGCAATATTATTCGGCCCCCTTGCGTTAATACTTTGTAGCGCCACCTTTTGCTCCAATTACAGCTGCAAGTCGCTTGGGGTATGTTTCTATCAGTTTTGCACATCGAGAGATTGACATTCTTGCCCATTCTTCCTTGCAAAACAGCTCGAGCTCAGTGAGGTTGGATGGAGAGTGTTTGTGAACAGCAGTCTTCAGCTCTTTCCACAGATTCTCGATTGGATTCAGGTCTGGACTTTGACTTGGCCATTCTAACACCTGGATACGTTTATATTTGAACCATTCCATTGTAGATTTGGCTTTATGTTTTGGATCATTGTCCTGTTGGAAGATAAATCTCCGTCCCAGTCTCAGGTCTTGTGCAGGTACCAACAGGTTTTCTTCCAGAATGTTCCTGTATTTGTCTGCATCCATCTTCCCGTCAATTTTAACCATCTTCCCTGTCCCTGCTGAAGAAAAGCAGGCCCAAACCATGATGCTGATACCACCATGTTTGACAGTGGGGATGGTGTGTTCAGGGTGATGAGCTGTGTTGCTTTTACGCCAAACATATCGTTTTGCATTGTGGCCAAAAAGTTAAATTTTGGTTTCATCTGACCAGAGCACCTTCTTCCACATGTTTGGTGTGTCTCCCAGGTGGCTTGTGGCAAACTTTAAACGAGGCTTTTTATGGATATCTTTGAGAAATGGCTTTCTTCTTGCCACTCTTCCATAAAGGCCAGATTTGTGCAGTGTACGACTGATTGTTGTCCTATGGACAGACTCTCCCACCTCAGCTGTAGATCTTTGCAGTTCATCCAGAGTGATCACGGGCCTCTTGGCTGCATCTCTGATCAGTTTTCTCCTTGTTTGAGAAGAAAGTTTGGAAGGACGGCCGGGTCTTGGTAGATTTGCAGTGATCTGATGCTCCTTCCATTTCAATATGATGGCTTGCACAGTGCTCCTTGAGATGTTTAAAGCTTGGGAAATCTTTTTGTATCCAAATCCGGCTTTAAACTTCTCCACAACAGTATCTCGGACCTGCCTGGTGTGTTCCTTGGTTTTCATAATGCTCTCTGCACTTTAAACAGAACCCTGAGACCTATCACAGAGCAGGTGCATTTATACGGAGACTTGATTACACACAGTTGGATTCTATTTATCATCATCGGTCATTTAGGACAACATTGGATCATTCAGAGATCCTCACTGAACTTCTGGAGTGAGTTTGCTGCACTGAAAGTAAAGGGGCCGAATAATATTGCACGCCCCACTTTTCAGTTTTTTATTTGTTAAAAAAGTTTAAATTATCCAATAAATGTTGTTCCACTTCACGATTGTGTCCCACTTGTTGTTGATTCTTGACAAAAAAATTAAATTTCATATCTTTGTTTGAAGCCTGAAATGTGGCGAAAGGTTGCAAGATTCAAGGGGGCCGAATACTTTTGCAAGGCACTGTACATAAGTGTTAACAACAAGCCTAATAAAGAGCTTGTGCAGCGTCATCCGTTTCCACAGATATTTATTACATTTATTTCTTTGACGTAGTTCTTCCCATCATCTTTCTCTGCCTCTGACAAGTCACTGAGCACATGCAGGTGGAAAAACAAAAACAAAAAAAATCTGGACTTGCTGTCCGTTCAATTGACTGACATACTGACATGTGATGAGCAAGGATAGTTATCTCTGATTGGTTCAAATGCTCGTTCTTTCTCCCCAAGAGAGTCGGGTGCAAAACAGGGGACTGAGATGAGCGGAAGATGAGCCTGAGAGGTACAGCCAGAGCCTTCTACATTTTTTGGAACAACAAATAGAGGGGGAAAAAAACAAGCTTGTTGAATCAAAGGAGCAATGCAACGGAAAATTGATCAGATCTTTAAGAGCAAGGAAAGAATCGATGAGGTTTAGGTTTTTTTTAATCTTCCATGTTAGTGTGAACTTAGGACTTATTTTTGTTCATTTATGTAAGGCTACTTATTTATTTCCCTATAATCAAAAAAAAAAAAAAAAAAAGTCAATGTTTGATTTGTCTTCAAAATATATTCCAGTTCACTGTGTAGTAAGTTATTTGTACTAATTTTTTTGTTAATGTATGTTACTTATATCTATTGTTAAAAAGTCAATGTTTACATTATATTCCATTTTAAAGTACATCCTATGTTATTGAATAGTAAAAATTGAGGTTTTGCTTTTAGATTTGAAGAAATGAGGGGAAAATACAAATTAGATGGAGTTTTAGATGGATATTTGTAAATCAGTGAAAAACTACAATTTTGGATGGAAATCAGTTTCTCATTTATGCCTTGTTCTAGTGTAATGTAGTAGCCTAACGGATTTGTTAAACCTTTCATTCACTCATTTTCTGAGCCGCTAATCCTTATGAGGATCACGGGGGCGATGGAGCCAATCCCAACTAACTATGGGCAATATGCGGGATACACCCTGAATCGGTTGCCAGCCAATCGCAGGGCACAAGGAGACGAACAACCATTCGCTCACACAGTCATACTTAGGGACAATTTAGAGCGTTCGATCAGCGTACCATGCATGTTTTTGTGATGTGGGGGGGAAACCGGAGTACCCAGAGAAAACCCACGCAGGCACAGGGAGAACATGCAAACTCCACACAGGAAGGCCGGAGCCCAGGATTGAACCCTTGATTTTTTTTGCATTTCGGTGGTTTTAGGAGGTTTGACCCCCCCCCCCCCCTCCCCCCATTAAAAAAAAAAAAAAAAACATGGAGTCAGAGAGTTCCGTCAAGAAATTCTAACCACTTTCAACCCTGGATATAAGTCTGAAAGGGGATTAAGTGTGCTAACACAAGCTTACAATGGAATCGTGGGGTTACAAACTTCCATTGGGGCTGCGAGCACCTTGAGTTCAAATTGATTGGATATCTATTGCCGTCAAGGACAGTCACATTCATGTACTTATACAAAAAAACTGGTGTTTCCTCACTGCAGTTATCAGCAAACATGATAATTTACTGTAAAGGCACTGCGTTGTTCGTACTACTGCAGACAATTGTTCTTCTAACTTCCAACTGGACATTGACAGATTCTTCTCACGATGGTCATTTCAGCTGCAGGTCCTAACCTTGTTGTAACTAATATTGTTAAATGTCATTCAATTGAACTGGGCATCAAGCCACCTCCCTGGAGTCAGATTGCTCACTTCAATAGCTTATTTGCACTGGATCAGATACAACCGCTATTAATGTCATTAATTTCACTATTGCGCCCCGACTCTCGTCTAGGGAAATTCAATCTGTGTCATCTATCTAATCTTAATGTGCTTATGCTGATCATGAACATTAAGTTTGTGATCTTCTTTCCAGGACGAAATGCAGTTTAAGATGAGATGGTGGCTCGCTCCAGCAAGCACTGCATGAAAAACAAAATAACCCACTAGGGATATGCGAAAAAATAAATGCATTGATGTTACATTGTGAGTCATGATTTATCATCCTCAATACAAGTGGTTGTTTTGAAAAGCTATGCCATAAATAAATTTTGAGATATATATATATTATCTTTATTCCGGAATCTCACAGTGGGTCCATAGCACACACACACCAACAAAGAAAAAAAAAAGAATACCGTACATAGAGCAGTGATGCATCACTTTAAACATTATAATAGTCAGCGAAAGATTTTTTTAGCTTAGTATTTGGAAATGACCCTTTAATGTGTTTTGTCTTGTTTAAGCTCAAATCATGCGATCAATTTGTTGCGTGTTCAGTATTATGACACTGTCACAATGCAGCACGTCTGGAATTATCCCTATGATACTGAAGCACTTCCACAAAATTTCTTTGGAAAAGCAAAAAAAAAAGTGACTTGAGAAGGAGAAAGGTGTCATTGTCGCTTTGACAACTTTTAACAATGAACAACAAAGATTCATTCGCCCTTTTGTCGTCATTGGCTTTAAATCGTGTCACAAGTTCTAACACAAACAACACCAGGGAGGAATATCACTCATTCCAGGAAATTTGTTAGTAGTGTGTTAAAACAGTATCATTTATTCACTCTGATTTAAATCAGGCGGCATTCAGGGGCACATCATTTAATAAGGGAAAGGCTTTTATCTGTGAAAACACATCCTTCATAAGAGGGGTGCCAAAGTCCGGTCCTATCCGGCTTGTTTTCCATGCCTCCCTCATACAACATACCTGAATCAAATCGGGGGGGTCCCTCGGGGGGTCCCTCGGGGGGTCCCTCAATCCATAATCACCCTCAGCTGTCAACAATTACAACCAGTGTTGGGCACGTTACTTTAAAAAAGTAATTAGTTTATAACGCCATTATAAATAATGCCATTACATAACGGCGTTATTTTTTCAGTAACGGGGTAATCTAACTAATTATTTTTTCCGCCGTTACAACGCCGATACCATTACTGACGGTCAAAAGCGGTGCGTTACTTACTTTGAATAAATTGAAGAAACTACCAGCCGTAGCGAGTCTACTCTGCTCTGTTTATTTGTCCAAGACTTGGGGTGCGCTCAGGTTCATGGCAATGAAAAAAGTAAACACACATAGCCTACCATGGCAAGAACGATGGAGTTGCCGTTTGATATGGTCATAATGTGCAGGTCCTGGACCCATCCGCATCAAAACTGTCCGTAGCTTTGTAGCGATTTGTAATATCGGAATCGCTAATGAGTTTATTAACATACACCAAACAATAAATACAGCAGGATGTCCATTTCACGTAATTGTGGAAGCCCGTCGACATCTTTACTCCATTTGTCTTCGGCTTGCTCGTAAGGGTCAACATTGTTCAGATCCTTAAGTTTGATCACATATCTGTTCTTCGCCTTAGTAACGCGTTTGTCTCTTTATCAAACTAGCAAGTTACAGTTTAATGTCCCGCGAGCCAGACCTGCTTCGAATATGGCTGTGTTGTTGTCAAATCTCACATGATCCCCCATTCTGTGATGTAAACACTAGAGCCTAATAGTGCACGTACTTCAGAGCTTTTGCTGTTTTTGCTTGGTAAATTTTACTTGCACATGGTGAGATTTTCAAGGTCTGTGCCGTATTTTCGTCTTTTGGACTTTGATTCTTATATAGTTGCGCTTAAACACATGAAGAACAAGAAGAGTATTTGTACACAACAATATCTCAGGGATCTGTCATTGACAGACTCTTAGTGTTGTATTTTTTTGTGTTCCTGTTTTTATAAATATGACATTTGAAGTGCCTTCTGTTTGTGAAAGAATTCTGCCATGACTATAACTAATTACTTTTTTAAAGCCACGTGCCCAACACTGGTTATAGTTACTCACTACTTCTTCCAAAAAGTAATTGAGTTAGTAACTGAATTACTCTATAGTAAAAGTAACTAGTTACTAGGGAAAGTATTTCCGTTACTTTAAAAATAAGTTGTTGTATTATATAGAACTTGAAATTTTCTGAGCAATATTCGAGTCAGTTGATTAGAGAAGAACAGACAGGTATTTGTGTTATAGAACCTTGTAATATTTATTACACCTCACCAGCAACAGATTTATCCTACACTTGAAGCGCAACAAAAATAAACAGATTTGCTTATCACAGATGTCGACAAAAGCTTTGAATGAATGAGCAGGGACAGCCTGGAATCATAAAAAGTACGTGCGCTATTAGGCTCGAGCGTTTACGTCACAGAATGGGGGATCACATGAGATCTGACAACAACGCAGTCATATTGGAAGCAGGTCTGGCTCGCGGGACATTAAACTTTAACATGCCAGTTCGATAAAGAGATAAACGCGTTACTAAGGCGAAGAACAGATATGTGAACAAACTTAAGGATCTGAACAATGTTGACCCTTACGAGCAAGCCGAAGACAAATGGAGTAAAGATGTCGACGGGCTTCCACAATTACGTGAAATGGACATTCTGCTGTATTTATTCTTTGGTGTATGTTACTAAACTCATCAGCGATTCCGAAATTACAAATCGCTACAAAGCTACGAACAGTTTTGCTGCGGATGGGTGCAGGACCTGCACATTATGACCGTATCAAACGGCAACTCCATCGTTCTTGCAAAGGTAGGCTATGTGTGTTTACTATTTTCATTGCCATAAACCTGAACCCACCCCAAGTCTTGGATGACAAATAAACAGAGCAGAGTAGACTCGCTACGGCTGGTAGTTTCTTTAATTTATTCAGACTAAGTAACTCACCGCTTTTGACAGTCAGTAATGGTAACGGCGTTGTAACGGCATAAAAAATACTTAGTTAGATCACCCCGTTACTGAAAAAATAACGCCGTTATATAATGGCGTTATTCCCAACACTGATTACAACTCATCACTAAAACCATGCAATATAAAAATACTAGTCAAACACTAAAACACACATAAAAACAGTTAAAAATCACGCAGTTAAAACCAGTAAAACAAGTTGGCAGCCAAGGTCCAAAAGGATCCATTCTGACACTAACGGCAGTCTGGGCACCGCGTATGGTTTCCCATTCATATAGTACTGATGTGTTCCAAGTTTTAACCTTTGCGTTTTTACCTCCTCTTTCACCTTAAAAATAAATAAATTAATTAATTAATATACTGAAATGAAATGTTGGTTTTGTTCCTAGGGGGCACTACACACATTTACGCATATTTTGATTTTTTTTTTTTTTTTTTAATATTTTATCAAAGTTTTCACCAGCGTTCACCAGGCTGAGTTTGGTGAGTTTTGAAACATTCTGAGGGTGTCAAAGTAGGGCTCAAAGCATCGGTGGAACAAAGACTAACTATAATAATAACGAAACCGAGGAACCACAATAGGTTACCTAAAAAAACACATTGTCACCTGCATGTCCATACTGTTCAGTTATGGATGTGTTACCTAAAAAACACATTGTCACCTGCATGTCCATACTGTTCAGTTATGGATGTGTTCTAAGTCAAAAAAGTCAAAAAATCAAATGAACTTTTATTTGTTTAGACGAAATCACAACAACAGTTATCTCAAGGAGAAAACGAAACATGTTTTAGGGTAGCCTGGCACAGCCAGACTATTCTCCCTGTATTTTTCAAACACTGTGAGAAATAGTCTGGGACCCAGCCCATTAACGGCCTCTCGAGCAAGGCACAAAATCAATCGTCCGATCAGATTTGTTTATTTGCGTGACGTGTTCTTAACTTGTAACGTCACGCTTGTGCGCCGAAAGTCGTGTCTACAACAACACAGATGGCGAACGGGAGAGCCGAGAATATGTTCCAATCCACGGTAGTTTTAAATTACCAAAAACACATCGAAACAAGTCATTGACAACAGTCAACATGGCTCACGCTAGCCATGTTGAATAAACTTCTCCATTCTCCACTCACGCTAATTACTTGTCGCTTTAACAATTTCATGTATGCCCGTCGCTGACTGGTCCACTCCGCTGTCTGTTGGCTGTGGTTTGCTCCGCCCTCGGAATGTGATCCGCCGGACGGTCGCCAGACTCAATCGCTGGAACAGCGGTGAGTCTGGTATACCAGGCAAGTTTTAAGGTGCAGTAGCCCTACGCTGGATTTCGACCTACTTGAACATTGTAGGTTGTTTTTTGGGTTTTTTTGTCCCTCCCCCCCCCAGGTAAGACTAATGCCCACCCACAGCTGGCATCCTGGTAACACCACTGGTGCGCCAGATGCCAGGATACCTCACGCATAGCATTAAACCACCAGGTTTTTGCAATTTTAAAGTTAGAAAAATGATGTTTTCAGCCACAACCACATAGCATTCCTATCACATCTATGGCTAGATGTCCGACTTTTTCCAATTTGGGGCGTGGTTTTGTGATAGGTCCATTGGCTTGGCTACGACAAAAAAACAAGGTTTACTGCGAGGTGTGCAGATCAATGCCCACATATGCAGACAAGTTAGAGAAAAGTATGAAACCTACGGTTTTAACATAACATGTAATAAGTCATCCGTGTGACTACAGAGAAAATAATATTGTCATAGCGACTGTCCAGCTTGAAAATCATTAGCCATTATTGCCTTATTCATCTCTTTGAATTCTAAATTGTTGCCACGACCACCGAGCCAGGGTAGACTTCCAGAGGACGGTAAGGGGAAGACAGGAAAGCTTTGTGTAGGCAAGGCCCCCCCTCCACAGGCCCACCGACCCCTGGAGCCCCCCCATCCCAAAAAAAAAAAAAAAAAAAAAAAAAAAATGTGTGTGTTTGTGTCCCGACTACAGTGCTGCTCAAAAGTTTGTGAACCCCCTCAACATTTTGGAATTTTCTATTATTTCAACCTGATTTCCTAATCAATCAATTCAGTAGTTTTTTTTTTGTTTTTTTAACAGTTGTGTTGTCGAGACTAAATTAAAAAGAGTTTTCATCAACTGATGTAGGTGCAAAATTGAACTGTTTGGTCACAACCAAAACCGCCATGTCTGGCGAAAAGTCAACACTGCATACCACCAAAAGAACCTTCTCCCAACAGTGAAGCATGGAGGTGGGAATGTCAAGATCTGGGCTTGCTTTTCATCCTCAGGACCTGGAATTCTGAGGAATATTGTCAAATCCTAGAACATAACCTGACGCCATCTGTTTTGAAGTTAAAGCTTGGCAGAAGGTGGATCATGCAACATGATAATGATCCAAAGCATTCCAGCAATACAACCAAGGAATGGCTGAAAAAGAAGAAGATTCGTGTTCTGGACTGGCCCAGTCAAAGTCCTGACCTAAATCCCATTGAAATGCTGTGGCGGGACCTGAAGCGAGCAGTTCATGCCAGACGCCCATCAAACCTCTCTCAACTGACTGCGTTCTGCAAGGAAGAATGGGCAAAAATCCCCCAAAGTAGATGTGAGAGGCTGATTAGTCACTACAGAAACCGTTTGGTTGAGGTAATCTCTGCAAAAGGAGGCGCAATATCCTATTAACTGAAGGGGTTCACATACTTTTGCACACATGATATCTGAGTTTTTCTTAAATCAACCACTTTTGTTAAATAAAGAATGACAATATAACTATTTCTTTTGTTTCAGTCCATTATTTGGAATGTCAGTATTGTGGATTTGGGTATAACTTAACATTTAATAAGGTTATTTTAGTTTTTTTTACAAAAAATCTGACCATCGCTGTGGGGTTCACAAACTTTCGAGCAGCACTGTATATTATAATATGTGTAAGTGATCAGTGGAGTCGATTTTCTGTTTATGTTTCCGGTTGGGTTATTCGTGTTCCAGGTTTGTTACACGGTGACGTTACACAGAAATAATACAAAATAATCAACATCTTTGTTTTTGCTGCACTATTCATTAAATCTACCTCAAAAAAGAAAAAAGATATTCATGCAAGAGAGAGAGATTAAATACAGCAAATGTCAAAATAAGATTTATGGCCCTAAGCCCAGCCCCTTTTGAATGATTTATTGCCCTTAAGCCCCGCCCCTTTATGCACCTGTCAAAGGATAATGATCTTTAAGCCCCGCCCCTGTTATTGTTATGGAGGTATTTAGCCCCGAGGTTAGTTCCGGAGGAAGTGTTACGGAATGTGTGGAATGTCCGGAAGTGTTTGAAGTGAAAATATTCCTTTGAAGTTTCGTAAGAAGACAATGGTTAGTATTGTTATGGTGTTTGGGGGGTGTTTCCAGCCTAGGGCGGTTCCGGAGGAAGTGTGGTGGGGTTACGGGTGGGTTATCGGGAATGTTAGGAATGTTTGGAAGTGTTTGAAGTGAAAATGTAGCTTTGAAGTTTTGGAGAAGAAAGGTTAGGGTGGGTTAGGTCAGGGGTGAGTAGGACGGGTTTTCAAGACATGTCTGGGCAGTTTCCCAACCGGAACACATGATCATTGTGGGTGTGTCGCGAAGAGGTTAGTTTTGAAGCAATGCAAGTCATTTTGTGACTAGCTTACCTGAACAGAGCGCGGTGTGTCATTCTCCTGCTTTTTGAGTGTTTTCTTAGCTCAGGCAGTTTTTGTTGGGGCTAAAAGATTGTAAAAGTTTGTGACATTATTTTTTCTCAACGAGTAGTAACGAGGAAAGACCAGCCATGATCAACGAGACATGTGTTAACATCAGCCGCGGTAGGGTTAACGCTAACGGGGAAGCACCACGCAAAACTCAGATGTACCTACGACGTGTACAACGACCCCCCAGCGAGGAGTTGGATGTGGAAAAAGCATTTTCTGACACAGGTTCGTGGGGGTTCAGATTCAACTATGCTATGGGAGAGTTGTGTTTTTACTCTAAAGAGGAAGATGAGGACGGCCAAATGACGTCTTCTGAAACAGCCATAGTGAACTCAAATGATTGGGGAGTATTAAATGATGTCATACCTGATATGGTGGAGAAGTGTATGAAGTTGTCAGAAGCCTGGGAGGATTTAAGCTTTGTGTGGCTATCCAGGAGCTCCAACAGTGGCCGGTGGTTCTTCAGGGTGAAGATCGTTTTACAGCCAGGATTGGAGAAAGAGGACGGGGAGAGTATTGATCGCGAAGAGTTGGATTTCCAGTTAGAATCCTTCAACAGCGAGTGTGGAGTATTCGTCCGCATCCTAGCGCTGCCACTGACAGACTGGAGTGAGACCATGGCTCAATACGCGACACGAATCTCCGCCCTCTTCCACAGTTCCCGCCTATGGTATAACATTATAGGTGCAAAAAAGTCGCTGGCGTATGTTTAACCCCGCCCTCTAGAAAAAGCTACGCCTCCAGACCTGCCCATTCCAACAATTTTTGGACACGCCTCCCAGCGACGAGTATATCAGGCAGTCACCAGAGATTTTTCAGCATTTCAAGCAGTCACACACTGGACCATTGACTGAGAGCCATTCAGAAGGTCTTGAGAGGAGAGATTTAAAGATGGGAGGGGGCAAACCAACCCCAAGACGCGTACTGACCTTATGGACCCCCTTAGGCTCTGAGGAAGGTACATCATCTGCAGTGCCATCGGTTTTTAACGGTCCAGAGGTCACCGTTAGCGACACCGCCGAGCGAACTGGTGAGAAACCGTCCGCGGCGGTAACTGCCCCCAGCTCCCCCTCCTTTTGGCCCAAAGAACACCCCCCACCCACACGTCATGTGAGACGTGGGAAAAGGGGTCCCGGTCTGGCGGCCGCATTGACGGGTGGACCTGTTTCTCCGGTTTTCCCATCTGAGGAGACCCACCCGCCCACGTCACCATCATCGCCGATCTTTCCGATGGAAAAGGATACACCCCCTGCATCACCACAACCTTCTGTGAACCCCTCCCCTCCTGAGGAATCCCCAAAGGTTAGCACACCTCCAACGTCACCATCAAAGTTGTTTAAGGTTGCAAGAAAACGAAGGAGTGGACTTCTTTCGTGGGAGATTAGAGAGGGATGGTTGGCACTCGATGAGTACGATTGTATTAAGAAAACAGTATTTTACCTTCTGGAAAGAGTGTTAGCTAAATATATTAAAGATGAATGCTATGGATGTCAGGTGGGGCATCCTAGTCAAAAGCAGCACGCATGTCTATATATACCAGAAGAATACCACCTGGGCTATCATTTTCGATTTGTGGTCCAACGACTATATACACCTGATTTTATAACGAGTATTCAATTCATGTTAAGACTTCACGGGTGTGAGGTCAGTAGTAAAAAAGTGGAAGCAGCCGCCGAGATCATTCTACTTGAGCTCGAGCAAGCGGATTATATATTCAACACACTGTCAGCGGTGAACAACGATTCATTCACTCCTGAAATTAAACAAAGTTTGGATCAAAACTACTTTGGACTTTGAAGAAGATGGGCAATCGCAACTCACGCTCGGCGTTGGAAGAGGATAGGTCTAAGGAAGAGGAGGAGCAGTGTTTGAAGGTGTCAAAGGGGGTTGATACACAGGACCTTTACGCAGATCGTGATTGGAAGGACATTTTGGACAGAGCCATTCGATACAATCCCAACTCCGATATAGATGAACAAGCAGAGATATTATTGTATTTGATGGGACTGGCAAGACCCTATTCAGCTACGCTATTCAATACGGCTTGGGATAGCTTTGTCAAGTATGTGGTTTTTTTGAGTGTAGTCACGACCCCCAGTACATGTATAACTAAGACGTGTCTATCTGAGATATGTGATGGAATAATGGATACTTGGGGGCTCGTATCCTCAGTAGGCGGGGCGATAACAATTATTACCTTATTTGTCGATTGCGTCAAATATTGTCTGGACAATAACCACCCTGTAGACCTAGAGGCTGAATTGACCGTTATTGAAAGTATTATGAAGAAAAGAATACATCCTCATATTTTAGCCAGGATCTCAAAAACCATTCATATGTGATATGTACCAATTTGTGTGATGACATTTACCTGAAATGTATTATGAACCTATCATCATATATCATCATGTATCCAATTAAAAAAAAAAAAAAAAAAAAAAAAAAAAAAAAACTTGTCAGCGTCCTTCTTCCAGCGTGTATAAAAACACACACAGTCTCACACATCTGGTTCATTCACCACCATGGCTCTGAAGACGCGTATGAAAGAGTTGTACTATGATGCGGGACACCCCGCTAGTCTCGGAGGCGTGGCTAGACTCCACCAAGGTTTGGAATCTGAGACTGGGGAAAAAATTAAACGTGATACAGTCAGGGATTTTTTAGCAGGCGAGGATACATACACGTTGCATAAACCAGCTAGAGTTAAATTCCCCAGGAATAAAGTTTTTGTACCCGCACCGCTCAACCAATTCCAAGCAGACCTTTGCGATTTACAAAACTTGGCGGAGTTTAATGATCACTTTAAATATCTATTAACTGTCATTGATATGTTTTCTAAAAAGGCTTATGTAAGAGTTTTGAAAAATAAGACAGCTGTTGAGGTGGTCAAGGCTTTTAAATCTGTTCTATCGCAGAGCGGTGTACCAAGGAAATTACAAACTGACGCGGGGAAAGAATTTTTTAACAAAAGTTTCCAAAAATTGATGACAAAACATAAAATAACGCATTTTGCAACAGCCTCAGATCTGAAGGCCTCGGTGGTAGAGAGGTTCAATAGAACTTTAAAAACTAGAATGTGGAG
Source organism: Corythoichthys intestinalis (assembly GCF_030265065.1). NCBI lineage: Eukaryota > Metazoa > Chordata > Actinopteri > Syngnathiformes > Syngnathidae > Corythoichthys > Corythoichthys intestinalis. The sequence goes on along the minus strand of NC_080397.1, from coordinate 7,342,544 downwards.
ATATTTCACAGCTAAAAACACACGTCGTTATGTCAACGTTGTACAAGACTTGGTCGCGAGTTACAACGATAGCTATCATTCCAGTATCAAAATGAAACCTAATGAGGTTAACGCCGAGACCACACAGCAGGTGTTTCGCAACTTGTACGGCGGCCCCGCCTGTCCGCGAGGCAAACGGTCGATGAAATTTAAAGTGGGCGACATTGTAAGGGTATCAAAATTGAGAGGTGTATTTGATAAGAAATATGAACAGACTTTCACAGATGAGATATTTACCGTGAAGGAATGTTTGCGTCGAAAGCAGCCCGTTTACAAACTAGAGGATTACGACGGCGAAATGATAGAAGGGACGTTTTATGAAGCTGAACTCCAGAAAGTGACGTTGGCAAAAGACTATTTGTACAGTGTGGAGAAAATCCTAAAAAAACGCGTAGTGGGAGGAGAGGAGCAATTTCTTATCCGTTTTAAAGGTTGGCCAAGCAAGTTTGATACATGGTTGCCAGCGAGCCATGTCGTAGATATATAAAAACAAATGAACATACAGTCACATTCATTCGCCATCATGAACCCGAGTCTATCTGATGGCTTCTACATGACTCTGCCTTCCAACGCCAGCTCACAAGTCTTTACAGACAATTCAATCTCGCAGTTCAGAGTAAACTTGGCTCAACATATCGACCTTAAAGGGGACTGGGAGGTGGGATTGGCTGAGTTCTCCTACCCGCACACTTGGTTAAACACACCAGAACACCACACGTCATTTGATATCAAATACTCGGGGCATCATGTACCTTCTAACCACGGTCCGACGCCGCCTTGGGAATATTCTATCACAAGCTTACAGATTCCTGAAGGGTATTATAACACACCGGATAAAATTGGAAAGGCCTTACAGGCTGTTTTACAGAAAAGATGCGAAAACCATATACAGGTTTTTTACGATTCACTCATAGGGAGATTTTTTTTTAAAGGTACAGGACGCTACAAAATACGATTTAAACCGCCACTGACACATATTTTAGGCCTCGACGATGGGGAGTGGTACTCCTGCGGTCCCCCTTGGAGTTCTGCGCCCTATGCCGCGGATATAAAAGCCGGGTTTTATCACATGTTTGTCTACACAAACGTTATTCAGCACCAGCTGGTCGGTGATGTGCTAGCCCCGTTACTGAGGACAATTCCGGTGTCAGGGGAATACAAAGAAACAGTGTTTAAATGTTTTAACCCCGTGTACTACGCACCGCTTAACAGAAAGCATATTGAAGACATCTCGATCGAGGTCAAGAACGATCAGAACAAACCTGTGGAATTTAAGTACGGCAAAGTGATCGTCACATTACATTTCAGACCTCGGCGTTAAAGATGGTAATGCTAGAGACGCATCCCGATCTTTACCGTTTTGTGGAGTACTACGAGAGCCAAGCCGGTGGGTCCTTACCAGGTTTTCACGGTACACCTGTACAATATGGGCGGGGGTTGGGCTCCATCTTCGCCAAGCTGTTCCGCTTTGTAAGCCCTCTACTGAGGAGAGGTTTCAGCATGGCAAAGCCTCATCTCCAGACAGCTGCAAAAAACATAGCGACGGATGTGGCGGGGCGTGTCATGGAACGATTTCAAAACAAAAAGCCCGAGTCTCAACAAGGTTCCGGTCTAATGGTCCTAGCACGCAGACCCGCAAGACGCACGCCTCAAAGACTTTTTAAAAGGGGGCGGGGACGTCCGAAGCAGCGTAAGCCACGTAAAAAGCGTCGAAGTGTATCTAGGAAGAGATCAGTGTCCAGAAGGAAGCGTCGTAGAAGCACCGCGGATATTTTCTCCTAACTACCTCTGATACAAAATGGCATTAATCCATCATCGTTCTCAAGAATGTAGTATGGCGGAATTGGACTTGTTCAGCCCCCCGCTAACACAGTTTTCTGTAGATCACAGTCAATATGTGGAAATGCTGCCTATTTCCGCTCTCACCGATGGAGGTCCTATTGAGTTTTTCATCCCCGGCGACGGGTCGAAATATTTGGATCTGACCGACACCTTGCTCCAGCTCCAGCTGAAAGTGACACGCATGGATGGGTCTGATCTACCGGGGGAAGAGCGAGTCGGCCTTATCAATTATGTGGTCAACACCATATTTTCCCAGGTCGACGTTACTCTAGGCGACCGGCTTATTTCCCAATCAAGTGCCACGCATCCATACAGAGCCATCATAGAAACTTTATTAAACTTTTCTGAATCAACTCTGAAAAGCCAGTTTACAGCCGGTATGTTCTACAAAGACACAAGCGGCCATATGGAATCAACGGCGCTCACAGGTGCAGACGTCAATGCCGGACTGGTCAAGAGGTCGCAAAGGGTGGTTGGTTCGAGACCATTTTATGTCATAGGGCCTCTGCACGCAGACATATTCTTTTGTGAACGGCTTTTACTAAATAGCGTGGATCTACGTATCAAACTCATTAAAGCAAACGACGACTTTTGTTTCATGTCACCCGAGGGTTCCAACCATAAACTGAAAATATTAGGAGCCTCACTTTTTGTAAAGAGAGTTACTGTGTCCCCTGCTGTGACCCTCGGCCACGCGGCGGCGCTCAACAAAGAAAACGCCTTGTACCCGTTGTCGCGAATTAACATAAAAACATATTCCATTCCACAAAATTCCAGAACCTGTCAACAAGATAACCTTTTTCTTGGACCGATACCCCGCTATGTAGTTTTAACATTAGTCTCACACAATAATTTTGTAGGACGAAGACAAGGTAACCCCTTCAACTTCGAGCATTTTGATTTAGAATATTTAGCCCTTTGTCTCGAAGGCCGGCAGATTCCCGCAAAGGCATTCCAACCTCAGTTTAACGACAACAACGCCGTCCGCGAGTTCTATAATTTGTATACAGCTACAGGAAGACATTTGAAAGACCTACCTCTCTGCATTGACCGTGATGACTTCTCAGCAGGCTACGCTCTATACGTATTTAATCTAGCACCTAACGAGGACACGGCGGCGCTATCACCGGTCAGTAGCGGTAGTGTGCGGCTGGAAATGAGATTCCGAGTCGCGCTGCCCCAGACCACCCCCTTGATTGTCTATGCATGCTACGATTCTATTTTGGAGATAAATTCAAAACGTGAAGTGTTAGTGGATTATTACTGAGGAGATGGACGGTAGGACGTTAGAGACTCTGATGAAACGGATCCAAGGCAAGCTCTTTGGCGGCGTTTACGCATCGGACGAGTTAAGTTATTTAAACCCCTCCACCACAACGTTTTATATCGTGAATACACATCCTCGTAACCAACCCGGTGAACATTGGCTCGCGTTGACTGTGGAGGGGAACGGCGTCGCTACATTTTTTGACGCCTATGGTTACCCACCGGATTTCAATTACTACCCACAAACCATCTTGGCTTTCTTGGAAAAACACGCCCACCTGATATTTTATCACAACTATCAACTGCAGAATGAACTGTCGGTGACGTGTGGACAACACTGCGTGTATTACTTAATTCATCGAGGCTGTGGACTTTCTTATAATGATGTGTTAGCATGTTACAGTAACGACACGATTAAAAATGACGCTTTAGTATCTACCTTTGTCAAGCATTATCAAACGTGTAACACCGGCGGGTGTGCAGGTCAGCAGACCTGTTCTTTTGAAAAGTTTAAAAAATGTCATTGTCTGTAACCGTTTTATTTTTTTTTCAAACATTTTTATTGAATAAAATGGAACAAAATGAAAAAGTACATTGACTCTGTCCCATTATTCGTCACGGGGAGAATCCTATCCACTTATGAACGTTTGGGGTCGATGTCCTTCTCTTCCGAGTTCTTCTCTTTTTACCATAAGGCTCACGACCTCTTGGGTTGCCGGTTGCATGTACACCTCCATCTTGTTTAACACTTCTGAACTGCTCGCGCGCATTCGGGTTGGATACGACACTCTCGGGTATGTTAAGCTCGTACAGTGTCTGAAGGAATTCCTCCCATCCTCTAGGTGGCGATGTCGTGGATGACTTGCCGGTAGCTGTCAAGTGTTTAAGGAGATCTGTCATATGAGACCCCCTCACGGTGTCACTTTGGTAGACGAATTCGTTCCGAGGCGTCCATTTTTTTCCATGATCCACTAATTTTTTTAACACAAACAGTGCATTTTTTCGATAGCCGGTTGGGAAGTTTTGGACCAGATCACGCCATGAGTCCTCATTCTCTACAGCCTTTACCGCTTTTTCTGTTCCTTCTTCTTCACCTTCGGGCATGTCTTTGTGAGGTTGCTGGTGCATCAGACGGATCGGCGTTTCTCGGTCAATCGTTATAGCGGTGTTTTGTAAATCTTTGTCCCCTTGTTTGATGAGACTCAAGTAACGTTGCATCAGGGATTCGTACTTTTTAATTTTTTCATATTGGTTCAAGGTGCGATCTTCTAAAACTTCTTTAATTTTGGCATCCAAATCTTGCTCGGCCTTCTGACGTATATCGGGGGCGGAGCGTCTCAATCGCTCTAACTGTTGCGGCGTGATGAGAAACATTTTCTCCGCGGCTCTAAGGGCCATTTTCTTCAATTTTTGTTAATTAAACCACCTATAAGACTACCCACAACCGGTGCCAATGTGGCCAATAGAGGAAAAATGAATCCTCCCTTTTGTCTCAAAGCAGCCCGCTTCTTCTTCAAACTTTTCTTCTTATCAGCAAGTAGGCGGAGAACATTCTTTTGTTTTTTCAACTTTTTGAGTTGACACGTTGTGAGTGGGATGTTACCCCTCACAAGGTTAAGTGCGATCTCGCACAACGCCTTGACCAGACTATTAGGACTCCGAGCCAGGATGTGCTTACGTTCCCCAGGTTTGGCATGAAACAGGGCTCTGAGCAGTGAGGCGTTACGTTTTAAAAGCTGAGACATATCAAGTTTTCGGTAGGTAGACAGTGGGCCACTGGTTTGGAAGTATCCCCGTCCTGAGTCTGTATTGCTCTGGACAATTAGGAGTTAAATCCACAACTAAATAACCGTGAGGGGGGCGGGTGGCATCCTCAAACGCCTCCAAGAAAAACTTTTTTTTTGTTGGGAGGACCTGATTAGCCAACACACTCACCTGTAATTGGTCTCGAGGGTTTTTAAACAAAATCATATGCGTACTATTCAGACTTATTGCGCGACTGTATTTCCCTTGATGAAAAATGTTCTGACTTATCATTATGACACTCATATTTCTATGATGGCGGTACTGTGTAAAAATTCTAACCACTTCAGGATGGTCTGACGCCTGGAAAATTAGGTCATCGAGAATAATGAGATGGCTTTGGTCTTGAGGAAATAAACTCTCATCATCAAATGAGTCAGGGAGACCTTTGACAAATTTAATTCCTTTATTCTGTTTTTTCAACTCTTCATACATGGGTTGCATCGACGTGTAGATCCAGACAATATTTTGAGGCATACTTTTGATGACATGATCATGATTTTGCAATACATTTTTCACAAAATATGTTTTTCCCGAGGAGCTGGGCCCGCAAATGAGTATCGAGAAAGGTGACTGTAACCGAGGGTCAAACTCAATCTCTGTCAAATCCATTTTCAATATTTTAATAACCGAACGGCAGCGTTTTACCACCGACCAACAGTCTTCGTTTGTCGTACACTACACGTACTTTTTTGAGAAATGACGCATTTTTCAAATGAAACCCCTTTTTGTCACGAATAATTGTATGTTGTGGGGTCTCAATATTTTGAGTGTACCCAACGCCGAGGGTATCAACGTAGCCATCGACCAGTTGTTTGAAACTGTCGAAATTGACTCGTTGTCCACATTCAAAGGTTTGCGTAATACCTTTCACTTTCATGACAGTTTTTTTGGTGTTTCGCGTTTGGTATGCATAAGATTTTGGACCTGCCGAAACGTACTCGTGAATACTGTCCCCGTCCAATTCATCAGTCAAATCGCCCAAATAATCACCTAGTTGGAGGGGGCTTTGGCCTTGTCCAACAACATAGATGAGACTGTCCGTGTCCGTATAGAGCACCCTTTCCTGTAACTTCTCCAAATATTCGTACATGATTAATCGGGCGTACGACGTCGTCATGCATGCAACGAAGACATTGGATGAAGGACCTGGCGGTACAATATTTTTCGTTCTGAAATTATATTGAATCATCGCCACATCGTCGTTAATGAAGTCAAAGTATTTGATTTCATACAGGCCAGAAAACATGATTTGGAAAAAATCTGTCTCATTTTTCACAAACTTTGTCTGCCCTAAATTATCTCTCTGTCCGAACTTACCCCAAAGGCTGTTTAAGCACAGTTTCGCAACCTGCCTCTTCCCCGGGTTAATTTGAATGGATTCTGCATTTAGCTGAATACCTTGGTGTGTCTGGTAGTCACGGACGTACTGCTCCTTCTCGGCTTGGGTGACGATGTTCGCCGGGTACCCCGACGCTTCCTGTTTACCTTTTAGGAAAGTTGAGATATATTTTGTAAATATCTCTGTGCTCGAATGTTCAAAATGCCACACCTCTGTGACTCGGGCAATCCTGTATCCTAACGAGACCGCTTTGTTGAATTCGAACGTCGTCCATACACCCGTCAATGCCCTAGAGGCGTCGTCGTGGGTACATTCGCTGGTTTGATTGTTTATTTCAGCGCAGGTGCGACAGAGTGTAAATACTAGCTTACCTCGGGGTGTTTTGAAGGGGAGCACCGGAAAATAAAGCTGTCTCGGCGGATACACCTCCGCTCTGATGAAACCAAAGAATTTGGTCAAATCGTGGCCAAAGTCGTTGTGGATGATGGTCGGATGCCCAATGGGGTATTTGCATGTGCTATTGACAAAGGGGTAGAGACTAGTCACGTCTACATACAAGACACGCTCGTTAGGATTGGCTGTGTATCTCAAAACAAAAGCACTCGTCCTCCCGCCGAAAAGGGCATGTCTCGGTTCAAGAGGTTGAGGGAACTCAGTCCGGGTGAGAAAGTCGCGCACTTCAGGGTCAGATTGTTTCATCTTGACCCAGTCATGCTCTCGCATCACAGTCAAGTGCACTCTAGGCACTGACTGGAGCAATCGAAGTTTCCTCTGACTCATTTCGTACAATACGCCAAAAGGGCGTTTTGTCAGCGGACATTCCCTCGCAAGATCAAAACAAGTGGGACAACCGTGAAAAAAACAGCCTTCATACTCCCAGACGTATATGGCACCGTCAGGGGTTTCAAAGTAACCGTCCACATAGTGACCGGCCACTTTTCTTTCCCCTGCATTCATGGCGTGGATTATATGCACGCCATTTTTACAAGCCACCCATTGAAGGTATTGTATCGAATCGTGGGAGAAGGCCTTGTGTTGACGTTTGTAATTATCGGGTGATGTTATGGCCAGAGTGTCGGTTTTCAGGTAATTTGTGCGGAAAACAGTCATGCATGCTGAGGCGATGGTCACGCTATTAAAGGGGTCAACATTCGTCTCTTTTAGGAAGGCGTCCCGAAATTTTTGACAGCCAAGAGCTAAAATGTCCACGTCGTTCCGACAGTACATCAAAGCTTCTTTTTTGAAATCGAACACACCTTTACACTCTGCGTTGTACCACTCGAGGAATTTCGATCGTTCGCCGGGTGACATGCGATCGGCGCCGTAAAATTCCTGTGAGGGGTATGGTCCTACATAATTGATATTTGCTTCAGTGCTGAAAAAATGAGGAAAATACCCCTTCATCTTATCGTCAAAACCCAAAGCTTTGGGCATAGCGCTTAACCTCATTGTTAAAAACGACAAGGAGTCAATAAATCTCAAATTGTAGTCGACGTCTGTGAAACAAATCACCTTTGAACCTTGCACAATTGGGTTAAGATTTAAACCCTTTTCTAGCATCTTAGAAATCAGGAGGTACGAGTCAAATCCTCGGGCGTTATGTGCGATTAATGTGTAATTTTTGTATCTGGGCTTTCTAAAATGCTGAATAAATTTATCGCAGCAATCTAAACCGTACCAGAACTTCTCAACCCCCGACAAGGATTTTGTGCATACCAGGAAAGGCACATGTTTGCCATCATCTGATAAAAATGTCTCAAAATCATAAAAGATCAACTTCTTGTTGGGGGGTTCGCTCCGTTTCGGCTGAATATGACACAAATGTTGACTTCTGGCGAGGTCGGGCGTGTCCAATGGCACATGACAAATCTGACATTTAGCAACAGGGCACACATGCCGTCGCGGCTGTTTGTACACGTTGATGTAATATGTAAAGCCGCATTTTTGACACTTCTTATACCTATCACAAATGCTGACGCTTACCCCACCAGGTTGCAGTGGGGCTCTCTCTTTATGTTTAGCGTAGCAAACCGTATTGTGACAGGTTTTGTTACAATCGCTGCAATGGATAAGCTCGGGTCTGCTTTGGGGGCATGCGATGTCAGTACAGACATGACAGTGATGTCCACAGCGGTGTGTGTGTGCGTTTGTATGACCTCTGTAACACCCCCAACAAAAGTACGCAAACCCGAGAAGTTGCGCAGGGTTTTTGACACCATGATAATGACCTTGGTTTAAAAAAACCAGCAAAGTGTCCGAGGATTTCCCCTTATCTGTCTCAAAATGAGTCATGGGTTTTCCGGGTGAGCCCAACCTGTACAGAACTACAATTTTTCGATTTAAGACAGTTTCAAATTTATGAATGTCACCAAAACCTGCAGGGGTTTGTTCGCTCAGACCTACGGCGGTTTGTATCTCTCTAGCTCTTTGATATAGCCTATCGTTCGTTAACGTTTTATCCAACATGTACGCTAACGCCGTCGCTAAACAAAGATTATTGTTTTGAGGGGGCAAAACGAATAGACACTTCCGCTTTTTACGGACAACCTCACAATCCAACGTCTGTGATAGTTTACGTCTACAACCTCCGCCACCTCTTTTATCTCTGGCAATTCTAATCACTAACTCCAAACTCGAATCACAGAGAACCTCCCCGTTTGATTGTACTATTCTGTCAAATAAATTTTGAAAGCCTTGATGAATGATATCTGAATCGTCACCCACTTGTAAAACATCGTGCTGACGGACATTTTCACCAATTAACTCAATTTGGATAATGTCTCCGGGTGCTGTAACCGCGAGTACGTTGTCAACCTGCAGGCCAATGTTTGTCATTACATTATTGTAAAAAACTGTAAAATCTGGGGGTCTGTCATTTATAGGCGGTATCAGCTCCTGTCTTATTTCGATTGAGTTGAAATTTTCTCTGTTAATTATTTCACCTCCTAACTGAGGTTCAACTTCCTCAGAGTTCGTGTGTTGATGAGCATTTTCTTCTATGGCGGGTGGGGGCTGCCCCTGACCCGCAGGTGAATCTGTTTGCATGTTCACATCTCTCATAGGATGCTCTGATGCGGTAGCAGGTGCATACACCTGCTCCGAGAATGCAGCATCAGGATGCTCTGATGTGGTAGCAGGTGCATACACCTGCACCGAGGATGCTGCATCAGGATGCTCTGTAGCGGTAGCAAAGGGATTTACAAGCTCTAAAGAGGTAGGAGATTGCCCCATCTCATTTCCAGACTCATGTGGTTGATTTAACCGTCTGAGAGCTTCATTTAATGGGTTGAAAAAATCTACAAAATCATCAATCATGCGAATATGAAAAAAGGGGTCATTGTCCAACTCAAATGAAAAAGACTCGGTTTGATCCGTCAATATTTCATTGTTTATTTGTTCTACGATATTTTGCAAATCATGTGGCACGTCGTCAATACGATCATCCATTTTTTTTTTTAATTAATTAAAAACAAATCAGAAAAATGAGACCTCAGCCCTTCACAAATCCGTTAAAAACGATAAGTGCGGACGGTTACCACAACTTCATCGATCGTGACCGAAACCGATGGCAAGGGTAATCGCGACAAGTATGCAGGACGTTCTAGGCGATCTCTCCCGGGAGATGTCGCGTCAATAGGCTGGTTTTCGACACTTTGCGGAGGCGGCGTCACAGGTAGCGGATGTACAACGTAACGACCCGGTGGAGACCTTGATTCTGGGTTTGTATAGAACCTTTGGGTATGTGTAGATGTTGATCCTGGTCTCTGACGATCTCCGTAAGGGCTGTACAGATGCCTTTGGTGTTCGTGTCTTATAGCCCCCTCTCCAGCTGGAATAGAAAAAAAAAAAAAAAAAAAAACACTATGAGTTTGACAAAAATAAAAATTAAATTTATATCGATCAGATTCAGACTTACGATAGTTGTTGTAAGGCTCCGCTGTAGGCTCTGTAAAATAACATAATGTAGTTTAGTCACCAATAACCCACCATCAATATATTTATAAAAATAAAAAATAAATAAAACACTTACCGTCTACCCAAGCCTCAGATGGGTCGTTCGCCTGTGTGGTCACACCAGTTTGAACCCCTGAAAATATTCACAATGATTGGTAGGTCCAAAAAAAAAAAAAAAAAAAAATTAAATATATATATATTAGGACTGTCAAAATTATCGCGATAACGGTCGATAATTTTGACAGTCCTAATATATATATTTATTTATTTATTTTTTTTTTTTTTAATTCATCACGTTAAAATCTTTGACGCAATCAACACACTTACCCAGCTCAGACAGATTTAAATGACAGTAGAGTAAAAGACCCACTTGTTAATTGTTTTGTGGAGTTTTGCGGCCCTCTGCTGGTGCTTGGGTGCGACTGATTTATGGGTTTCAGCACCATGAGCAATGTGTAATTATTGACATCAACAATGGCAGGCTACTAGTTTATTATTATTATTATTTTTTTTTTTTTTTTTGAATGAAAATTTTACAAATTTATTAAAACGAAAACAATAAGTGGTTTTTAATATGAAATTTATATAACTTGTACTAACATTTTTCTTTTATGAAATGCAAGTCTTTCTATCCATGGCTCGGTTTAACAGAATGTTAATAATGTTAATGCCATCTTGTTGATTTATTGTTACAATAAACAAAAACAGTCCTTATGTACCGTATGTTGAATATATATATATATATATATATATATATATATATATATTTTATAGCTGTGAAATATCTCCACATTCTAGTTTTTAAAGTTCTATTGAACCTCTCTACCACCGAGGCCTTCAGATCTGAGGCTGTTGCAAAATGCGTTATTTTATGTTTTGTCATCAATTTTTGGAAACTTTTGTTAAAAAATTCTTTCCCCGCGTCAGTTTGTAATTTCCTTGGTACACCGCTCTGCGATAGAACAGATTTAAAAGCCTTGACCACCTCAACAGCTGTCTTATTTTTCAAAACTCTTACATAAGCCTTTTTAGAAAACATATCAATGACAGTTAATAGATATTTAAAGTGATCATTAAACTCCGCCAAGTTTTGTAAATCGCAAAGGTCTGCTTGGAATTGGTTGAGCGGTGCGGGTACAAAAACTTTATTCCTGGGGAATTTAACTCTAGCTGGTTTATGCAACGTGTATGTATCCTCGCCTGCTAAAAAATCCCTGACTGTATCACGTTTAATTTTTTCCCCAGTCTCAGATTCCAAACCTTGGTGGAGTCTAGCCACGCCTCCGAGACTAGCGGGGTGTCCCGCATCATAGTACAACTCTTTCATACGCGTCTTCAGAGCCATGGTGGTGAATGAACCAGATGTGTGAGACTGTGTGTTTTTATACACGCTGGAAGAAGGACGCTGACAAGTTTTTTTTTTTTTTTTTTTTTTTTTTTTTTTTTAATTGGATACATGATGATATATGATGATAGGTTCATAATACATTTCAGGTAAATGTCATCACACAAATTGGTACATATCACATATGAATGGTTTTTGAGATCCTGGCTAAAATATGAGGATGTATTCTTTTCTTCATAATACTTTCAATAACGGTCAATTCAGCCTCTAGGTCTACAGGGTGGTTATTGTCCAGACAATATTTGACGCAATCGACAAATAAGGTAATAATTGTTATCGCCCCGCCTACTGAGGATACGAGCCCCCAAGTATCCATTATTCCATCACATATCTCAGATAGACACGTCTTAGTTATACATGTACTGGGGGTCGTGACTACACTCAAAAAAACCACATACTTGACAAAGCTATCCCAAGCCGTATTGAATAGCGTAGCTGAATAGGGTCTTGCCAGTCCCATCAAATACAATAATATCTCTGCTTGTTCATCTATATCGGAGTTGGGATTGTATCGAATGGCTCTGTCCAAAATGTCCTTCCAATCACGATCTGCGTAAAGGTCCTGTGTATCAACCCCCTTTGACACCTTCAAACACTGCTCCTCCTCTTCCTTAGACCTATCCTCTTCCAACGCCGAGCGTGAGTTGCGATTGCCCATCTTCTTCAAAGTCCAAAGTAGTTTTGATCCAAACTTTGTTTAATTTCAGGAGTGAATGAATCGTTGTTCACCGCTGACAGTGTGTTGAATATATAATCCGCTTGCTCGAGCTCAAGTAGAATGATCTCGGCGGCTGCTTCCACTTTTTTACTACTGACCTCACACCCGTGAAGTCTTAACATGAATTGAATACTCGTTATAAAATCAGGTGTATATAGTCGTTGGACCACAAATCGAAAATGATAGCCCAGGTGGTATTCTTCTGGTATATATAGACATGCGTGCTGCTTTTGACTAGGATGCCCCACCTGACATCCATAGCATTCATCTTTAATATATTTAGCTAACACTCTTTCCAGAAGGTAAAATACTGTTTTCTTAATACAATCGTACTCATCGAGTGCCAACCATCCCTCTCTAATCTCCCACGAAAGAAGTCCACTCCTTCGTTTTCTTGCAACCTTAAACAACTTTGATGGTGACGTTGGAGGTGTGCTAACCTTTGGGGATTCCTCAGGAGGGGAGGGGTTCACAGAAGGTTGTGGTGATGCAGGGGGTGTATCCTTTTCCATCGGAAAGATCGGCGATGATGGTGACGTGGGCGGGTGGGTCTCCTCAGATGGGAAAACCGGAGAAACAGGTCCACCCGTCAATGCGGCCGCCAGACCGGGACCCCTTTTCCCACGTCTCACATGACGTGTGGGTGGGGGGTGTTCTTTGGGCCAAAAGGAGGGGGAGCTGGGGGCAGTTACCGCCGCGGACGGTTTCTCACCAGTTGGCTCGGCGGTGTCGCTAACGGTGACCTCTGGACCGTTAAAAACCGATGGCACTGCAGATGATGTACCTTCCTCAGAGCCTAAGGGGGTCCATAAGGTCAGTACGCGTCTTGGGGTTGGTTTGCCCCCTCCCATCTTTAAATCTCTCCTCTCAAGACCTTCTGAATGGCTCTCAGTCAATGGTCCAGTGTGTGACTGCTTGAAATGCTGAAAAATCTCTGGTGACTGCCTGATATACTCGTCGCTGGGAGGCGTGTCCAAAAATTGTTGGAATGGGCAGGTCTGGAGGCGTAGCTTTTTCTAGAGGGCGGGGTTAAACATACGCCAGCGACTTTTTTGCACCTATAATGTTATACCATAGGCGGGAACTGTGGAAGAGGGCGGAGATTCGTGTCGCGTATTGAGCCATGGTCTCACTCCAGTCTGTCAGTGGCAGCGCTAGGATGCGGACGAATACTCCACACTCGCTGTTGAAGGATTCTAACTGGAAATCCAACTCTTCGCGATCAATACTCTCCCCGTCCTCTTTCTCCAATCCTGGCTGTAAAACGATCTTCACCCTGAAGAACCACCGGCCACTGTTGGAGCTCCTGGATAGCCACACAAAGCTTAAATCCTCCCAGGCTTCTGACAACTTCATACACTTCTCCACCATATCAGGTATGACATCATTTAATACTCCCCAATCATTTGAGTTCACTATGGCTGTTTCAGAAGACGTCATTTGGCCGTCCTCATCTTCCTCTTTAGAGTAAAAACACAACTCTCCCATAGCATAGTTGAATCTGAACCCCCACGAACCTGTGTCAGAAAATGCTTTTTCCACATCCAACTCCTCGCTGGGGGGTCGTTGTACACGTCGTAGGTACATCTGAGTTTTGCGTGGTGCTTCCCCGTTAGCGTTAACCCTACCGCGGCTGATGTTAACACATGTCTCGTTGATCATGGCTGGTCTTTCCTCGTTACTACTCGTTGAGAAAAAATAATGTCACAAACTTTTACAATCTTTTAGCCCCAACAAAAACTGCCTGAGCTAAGAAAACACTCAAAAAGCAGGAGAATGACACACCGCGCTCTGTTCAGGTAAGCTAGTCACAAAATGACTTGCATTGCTTCAAAACTAACCTCTTCGCGACACACCCACAATGATCATGTGTTCCGGTTGGGAAACTGCCCAGACATGTCTTGAAAACCCGTCCTACTCACCCCTGACCTAACCCACCCTAACCTTTCTTCTCCAAAACTTCAAAGCTACATTTTCACTTCAAACACTTCCAAACATTCCTAACATTCCCAATAACCCACCCGTAACCCCACCACACTTCCTCCGGAACCGCCCTAGGCTGGAAACACCCCCCAAACACCATAACAATACTAACCATTGTCTTCTTACGAAACTTCAAAGGAATATTTTCACTTCAAACACTTCCGGACATTCCACACATTCCGTAACACTTCCTCCGGAACTAACCTCGGGGCTAAATACCTCCATAACAATAACAGGGGCGGGGCTTAAAGATCATTATCCTTTGACAGGTGCATAAAGGGGCGGGGCTTAAGGGCAATAAATCATTCAAAAGGGGCGGGGCTTAGGGCCATAAATCTTATTTTGACATTTGCTGTATTTAATCTCTCTCTCATGCAAATTGTTCTTTTTCATGATTATTGGGATCAATAACTGACGGGTTGACCTGGGCCAGTGGTTTTGATCTTGGGCCCAGTGAAGTTCAAAAGCCCCCATCCCCCTTATATTTCCCCCTAAATAGGCTCCATCTCACCCACCACTCTAATGATGATGACTTCTATAGAAAATGGATGGATGGAATTTAATATACAGTACATGCATAACGCACTGAATGAGCTTGCATTGATGGAAAAACATACAGTATATCAACAATGATTCCCATATACCTATAATTCTCATTAAACATGCGTCTCTCTTCTCTTTTTCCCCTCCTCCTGTGCTGACTGGGAAACACAGGAATCATTCAATATTCACTTCGTCACGGAGTGTGCGTCGCATGCTAATTCAATCTATTTTCTCGTTTCCTAAAATGCTTTTAGTTACGGTGTGAGTGCCAAATTGGTTTCCCTTCCAGCTGGATGAAAAAAAAGACTCAGTGTGCATGTGTAACATGTCACAAAGTGCAAACCTGAGCAATGAAATGGTGAGAATGCAAGTATTTTTTAATACTTTATAAGGCAAGGGACTATTTTTGGTTATTTTAAAAAAAATGTAACCTCACAAAGACCTACAATCCCTATTGTCCCCCATGAAGTATATAATTTGAAATATTATGTTATTCACTGCTGGCCAAAAGTATTGGCACCCCTGCAATTCTGTCAGATAATGCTCCCAGATCCCATTTTCTCCCAGAGAATGATTGCAATTACAAATGCTTTGGTAGTAATATCTTCATTTAATTTGCTTGAAATGAAAAAACACACAAGACAATAGGGACAAAATTGAATCATTATCATTTTACACAAATGTCCAAGAATGAGCCGGACAAAAGTATTGGCACCCTTTGAAAAATCATGTGATCCTTCTCTAATTTGTGTAATTAACAGCACCTGTTACTTACCTGTGGCACATAACAGATGGTGGCAATAACTAAATCACACTTGCAGCCAGTTATAATGAATTAAAGTTGACTCAACTTCTGTCTTGTGTCCTTGTGTGTACCACATTCAGCATGGAAAAAAGAAAGAAGACCAAAGAACTGTCTGAGGACTTGAGAAGCAAAATTGTGAGGAAACATGGGCAATCTCAAGGCTACAAGTCCATCTCCAAAGACCTGAATGTTCCTGTGTCTACCGTGCGGAGTGTCATCAATAAGTGTAAAGCCCTTGGCACTGTGGCTAACGTCCCTAGATGTGGACGGACAAAGAAAAACGAGAGATTTCAACAGAAGATTGCGCAGATGGTGGATAAAGAACCTCGACTAACATCCAAACAAGTTTAAGCTGTCCAGCAGTCCGAGGGTACAACAGTGTTAACCCATACTATCCGTCGGGGTCTGAATGAAAATGGACTCTATGGTAGGATACCCAAGAAGATCCTACTTCTGACCCAGAGACATCGGTGATGACAATCGACAACCCCGCCGCCGTGTGATATAACCCCGGGGTATTTTAATGTGATTTTTCTTTTTCAAAAGGTGAGAATAAGACTTGGAAATGCTTCTCGGTTCAGGTTAGCCTGTCGGCTAGCTGTCAAGCCTCCTGGTTTGTTTACGCTCTTCAAAGCATGACAGGGAAATCACAAAAGCCGGACTAACTCCAGTGGCATAAAATGTAGTTTGGGATTTGCATTTTTAATATATCATATTCCATTTAGCACAAGACTGTTATTTGTCATGACCATACCATTTATTTAGCAATTGGGGAAAAATACTTGGATAAAAAGAATATCCTGTAAAAATATTGGAGTAGAGAGATTGAAACATTGACTTTTGCAGCTCTCCTCGACGCATTTTCCTCATTCTGAATCTCCCCCCCTCAATGGGCTGAATTCTAAATCTGATGAAATCATGACCTTGCCGACGTCATCCCCCAACTGAGGACGCTAGAGCGCTATAATGACAGGCGGGGCTAAATGGCAGATTAAAAATCTTAATTTCTCGTCATCTGCGTTTTCCAAAATTGTTGTATATGGTCGAATCGTCTCAAAATATGATTCTAATTCACATAATAATGCTATTTAAGATTTTTTTATGCTGTCACAGGCACTTTAACTTGTAAAGACTGGCGAACGGAGGTTGGTGGAGGACTGTCGAGATCGTAGATATATTCCGGCCGTATTGTCGAGCCAGTTCACTGACGCCCACACCACGCTCATATTTTTCTATCATTCCCATCTTAATTTAAATGCTAAGCATCACCTTTTTCCTTTTTTCACCATCAGCACTTACCTTCTTGGGACCCATGTTGATTTCTCTCACAATTAAATCTTCCGTGCTTCTGTCTTGCGGGAAAACAATGAAATTGCGACACTGTCATAAATGGTCATATGTATATCGGTATGTCGAGACAAATGACAAGTCAAATTTTACATCGGATGTAGAAAAGAATCGTATGTCAAGCCGATCGTATGTTGAGGTACCACTGTATTTATGTTATTATCTTATTACGTATCTAATTTTTTAAAACATTATTTGTATAATTCTTTCATTACTATATAAGGGATAAATTACTGTAATAAAGTATCAATAAAACAAAATTATTGGAATTCAAATCTTTATTTCTTAGTTTTTAACTTATCACCTGACATTAACAATGATCAATGTCCAATTCATTTAAACTGGGAGGACTGGCTGTGAATGCTAATGTTTCAGTGCCACTGACGGCGCTAGACGTCCAATCTATTTTAACTGGGAGAGGCTGGCGGTGAATGATCACTGCCTGCCCTCTCAGTCAAAGTGGATTGGACGTCTACTGCCGTCATTGGCATCCAATTAATGAAATGAATGTCTTATCAAGGGTTAAAGAGGCTTCTAATGCTACCTTAACTTACAAATTTGATTTGTGCCATAACCAACCTCGTAAATTAATCTTACTTGCGCAGTGGTGCCTTGACAATTATCTAAACTGTTCATCTTATTGAGGATGTCATTCTTGTTTTTCTCCTGTGTGTAGATGGGGAATGGAAGTAAACACCTCATTGAGTGTGAAAATTCCACCTTTCTCCTTCTTCAGACCACATTGACAGTCAACAGGTAGAAGCCTACCATGTGGCACCCCAACACTGTGAGCAATGCGTGCACACGCTCTTCTGATCTAGTACTGCCGAGCACGCACGAACTTGTATTTGCTGCTCTGCCAGCATCTCTTCTGGGAATTGCGTCACTCGGAAGCCAGCAAAGGTGATTGGCCTAACTAATTCTGACAGCAGACTAACAGAAACAACAATTGTATCCCCACGAGGAGTACAAATGTGGTGTGTGGAAAAACTGGCTGAAAAACACAGTTGGACTTTCAAAATAGGTGAAAGCTCAACTGTTGTGTTTACTTTCCAGAAACTATCCGCCAGATCCATTCTTTAATATGTAATATAACTTAGGACTCCTGCTAACAAAAAACTATTTTCATCGCCACACAGTTTAAAGGGAATAATGATGTTGTATTGGTTGGAGAGAAGAGTCATTTATATCCATATAGATGGCAAGAAAGGGTGAAGCTTAGCGATGCTTGGTGCAGACAAATCGTTATTGATGGCTTATGGCTAGCTAATACTCATGGGGGCGGCTGCTTGTAAACAGCCATGTAAACTCCTTTTTCACAGCTTACTGAGCCATCCCGGTGAGAGTGTGAATGTTTGATGTCAATAGGGTTGCCACCTTTCAGAAATAGAAATAAGGGATGCCCCCCTCGCGCCCAAAACCTTATGGGCGGAAAAAAAAGGGGCATCCCCAAAACTCCTAAAGTGCATAGAAATCTATATATTTTTAGATGAGAAAACTGTATTGTGCACTATGTGGGCATGGCAGTTTCCTTGCAGCAGATTGTTTTGTTTTTGTCTGCAGGTTAGTGAAAACGAAGTTGTGAATATGGTAATTAACATTTGTGTTGTTGGCACTGAATCCGGTCACGTTATCCATTGACAAGCCAAATTTCTTAAGGGAATGATCCAGGAGAGCTACAATTTCAGCAGCTGACTCGTCTGCATTCTCTATGAAGTCCAGCATTTTGTTGGTGAGCCCAGACTCTGAACTGAAATTCTGGACAGCAAGGGGAAGCATCTTCCTACTCAATTTATTCGAGGCATCGGTCTGTATGGAGAATGGGATGGGTGACGTTAAGATATTGAGCACATCACCCACTGCCTTTGAACCCAGGACTTGTTTCAACAGTGCCTCTTGCTTGGTTCTCCCCAAAGTCTTTTTCTTCACCACTTTGGAATCACATAAAAATCTTCTGATTGAGCCTGTGTCCACAGTCAGCACTATTGTAGCTCTGGCTGGCTACTTTTTACTTTGTGGTATACCTGTGTCACTTCAGCTGCAGCAATTTAGAGGGTAGGAGTGGGATGATGTCAAATTCACTATCAATCAATCAATAGATAGTATATTACATCCGCAGTAGGACTATTTATTCAGTGTTTATTTGCTGTTAATCTATTTGGAATAATTCCAAATGAGGAGCATCAGTTAGCGTAACAAAATAAGATGTTCTTTATGGGTACAGAAATTAATTCCATATTGATTGATAATAAATGCATGTTTCAAAAAAAAAAAAAAAACAACCATAATAAACTAGCAACTGAAATAGCCTAGCTACGCTCCTATCGATGCAAGATGTATGAAGGTAAATATAAATATAGCCTAAGTTATCCATATACAAGAGCATAATAACAAACCAAATCAAGCTCAGGGGATGTTTCAGGTACAAAGAATTGTGACGAAGGCTCTTCTGGGATCTTATATTCCGTTTGTGGAGGTCCCCTGCAGCATGCTGTTTTACACCTCCGTGAGACGCTGCAAAAACTTTCCTGCCTGCCTTACAGTTCGCTTTATAATCATCATCAGTGACTCTATCGAGCCACGGGTTCCCCTCTCCTCACTCCACTCTATTTTTTGGAGACGTTTCCCCCTTTGAGGATGAGGTGGGGTGTCCTGAGCTTCTGCTGTTGACGAAGACATTTTTGTTTTGAAAACGCGCGAGGCGGTGCGCTGAACAGAGCAGGCAAGGTAACTAGGCAACAAACCCGGAAGTGGAGCGCAGTGCAGGGCAGACTGCAGCGGGCTGGCAGATAACTATCTTGCTGTCTTTAATATCTCCTGCCCTTTTTGTTCATTATTGTTGGCTAAGTGTTCACTCATGAGCGCAGTTATGTGTTTGCGCTGCCCACCACTCCCCACCACCGAAGCTGCGGGTTGCGCGGGGTCGCCCCATGGGGCAATTGTGAAATACGGAACAAACTGCGTTCTGTATTGAACCAATACGGAACGCAACTTTTAATTCCCAATTACGGAACGATTCCGTATTTCAAGGGACGGGTGGCAAGCCTAGCATCGCACCTCAGAGGTCAAATTTGCCTTGGTTTGACTTCAGTGTCACCATTTAGACATAAAAGCATGAAACCACTTACCGTAACTTTCGGACTATAAGCCACTACATTTTTCCCTCATTTTGAATCCTGCGGTTTATAGTCCAGTGCAGTTTATTTATTGATTTATGTGGGTTAATAGGTAACACTTAATTTGACAGCCGCGTCATAAGACCATCATAATTACTGTATGACATGACACTATCCTGGGCATAACTGAATGCTTATGACAGATGTCATTCAGTGTCATCCGGCAAATTATGTCACAGAGCTCAGATCTTTTATAACCATTGAAAAGTGAGATGATTTGCTGGATGACAATAACAAATATCTGTTATAAGCATTAATTAATGGTCATGACAATTTCATGTCATAAATATGATTGTCTTATGACAGTCTTATGGCGCCACGGTCAAATAAAATGTTACCAAATACCATAACTAGCAATGAAACAACTGGAACAGTAACTGAAGAAATGATTAGCACAGAATAGGAATGTTGATTGCTATTTACACCTTATTGTTACCGTAATTTCCCGAATATAAGGCGCACCCGTGTATAACGCGCACCCCAAATTTACTTGTAAAATCTATTATTGTACCCGTGTATAATGCACACCCTAGTTTTAGCACCAATAAATAGAAGAATACAAGAAAACAGAGCCCGTGTACATATACAGAAATGCCATTTTACTGACTGGTGAAACACAGCACAAGCATAGAACATTGGTAGTTCAAAACATTACTGTAAACTGACAATATGTACGTTAATGATATGATTTGACAACTTCTCCAACTTAACAGAATCCAGGAGAAATCAAAACAGATATGACTTTTCTTTTAAAGGCTGCTGTATAACTGTATTGCTCGTTTCATCATGATGAATAAATGTTTCTTCCATGGATTGATACGGTAAAATAAAAGTGAGGACTGAAGTCGGAAATCGGAAAGAGCGCAGCGCTGTAGACCAGGGGTCCCAAACCTTTTTTGCACCACGGACCGGTGTGATTTGGGTCTTTTTTTCACGGACCGGTGTTCTGTCAAATTTTGCACCCTTATAAAATTTTGCTCCCAAAGCTTTTGTGGTGGTGAAAAAGGCCCTCTTTTATATTCAGTTGGACTCTCAATGTTAACCAATGGTGCTAAAAAACTATTTACATCATAAACATACATGTGCAACACGGAAATGGCGTAAATTAACGCTTAACGACACGGCGAAGTCGTTAAGTGAGAGGGCTACGTGCAGTTGTTGTGTGCCCCTAACATGGCAAACGTAAGTTAATATTCCTTTCTTTAAAGACAGTTTGTAGTGTGCACTTTGGAATCGCTGCATTCGCGGTCCTTTTTAACGTTACGCACATGCCAACTTTGTCAGAACACCGGCAATGTGCGCCAGAAAAATACAGCAAATATAAAATTTGTTTTTAGCCCCGTCGTGTTAAGTGCAGGGAAAAATACAACTCACCCGCTGAATCAGTGGGAGGCCTGAGTTTGTTTCGTTGAGACGAGATGGTCCCGAGATGGGAGAGTGAGAGAAGGTAGCATCACAAATACACGATGTTGGAAATTGTACCACAGTTTTCAGCGCGCTCATAGCGATGTCAGGATATTCCAAAATGACTTTAATCCAGAACTTCGGTAGAGTTGTTGTCTCAAATGTACGTTTAAGGTCGCCGTGATTTGCAATCTCTACAAGCTGATATTCCTGTTGCACAGACATGCTAATATCACTCGGTTTATTCACATACGGGTCACGAATTCTTCTTCTTCTTTAGTGATTGGGAAGTAGCATAAATTTTGTTTTCTTTGAGATTGTAGGCACATCTTCTGGCTCGTCAGGTTCCCTTTTCCCCGTAAAAAGTCTGTCCAAAGACGTTTGTTATTCAGTCATTCTAGTGTGGGGGCTAATTATTTCCGGGAAGAAATGTGATTGGCGATGACCTACGTCATACGTTGTTATTGAGTCGAAGCGCGCATAGATATACAAAACGAGAATTAGTGCTAACAGCCCAATCAATGCATTTCTATGACGACCTCCAATCCTGTAGTTGTATATCTAGAGTAGACAGGGATATTGGTGTGTTAAGTGGCACAGGCCAAAGTCAATCGGCCAGAATGCAGTCGTAAATAAATTATTTATCGCACCTTATCGACCGGTACCGGTCCACGGCCCGGTCATTGGGAACCCCTGCTGTAGACTGTAACAATAGGAACTATTGTTATTTGGGTTTGAGTTTCCCGAGGGACACATATAGTTGACGGACACAGGAAGTCTGTGTTGTGTTACGTTTGTTATGGCCCGAGTTGCCGAGCTGCAATAAACGTGGACTCAAATGAGTTCAAGAAACTAAATTCTGTGCTTTATGAGGAGTGAAAAGAGCAAAATTTAACACAGACGAAATCATTCGACCAATCCAGGGGTCGCGTTAACCGAATATTTTCCGTCGTTGACCGGTTTTTTAAAACGGTGACGGAAAAAACTGAAGTCCATCCGTCATTTTGACAGGTTGCAATTCTTACCCCAGACCACAGGGTGGCGGCGAGTGAGCATATTAATTAGCTATTGTCTGTCTTGATGCATGACGTCGTTGGCCTTACTCGGAAAAATGTCAAGGCAACTGAGTGTTTGCCTAGCACGGCCAGACTGTTCTCCCTGTATTTTTCAAACACTGAGAGACAAGTCTGGGACACAGCCTCTCGAGTAGGTACAAAATCAATCGACAAATCAGATTTGTTTATTTGCATGACGTGTTGTTCACGAGCAACGTCACTCTTGCGCGCCGAAAGTCGTCTCTAGAAAAACACGGATGGCGAACGGGAGAGCCGAGAATACGTTTCAATCCGCGGTAAATTCAGTTTTAAATGAGCTAAAACACATTGACACGAATCATTGACAAGTCTGTCTCCGTTCTCCAAAACTCCGTTCTCCTCGTATGTTTACTTCCGCGCGCAAGTCCCTCGTCCTGCCCTCGTCGCTTTGCTAACGGCACGTCTGCCCGTCGCTGATTGGTGCACTCCGCTGTCTGTTTGCCTCTTGTTAAACTTGTTCGGACAGAATATTAATTAAAAATGAATGAAAACTAAATACTATTGAATATGTCATTATTATCATTTTTAAAATGTAAGTGACGGGTAAAAATAGATTATGACCGGATATTTATGACACTGTCAGTCAAAATGACAGACAACGAAAAAGTGTAGCGCAACCTTTGGACCAATCAGAGTGAAGTATTACCGAAACAAAATGGTGACGTCATGTACCGTAACAGTCGGCAACGGATCGCCGCATACGTTTTCGTCAACACAACATGGCCATGTCGATAGGAAAAAAAAAACTGTCTATATATTATGTATATATATATATATATATATATATATATATATATATATATATATATATATATATATACCCCCAAGGGAGCAATGATGGTCGAATTAACTTCTTGAAGCAATGAAGCTCTGCTGCCAATTGGTTCAAAGCTTCATAGTGGTTCATTTGGTCTTATGACAGTCTAATGATGCTGCTGCCAAATAAAGTGTTAACTTTTGGGGTAAATAACCCATAATACAGGACAGCTGCGTCTTATAGTCCAGTGCGGCTTATCTATGAACACATGCCGTTTTAGTGTCAAATTTGGTGGCTAGGGGCTTATAGTCAGGTGTGCCTTATTGTCAGGAAATTACGGTAATTTGAGTCATCTATTAGGTCTTTTTAAAAACAGATGTTGACCAGCCAGTGACTACTGTATTTTCCGCACTATACATCGCTTCAGAGGAAAGATCGATCTAATCAAACAGTGTCTCATGATGGCAAGAAAAAAAAAACACATAGATCGCACTTCATACTAAGTTGCTTTTCTTCTTGTTCAACAAGTAGCCACACACAGTCATTAGTATTTGGTGAGGTTGTTGCAGCTTAACGCTGCATTTGATGCGACTACCGTCTCTCTCTATTATACTCACAAGCAATAATGTTTAAAAAAAAAAAAAAAAAAGCGGCAAGCTATTATTGTGTAATTTTGTGTCGCACTTTTGAAAAATAGTTTTAACTGCCACCTTGTGGCAAAAACACAACATTTGTCAATCCACAACAAACAATGTGGAATGCATACTGTATGTATGGAACAACAGTAAGTGACATCAACTAAGGACACATTTATATATTTAACAAATTACAACTGAATTAATTGACGAGAATTGAATAGTTGCCTTGCCAAAAGTGTTGCACAGTCCCACAGTGCTAACGCGAACGCAAGATTCTTTTAGATTAGCAAGCTACTACACTCCAGCACTTTCGATCAACAGCCATCATCAGCTTTTTGTACTTTTTTAACATGTGCACATTCTTTTAATTGCAGTTTTAGGTAAGGGTCTGCTCACTAAATATTATCTTAGCCTTATACCTTATCTTAGCTTAGCTTATCTTAGCTTAGCTTAGTTTAGCTACAGTACTTTAACATTCTCCACATTAGCTCCGTATTTCGTTTACTTGTTTCCAGTGACCAAGTTGTCGCCGAGGACAATATCTAAATTAAAAAAAAAAAAAAAAAAATTAAAAAAATCATAATTTCTTTTGATGGCAACTGAGAAGTATTATTGAACAATTATTATTATTATTATTGTGGATGAAATGTTCTATGTACTGTATGATGAAGTGTTGTTTTTGGCAGCCTTTTTAGTTTTCGTCTTAGTCTTTTGGACGATAATCATCTTAAAACTTATTGAATTCCAATGTCACAATTGGCTCAGCACATTTTGCTATCAGCTATCTGGCCATTGTCTTTCAACAATCACATAGCCTCTTTGCCTATGACTTGTGGGCCCCGGTCAGCTTCCTGGACTTGTACAAGTCCCTGTCCCTCGCCGTCTCCTTCCTGCCCTCCTTGACTCTGCCGGTCGGCCACTCCAAGGCCTTGTTCTTCCTTGCATCTGAAGTCACATCCTAGGAGAGGTTCACGCAAAAAACAGTTGAAGAGGGACCTGCTGATATTTGGCAAAATGTTGTTGGCCAACCTGTGCCCTTCCTGGCATATGTACCCCTGCAAGGTCGGGTCTGAGGCCGCCAGGAACTCTAACACGTGCCTGAAGCCATCCCTGTGGTGCATGGCAAGGAGAGGAACCTAAACCTGTGCACCTTCTTGGGCCATGGGGAGAGATGGCCACTTGAGGACCGCCCGGCCCGTCTGCAGCTCTCCCCTGTCGACAAGCTTGACCAGGGAGTCGAACATCATAGAGTCACCCCTCTCGAGCTCCACGGCGATCTCCATGTTCTCCTACTGGGCAAGCTCCTGATTGCAGCACTCAGCCACAGAGGAGTTCCTACCTTCCTGGCCAGGGAGCTTGCATAGTTGCCGATTGTAAGTGAAACAAAACGAAAATCAAATATAAAAATTAAATTGCCGGAGAAAAAATTTATTTTCAGAGACAAAGTTTCTTTTATCTTCAGCTAGTTGTGGACAAAGCATGTGTGTAGTTTGTAGGTATCTCTGCCTTGATTCCTTGAGGTCCTCGAGGGAGATGAACTTGTCGCTGTCCATGAACTTTTGCTCCATCCTCCTCCATCTTACAGCCAACAACCCAATACTTCTTCCCCATGGTGCTGCACTGAAAGTTATTAGATTGGAATGTTACATTAAATAAAACACGTAAAAGCTGAATTTTTTTATATGGAGGCAGAAATGTCTAAATTACAGTTTAGAGATACAAATCCAATATGGCGGCCGTCACAAAACAGAGCTTTTTAAGTTGAAAATTCTTGTAAATAAATGCGCGAATCGCGAAAAAAATCTTTTATAGATACCTGTATGAACGTAAAAAAAAGTCGAGATTCTTGGTTAAAACCAAAATACCAGGCAGTAATCATTCATTTCATTTATTTCATATTTTTCAAGCTATTGGGCTGTTGTGTAATCCAACGTGGCGGCCGTAACAAAAAAAGTTGCAAATTCTTGTAAATAAATACGTAAATCCCGGATTTTTTTTATAGATACGGACATAAAACAGTCTTGATTCTTGTTTAATAGCACAAGAAAACAGGCAGTTGTCATTCATTTTCCCTAAATATCTCAAGTATAGACTTCATAACCTATTGACATGACACACGAAACAGGGTCGATTCGTAGGGGGCCTATTTTCAAAAACTTCAAATTTAAATATTTTCAAAACCAAAGCTGCTACCGACCTAAAACAAAAACAGGCACCTACTTTAGCCATACATGAGTCTCCATGAGCAGCAGCATAAAAAAATTCAAGTCGTTCCCTAATAAAATAAAATAATATATATATATTTTTTATATATATAAGTTTAACAAAACTTAAAATGGGTATAAAATTCTCAGATTTTAGACTAGATGCACAAAAATCACCAAATGCAGAGATAATAACCTATATTTTCAGGATCAAGAGAAATGTTTAACATGTAAGTTTTGCCCAGAATACCAACTTATTTTTCTTTTATTTACTGCACGTTTTCAACAGCTAATAAATCACTCAATTTTTACATCAGAAACTTAATACTTGAGGAAAGCATGCAGAATCATAAGAATAAATTACTAATAAATTCTATATAAAATCACAACTTTTTATAGAATAGAATAGCCCTTTATTGTCATTATACCTTTGTACAATGAAATTGTGGAGCATTTCCCTTTGCAGTGCATGATAAGTTAAAATCTCAAAAGTGACTTGCAAGTATGAAATCTAAATAAACAAATAAAAAAAGCGTATGAGATAGCCCTATGTTCAGGCAGTGCAAATAATCCAAGTGATGTAGCAGCAGTTTGACAGTTAAGGCTTTGAATATTGCAGGTGAGTAAGTATGGCACATACAATATTGCATATAAATGAATATTGGACTATGCCTTGGAGCATTTCCCTTTGCAGTGCATGATAAGTTAAAATCTCAAAAGTGACTTGTAAGTATAAAATTTAAATAAATATAAAATGTGTATGATAAAATACATATGAGATAGCCCGTCTTTATAGATACGAAAACAGTCTCCATTCTTGGTCAAAAGCAAAAGAAACCGTGCAGGTAGTATTCATTTTACGTAAATATGGCAAATGTGCGGCTTGTCTTTAAGTTCACTGTGGCACCGCCTTACCTCAAGTCCACAGCTAAGAGCTTTTTACGTTGAAATTCTTGTGAATAAATGCTTAAATCCATGAATTCTTTATAGATGTGGACGTAAAACAGTCTCGATTTTTGGTTAAAAGCAAAAAAAAAAAGGGCAGTTTGAATTTACTTCACTTAAATCTGTCGAAGAATGATGCTAGTCCGTTAGCTCTTTGTTATGATAAGGGGGCTGCCACAATGGCTTTTTCTGTTAAAAATTCTTGTGAAATAATGCTTAAATTACTGAATTCTTCATGGATATGGACGTAAAACTGTCTCGATTCTTTGTTAAAAGAGCAAAAAAAAACGGGCAGTTACGCATCTATTTTACGTAGCCTATATATGTCGAAGAATGACGCCAATGCCGTAGCGGTTCCCATTCTCCCATTGATTTTTTTTTATAAAGTTTCAAAATGCATGCATGGACGAAAAATATAATATTTAGCTTGAATCCTCAAACAAATCACTCCTGAGACAATCCTTCCTGTTTGTATGCGGTACAGCTTTCGTAGTTCTTCAAAAATCCAAGCTTAAATTCGACATGAGTGTTTGCCGTCTTCGGCTATTACTAAATGAAGCTCGGCCCCCTATGATAAGGCATGACGCAAATAATGACGAAGTGTCAGGTCAATGGATTATGAAGTCTATGTCTCAAAATAATGTAAGGCTAATTTTTTCCATTCATTTTTTTCACCACATTTCAAAGTGCATGCGTGGTGCTATTTTATATAATAATTACCTTGAATCCTCGACCAAATTACTCCTCAGACACTCTTGCCTGCTTGTATGCAGTACAACTTTTGTCCTGTTCCAACCTAAATCCGGCGTTAGAATGCAGCGTGTGTTTGACTATAACAAAGCTCCGCCTGCCTGTGTCGGCCTCCGTGCGGAAGACGTGGCGCAATGTCCGAGGGAGCTGCCCCGTCACCTGATAGTGACAGCTATGGTTTCATTGTCCAAAAACACGTTTTTAGTTCGCTATCGTCTCGTCATCGTCATGAAAAAAATGTTCGTTGACGAAATATTTTCGGTTTTGTCATCGTTGACAAAAACAACATTGGTATGATGTATTACCGTTCCCC
Organism: Corythoichthys intestinalis; assembly: GCF_030265065.1. Classification (NCBI taxonomy): domain Eukaryota; kingdom Metazoa; phylum Chordata; class Actinopteri; order Syngnathiformes; family Syngnathidae; genus Corythoichthys; species Corythoichthys intestinalis. The sequence goes on along the minus strand of NC_080397.1, from coordinate 7,314,216 downwards.
ACTGATACAAACTCTAGCCAGAGAGTGAATGTATAGGTTATTTCCAGTATGTTTTAAAAGTTTGTCTCTGTCTTATTGCTTGATGGAAAATGAATTATAATCTGTGACAGCATATGCATAAATCATCCCCTCATATTTAAAGTGATGTCTTGTCTTGTAATGGTACATTCAAGCTTCATAGCACTCTCATGAATATTATTCATGACTTATTCTATATCCGTGATCTTTAATATGCTTGTTGCCATGTGGAGTGCTCTCTTTCCTACTCTCCTGCTTACACACAATGGACACATTGTAGTTGAAATTATTCCTAAATGGGTGTTTTTTGCATGTGTTTTACCTATATGGCACTATATTTTTTGCAGTCAATTTCACCAGCTGTGATGATGCTGTGACTGTCAATGTGCGTGATTCTCCATGATCACTCAGTTGCTTAACATGTGAATGCATGCTCTGTATGTTGCCACGCAGCATGAACATATGCACCGCTTAATGTCATTATTTTTCAGTACATGGATAGTCAAGTACATTAAAATTGGGACCAGCCATGACGCAGCCAATGTACTGCATAACTAATCTTGCAGGGGTAGGTCCTTCCATATTCGGACATCAATTTATGTACATTACATACCTCATGCTCACAGAAACAATAAGGCCATGGAGTTTCTTGGCTAGTATCAATAACTTCTACATATGGTTGCTTAGCAACTAGAGAAGAATTGTCGAGCAAACAAAACTACTTGAAATGATATCAAAATACTCCAGGCATCATATGATCTCTTTTGCAGTTTTTAGCTTCTGACTTTTTCACTGATGACACAGAAAGATTAACTCTTTGAATGCAAATGGTGATTTTACAATCAGTTTCATTCTTTTACTTTCACATCACATACTCTGTGACGTGGGCCAGCAGTGCAGCTTGGGGAAGGCAAACATTCTTATCATTTGCATCCCAGCAGAAGGAATCTTGCTTAATGCATTGAATAAACATCCCATACCATATTATCATCTTCCCTTGCTCCAGGTTCGGGTTGCGGTGGCAGCAGCTTTAGCAGGGAAGCCCAGACTTCCCTCTCCACAGCCACTTCAACCAGCTCCTCCAGCAGGATCCCAAGGCGTTCCCAAGCCAGCCGAGAGACATAGTCTCTCCAGTGTGTACTGGGTCGTACCCGGGGCCTCCCGCTGGTGAGACATGCCCGGAACACCTCTCCGGGGAGGCGTCCAGGAGTCATCCGAACCAGATGCCCGAGCCACCTCAGCTGACGCAAAGGAGTAGAGGCTCAACGGCAAGTCCCTCCCAGATGACTGAGCTTCTCACCCTAACTCTAAGGGCGAGCCCAGAAACCCTGTGGAGAAAACAAATTTCGGCCGCTTGTAGCCAGGATCTTGTTCTTTCGGTCACGACCTACAGCTCGTGGTGAGGATAGGAACGTAGATCGACTGATAAATCGAGAGCTTCGACTTTCGGCTCCGCTCCTTCTTCACCGCTATGGACTGCTGCAGAGTCCACATTACTGCAGACGCTGCACCGATCCGCCTGTCGATCTCCAGCAACCTCCTGCCTTCACTTGTGAACAAGACCCAAAGATACTTGAACTCCTCCACTTGGGGCAGGATCTCATCCCCGACTCGGATAGGGCACTCTACCCTTTTCCGACGGAGGACCATGGTCTCGGATTTGGAGGTGCTGATTTTCATCCCAACCGCTTCACACTCGGCTGCGAACCACTCCAGTGAGAGTTGGATGTCATGGCCTGATGAAGCCAACAGCACCACATCATCTGCAAAAGCAGAGATGCAATGCTGAGATGAGGATCATGGTAGGTAAGAAAGAGTAAACAGGTGTGTTTTGAGTCTGGATTTGAAAAGTGAGAGGGTAGATATGTTGCGAAGATTGGGGGTAGGGAGTTCCCATGCTGAGGGACACAGTCACTAAAAGCTCTAGAACCAAAGGTGGTGAGACGGACACGGGGGACAGAAAGGTGGAGGATACAGGAAGAGTGAAGTGAACGGGGGAGACAGTTAATATAGAGGAGATTGCATATGTAGGGACAGGCCATGCCATGGAGGGCTTTGAGAATAATGACGAGGATCTTCTAGTTGATTCTTTGTTTAACTGGGAGCCAGTGAAGTTGATGGAGGATGGGGGTGATATGGTGTGTGGTGGGGGTCCGAGCGATCAGGCATGCTGCTGAGTTTTGGAGGAGCTGCAGTTTCTGGAGGGACTTTCGGGAGACCGAAGAGCAGTGAATTACAGTAATCGAGCCAGGAGGTGATAGGACTACAAACAAGAGTGGAAGCGGTATGGCAGGTGAGAGAAGGGAGGATGCGAGAAATATTGCAAAGGTGGAAGTAGGGTGAGTTAGTGATGTCGTTGATATGGGAGTGGAAGGAGAGCGTGTTGTTGAGGATGACACCCAAACTCTTAACCCGAGTAGAAGGAGAGATTGTCATTAGAGAACATGACAGTGAAGCTTTCAAGGAGGACTTTTGATTTTGAGCTATTGAGTAGAAGGAAGTTATAGTAATATCCTTGATTGACCACCCTTTTGCATTACATTAATACTCAAGGTGCACCGATCAATTTGCTAATTTCTAGGGATGTTCAGATCCGGTCACGTGAACGGAAATCGAGACAATCAGGCCATTTTTCAGATGATTGGAATCGGGGGGGGAAAGGATCAGATTTTTCATTTATGCAATATACAGTATGATTAAAAAGAAAACTATTGTGCTGGCTAGAGTCACAACAGTTTAGAGCCAATCAACATTTTACAGTACATTACTGCCACCTTATGGTCATAATAATTCACTGCATCCACTCTGTGACCAAGGGTGAAAGTGGCTAGAATTTCTTGCCAGAACTCCCTGAAATGTAGGTCGCCACGGAGCCATATTTTTGGGGGGGTCAAACCTCCTAAAACCAAAAAAATGCAGAGAAAATTGCTTTTTAGCAAATGTATATATCTAAAACACACACACACAAAAATGGTTTTGCACATGCAATATGCGACTGCATTACACATATTATCACAAGGCAAACATGAGAAACTGATTTTCATCCAAAATTGTATTTTTCAATTATTTGTAAAATAACAGTTAACAAAAACAGCTGCAACCCTAACCTCTATCTCCTAATTTTTATTTTCCCTCATTTCCTCACATCTAAATATAAAACCTCAATTTTAACATGAAAGTCATTTACAATAGGTGTTATCTGTTTCTTTGGGCCCATCCATTTCCATTTGCTACCAACCTTTCATCTTCAGTCAAAATAAAGCAGCATTTTAATCATCCTTAACTCTTTGGGTGCAATTGACGGCGCTAGAAGTCAAATCCATTTTTACCAGAAGAGGTAGGCAGCACAGCAAATGATCGCTGCCAACTGTCCCAGTCAATGGCAGTGTTGTTTTCGTCAACGATGACGATAACGAAAATATTTAATCAACGAGCAATTTTTTCATGACGATGACGTCACAATGACGCGCTGAAAACATGTCTTGGGAGACTAAAACATAACGAGATGGATGCCAGTAGTCGTCTGATGACACAAAAACGAGATGAAAATTCGCCATAGTTTCCGTCATAAACAGGGGTGAAAGTGGGCCAGAACGGTCAGGAACACAGTTCTGGTATAAGATTCAGGGCCGGAACGCAGTTGCAGTATAAGATTCTGGGCTGGAATGCTGTTCTGGTATACGGTGCTTTGATTCCGAAAATATGACGGCAACTGTCAAAACGCTATGTAAAAAAAATAATAAAAATACAAAGCTGCCACACATGCATTTCATCTCCAAGAAGAAAACAATCTACCAACATCAGATTTACATACACAAGTGTTAACAACAAGCATAATAAAGTGCTTGTGCAGCGTAATCCATTTTCACCTATATTTATTATATATTTTATTCCACGGACGGCATAGAGGTTTCCCCAGTTGCTGCAGTTATCTGAGTCTGACTATGACAAGACACGTCAATGTGCGAATGCACGCAGCAAAGCAAAACACCTTGACTCATTTATCTGTTCAATTGGCTGACATAATGACATGCTGACATGTGATCACCAGAGATAGTTAGCTCTGATTGGTTCAAATGTGCATGTTTTCTGAAACAGCAAAAATAAAAAAAATATTTTAAAAAAGGGGGGGGCAGTGCCACAGAAAATGGATTAAATCTTTAAGAGCAAGAGTTACGCAAGCGTTAAGGTGGCTTATTTATCATATTTATTTATATTTGCTCTGATGGGGAGGTTCAGAACATCTTAGTTGTTAATGTGCACTTTGGACTTATATTTGTTCATTTATGTTAGGCTACTTATTCATTTCCTTATGGTTTAAAAAAGTCAATGTTTGCCCGATCTTCAAAATATATTCCATTTCACACTGCATAATATAAGTTATTTGTACTTATTTTTCTAAATGCATGTTACTTATATTTTTATTATTTAAAAAAAAAAAAGATCAAAAGTAAATGTTTACATTAACTTCCATTTTAATATACATCCGATGTTCTTAAGTAGTTGAAATTGAGACTTGGCATTTAGTATGTGAGGAAATGAGGGAAAATATAAATTAGGAGATGGAGGTTGGGGTTATTGCTGTTTTTGTTAACTTTTGTTTAGCAAATCATTGAAAAAAATACAATTTTGAATGAAAATCAATTATTGTATGATTTATAGAAATAACTTTGCCAAAACAGTTTTCTTTGCTTTTCAGTAGTTTGAGGAGGTTTGAACACCCCCCCCCCCCCCGAAAAAAAAAGAAAATAAATAAATAAACAAAAACAAAAAAATTTAAAATTTCTGGCTCTGTGGCAACCTTCACGTCTGGGAGTTCCGGCAAAAAATTCGAGCCACTTTCACCCCTGGTCATAAATTTACAATGTGTGATATTGTATATGTAGTTAGAATGCATTGAGCAGCGTTTGGTCGTGTCACTCATGTGACGTGCAGCATCGCCCCCCCCCCCCCCCCGCCCCACACACAGGCTTAAGCGTGTGCCCATTCCAGGCTCCTTTTGTGAAATGTGTGTCAGGTGCTGCTTGGGAAGTTTTATTTTATTTTCTTGGCTATGCTTTAGCCTTTAAAGGTCTATGCCAGACATGTCCAAAGTCCAGCCCGGGGGCCAAATGCAGCCCGTGGTCAAATTTCATCTGGCCCCCAGCCTCTGTCATAAAATCAATAACGTCTGGCCCGCACACAGGCTTAATAAATTGGTCAGCAGTACTGCTACCAGCATATGAAGTAGCTTACACACTAAATGCTGCTCCTCATTTACCCACTAAAAGGCAGTATGACTCTAAGCAACATTATCCCGTGTGACCTTTTACTCCCAATTTTCTAAAATGGCGACAATCAACAAAAAAAAGAAAGTTGACTGCGACGGCCAACGCTTCAAGGATAGGTGGAAATTGGACTATTTCTTCACTAAAATACGCAACAACTGTGTCTGCCTCAATTGCAAAGAGACAGTCACTTTTTTTAAAGAGTTTAATGTAAGGCGATATTACCAAACAAGACACGCTGACATGTAGGACAAGATTACAGGGAAGGTACGTAGCGAAAAATTGAAGCAACTTGAAGCTATTTTAATGTTACAGCAGCAATGTTTCGCAAGAGCCCGAGAGTCGAAAGCCTAGCCACAAAGGCTAGTTGCGAGATTGTTGAAATTATTAATTTTAAAAAATAATAAGGCAAATGTGACACACATAATGGCTTGCTAAAATTTGCTTAAATATATTGTTCTACGTAAAGGACGTCAGCCAAAGTCAGCCCCCTACATTTTTAACACACCAAATCTGGCCCTCTTTGCAAAACGTTTGGACACCCCTGGTGTATGCTGAGTGACCATCACACACTAAACTACCTTGTGGCGTAAGGATAGCGTTCGCATTAGCATAGCGTGACACGGTGTCTTCTTGAACTCTTGGAAAACATTTTACATACAGTTCGTAGCATCCAGGCGAGTTTATTTGATTGCAAATAATGTTTGTCCAATGCAGATTCTTGACACCTTGTCCAATGCAGATTCTTGACTCTTGGCAAGGTGATGATGCTGGAACTTTGGCTTGGTGCTGTTCCAGTGAGATTTACAAAGATGAGTGCCTGAAGAAAACATTAAAATTCCCTCAGTCCTTGATGATATGGGGCTGTATGTCAGGCAAAGGCACTGGGGAGATGAGTGTGGTTGAATCTTCAATAAATGCATAAGTTTACATTGAAATTTTGGACAGCTTTCTTATCCCTTCAATTGAAAATATATTTATCATTTTCCAAGATGACAAGGCGTCATGCCACAGAGCTAAAACTGTTAAAGCACTCCTTGGAGAACGACTCATCCCAGTCAGTGTTATAGCCTGCAAATAGCTCAGATCTCAACCCCAATGAAAACCTGTGGTGGAATTTTTTTTTTTTTTAAATGTTCAACGGCAAGGCTCCGACCGGCAAGGATGACCTGGCAATTGCAATCAAAGAGAGTTGGCACCAAATTGATGAAGAATGCTCATCAAGTCCATGCCTCAGAGACAACAAGGTGTCATAATGGCTAGAGGGGGTGCTACTAAATACTAAAGATGTGTTTTTATTGTTATTTCTTTGTTTGTTTCCATATTTTTTTCCTCAGAATGGAGTGATTCCATATATATTTCCCTAAACTTGCTCTATAAAAGTAACATTTACTGACCATCACAATGTTTTTTATTCATTTTGTTTATTGTTCCGAATGCTAAAGAGTTGCGCTTTTGAACTAATTTATTGTTTTTTTTGTTTGTTTTTTAGTTTGTTCTACATGATAAAATGTCAGAGTGAGTACTCGTCCGAGACTGGTGAATCCATACTTTTTGCTAAGGGTTGTATTTACTCATGGATGAAAACTTTTAACTTACGGACAATAACATTTTGAAAATTGTCAACTAAAACTAGACGAAATTTGGCTGAGTTTTAGTGGACTAAAACTAGACGAAGACAAACCCATTTTGAAATGACTAAAATATATAATTAAGACTAATAAGTATTTTCGTCCAAAAGACTAAGACTAAGAAGAAAATTAAAATGGCTGCAAAAAATAACACTGGTCAATAGGTGTTTTTATTATAAATGTTCTTATTTTAATATCTACCACAGCACATATTCTGTCAGTTCTGTACATATAGCTCACCAACCTCCCCCACACCACCCCCTACTTTCACCTCTGATTTACAGGTACTCAAATCTCAGTTTACCTCAGTCCCGGTGGGCTTTGCTGCTCGCCAAATTAAAAGAGCCAGGAATTATTCGTGGAACTGAATAATGATCAAGATAGGGAAGAACACTTTATAATGAGATTGTAAACATATGCTCACGCCAGCACCGCAGCTCCCCATCAGCTTAATTGGCTCAATGAGGAATCTCAGCTCTTGCCCCCCCACCTTCCTAAAGAAGGAGGGGATGTCTGGAGAGGTGAGTGCGTAGGTGTGTTGTGACAATGACGTCTGATGCGCATGCAAGGATGAAGAGATGCCTGCACGCCGGAGACAATGCTGTATGACTCGCGTGTCTCATTGTGAGGAGTTACTGGAAAAATACAGACACTTCTATATGCAAATTACACCAGCCGCAGAGAGTGTTAAAAATACCGTGAATCATAATTGGCTCCTGAAAGTACAATCGTGAGGCTAAACAGACCCATTGTGCCCATTGTGTATTGTACTTGCCTTTGTGAATCAATGTAAATTGCCAAGTCGACGCAGGGTGCGTTAAGGGGGAGAAATCTGAATTGACAAAGTATGATTTATGCATTTTTTTTCCCTCAGCATAATCACTTCGACCGGTGCTGGATCTGGCCCAAGTTGGAGGGAGCAGAGAATGAGAAGAGGTTAAATTGCTCTAACCTATGTATGCTAAGGAGCTACTGGGAACAATTTAAACTCACAGAGAAATATTAATGCCATTAATCATCTCGCTGCTCATTACCCGCAGAGACGAGCTGGCATGCAAAGATGTGCATCTGTCTATCTATGTACGCCGACGTGTGTGAAAACTTTCATGTGAATTTTTGACATGTTGCTATGAGTTGAATTAATTGGGAAAAAGACATGTGTAATTTAGCATAATTCAATTTGTCGAGTCAAGTTCGTACAATCAATGAGGTCTTCATACCTTTGTGAAGTTGGCCCCCCATCAGACGCAAATTTATAGAAAAATTATGTCACTCGTTGGTGCTAGGTTTTTGCTCTTTTGTGCAGAAAAAAAATTGTTTGTGCTGCTTTCGTTTTGGAGACATTAACAATTCTTTTATAAATCAATCTGAGGTCAACCAGGCCCCCATTTTGATTAAAAATGTCTAAAAATGGTGTTTGTGCTACGTTTGTGCAGTAAAATTTTTCATTTGTGCTGCAAGTGTTTTAGAGATATTAATTTCGAGTGATGATGTCACGGACCCCTTCATTCATTGCAAAATGGACCTGATATGGTGCCGTTCGTTTATGCTACGTTTGTGCTCATTTGTGCAGTGAAAATTTTTGTTTGTGATGCTATAGCTTTACAGATATTTAGAATTCATAAGAACAGAGGGGTGTCCCAACAACCAGCGCAAATCTAGCACGAAAAAAATGGCACCCTTTGGGGGGCCTGAGATATTAATTTCGAGTGATGACGCGACTCACAGCCCCCCCATTTACTGCAAAATGGATCCAAAGGGATGCCATTCGTTTGTGCTACGTTTGCGCTAGTTGTTGGGACACCCCTCTGTTATTGAGAAAGTTGGTACACTTCGTCAGCTGCGACGGAGTCGCTGCGATTGTGGTCATCATAATAATAATAATACATTTTATTTATAACGCACTTTATATTTGAAAAACAAATCTCAAAGTGCACATTGCCAGAAAAAAAAAAATAAAAAATAAATAAAAAGACTAAGAATAAAAGAGTAAAAGCAAAACAGACAGAAGCACAGATAAAACCAGATACCAATCAGATAAAAATAAGATAGTCAAATAAAATTAGCTAGAAAAAGCTTTTTTAAAAAGGTGAGTTTTTAGTCCTTTTTTAAATGCATCCACCGTCTGCAGGGCTCTGAGGTGGTCTGTGAGGGCGTTCCACAGACGGGGAGCAGCAGCTGCAAAGGCCCTGTCGCCCATAGTCTTGAGCCGAGTCCTGGGCGAGAGTAGACGGTGCTGTTGGCCTGACCGGGTTCTGGCTGAAGTATGCGATGTGAGGAGTTCGGTGAGGTAGGTGGGGGCTACACCGTGTAGACAGTGATGGGTGGGAAGGAGGATTTTTAATTCAATACCGAGGTGAACAGGGAGCCAGTGTAGTGGGGGTGATGTGCTCGTGTTTACGCACCCTCATCAGGACTCTGGAAGCGCTGTTTTGGACATACTGAAGCCTTTGTAGGCTCTTGCCAGGGATCCCGATGAGGAGTGCGTTACAATAGTCCAACCTGGAGGAGACAAAGGCATGGACTAGTCTCTCTGCAGCAGGACGGGAGAGAGATAGCCGGAGTTTGGCAATATTGCGGAGGTGAAATATGCGCATATAATTGATATGATAGTTAAAGGTAAGATGGGGGTCAAACCTGACTCCCAAATCAGTCACAGAAGGGGAGAGGGAAAATGTATGGCCGAAAAAGGAGGAAATGGGGGCGGAACAGAGCTGGTGAGTAGTACCTATCTGAATAGCTTCTGTTTTCACTCATCCAGGCCTTTATCTCCTCCAGGCAGGAGTCAAGGTGAGAAACAGAGGAGGAGGGGGTGGAGGACGAAGTGACCTTGAAATATAGTTGTGTGTCGTCAGCATTACAATGGAATTGTATTCTATGCCTGCTGACGACATGACCGAGGGGTAGCGTGTAAATGGTGAAGAGGGTTGGACTGAGCACAGAGCCCTGGGGGACTCCGCAGATGACATCACTCAAAATTAATATCTAAATATCTACTGTATAAAACGATAAAAGATTGACACCAATTTTAGCAATTGTAAATCAAAATGGGTGGCTAGTTGACCTCACATTGACCTATAAAAGAATTGTTAACATCTCAAAAACAATGGCAGCACAAACAAACAAAAAATTTCAGCACAAACAAGCCCAAACCTCGCACAAACGAATGCATAATTGCATAATTTTTCTATAAATTTGCAATGGTGCCAACTTCACGGAGGTGAGGAAGAATGAAGAAGAATGACTTAAATAGGACTAAGACTAATAAGTATTTTCGTACATAAGACTAAGACAAAAATTAGAACGGATGCTATAAACAACAGTGTTAGAAGTACTTCCTTTTTTCCACCCAAAAATTTACAGTGTAACACAAAAGTGAGTACACCCCTTGCGTTTCTGAAGGTATTTAAGTATATCTTTTCATGGGACAACACTGACAAAATGGCACTTTGACACAATAAGAAGTCATCTGTGTGCAGCTCATATAATAGAATTCATTTATTGTCCCCTCAAAGTAACTCAAAAATTAGCCATTAATATCTAAACCCCTGGCAACAAGAGTGAGTACACCCCTATGAAAAACATACATCCCTAAATGTCCAAATTGAGTACTGCTTGTCATTTTCCCTCCAAAATGTCATGTGACTCGTTACAGGAGTGCTGTCAGCATTGCTGCAGAGATTGAAGAGGTGGGGGGTCAGCCTGTTAGTGCTCAGACCATACGTACCATACCATACCTTACATCAAATTGGTGTGCATGGCTGTCATCCTAGGAGGAAGCCTCTTCTGAAGACGGTACACAAGAAAGCCCGCCCGTCTCATCAGACATGGACATGGCTCCAGTAATCCATGTGCTTTGTTGACATGTCTTCAGCAAACTGTTTGCGGGCTTTCTTGTGTACCGTCTTCAGAAGAGGCTTCCTCCTAGGATGACAGCCATGCACACCAATTTGATGTAGAGTGTGGCGTATGGCCTGAGCACTAATAGGCTGAGCCCCCACCTTTTCAATCTCTGCAGCAATGCTCACAGCACTCCTGTAACGAGTCACATGACATTTTGCAGGAAAAATGACAAGCAGTACTCAATTTGGACATTTAGGGATGTACGTTTTTTCATAGAGGTGTTCTCACTTTTGTTGCCAGGGTATAGATATTAATGGCTATATTTTAAGTTATTTTGAGGGGAAAATAAATTAACTCTATTATACAAGATGCACACAGACTACTTTTCATTGTGTCAAAGTGTCATTTTGTCAGTGTTGTCCCATGAAAAGATATACTTAAATATCTGCAAAAATGCGAGGGGTCTGGTTAAAGTTATTGCTGCCAAAAGAGGGTCCAAAAAATAATAAATGTGATGGTTCACTTATTTATCACCCCCCCCCCCCCCTTCTGTCGTTTGTATACTATCGTCATTAAAATATGAAAACCTATAAATGTTTGGGTTGTTTTAGTTAAAGCAGACACTGTTTTTTCATCTGTGTGATTTTGACAACTATCAGATCACATTTGATAGTGAGTTTATGCAGAAATGTGAGAAATTCCAAAAGGTTCAGATACTTTTTAATACCATTGTAGCATTTTGCCCTAGTTTGTCAGTAGTAGTGACGAATGTTCATCCGCTGCCATTCCAATTCAAAATGGATTGGACATCTGTTGCCGTCAAGGATAGGCACTGCCATCATTTCTATTGCTTTTCTTGTCAGGTCATCACAACTTTTTTTTCACAAATGATAACAAAACTACCCATACCTTAAAGTGACTGACTGGAACACGTTGATAAAACATTTTGAAACCTTTTGACAGGTTAACAGTTTACTCTAAAAAAAAATTCATGCCCTTCACAGATGGCTTGTCACGATCCACTTTTGCCAAACTGTCCACAGAACTCGTCTACACATTGCCTGAGCTTTCATTGCTTTCCATAATCACACATATAATGACAATGTACAGGGATTCAACAGGGTGTCGTTTTACCGCTAGATGAAAGAGGAGCGTGCTTGGCACCATGGGACTAAAATGCTAGCTTTCATGCAAGGCATGTAGACTGAAGAAACTTTACGAGCCATGATGGCACCACCTGCCAGTATTGACCGAGATGTGATGAGGCTAAATCAAAATTGTTAACTGCCTGCTAGTGTGCCATGACATTTTATGGCACATAAAGCCAGGAGTTGGCACGGCTTTGTGGTGCGATCACACAAGCGATAGATTAGTTTGGTGTGTGAAAGGACTGTGAAATCAAGGTGTGGGTGATCACTTGTACGCCTTCGATATGCAAAATACCTGAATTAACACGTGAAGAAGTTGATTGTTGTGTCTTCATTTTGTGGGAAAGCTTTGACCACGTATGTGATTCTTTACGGTAACATGTTTTTTTAATACAAAAAAAAAACATTTACAATGGCTCATTCAACCAAATAATGGCAAGTGACCCAGAACTGTTCCAAAATTTACAGGACATGGCCTAAAATCAACCAGAAGTGACCTAGAATTGCTCCAAAGTCAACAGAAAGTGGCCTGACATCAAAAGGAAGTGACCTGGAATGGCCCCAAAATCAATAGGTAGTGAGATGAACTCAACAAGAAATGACCTGTAGTTGCCCAAAAACCAACAGCAAGTGACACGGAATTTAACAAGAAGTGACCCAGAACTGCCTCAAAATCGACCAGGAAGACGTCTGAAATCAAGGGAATGTGTCTCGGAATTGCCCAAAATGAACAGGAACTGAACCTGGAATTGAATAGCGTACCGCACGAATACTATTTTTAGACTGCAAGGCTGTGTGACGTCACCATCGGGAACCGGAAGGGGGTCAACATAGAGGTGCGCTCGCATACAACCCATGCTGGTACTGCTTGTTTTCTGCTGGTAATCTTTCAAAAAAGAACATGTACATTAAACACTGCTGCTATGGAACTTGTAGAAACGACTCAAGACATTACAAATGTCCACATATTAAGGATGTTTTCTTCATAGGTTTTCCGAAACCAAAAACTCGGTGGAAAAAACTGTGAAGAATGGATCAACTTGCGGAGACGTCCACAAGACCAGTTTAACACCAGCAAGGTGAAGCCATTCACCTTCATATGCAGTAAACATTTTGTTGGGGGCCATGGTCCTACAGATGACAATCCTGATCCATTGCTTGACCCGGTAAACAATTTGTACAATAGTAGTTGCCGAGGTAAGTCATTTTGATATTTTTGCTTCTTTTTTAGCGTGGCGTGTTGCCGTGCTGCTACAACCCCAATCAAAAAGTATGGAATCAATGGATGAGCACTCAATCAGACATTTTATTACTTAGAACAAACTCGGATAAAAAGCTTAAAAAAAATAATGAATTAGTTCATAAGTGCAACTCTTTAGAATTCAGAAACACTAAAAGAAATGAATACAAAACATTGTGGTGGTCAGTAAATGTTACTTTTATAGAGCAAGTAAAGGGAAATAAATATAGAATCTCTCCATTCTGAGGAAAATATATGGAATCATGAGAAACAAACAAAGAAATAACAATCAAAACACATCTCTAGTGTTTAGTTGGACCACCTCTGGCTTTTATGTCAGCTTGCAGTCTCTGAAGCATGGACTTGATGAGTATTCTTCATCAATTTGTTACCAACTCTCTTTGATCGCAGTTGCCAGATCATCCTTGCAGGTCGGAGCCTTGCTGTGGACCTTTTTTTTTTTTCCAATTTCCACCACAGGTTATCAATAGGGTTGAAATCTGGGCGAGTTGCAGACCATGATATTGACTGGATGAGTCTTTCTCCAAGGAATGCATTAACGGTTTCAGCTCTGTGGCATGATGCATTGTCATCTTGGAAAATGACAAACATATTTTCAATTGAAGGGATAAGAAAGCTGTCTAAAATTTCAATGTAAACTTCTGCATTTAGTGAAGATTTAACCACAGCCATCTCCCCCAGTGCCTTTGCCCCATATCATCAAGGAATGAGGGGAATTTTGATGTTTTCTTCAGGCAGTCATCTTTGTAAATCTCACTGGAACGGCACCAAACAAAAGTTCCAGCATCATCACCTTATCCAATGCAGATACTTGACTCATTACTGATAATAACCTTCATCCAGTCATTCACAGTCCATGATTGCCTCTCCTTAGCCCATTGCAGTCTTCTTCTTTTCTGTTTAAGTGTCAATGATGGTTTCCTTTTAGCTTTCCTGTATGAAAATCCCATTTCCCTTAGGCGATTTTGCACAGTTTTGTCACATACCTTGACTCCAGCTTCCTCCCATTTCTTCTTCATTTGTTTTGTTGTACATCTTCTGTTTTCAAGTCATATGGCCTTTAGTTGTTTGTCATGACATTTGGATATCTTCCTCGGTCTACCAGTACAATTAACTTTAACAACTTTGCCATACAGTTTGTGCTTGGTCCAGATTTTTGATACAGCTGACTGTGAACAGCCCACATCTTTGGCAACCATACTTATAGCTTTACCTTCTTCAAGAAGATTGATAATCCTCTCCTTGGTCTCAAGAGTCACCTCTCTTGTTGGAGCCATGATTCTTGTGAATCCACTTGGTCCAGCAGCCCTCCAAGGTGTGATGACTGCACTGTTTTTAACTGCTGACTAATGACCAGATCTAATCTGAAGAAAGGGCCAAATTAAGGAAAGTAAATTGACTGGGTGTGTCTGTATTTTCTACTCAAAATGGACTGATTCCATTTTTTTTATTCAGAATGGAGTTATTCTATATTTATTTCCCTGCACTTGCTCTATAAAAGTAACATTTACTGACCACCACAATGTTTTTTATTCATTTCTTTTGGTGTTTCTGAATGCTAAAGAGTTGCACTTTTGAACTAATTCATTTTTTTTTCAAGCTTTTTATCTGAGTTTGTTCTACATAATAAAATGTCTGAGTGAGTGCTCGTCCGAGACAGGTGATTCCATACTTTTTGCCAGTGGTTGTAGCAGCACGGCAACACACCACGCTAAAAAAGAAGTAAAAATATCAAAATGGCCTACCTCGGCAACTACTATTGTACAAATTGTTTACCGAGTCAGGCAATGGATCAGGATTGTCATCTGTAGGACCATGGCCCCCAACAAAATGTTTACTGTATAAAGGTAAACGGCTTCATCTTGCTGGTGTTAAACTGGTCTTTTGGACGTCCGCGCAAGTTGATCCATTCTTCACAATTTTTCCACCGAGTTTTTGGTTTCAGAAAACCTATGAAGAAAACATCCTTAATATGTGGATGGTTGTAATGTCTCGAGTCGTTTCTACAAGTTCCATAGCAGCAGTGTTTAATCAGCACATTCTTTTTTGAAAGATTACTGGCGGAAAACAAAATTTTAATCATATATCACAAGAGTCATGTAGGCAGATTTTTCTAAAATACGGATATTTAAATAAATTAGCCATGTTTGGCCTTGGTCTTTTTATAGTAAGCCTGTTCATGCCTACAGGTAGGTTCTAGATTTAACAGCTTTACCTTTTCTTTTGTAGAGAAACAACCTTAGTAAGGAGGATGTGTACATAAATTGATAGAATTAAGATTTGGTTTTAATGAAAAAATTAAAAGTGTTCGTTGGCTGTCACTGACTAGCATTTGCGATCGCTACACATAAATAGCAATATAAATTACCTCCAAGAAAGTTCAGAGACGTAAGCCAACCAGAGGATATAATATATAAGAAAGACAAGGCATATGGTGGTAAAGGATAGCTTGTTGAAACAGGAGAATGTCATTGTCAGTGGCGTAAGGCAATGCATACAAGAAAAGGTGTTGATAAAAAAGCTACATCTGGAGCAGGTCGGTTCTTTTTCCCCGTCTTATTCAGCCCTCGACACTCAACCCATCTCTTTAACTGAACATTTGTATGTTTGTCCACATCTTTACCAGTGAATTTGGCACCAGGGCAGGGGTCGCATTAACCGAATATTTTCCGTCGTTGACCGATTTTTTAAAACGGTGACGGAAAAAACTGAAGTCCATCCGTCATTTTGACCGGTTGCAATTCACACCCCAGACCACAGGGTGGCGAGTGAGCATATTAATTAGCTATTGTCTCTCTTGATGCATGACGTCGTTGGCCTTACTCTGAAAAATGTCAAGGCAACTGAGTGTCTGAAGTTTCTTCAAAAAGCCCTAAAACGACGATGGTGTTGATAAAAGAGATGAAAAAACAGGGACTGCACAAGCGGGCACGCAATTCAAGTCCATGCGCACCAGGAGGAAAGTGTGAGACGACGTTCAGGCCACAGCAGGTGAACTGTTAATTTCATTGCTCCATATGCTACATATGGTAGGCTACCTACATACTGGGGCCACAGTCAGCTGTTTTTGTCACTGCGGAGAAAAAGTTACATATTCATCTGCTTGATGTGTGATGGCACGGTGTGGATTCTCTGTTAAGCTTGTTCGGACAGAATATTAATTTAAAATGAATGAAAACTAAATACTATTGAATATGTTGAAGCGGTATGCAATGTTAAGAGTCTTGTTAGCTGTAGGCGCACCATCCTATTCCCCTCACTATCCTCTCGCGGGGGCCTGCGCTTGTCAGTGAGGTTCCTTATTCTCGCTATATGATTATACAACTTTAACATTTGTTAATAATACGCTCTGTGTGTAGTATCATCCATCACTTTTCCTTTTTAAATGGGCACTTATAAGCGAACGCAAGAAGTAACATAGGGAACATTTTTAAACAGGCATTTCACGGGAGAGCATTTCGACTCTTCGGCCAATCATATAGCGAGAGCGAGTGGATAGTGAGGGGACCGCGCGCGGCTCTTAAGTGTCTCTGTCACGTGACTGTCGTAGCCGGTAACGCGCTCGGCCAGATGGACACACAAGTACGGAAGGTGAATTATGCCAAACAAAGGGTCACCACAATGTCATTATCATCATTTTTTAAATTTAAGTGACGGGTAAAAATAGATTATGACCGGATTTTTATGACCCTGTCAGTCAAAATGACAGACAACGAAAAAGTCTAGCGCAACCTCTGCACCAGGGACATAATTTTCGGACAGAATTGGTAGGTTTAGCTCAGTAAACATCTTGTTCGTACACTATTTACATGCATCTAGCATGAGGGACAAAAGCGAGTTAGACCCCCCTAGTTACAGTTGCTAACGTCATGAATATGTGAAGTGTTACGTGCGGTTTACTATTGCCGCCCAAATCAACAGGAAATGACCTATAATCAACATAAAATGACTTGGAAACGCGCTAAAATCAACAGGAAGTGGCTCGAAATCAACAGGAAGTGACCCAGAATTGCCCCAGAATCAATAGGAAGTGAGATGAATTCAACAAGAAATGACCCATATTTGCCCCATAAATAACAGCAAGTGACCCCAAATTAACAGGATGTGACCCAGAACTAGCCCAAAATCAAAAGGAAGTCGTCAGGAATCAACGGTACGTGTCTTGGAATTGCCCAAAATGAACAGGAAGTGACCCTGGAATGTTATTGCCGCCCCAATCAACAGGAAATGACGTAAAATTCACATGAAGTGACCTGGAATTGCGCTAAAATCAACAGGAAATGGACTGAAATCAAGGGGATGAGACCCAGAATTGCCCCAAAATGAACAGGAATTGATCCTGAAATGGAATTGCCACCCAAATCAACAGGAAGTTACTTAAAATCAACATAAAGTGGCCTAGACTTGCTTCAAAATCAAGAGACATTGGCCCAAAATTGCCACACACAAAAAAAAATCAATAGTAGGTGACCAAAAGCAACAGGAAGTGCCCTAAAAATCACAGGAGTTTGACCACCATCAAAACATTTCCAATGCAACTTCTTCAGAAATGTCATTTTTGTGTTTTTTAAATATATTTTGAATTTAAAAAATAAAAAAAAGAATTGTGAAACATACAATTACCTGAAAATGCCAGATTGAATAGAAATCTGAATAGACCCATTTGATCTGACTCTCCTGCCTGATAAAACAAACTGTACCGTACTGCATTTGCTTGTCAGCCCCATGCACAAAGGTCAGCAGAGGATGATAAATGTCAAAAACCACCAAATGTCACGTCCTCCCGTCCATAGACGTATTGTTCTTTGTGCCTCTGTACATTACGCCCACCCTGTTTCATTTTCCTGGTAATAGATGTCTCACAGTTAGAAGGGGGAAAAAAACACCACAGTATGTTACACGCAGAGCGCTGCGGAATAATTGGAGAACGTGGAATGATAGTAATGATGAAACTTGCCCCCTGGCCAGCCTGCAGGCAGGAATCTCACGTGTCCCATTTGCAATTGGTTACCTGTTTAGATATATTCCAAATCTGGCAGAACAGCATCAAGAGTCCCGTCTTCTTTTGGTCGGACGTCAATCACCACGTCAATATTGGCTGATGGGAAAAATTGAAAATTTGTAGCATTAGTGGTTTTTACGTTAATTGGTGATGTGATTTTTTTTCTTCCTGGTTTGAAGTCAAGGAGAAAAGTGCCTGCTTGGGGATTATGAAAGTGGCTGAAACAGCATTTTGTATGCTGTCAGTAACATCACACCTTAGCATTTTACATCTCTGAGAAATAGCCTGATTGGTTAGCGTTTCTGTGTTGGTGGGATGCCGATAGCTGCATGAGCTATGTAAATAGTAGTAATCATCACAGTAGGACTGCGTATAACTTGCTCGGGATTTCAACAAAAACGAAGAAGCAGTACAAAACTGTACGTGTGTGAACTTCACCACATGCTGTGCATCTTCGGCTCTCCTTCCCTGACCACTACTTTTTTTAATTGATGGTAGTTTTGCATGTAATGCAAAAGCAACCATCTCTGTCTGGGGTCAGCAACCTGTGGCTCAGGAGCCACATGCAGCTCTTTGAAACTTCTGAAGCAGCCCAGCTTTAAATCTAATAAAGGAATATTTGATATTATTATATTCCATTCAATTGGTTGGTCAAACCAGGGTCACTGTTCTCTGTGTTTTTTAACAGAACACTCACGCAGGTCGTGCCGTTCACAGGCGAAAAGAATTGTTTGTACGCACGTCGCAACCGTGACTTTACATAGTTGGTGAATTCATGACCTGCGAGAGCGTTCTGTGAATAAAAATTTTGTAAAAAGTGAGCACTTAGCCTGTTTACTAAAATGAGGCAAAACGCCTTAGTGAGGTTAAATATAGTCCGGAGAATAATTAAATGGATCCATTATACAACCCGGATTCGGGTGAAGTTGGGAAATTGTGTAAAATGTAAATAAAAACAAAATACAATGATTTGAAAATCCTTTTGAATCTATATTCAATTGAATACACTACAAAGACAACATACTTAATGTTCAAACTCATAAACTTTATTTTATTTTTCAAATAATAATTAATTTAGAATTTGATGGCTGCAACACGAGCAGTAGAAGTTGGGAAAGGGCATCTTTACCACTTGGTTACATCACCTTTCCTTTTAATAACACTCAATAAAAGTTTTGAAAGAGAGGAGACTAATTCTCTCAGCTTCTCATGTGGAATTCTTTCCCATTCTTTCTTGATGAACCGCTTCAATTGTTCAACAGTTCGAGGTCTTCTCTGTCAAATTTTACGCTTCATAATGCGCCACACATTTTCAATGGGAGACAGGTCTAGACTGCAAGCAGGCCAGATGAGAACTCGTGGCCTATACTACGAACGCAGTTCAACCTCCACAGAAGTAATCCAGTTTACCAGCGGGTAACCGGAGTTGACAAAACCTGGTTGTCCAGTTTGTGGTCAATCGGTGCTACGAGACTGATTATGAGGTTGATTAGTCGAACATGTGTCAACCCAGTCAGAGTTACTGCGCGTTCACATAAAAGGGGCGGAGACCAGAGTCAAACACTACTTGTGACGATGGCACGGGCACCTTACTTCACGGAGGAGGAATGCGCGATAATCATGCGGAGTTATGAGGAACTAAAATCCACCCTCACGGCGAAATCCAACACCGCTTCGGCGAGTAGAGCGCGACGGGTTTGTTGGCAGTGAATTTACAGATCGTGTGATTTGTGATTTGCGTCAATATGCCAGTTTACTTATGTCCATGAAAAGAAATAAAGCCTGCTGTCAGGACGATAAAATAACATTTGGTACGTTAACTATAAGAAATAATTCATCGCGCATCACCACATGAAGCAGAATGATTGTATGTTTAGTCCCATTGACTCTACGAATATGTATGTCCTTTTTATTGGTAGTTTGGGCCTAAAAATTCCAGCCCGACCCGGTCCGAGCCCGATCAATTAACTTGATTTGCAGGCCCGAAGCAGCATCCTCATACCATCACAGATGCTGGCTTTTGAACTTTGCGTTGATAACAGTCCGGATAGTCCGCTTCCTCTTTGGTCCGGAGGACACGATGTCCAGTGTTTCCAAAAACAATTTGAAAAGTGGACTCATCAGACCACAAAACACTTTTCCATTGTGCATCAGTCCATTTTACCTGAGCTCGGGCCCAGAGAACCCGGCAGCGTTTCTGGATGTTGTTCATAAACGGCTTTTTCTTTTCATGGTAGAGTTTTAACCCGCACTTACTGATGTAGTGACGAACTGTATTTACTGACAGTGGTTTTCTGAAGTTTTCCTCAGCCCATTTGGTGATATCCTTTACACACTCATGTCGGTTTTTAAGGCAGTGCCATCTGAGGGATCGAAGGTCATGGTCACGGTGGCGCTTACTTGCATTGATTTCACCAGATTCTCTGAACCTTTTGATGTTATTATGGACCGTAGATGTTGAAATCCCTAAATTCCTTACAATTTTGCTTTGAGAAATTTTGTTCTTAAACTGTTCAACTATTTTCTCACACAGTTGTGGACAAAGTGGTGAACCTCACCCAATCCTTGCTTGTGAATGACTCAGTGTGTTTGGGGAGGCTCCTTTTATGGTACCCACCTGTTCCCAATTAGCCTGATCACATGTGGGATGTTCCAAAATTGGTGCTTAATGAGCTTTTCTCAGCTTTCTCAGTATTTTTTGCCACCTTTCCAACTTCTACTGGACGTGTTGCAGCCATGAAATTCTAAGTTAATTATTATTTGGCAAAAACAATTAAGTTTATCAGTTTGAACATTAAATATGTTGTCTTTGTAGTGTATTCAATTGAATATGGGTTGAGAAGGATTTTCAAATCGGTGTATTTTTATTTTTATTTTTATTTTTTACACAATTTCTCAACTTCAACCGAATCCGGGTTGTAGATACTGTATATGGCAGAAAACACAGACAAGGCTGAAAAAGCTGTTTCTGCTTTTGCGCCCCTCTTTAAAATAAACTGCTGTATTTTCAGCCAAAAGAACTGTTGTGTTTGATAGAACAATATGTCTATATGCTGCCGTAGCAGTTTCATGACGCATTAAGCCCCCGAACTATTTTTAATTTGTCCGTCTCACCCTGGAGACCCCCGTTCACAGACACCCCACAACTGCTTTTGATCCAACCCAGCCATAAAAAGAAGGTAAGTAATTATATTTATTATTCGAAATGTCTATCATCTTTAGCTTAGAATCATTGATTAATGTCTAATATTGAGTTTTTAAAAAAAAATTTTTAAAAAGACTAAAAATTTTTCAACAGACTTTTCAACAAATTACGTCACAATGAAAAAATAGTGTCTGTTAATACGTCACAGATATCTACTGTACCTCATAACTATCGCTTAATTGTTTTTTGGGTTTTTTTGGGGGGGTTGGTTGGTTGTTTGTAACTGGACATGAAGGTGTTTGGTGTGAGAGCAGAGGATTTAGAGGAGAGGGTTAGATGGAGACAACTGATTCGCTGTGGTGACCCCTGAAGGGAAAAGCCAAAAGGAAATGAAGAAGAAGTCATAATAGATAGATGATTAGAATTGAGAACTGGTATTCACAGTTGTAAACCAATGTCCACGTAAGCTATGTGGATGTCAGGTCTTTCTTTCTTTCTTTCTTTCTTTCTTTCTTTCTTTCTATCTTTCTTTCTTTCTTTCTTATTTTTTTCACTCAAGTAAAAGTACAGATACAGATGCAAAAATTTACTTAAGTAAAAGTACAAGTATCTAAGAAAAAAATCACTCAAGTAAAAGTGCAACAGTACGTGCTTTAAAATTTTCAAGTACAAAGTAAAAGTATTTTCTCCGGTGACAAAATGTAATATACGTATGTATTATATGTATTTGCAGTATACGGCGGAAAACACTCAGGTGACTTGAAGTTCCGCTCTGAGACCCCAAATTTGGCCAAATTTCAAAATTGTCCTATATGCATGTGTGGTACATCACTGGAAAGCTTAAAATTTCGATTTTCTGGGGGAAGAACATTTTTGAACAGGGGGGCATTTAATGTTTTGGGTTTTTTTTTTTTTTTTTTCTAGACCTCTAAACCCTAACTCGAGGGCAGAGCATGAGAGAGCATAATTAAAGAAACCATGATTTTAACGAGATATTATCGCGTACTTACCTTGTTTCGATCCAAAAACTCTGTGTAACAAGTCTCACCGAGTGACAAGACACAGTTGTAAATGGCCACAGCCAGACTTTTGGGGGATTTTATGGGTGAAACACGGTCATACAACAAGGGTCGCAATGCAGAAATCGCAGACATCAAGGAGTGGTCGAGATTTTCAAATATTTACTCTTTTATGCTTTTTGTTTTCAATTTTTATTTGTTTGGATCAATTATTTATCATCTAAAAATATCGGGGGGAATGCGACAGTAACAAAAAAAAATACAGTTAAGCGATAATTATGAGGTAGATATCCTTGATCTACTTACTGTTAGGATTCTCGGAATGGAGGGGATCTTTATGCAGACACAGGCACGGTGTGGCAATGAATAAAAATGCTTTATTGTGTCCAACACAAAAGCAGTGGAACTTCCTGATCGGGGTAGCCGAGTGGGCGTGAGGCGATGAAGCTCGGGAAGGAGGCAGGCGTGAAATCCGACAAGGGGCGCGCAAAAAAACAGGACCTGGGACAAGAGCAAAAAATGTCGTGAGCCGGTGATCAGAGAATTAAGTAAAGAATGCGAGATACAACTGACTTAGCAAACAGACACGTTGATCGGGCGACGAGGTGGCGGCGTCCACTGCTTTTAAAGAGGGCTGATTATCATCACCATCACCTGTGGCCGCTCACCCCGTCTCGTGCAATCTGTAATCAAAATAAAAACAGGCACACCTGCAGGAGGTGGGCCAGGGCTCAGGAGGGAGGAGCAGGAGCCCTAACAGGACCCCCCCTCCTACGGGCGCCACCTGGCGCCCGACGAAGACTTCCAGGATGGGTGCGGTGGAAATCACGGATCAGCTCGCGGGACAACACCCACCGGGCTGGAATCCAGGACCGCTCTTCCGGGCCATAACCCTCCCAGTCCACCAGATACTGGAGCCCCCGGCCACGACGGCGGACGTCGAGAAGCCGCTCCACACGGTAGGCAGGACCCCCATCGACCGAGAGAGGTGGCGGAGGCGGCTGAACAGGGGGGGCCAAGGGACTCGTGGAAACCGGCTTGACTTGGGAGACGTGGAAGGTAGGGTGGACTCTGAAATGGGCAGGGAGCTTAAGGCGCACAGCACTAGGGTTCACTAACTTTGTGATCTCAAAAGGGCCAACGAACCGGGGGGAAAGCTTAACAGACTCAGTTTTCAGTGGCAGGGACTTTGAAGACAGCCACACTTTTTGGCCGACGGCGTAGCTGGGTGCAGGTGTGCGGCGACGGTCAGCCTGGGCACGGGATTTCTCAGAGGCGCGGAGGAGTGCAGCGCGCGCTTGCTCCCAGACCCTGGAACAACGATCTATGTGTCCTTGGACCGATGGGACGGCGAGGTCCCGTTCCTGTGAGGGGAACAACGGGGGTTGGTAACCCAAGGAACACAAGAACGGTGACATACCCGAGGAGGCATTTGGCAGGGAGTTGTGCGCGTATTCGACCCAGGGCAGTTGATCGCTCCAGGTGCTGGGGTGAGCCTGAGTAGTGCAACGGAGGGCCGCTTCGAGCTGTTGGTTAGTCCGTTCGCACTGGCCATTGGTCTGTGGGTGGTAACCCGAGGAGAGGCTCACGCTCACGCCCAGGGCCGCACAGAAAGCCTTCCAAACTTGTGAGGTGAATTGTGGTCCGCGGTCAGAGACTATATCTGCAGGAATGCCGTGCAAACGGAATACATGGTCAGTGAGCAGGGTTGTGGTTTCTGTGGCTGACGGGAGCTTGCGAAGGGGGATGAAATGGGCGGCTTTGGAGAACCTGTCCACGATGGTGAGTATGACTGTGTGACCCTTGGAAGGAGGCAGACCGGTGACGAAATCTAGCGCTATATGAGACCAAGGGCGGCTCGGAATGGGTAACGGGCGGAGAAGTCCAGAGCTGGGCTTGGTGGTAGTTTTGCTGCGGGCGCAGACTGTACATGCCAAAACAAAGGATCTGGTGTCCTCCGACATTGACGGCCACCAGAACCGCTGGCGCAGCACAGCCATCGTTCTACGTATGCCGGGGTGGCAGAACAGCCGGGAGGAGTGAGCCCACTCCAGCACCTGGGAACGGAGAGCTTGGGGCACAAACAGGTCAGGTTGCGGGCCAGTTCGGGGGTCTGGGTGCTCACCATGGGAGTCCTTCACCTTCCGCTCAATCTCCCACTCCATTGAGGCGAGGAAGCAGGTTGGTGGAAGAATGGGGGCAGGTTCCTCCTTGGGTTCGGTGGTCTGGAACTGGCGTGACAGGGCGTCTGGTTTGGCGTTTTTGGAACCTGGAATGTATGAAAGGGTGAAGTCAAAGCGGCAGAAAAACATGGCCCACCTGGCTTGTCGTGGATTCAGCCTCCGGGCGGACTTGAGGTACTCCAGGTTTTTGTGGTCGGTGAGCACGACAAAGGGCTGGGATGCCCCTTCCAGGAGGTGGCGCCATTCTTCCAAGGCCAGTTTTACCGCCAAGAGTTCCCTGTCCCCGATGCTATAATTGCGTTCAGCGGGAGAGAGCCTGCGGGAGAAAAAGGCACATGGATGTATCTTGCCGTCGGCGGGCTGGCGTTGGGATAGCACAGCACCCACGCCTATCTCCGAGGCGTCGACCTCCACCATGAACTGCAGCGACTGGTTGGGATGAGCTAGCACCGGGGCAGAGGTGAAACGGCTCTTGAGGTCGCTGAAGGCGGAGTCTGCAGTCTTGGACCAAAGAAACGGCTTGGCAGTGGAAGTGAGGGCCGTGAGTGGAGCCGCGATCCGGCTGTAATTACGGATAAAGCGGCGGTAAAAATTGGCAAAACCGAGAAACCGCTGTAGCTGCTTTCGGTCAGAGGGGCGAGGCCAGTTCAGAACTGCAGTGACTTTTGCCGGGTCCATGCGTAGCTCACCCTGCCCTACGACGTAGCCGAGAAACGTGGTCTCCGGGACATGAAACTCGCACTTTTCTGCCTTGACGTACAGTCGGTTCTCAAGGAGCCGCTGGAGCACTTGACGGACGTGGTTCTCGTGCTCTTGAGGTGTGCGGGAGAACACGAGGATGTCATCCAAGTAGACCACCACAAATTTGTTAATCATGTCTCCCAGGACGTCGTTAATGAGGTTCTGGAAAACCGCTGGAGCGTTTGTGAGTCCAAATGGCATTACTAAGTACTCATAATGGCCCATGGGTGTATTAAAGGCGGTCTTCCACTCGTCGCCCTGCCTAATACGGACAAGGTGGTAGGCGCTACGTAGGTCGAGTTTCGTGAAAATAGCAGCACCTTGGAGGGGGGTGAACGTGGAATCAAGAAGGGGAAGAGGGTACTTGTTTTTTACTGTTATCTCGTTCAGGCCTCGGAAGTCTATGCAGGGTCTCAGGCCGCCGTCTTTCTTGCCTATGAAAAAGAATCCCGCACCTACAGGGGAAGACGACGGGCGAATGGCACCAGTTGCTAAGGACTCTGTAATGTATTTTTTCATCGCCTCCCTTTCTGGTAGCGAGATGTTAAAGAGGCGACCTTTGGGAAGAGCCGCACCAGGAAGGAGGTCGATAGCACAATCATAAGGACGGTGTGGGGGGAGCGATGCTGCGCGGTCTTCATCGAACACCTGCCCCAGGTCGTGGTAGCATTTTGGTACCGTGGACAGGTCAGGTTGTCCCATGCTCTGGACAGGACGAGCAGGCACTAAAGTGGATTTCAAACAGTTAGCATGGCAGAAGTCACTCCACGCAGTTAGCTTGGGGTGTGTCCAGTCTATGGCAGGGTTGTGTGTTTTTAGCCATGGCAGGCCGAGGACCAACGGTGTGCCGGGACTATGGAAAACTAGAAAGGAGCTCACCTCTCTGTGGTTTCCGGACAAGATGACGTCGACGGCTTCTGTTTTATGACTCACACTAAAAAGGAGACGCCCATTGAGTGCTGTGGTTTTTAACGGGGCAGGAAGCGGATGCGTAACCAGCCCCAACTGCTCCACGAGGCCACGATCCATGAAGTTCTCGTCAGAACCACAATCCACAAGGGCGGTCACTGTGCGGGACTGGTCCTTCCAGGTGAGTGTGGCTGTGAGCTGGAGCCGGCTTGAGGAATGATTGGACATGTGGCTCACGAGTAGTCCCCCTTTTCTGGGTGAGCCCAGACGCAGCGGGCAGCTGCAAATAAAGTGCCCACCTTGACCACAGTAAATACATAATTGTGCAAGATACCTGCGTGTACGCTCCTCCTGCGACAGCCTGGTGTGGCCAAACTGCATTGGCGCGGTCCTTTCAGCAGGGGGTGATGTCGTTGGCGCCGTGTCAGTGGCCAGGACAGGAAGCGGGGATGGTCGCGGGAAGACTGTGAGGGGCAAATGCGGGGCGTCCGGCCGCACCCTGCGTTGTCTCTGGCGTTCACGCAGGCGATTGTCAATTTTGATAGACAGGCTGATGAGATTGTCCAGGGAATCTGGCTCGTCCCGGGTGGCCAATTCGTCCTTGAGAGGCTCGTTCAATGCGCGGAGGAATACCTCTTGTAGGGCCGCGTCGTTAAAACGACTCTCAGCGGCCAACGTCCGGAACTCCACTGAGAATTCGGCGACGCTCAGAGACCCTTGGCGAGCCGACATGAGCCGTTTGGCTGCCTCTTTGCCGCGGACTGGGTGGTCAAATATTTTGCGCATTTCTTCGGTGAAGGACGCGTACGAGCGACACACGGGGGATCCCTGCTCCCAGACTGATGACGCCCAATCGAGAGCAACCCCGCTTAGGCAGCTAATAAGGTAGGCAATTTTCACTCTATCTTCGTGGTATGTGTGTGGCTGTAGCTCGAAAACTAGGCTACATTGCAACAGAAAGGCGCGACAAGTGCCGAGGTTGCCATTGTACGGCGCCGGAGCGGGGACGTGAGGCTCTCGGCCCGTAGCAAATGACGGCGGGTTACTTGCTGGAACGCGGTTTGGCGAGGCGGCGGCGTGGCGAAGAGGTGACGGGGCTAGTTGTGCTTGTAAGGCCCGGAGTGAGTGGGAAATGGCCGTTACCTTATGGAAGAGGAAGTCAATGGCTTGGTGTTGGTCCCGGAGTGACCTGGGAGAGCCGGAAGGATTGTCTGCGAGATCCATCGTGGCCCGATCAAACTGTTAGGATTCTCGGAATGGAGGGGATCTTTATGCAGACACAGGCACGGTGTGGCAATGAATAAAAATGCTTTATTGTGTCCAACACAAAAGCAGTGGAACTTCCTGATCGGGGTAGCCGAGTGGGCGTGAGGCGATGAAGCTCGGGAAGGAGGCAGGCGTGAAATCCGACAAGGGGCGCGCAAAAAAACAGGACCTGGGACAAGAGCAAAAAATGTCGTGAGCCGGTGATCAGAGAATTAAGTAAAGAATGCGAGATACAACTGACTTAGCAAACAGACACGTTGATCGGGCGACGAGGTGGCGGCGTCCACTGCTTTTAAAGAGGGCTGATTATCATCACCATCACCTGTGGCCGCTCACCCCGTCTCGTGCAATCTGTAATCAAAATAAAAACAGGCACACCTGCAGGAGGTGGGCCAGGGCTCAGGAGGGAGGAGCAGGAGCCCTAACACTTACACTATTTTTTCATTGTGACATACTTTGTTTAAAAGTGTAAAATATGCACGTGAATAATTTCATAGTCTTTTTTTTAACTAAATATTTGGCAAAAATGAATGATTGAAAGCTAAAAATGATAGACATTTTGAATAATAAATATACTTATCTTTATGGCTGAGTTGAAAAAAAAGCGGTTGTGCGGTGTCTGTAAACAGGGGTCTCCAGGGTAAAACGGAAATATTAAAAATAGTTTGGGGGCTTAAAGCGGCATGAAGCGGCTATGGCAGCATGTAGACTTGTTGTTCGATCAAACACAATTCTTTTGGCTTAAAATACAGTATTTTTTTAAAGAGGGGTGCAAGAGCATAAACAGCTTTTTCAGCCTTGTCGGTGTTTTGTGCCATATATAATTTACATACATACAGTACATACATGCAGAGATGTGAGTGAATATTCAAAGAAAGACTCAGAAAACTCATTGACTGCTTAGTTTTTTTTAAAACTGCGCAGAACAGAAAAAAACAAGCAGTAAATTGACTGCACTGTAAACAGATACTTAACAAGCTCAAAAACTCCAAAACTTAGCTTAATGTCAGATTGCAAGCAACTGTGAGGTGTATACCGCCACAGTACAAGAGTGTGGTGGTTTTTATTGGTCAATATCTTGTTCACCTGCCTAATCTTGCTTGTACTCATGTTGCTGCCTCTACTGCTCAGTTACGGCATTGCACTGGGCTTATAGATAGCACTGAAGGCATGAAAAATAAACTATTAATTGACAATGAGATAAAAAGGAAACAAAAGTGACATGTAACGTAGGCGACAATTTGAAAAGTAATGGAGTAAAAAGTACAGATACCTGCTGTAAAATTGAGCAAAGTAAAAGTGAAAAATACCACTTCATATTTGTACTCAAGTAAAGTACAGATACACAAGAATGTACTTAAGTACAGTAACAAGGTACTTTTACTTCATTACATTCCACCACTGTACACAAATAATTATTAATAAACCTAAACTCACTAAATTCACACCTTAAATTACAATTTAGTGTCTTCCATCAACATGCAGCCAAAAAAAAAAAAAAAAGAACGAACTGCCTGCTTCCATCAAACTGAGCCCCGCTACTATGCAGCTTGATAGTGCTAGTCCCGCTTATACATACAAATGTTCACAGCTCGGCCAAATCCTGATAATGAGCTGGTAAGCGGCGCAATTCTCTACGGAGAGCGAGGTGGAGATGAATCCCTGGACTTGCACCCGGCTGCTGGATAAACCTGCCCTTTCCGAGATTGAGATCGCCCACTCACATCTGCACCATCTGCTTTGCGACTCTGTGGAAATCCCTGACAGCCCCCCAACCTCCAACCCCCACAATTTACACCTTTTTCTACCGCCCACCCTTCTCCGGATCCTCTCACCCAAACACTCCCAGCGCTTAATCGACTGATAGTGTCTAAACCTTAAATGTCACGGCTTTCATAGTTACATCTAGAGGGCATACCGATGTGCCATTCATAAACACACACATACACAAAAACAAACACATCCAGGAGAGTGTTAATCCTGTCCTATCCTGCTCCACAGCGCTGATATTTTAACTTTTACTCCAAATAACGAAACACTAGATGACCTTTTAATCTAGTGACCGAAATGCAACCCTCAGCCTCTGATAAAAAGTAGTGTCGTTTGATTCTAAACACAAACACAGCCATGTACATGAATATTTATGAATTGATATTTATGTAACCGGGACTCTACTGACAGTACACCAGCAAAGAAAATTGGATTACAGGGTGGATTAAAATGTGATGAGTTTGTAGACTATAAAGGTAGCAGGATGTGGAGGCATGTTAAATTGTTGTGGAAGAAGGTAGACCCAGATAATGAGGGTCTGGGCTGCTATTGACCTTATGATGAACCATTTTGGGGAGAATGGAGGGAAAGCACCAAAACGTAGAGTTGAGAGTCAGACTTTTTGTATCGTTTTCTTAAACAATTTCAACAACAGGATGAAATCTGGTATTTTTGTTTAGGTTATGATTAAAGGGGAAGTTCAGAATTTTTGACATTAGGGTTAATTTTCGAGTTAGCGGGGTTTCAATTAGTCAGTGGAGTTGATTGAACAAATTCTATGCAGTTTGTTAGTTATTTGTTAAATTCAGGGCTCCAGAGTGGCTAAGCTAGCACGAGTCAATGGTGCAATCCTTGCATGTCAATAAAAACAACATACTGTAGGCACACATAAAAATCACTGATAACCTATGCAATCAATAGTGTTGACTATGTTTTCAGGATTGAGATATTAAGACGTACCATTGCATATCAATAATTGTAGGATGAACAGCAACATTTGTAATCCAGCAGCTCTGCATGGAGCAGGTCGGAGTGATATTACATTGCTTTTTCACCGCTGATTTTTGTAAGTCGTAGTGTTGGAATTTGACCTTATAGCGAGATTGCCGGAACCACGCTAGTGCAATTCCAAGGACCCGGGCCAGGGCATACCAACAACCAGGCCAAAAGGCCAAAGTCGCGTTCCCTTTAGTTTTAAACTCTTGTACTGACTCCATTTTGAAAGCTGGAAAAAGGCTTCAAAATACAAGTTTACAATTTATTCCAAGTCGAGAGCAATCAGATAGCAAGGCAAACACAGCAAACAGACCCAGACGAAGAGGAAAACTGGATCCAGGGTTTGACAAACAACAAGTACACAAAAATGTTTCCGAGATGCGACAGCTGTTAGCTAAGCATTCATTCTTTTTGAAGGCTATGGTGGGGAGGGCTGTGGGCTGAAACAGGGATATGTTTAGGTGTTGTTTAGGGTAATTGTCTGTTGCAGATAGGGCAGAGGAGTCCATGCATCACAGTTGCCAAGGGCAACCAGAGTTGGAGATTTTGTCAGCGCAAAAGGAGCGCTGAGTGTTCATATTCTCATCCGTGGAGTCTTCTTGTTATCCGCCGTTCCTTGTGGCAAGAAAGGATGTCCCGCCATTGCTCTGGACTGTCCATTGTTGGTCCCCAGAAGAGCTGATGGCGGCGTCCTTTCGTCTTCTTAATTGTCAGGCGCAGGCTGACTGGCCAATCATCTTCACCATGCCAGACCTGGGTCTGGCAGGCAGGATGGAGCTCCCCCCTCCATTACGTGGCCCCTCCATCAGCGTCAATCCTGCACACTCAGCTGTAAAGCGTGCACATAGAGTTCCCCCTGTCCTCGTGACGTTCACAATATACACCTGTCGCCTCTGGATTCTTTACAAGCAACAAATATGCATGCAGACTGTCACCTCTGTAACTCAGCTGCTCTGTGTGTGCGCGTGTGGGTTGGGCGGGCGCGACTGAACATGCGTTCGCTTCCTGTTCTACGCTTCCATCCATCAATTCATTATCTTCCGCTTGCTCCGGTGTCGGGTCACGGGGACAGCAGCTTTAACAGGAAAGCCGAGACTTCCCTCTCCCCAGCCACTTCAACCAGCTCCTCCGGTGGGATCCCAAGGAGTTCTCAGGCCAGCCGAGACACATAGTCTCTCCAACGTGTCCAGGGTTCTCCCCGGGGCCTCTCGCCGGTTGGACATACCCGGACCACCTCTCCAGGGAGGCGTCCAGGTGGCATCTGAACCAGATGCCCGAGCCACCTCAGCTGGCTCCTTTCGACGCAGAGGAGTAGCGGGTTGACGCCGAGTCCCTCCCGGATGACAGAGCTTCTCACCCTATCTCTAAGGGAGAGCCCGGACACCCTGCGGAGGAAACTCATTTCGGCCGCTTGTATTGGGGATCTTGTTCTTTCGGTCACGACCCACATTTCGTGACCATAAGTGAGGGTAGGAACGTAGATCGACTGGTACATCGAGACCTTCGCCTTTCGGCTCAGCTCCTTCTTCACCACTACGGACCGGTGCAGAGTCCACATTACTGCAGACGCTACACCGATCCGCCTGTCGATCTCCCGCTCCCTCTCACCCTCACTCGTGAACAAGACCCCAAGATACTTGAACTCCTCCACCCGGGGCAGAATCTCATCCCTGACCCGGAGAGGGCACTCCACCCTTTTCCGACTGAGGACCGCTACTGCCGGCAATGTGGACCAAACTCTGACACCGGTCGTACAGGGACCGAACAGCCCTTACCAAGGGGTTCGGTACCCCGTATTCCCGGAGCACCCCCCACAGGACTCCCCGAGGCACACGGTCGAACGGCTTCTCCAGATCCACAAAACACATGTAGACTGGTTGGTCAAACTCCCATGCACCCTCGAGGGAGGCGTTCTACTCTTCCTAAGCCAAAATAAAAGCATGTATCCCAAAAAAAGGTCAACATTAAAAAAAAAATTAAATTAAAAAAAACGACGAGACTCATCGCATTGTAAAGTCGAAATTGCGTAAATCGGGTCTGCTGTAACCTGGGGAC
Source organism: Corythoichthys intestinalis (assembly GCF_030265065.1). Taxonomy (NCBI): domain Eukaryota; kingdom Metazoa; phylum Chordata; class Actinopteri; order Syngnathiformes; family Syngnathidae; genus Corythoichthys; species Corythoichthys intestinalis. The sequence goes on along the minus strand of NC_080397.1, from coordinate 7,281,962 downwards.
TACCTGTAATGTAGAATAAAAAGGAAAAATATAAGAACTCCACTGTAGCCCAAAGTAGCGGCGTAAGAGTAGTGTTTCTTCTCCACAAATCTACTCAAGTAAAAGTAAAAAGTATGGCATGGTAAAACTACTCTTAAAATTACATTTTTCTCATATGGTTACTCAAGTAAATCTAACCGAGTAAATGTAACGTGTTACTCTCCAACTGTGTAAATCACCCAGGGCTGCCTTTTTCACCAACTCCCACAATCGTCCTCCAAGGCTGGGAGCGTGAATTCACAGGTGATGATAGGATGTCAAAGGAGTTGAATTATGTGCTCGCATGCTCACTCTATCTGGAGTCTTCATGCTGAAAAAAGCCACCGAGAAAGGTCTACACACTGAGACAGATGTGCACGGGCGCTTGTGAATGCCTTTGTTTACATTTGGAAATAGTAGCCCACACCTCGCTGCATCTTTGTTTCCTTGTCAATGTAAGAAACAAATAAAAACAAAGCTTCAAAGACATTCCGCCTCGAATTGCCTTGATTCATCGTTGTCAAACCAAGAGCTGTTGCGGCGCGCTATCATTCTTACAGTATGTGCTCGACGGCATGAGTTAACACGTATTTAAAGGCTTTTATCTGTTGTCTTTGACTGTTTATGAAAGGAAGGCAGAATCTGCTCCAAGAATTTATCCCTAGGGAGTGTGTATGGGTGATTGAAGTTCGTCCATCAAATGTTTTCAGTGCTGCATAAGGAGGTCTAAAAGTTGAACCAATTGCCAGCCAAAGAAAAACAAGAAAAGAGCAGAAATGAGGAAGAAAATGTTGAAAACATAAAAAATGTGTCCTTGTCTAACTTTTGTGCAAATATAAAAGTGTGTTTTTTTATGAAGTTGAATTTACTACATACTACAATTTGACTTTACAAACGGTGTGTCCACGCACATTCGTATCGAGTCACATTAACAGTGTCATCTTGTTAATGTGATCGTGCAAATGTTTGCGTGATTCATAGAATGAACTATGGTGTATGGTACCATACACACACTAATATCCCTTTTTAAATCATTTGGTTTCATCATCTGACCAGAAGTATTGAATATATAATGATACTACACAATTAATATATGTCAGGTCACCAGAAAAAGACAGCGCCTGCTGGTTTCAGATTAATGATGACATCTACTCATGAATGAATGAAGCTTTTTATTTCGAGCACGCACAAAGAAACAGAAATACAGTAAAACTCTGAATAATTATTTGCGCTCGAAAGGGAGTGGGAAGAAGAAAAACTTATTTAATCCCACCGCTGATCTCTTCGTCCAGCATTCTTATTTCTTGGGATATTCCTGTCCTTCCGCTTTAAGTCCACACAATGAAGAGAGAGAAAAAAAAACTGAAAACAAAGCAAAACAACTATACCAATAGACAACCAACTAGACCAGTGGTTCTCAACCTTGGTTCGATTGAACCTCAGGTGAGTCAGTCTAAGGGGTTCGGTGAAGGTTGAGACACGCAGGGCCCTATTTTTGGAAGTTGGCTAAATCCAGGCAAAGTGGCATTTTAAACCAGGTTTTGGACTGGTTAGTCCCCAATTTACAGGCTTTATTCTAAGTCTTTCAACTGCTAGTCCTCTATCTCAGTGTTTTTCAACCTTTTTTAAGTCATGGCACGATTTTACATTGGAAAGAATCTCGCGACACACCACAAACCAAAAATATTCCTAAATTATTTTCAGTACAGTATATTTAATTATGAAATAATTTCTCAGTATGTATACTTACTCAGTGTGAAACTTGAGCCTGGTTAGATGAACACAAAGATGATATCCTTATTCTCCAACTGACAGCTCTCAGTCTTTCTCTGTTTTTTATTTTCTTTTTTTTGTAATAGCGGTTAGGCTTGAAAAAGCTCAGAATTATCAGACAGGGGGGCTTGAGGAATGTCTTTAACCTCATCAGGGCCGAGCATCTCGCAGACAATGGCTTTGCAGGCAGGTACTATTAATGTCTCTGTCAGAGGGTGGTACTTTTTGGATTTAGCAAAACGTTCAGCTACAAAGGATCTGGCTTTGAGGGGTTTGCCATTTACCTTTGCAGTTTTTCCTCAAAAAAGTTGCCTGTTTCTCTGTGTTTTCATGAAGGCGAACAAAATAGTCCATCGACTTATTTTGATGCGACGGGTGTTTCGTTTGGAGATTACGTTTAAACATGCTTGGCACCATGGCGCTGTTCAATAGCTGCTCGTTCAAGAACTGCCTGGATTTCTAGCATTGTCGCGGACAGCAAGGTCGCTGATGGCTAGGAATCCGAGCAGTTATTGAATGCGACACGAGCAATACCTCGCTCATCTGCACAGTACACGACCTTTCGCGGCGCACCTGACGATCTCTCATGGCACACTAGTGTGCCGTGGCACACCGGTTGAAAAACAATGCTCTATCTGGTTGGGGGAGAAACTGGTTTGCTCAGTAGAAGGTTGACTCTTACTTGGCATGAAGAAGTACAAAAGACCTACAGGTGGCTTCGACTGTGTTGACATAAAAATAAATAAATAAATAAAAAATGTGGATTTGTTTGTTCCCTCTTAGTGTGGCTTGTCCCCGTGATTACACATTGATTTTACTTGTTGTGCCTTCTCCTTGTGTATTCACCTATCTGCTTCCTCTCGTGTCACCCACCTGTGCCCTATTGTTTCGTTACCCCCTGTTCTGTGTACTGTATATAAGCTCCCCGTTTTGTTGTGTCCTTGTTGCAGCATTGTTCATGTTCATGTCAGCGTCTATGCCAGTTTGCCTGTTCCTCATGTTCCTGTGCCCTCGTGCTTCGTTTCCCTGTTAGTTGATTTGTTAGCCTGACTTTTGTTTGCCTTTGTGTCCTTGGATCACCTAGTCTATTGTTTGCACTTTGTTTTTCGGTAGCCTCAATTAAATCGGTTTTTCACCGCCTGTCTGCCTCGCCTCCATGCCATTTCCCTGAATTTGGGTCCACATCGCCTGCACTCCCGAGAAATATGACAGGAGGGAATGTTCATTCGCCACTCCCAGGCAAAATGAATCAGATTTCTAGCACCGTCAATGGCACTGAAAGATGAGCATTCCCGGCATGTCCTCACAGTTCAAATGAATTGGACATCAATCGCAGTCAATGGCATGCAATGACTTTAGATTTTACTTGGGGCCATACGCGTGCACACATAGACTCCAGGTGGTGCTCAGGCACTGGCCCTTGCCCTCTTAACGGAGCAAGTGCCCTTATCAAGGCTATTAAGTCATGATCATTATTGTTAGTAATGCATGTGCCCTCCCAAGCGCCGTAGCCAGAATCTCTGTGAGAACGCCCTCTATTCTCCAAAACACACGTGCTCCTGTGATCTCACAGTGCGGACATGAAGGCGACGTATTAATTGAAGTAGAAGCAATACGAACAATTAACAGCTGCCATACACGCTCTCTCCTCGCCCATGCCTGCAGCCCCTACGTAGAGGTAACACACAGGGCCGGAGTGGGACTCATTTTCGGCCCTGGAATTTCATGCCTCAGACCGGCCCACTCATTTAAAATAATGTCATTATGCATACACGTGTTAAGTTCAGTGTTCTCTAAAGCTGTGTACTGTAATTCTGTGCATTCCAATTCAGTGCAGGTAATGGTTGTTTAACAAGGTGGCTTTATTTTAACAAGTGCAACACAACATATTTTGAACAAATCTAAAAATGGATATTAAAAAAACTATATTAAATGATACATTTGAAAAATAAATTAGGGCTGTCAAACGATTAAAATTTTTATTCGAGTTAATTACAGCTTAAAAATTAATCGTAATTAATCGCAATTCAAACCATCTATAAAATATGCCGTATTTTTCTGTAAATTATTGTTGGAATGGAAAGATAAGACACAAGATGGATATATACATTCAACATACGGTACATAAGGACTGTATTTGTTTATTATAACAATAAATCAACAAGATGGCATTAACATTATTAACATTGTGTTAAAGCGGTCCATGGATAGAAAGACTTGTAGTTCTTAAAAGATAAATGTTAGTACAAGTTATAGAAATTTTATATTAAAACCCCTCTTAATGTTTTCGTTTGAATAAAATTTGTAAAATTTTCAATCAAAAAATATACTAGTAGCCCACCATTGTTGATGTCAATAATTACTTACACAATGCTCATGGGTGCTGAAGCCTATAAAATCAGTCACACCCAAGCGCCAGCAGAGGGCGGCAAAACTCCATAAAACACAATTAACAAGTGGGCATGTCATTGTACTGTCATGTAAATCTGTCTGAGCAGGGCACGTGCGTTAATTGCATCAAATATTTTAACGTGATTAATTTAAAAAATTAACTACCGCCCGTTAACGTGATAATTTTGACAGCCCTAAAATAAATTACAAAATAAGACCTTTTCTGCAACATCAAATATTGAAACAAACATAGCAAACATAACAATATGAAGAATAAAGAATACGTATTGCACATTGTAACAACTTCTAATGATACTATCCTCCATTTTCCATTTCCACTTTAAAAACGCCACGTAATTGATTATATTAATTCTAATGTTCACTCGCTGAACGACATGGTAATCCTACCTTCCAGCTCTACACCTGTCGTGTGTTCATTATGGCTAATGCTTGCTGCTACATATCCCTTGTGAGGTGCTACAAGAAGCCAAAGTTTCCACAATTACATATTGCATTTTATTCGCCATCTGGCCTTACCACTTTCGTTGTAATCCTCTGTAGTTTGAGGCAGGAAGGTCGTTGCATGAAAAAAATTAGCTATTTTCGCGCATTTTGCCGATTCTTTCACGAGTGCTTTTCTCTTTTTAATTCTTATTTTTCAGCGCCACTCTTGCTCTTTTTATCCATCCGAGCACCGAGATAGCAGCTAATTTGGCTCAATACAGACTACAACTAGGGGGCGGAGTTGCATGCTGTATTTTTCGTCTGCACACGTGAGGTTGAGTCTGGAAAAAAAAAAAACTGTATATATATATATATATATATATTTTTTTTTTTTTTTTTTTTTTAAGACGGCCCACAGGGACAGCGGTAACAGAATGTAAGTTATACTCAGTGACACTGTCATAAATAAATACCAAACAAAAAATTATAACAGTGTAATTTTTTTTTTTTTTTTAATAAAACCCGGACCGGCCCATCTGGCCGGCCAGCCCTTCGGGAATCGTCCAGAAGCTCCCGATTAGTCACTCCGGGCCTGGTAATACATAAGGAGTGTGACGGCCCTGGCCGTTTAACTCGTTTTATTTTGAGACTCTTTCAGTTAGCTGATCGTCGCCTCCGCCAGCTGGCTGCCTCCCTTCCCAACATGACGTGGGCTGACACTAACGAATGGCAGACGACGTGGTCGCCGCTGGTTGGTCACAAATGAAGGGCGCAAAACTTCAATAACCAGCCACTGTCAACACTCTGGAAGGTCGCATTGACAGCAGTCGTGCCGCGGTCCTCCTCGCCAGCTGTTTGCTTAGTCTGATACACTCCCGCTTTTTCGGTGAGATCTTTTGTGTATATTCGTTATTGGATCGTTTTTTTGTTCACCACCGTAAATAAGAGCACTGAAGCAGTAGGGGTAAGCTGCCATTTCTGTTCAACCCATTTTTTCCTGTTTTGTTTGGTGTAAGAAGCTAGGGTAGTGGCTGTCTTTTTGTTATTTCCTTTTTATGATCAGGGTTTAGTTAGCGGGTGGGGTTTAAGGGTAGTTTCCTTTTGTCTGTTGTTTTGGCCTGGGCTTACCCTGAAGCCGCGCTTCTCCGTATTCTGTATCCATTGCTCATTGCGAGTTTGATTATTGTAAAAAAATTGTGCCACTTGTGAACTCGTGTGGCCCATTTTACGTTACGCCCTTAGCGAGCCGTCCGTGGGACGTAACAAGGAGTCAGATCTCGAGTGTTTGTGAGTACCCCCCTAAACATGAAGTAGCCTTTGTCTCTGCAATTTTGGAAATTCCCCTGCTGCCCAGTCCCTCCTGTCAAACAAGCTAGGCTAGCCACTCGCCATATTTCAATTAATAAATGTAATTAATTGATGTAACATGGCGACCAGCACACAACCAGTTTCGGTAGGAAAAAGAAAAATCCAAAACAGTATTATAGCTCAATATTTAGTCATGTGTTTGAATGCTTAGTACTAGTATTGCTACTAAAATACTAAAATAAACAAACACAAAAAATATATATTTGTAACTCACTTGGAGGATGAGAAACTGAGTGTGTATGTGTAGTAGAAAGTGAATGAGCACCAAAAAATAAAAAAACCTGTAGGCTCTCTCGTTTGAGTACGGGCACACAGATACGCTGTTATAACAACAATGCAACATATTTGCCAAAAAGCCAAACATAAAATTAGCTCTGTAGTGTGTGTGCCCTGTTGTAATGTCACCAAGCAGGCTTATTCATACTGGGTTTTTTTGTTTTTTTTATTTTTTTATTTTTTATATTAACTACTTGTAGCAGCAATCATGCCTTGAAAGGAAAGAATAAGAAAATTAAAGTGTTTTGTTGACCCTTGCTAGTTTTGAATAGGTTGCTCTTTATTTAAATGGACTGTATAAATAAATATTTAACTACGCAATACAGCGGCAATATTCTTTCTTTCTTTTATGAATTCACATTGTTCTAACGAGGCAGCCAGGCTGGCAGTTACATAGGCTGCAAAAGGTGCCCCCCCCCCCCCCCCCCCTAGCCTGCCCCCCAAATTGTCAGTGCACACAACTGCTTGGGGCCATAACCACATTACAGAGTATTTCTGTTTTTATTCAAATTAATTGAATTAATTTATCTTTTATTAACAATGTATTAATTTATACATGTATTTATAACTATATACAGTAAAATAATAATGTGAAAAAACACAATAATACTTAATATTAAATAGAAATAAGACAATAGTATTGGCTCATATTTCAGGCATTTTATTACTTGCCCCAAGGGTTTTCAAAGAAATCAGCAAAGGACTACTGCCACAGTATTTTATTCGTAAAAACCACATACATTTTGTCACCACAGGATGACTGCAAATCTGGACAGCTCAAGTATTTTTGATGGGAAAGAGACTGTGACAGGTGATTGTCACATCCATTTGAGTCGAATCAGATCATCAGATAGTCGAGTAAACACCACAGGAGTGGATTGAAAAGCTGCTGTTGTCATTTTCTAAAGGAGACAAATAGGAAAACACTTAAGTGTTTGTTTTTTGTTTGTTTTTAAAAAAACGTGTGTTGTTCATTTATGATAAAATAGTTACGACAGATATTTTTTTTCAGTCCATCTTAAAAAGAAAATACCATTTATAAGACAATCTTATCAACATGAAGTCAGTTAAAGTATAGTACCCATTTTAATTTTTCAAATCGTTATTCATTGTGAGCTGTTCATTACATTCAAACCTCGTCATCCAATGATAGTAACATTCAACTCAACTGTACTGACATGATTCTGTTTTTCTGTGTTTGAACAGTTTGGTTTTGTCCAGTGTGCTCCTGCTCTGAGTGATCAAAAGTGAGCTTTTCACAACTTGGGTGTCATATATATATATAGGAAATTAAAATTTGTGCAGATATTACAGTACAGGAGGACAAAAAGCAAGAGGGTTAAGGAGGAACTCTGTTGAACAACGCAGGTGATATTAATTATTCAAGAATTTTTTTCACTGTCACCTCATATGTATTTCAGGTAGGTAATTTAGAAAGTTAACCATTCATTTATACCTGCCAAACAGAATCTAATCCTTATTTGAACAAAACATAAAAACGAGAACGAACGAAACTGTACTGTGTGTTCACAAAACTAAAATATTTCAAAATTAGACACTCATCCCTTTTTGTTTTATGCTCAGAAGCAATCTTTACTGTACATGTAAAAAATTGACGGAATGATGGAATGCATTTTGTTAAAAATGTTATTTTAAAAAATGAAAATTGTTATTTTGTTCTTTTTTAATCCCTCAACTGACAATAAAAAAATCATGAAAAATTAATGTTCCACCAATATAATTTTTTGGGGCTCCCGATTCCGATACCCGGCTGTGTGTTGTCAGCGGATCCCTATACTGTTCCAATATCACATTTTTGAAGAAAATATAAATTGTTATTTTCTTCTTTTAATACAAATTTATTGCATACTCACTTGAATGTAAAGTCATTGCTATCATGGCTTAGTCAGATACTCCTTAATTCATTGGCTGCCATTGTTTGCGCTAGACGTCAAATTCTTTTTAAACTGGAGGGATAGGGTTTGAGGATGAAAGTGGGCCGGAACGGTCCGGTATGCCATTCCGGTAAGAAATTCGGGGGCGGAATGGTGATTTGATCCCGAAAAATATGACTGCAACTGTCAACCAACCCTCCATGAAAGAAAAAAAAAAAAACTGTCAGGCTGCCACACGCATCTCCAAGAAGAAAACAATGTACAAACGTCAGATTTACATACACAAGTGTTGACAACAATCCTAATAAAGTGCTTGTGTAGCATAATCTGTTTAAAACGATATTTATTCCATGGATATCTGCAGGGAAGCCCAGAGTATCTGGGTCTAACAAGTTGTGTCGATGAGCGCGTGCACGCAGCAAACCACCCTGGACACTAGTTGTCCGTTCAATGGCGTACTGCATGCAACACGTCACTTATGCTCCTTAATATCCATGACGTTAGCAATTGCTGCTAGGTGGGTCAAGCTTGCGTTTCTCCCTAATGCTAAATGCATGGAAATAGTGTAAGAACGAGGTGTTTACTGAGCTAAACCTATCAATTCTTTCCGAAAAGGATGTCCATGGAGCCAAATTCACTGGTCAAGATGTGGAAGAACATACAAATGTGAGTACAAATGACATTCTCCTGTTTTAACAATCAATCCTTTACCACCATATGCCCTGTCTTTCTTATATATTATATCCTCTGGTTTTCGAACACTTCTAATTTTTTCATTAATAACTAATCTTATTTATATACTTTATTTACACTTGCCCTTACTAAAGTTGTTTTTGTACAACAGAAAAGGTAGCAACAGTGGCAGTCAGATACCATTTTGATTTTTTTCAGGTCATTCATTGTCAGACAGAAGCAGCACGGCAAAATGACACGCTAAAAAATAAGTAAAAATATCAAAATGGCTTACCTTTTCGTCCTCTGTAGAACCATGGCCCCCAACAAAATGTTTACTGCATATGAAATGTGAATGGCTTCATCTTGCTGGTGTGAAACTGGTCTTTTGGACATCCGCGCAAGTTGATCCATTCTTCACATTTTCTCCTCCGAGCTTTTAGCTTCGGCAAACGTATGAAGAAAACATCCTTCATGAGTTATAATGTCTATCGTCATTTCTACAAGTTCCATAGCAGCCATGTTTACTCGGATAACATGGATTGTATGCGAGTGCGTGTCCATGTTGACCCACTTCCGAGTTACGATGGCAACGTCAAGGTCTAAAAATAGCATTCGTGCGGTACACTATTGCCTGACTATTGCTGTCACCCCAGGACGAAGCCACTTATAGAAGTGCTGTCAGCATTGCTGCAGAGATTGAAGAGGTGGTGGGGTCAGCCTGTTAGTGCTCTGACCATATGCCACAAACTCTACATCAAATTGGTGTGCATGGCTGTCACCCCAGGAGGAAGCCTCTTCTGAAGACGGTACACAAGAAAGCCCGCAAACAGTTTGCTGAAGACATGTCAACAAAGCACATGGATTACTGGGACCATGTCCTATGGTCTGATGAGACAGGCGGGTTTTCTAGTGTACCGAAATCCATTTCAATTTTCGACATGACTTTCAACTTTTGGCAAAATCATGTAAAGTTTTCAAAACGCACTCATTTTTTAGCCATTCATCAAACAATGGAAAGGACAACAATCATGCAGGTGTGTCTGTTTTTTTTTTGTTTTTGTTTTTTTAATATGCAGAGTAAATCCAGCAAGTACAGGATTTGCATCACAAATAGCAGGCATCTGTGCAGCTTCCCTCGGGTAGCGATGCATTCAGTACCAGCGAGTAGATCAAGGGGTGAACGGGCTGTAATGGCCGCACGGGAACAAGCAGACGGAGAACAATGGGAGGTGCGTGGAAGCGAAATTGTTTTCCAAGATTTGTAAACTGCAGCAGCATCTTGTAAGCAGCAAATGCTCGGACCAAACGCTTTCAAACAACCTGGCTCATGAGACACGCTATTCGTGGAGAATAGTGAATGATAACATATGGTTTATTATTATTTTAGAATTGGAGGATATTTTACATCCCATCCATCAATTTTCAAATATCTCACATGCAAAATACTAAAACGTGAAGCTTCTGAGTCAATTTATTTGTCATAATTTTGACAAATTTTGGCGGAATAGTATGTTTTTTTTTTTGCCAAAAACTGAGTAGCAAGTAGCATTTTTAAAATTTGAAATGTTATGTTTTTGTCATTGCCATTGCCATTGCAATGGGGCTTTGGGGGGGCACAGACGTAGGGTAACCAAACATCCTCTTTTACCCGGACATGTCCACTCTTTAACATCCTGTCCGGGGCGTTCGGCGGGGTTATATAAATTCATGAAAATGTCCAATTTTATTTTTCTCGGGACCAATTAGCATGTGTTGAAATTGACTGACGCTTTGCACAGAATTCTAAGGTACTGCACTGCCTGTGACGTGTTCCTAGAGAACCTGGCCGGTGGTTGGTTCTGTTGTGCTCAGTAAAAGAGAAAACACGTCGGAGCAGTGTTCCTTGGTCTACGACAGAGTACTAGGGCCAAATAAAGAAAGAAAGTTGGGGATAAAAGGACTTCGAGATTAAAGTCGTTCTATTGCTACGAGAAATAAAGTCTTATTATTACGTAGGGGTAATGTAGCTATAAGCTGCTACGGACTTTACGTACATGTACCTTAGCTGGGAGCTACAACGAAGCATTAGTATAAATCCTTCTATTGATCAAAATTTGATGTAGATGAGGCATAATCTTAAGAATTTCCTTATTTGTAAAACCGATTCTAAAACACAAGATGCTTTCAATATTGTTGATTTCAACCTAGTGGGCAACACGCTACGTAAAGTACGTAGCTGCTTATTCACCCTTACCCTTATTAACCCTAACCCTAGGTAATAATGTCAAAATGGACCCTGTTCTTATCTTAGGCTACGTCTACAGTAGGATGAGCAATGGCCCTAAACGTGTAATTAGTTCGACTATACAGCATGTCGGCCACACTAGTATACCACTTGTCCGGATTGGTTGCCACACAGATAATATAGGCGGTTAATATTACCCACGGCTTAATATGGACTGCTGTCACCGCACCACTATTGGATACTAAGGAAGTGACATCATGGAGCGTCCCATCGCCACTTTTAGTGCGGCATGACGGCATTGTAAACAATGGAAGCGGACGATCACGACTTGGCGTTCCTGCTCCTCTTTTCTTTTCCGCGGGCAGGCTGGCTCGACTTGAACAAGCTGTGATGAGCTGATCACGCATTCACACATTTTTCAAGAACCTTCAAACGTACATCGCAATAATATACTTCAATTCAGTGCCCATTTGTGGTCCTCCCATCGCAGATTAGTTCATTGTCACCGATCAGCCAGCAGCAGGGCTGGCCTCTCCCAACATAATGCTGGCCGATCTGGAGTATATAAAAATGCGTAGAGGAAAATTAAACCCCGAAAAATGGACTGCATGGTACCCCAAGTCACAGAGGCGCTAGATCAGTTTCATTTTGATGACATTTTCACCTGTCAAAACTCGCCACTGCCAGGAGCGCCACTGTTATGCACAAGCCCTGCTTGCTGCAGTTTCCACTTCCAGGAAATATACGTGCCACACCATATGTTTCTGTTTGTTATTTTCCAAGTGGTGAGAGCGTAACTGAGCATCGATTGTAACATCCCAAGTAACGAGGGCAGGCTTTCGTTGTTGTTTTGTAAAGATTTATTTCAATCACAACTCGGTGACTGCTCATATAAGCCCTCCCTTCACTCTCTCGCTCCCGCATGATACGTTCAATTGTGATCACAAAAAAAAAAAAAAAACGTGATCACAAGATAGAGTTCCCGAGCCCTGGTCTAAAAGGTGTAGTATATTTCCCGCCGGCGAGTACAAAGATTCCGGTTCAGAGGTAAACAGCACGGGCGATGACGTGACACATGAGCCTTCTCCTTTGTACGCATGCCTCGTTTGCGCAAATGCAGGCGTACCTTGCAGAAGCGGGGGTGGGGCTTAAACGCACCTTAAACGAAGTGTGGACAGGTATAAAATTAGTCGACAAAATATGATTGAGAAAATTATCTGTGCTAGTGTTGACGTAGCCATAGATGCCATGGTATGTTTATGGGTTTAGTTAGAATTGTGTGATCTGGTTTTATGTGTTTGTTGCTTTGGTGTATTTTTTTAAAAGTACTTAAAATGGCTTGGTTTAGTGATATGTTTTGATTGTTGGCAGCTGAAAGGAAGTGGTTCCACTGCAGAACTTCTTGTGCCCTGCACACACACAGTGTTGGTTTGTATACAGAGTCGAGGGGGAAAAGTACGAAAGATAATATAGAGAGACGTCTACAAGTTTTGACCTGGTGGTCTATTCAAGAAGTTTCTCTTTTCTCTTTCCTACATTTTACTTTACTTTACTTTACATTTGACTTTTCATAGAAAAACCAACAGTTTGCAACGGACACAGGAATCTGCAGTGATGAGACACCAATTCCAAGCACACTGCTTTTTAGTTCGTGTAGTATATATAATACGCTATCCATTTGATAAATATTACACATTATTTAACAGTTGTTTATAACAGCTTTATGAGATGTTATGTGCCATAAATTTTAAATGTGCACAAATATATAAGCCCACCAACACAACCAAGGGCATAATAGACACCCCCCCACCCCAGTCCCCATACACCCACACACGGAGCCCTGATCTCAACATGATGCAGTCAATCTGGAATAAGGAGACAGACATAACTAAAGTACTGTACTAATATGCAAGGGAAAAAATGTGCTCCCTCTCTGCTTCTCTGATGAGTACAGACGCCGTGTGTTTGTCGTTGTTTTAAATGCAGTACTTCTCAAATGGTGGGGCGCGCCCCCCCAGGGGGGCGCAGAGCGATGCCAGGGGGGGCGCGAGTGACCTCGGGGAACATGCTTTTTTTTTTTTTTTTTTTTTTTTTTTTTGCCGTACTAGAATAAAGTGTACTTGCACATCCACTCCGTGGGTGGCAGTGGCGCTCTCATTTTCAAAGTGCGTGCAGTATTTTTGAAGTAAGCAAGAGCACACGGAAGAGACTCATGCAGAGCTGGACTCACGCAGCGACCCACTGTCTTCTTCGGTTCTTACGTGTCGGGCCGAGAAGTGCCGTTTTCGGCTTGGGATCGTCACGACCACCGCCCTCACCTACGGTTCTCCCTCGGCCGCCGAGAATGCGCTTTTTTCGGGCCGTTTGCCTTTGACTTTTAATATAGTGGGAAATGAGGAAAGACCACTGTTTACTGAGTCTAAAAATGATTATAGCGGAGAAGCCAAATCAGTTAAGACGCCACTTGAAGACATTAGACCTCAATCTCATTGTTTTTCAGCGAAAATGTGCCGAGTATAGCCAATTGTCACAATCGTCCCGCTTTGTCAGTGTTATATCAGTAAACCAGTGAGCACTGTGGTGAATCAGCGAAAATAAAAACTTTCCTTCTGTTCAAAGACCTTTTTCCCCCCTTCTATTCAGTTTTGTTTTTTTTCGGTCAAATTTTTTGGCATGTTGTCCGGAAGAGTAAATGTTTCTAATCAATTTGAATTTGTTATTATTTACTGATTTTATTACATTTTATTTTTCAGTATCAAATGGTCAAAAATGTACCTTGAGTGTATTTTTACAGTTTGGATGTGACTTTTTTTTTTTTTTTTTTTTTTTTAACTTCAGGCAAATTGATGCGCGTTAAGTCTTTTCTGTTACAAGCAACACAATGTTAAAAAAGTTATACTTTATTATAAGTTGATCTATGTTACTTTTTTTCTTTAATAGAAAAAAAAAGGACACAATGTTAGGCTGAGGCGTACTTATAATAGTAATATAGACAAATGATACTATTTACAGTGGCGGCAGAGAGTTGGGGGGGGGGGGGGCGCGAAACATTTACGTCTTCCTTGGGGGGGCGTAACAGAAAATAATTGAGAAGCACTGTTTTAAATGCCACAATATAGCGTTCGATCACACGAGAGCTCACGGGGGGACGGACTTGTCGGACTGCAGCCGTGTGCAGCCGGTATGATTTGCCTGTTTTTGACGTACTGCATGGCACGCAGTCAACACAGAGCCGGACCGGACCCGGAACGAAGATTCATCTGGTGTATTTGGGCCCTCCGCCTCTCAGGTCCGTCAAAACTAAAATACAGACGACGTCTATTTTCTGATCCGTCAACCTGCGGCCGGATCAAGCCCTGCTAATTAGCACGCACCAAACAGGCACTAAAACGGCAGCAATATCCGGTCATTCAAAGTAAAGAATGTTTATAAAAGTATTATGCATCTAATTTTAGCTATATTTTATTGAAATTTACACAAAACAAAATGTATACAGGTCATTTGCATGGGATGTACAGTGCTTGTGTATCTCCAACATGTTTTAAAAAGACTAAAGGAAAAGACATTCTTCCAAAAACTATTGCAGCGTCACTAGAAAGTGATGCATTGATCGTCAGCGCGACTTTCCTATTGGTAAGTGACTGACATCATGATTGAGTGCAGGGAAAAATAAACAGTAAAAAGTAAGGGCCCAATTCTTACAAGCGCAACACTGGTTTAAAAAGTGGGATGTACGATGGCAACCACGATTAAGAAACTGGGTGGTCGTCCTTCACCGAGACCGATTCGCCCCCAATAAATTCTGACCTTCTCCACAGATGGAAGCCAGGGTGGAGGAACAAACTGAGGACCCTTGGACGCCTCCAACACTGGCTGGAAGAGAGCGTGCTCGTCCAGACTTCCTTGCTATTTGCAGGATGACATTCTGGAAGCTGCAGTTGCTGAGGACATCTAACCGGCTAGATGGAAGCTGTGTAGCGTCACTAGAAATAATGTCGGCAACGCAATGTGTCAGCGCGACCTTCCTATTGATTTCAACTGCCTATTCTGTTAGGGCCTCCGCCCCTCCTTCCTGAGCTCCGCCTCAGGTGAGCGGAGTTTGCCTGATTACAGGTCGAACATCAGATGGGTGGAGTGGCCAGCTGTGAGCAATCATCATCAGCCAGCTTAAAAGCCCAGCAGACGCACCACCACATCGCCAGATCAACACAAAATGACATCTGTCATAAGTAGAGATGTCCCGATCGATCAGGATGCCGATCGATCAGGTCCGATCACGTCATTTTCAAAGTATCGGAATCGGCAAAAAAATATCGGCCATGCCTTTTTTTAATATATACTAGGGCTGTCAAAATTATCGCGTTAACGCGCAGTAATTAATTTTTTTAATTAATCACGTTAAAATATTTGACGCAATTAACGCACATGTCCCGCTCAGAAAGTATTCTGCCTTTTGGTAAGTTTTACAGCAAGGCTTTTTGCGCTGTCCAACAGCGAACTCTTGTGGTCGCTTTGCGACATGGTTTATTATTTTCTTCTTTTCTTCATTATGGCTGCACGACGTCTCAGGCTGATAATGTTGTGCTTATATGATCCTTGGACAAGATTTGTCCGTAAGTATGGTTGTTGTAAAGAATGTACATATTATGTTAGTAAGCGAAATGTTATATTTTTTGTATGAGACGCTTTTTGTTTATGTTTAGTGAACCTGTACAGCGTGCTAAGCTAACGTTGTTGCTAATGCAATGCTGTGTACTTTTTTGTTGTTGTTTCACAACGGTCCAAAGAGGACAGTGGTTTGAGGCCATTTTATTAATAAATCAGATGAAAAAGGAAGAAGTCTGATTATTAAGGCGTCGTTCACTAGCTGTCTAGCTTTGGAAAAAGTAGACGCTTCGGAGTGAGGACAGCATAGACAGATTTAAATGACAGTAGAGTGAAATGCCCACTACAGTCCTTATGTACCGTATGTTGAATGTATATGTCCATCTTGTGTCTTATCTTTCCATTCCAACAATTTATTTTACAGAATATATATATATAATTTACAGAAAAATATGGCATATATTATAGATGGTTTGGATTGCGATTAATTGCGATTAATTACGATTAATTAATTTTTAAGCTGTAATTAACTCGATTAAAAATTTTAATCATTTGACAGCCCTAATATATACTATATATTTTTAATTAAATCGTTTTCTATTTGTATTTAACGTTACAGACATAATATGTTACACTCATCCAGAGTCTTTAGTTTAGCCTTAAGGTAGGGTTATCAAATTTATCCCGATAACGGCAGTAATTAATTTTTTTAAAAATGTATCACGTTAAAATATTTTACGCAATTAATGCATGTGCTGCACGACCCACTCACGCATTGTTGCGCTCAATCTGTAATGGCGCCGATTTACCTATATAGAGAGATTAAAGGCAGCGTAAAATGAGTAGAGTGAATTTTGGCAGCCTTTGGAGCCTTTTTTTAATTGGATAAAGCCTTACAATCCCTTTCCCTACGATTAGAAATATCATGGGAAGCAATGTGGGGAAGCAAGGTAGCAACTGATCTTTTTCTTAACACCTTATGTTATTTCCCAACGCAGAGAAGATATATCAATTGGTAGCATTACGCACAGTCATGGTTCCACTTCCCATCATGCATTTGGGCATGGCTACAGTATTTACTGAAAGCTCAACAAATATACTAGATGGCAATATTTAGTCACAATATACAAAGTCACAAGTCTTTCTATCCGTGGATCCCTCTCACAGAAAGAATGTTAATAACGTAAATGCCATCTTGAGGATTTATTGTCATAATAAACAAATACAGTACTTATGTACTGTATGTTGAATGTATATATTCGTCCGAGTTTTATTCATTTTTTTCTTAATGCATTGCCAAAATGTATATGATCGGGAAAAATTATCGGGAATCATTGGAATTGAATCGGGAGCAAAAAAAAGCAATCGGATCGGGAAATATCGGGATCGGCAGATACTCAAACTAAAACGATCGGGATCGGATCGGGAGCAAAAAAACATGATCGGAACAACCCTAGTCATAAGCATTCATTAATGCTCATGGCAGTGTCATGTCATAATTATGATGGTCTTATAACAGTCCTATGGTGCCACTGTCAAATTAAGTGTTACCAAATACCATAACTAGCAATTAATGAAACAACTGGAACAGAAACTGAAGAAATAATTAGCACAGAACATACATTTTGATTGTTATTTACATCTGTAGCGCTGCAATGCATGCTAGGAGGCATGTTGGACAACAACAGTGTTGATAGCAGGTGGCATCAGAGGTTGGCTGTCTACCCCAAGGGAGCAGTGATGGCCAAATGAAGCGTCTTGAAGCATGGTAGTTCATTTGGTCTTATGACCGTCGTATGATGCCGCTGTCAAATAACGTGTTACCGGTTAATATCTTTTGGTGTAAAAATCCCATAATACAGTGAGGACAGCTGCGGCTTATCTATGAACAAATGCCCTTTTCGTTTCAAATTTGGTGGGTCGCAGCTTATGGTGAGGTGGGCCTTATAGTCCGAAACGTATGGTACAGATGGCTGAAAAACGAAAAAAAAAAGTCACTTTTTTACAGAAACGTGTATTTTGGTTTGATTATTAATTGTTTAAAGCGCTGACTTTTCATGATAGGTCCTTGAAAACAAAAATTTGCTCACTCTACAGTGCCCCAGTACTGTATTAGGTCTAGTGACGCCCCTAGTTACAGCAGGCAGGGAGAAGCGATATGAGGCGTAGGCAATGCTATAATAATGAGTGATAATCAAAACGGAGGTAATCCTCGCCTGTGACCATGCACAACACACCGCTAATAAATGGAGCACATGCCACCAAGGAGGCACATACACACAAACAAAACACACTCAACTTGTCTTATCAGTCCGAGAACGCAGGGAAATCAGAGCTGAGCAATTTCGTCCCCCCTCAGGAGCTGAACTTGTGGCCTTTCAAACTCTGTTATGATGATGCACACTCGGCTCTTCTCGTTCTTCTACTCCTAACTGCTTTGTTCTTTTATCACAAGAAAATCAAGCAGATAGGACTGCCTTGAAACCTTTCTTGTCATGGCAGTTTCGGGGACTTTGGAGGCAAGACCTCACTAATGCTGCCCAAGAGCCCAACGCTTGTTAGCCAGAGCAATTTCTAAAACGGGGGAAAAAAGAGAGAGGACAAGGCGAGAGGTGAATGCAGGACAGTGGAGTATGTGCTAGCAATGCAGAGTAACTCACTATGTGGTCAAACCACATTTTTCTAACAGTAATATAGCATGTATATGATTTTTTTCCCACAGTGGAGAAAAAACTCTTACTGTACAGTATTACTGAAAAAAAGTAAGTTTTAATATGGTACAACTTAAGATGTCATTGGTTGCCATTGAAGGAGATACTGTACAGTCATGTGAAAAGATTAGGGCACCCCAATAAAATATTCAGTTCTTTGTTAAGAAATGTTCACATATTAATGTCTGACCTTATTATTCTTTGTCACTGGAAAAGAAAGTGGTTTAATTGCAGGTAAACAACAGAAATTAACATTGTTTTACTCATTAAACCAAATACGTATATCAACAAAAATGCATGTTCTAACTGAGGAAAAGGTTAGGACACCCACCACCTTAATAGCTAGTGTTACTCCCCTTGGCTGAAATAACTTCAGTTGAGACGCTTTTTGTAGCCATCCACCAGTCTTTGACATCAGTCTGAAGAAAGTTTGCCCCACTCCTTAACGCAGAATACTTTCAGCTGTGAGATGTTTAAGGGGTTTCTTGCATGTACAGCCCGTTTCAAGTTACCCCACAGCATCTCAAGGGGATTAAGATATGGGCTTGACTAGGCCATTCCAGGACTCTCCATTTCTTCCTTTTCAGCCAGTCCTTGATTGATTTACTGGTATGTTTTGTGTCATTGTCATGTTGCAGGGTCCAATTTCGCTTTAGCTTTAATTTTTTCACAGATGATCTTACATGTTCCTCAAGCACCCTATGATACACAATAGAATTCATGGTGGATTCTATGATGGTGAGCTGGCCAGGTCCTGCTGCAGCAAAGCATCCCCAAACCATGACACATCCACGCTTCACAGTTGGTATGAGGTTCTTTTCCTGGAATGCTGTATTTGGTTTACGCCAAACATGTCCTCTGTTCTGGTGTCCAAATAATTCAATTTTAGATTCGTCTGTCCAAAGAACTTTTTCCCAGAAGACCTGGTCTTTTTCTACATTCATGTTCATCTTGGAGAGCAAAGGTTTCCTCCTTGCACACCTCCCATGAAGGTTAAACTTGTGAAGTCTCTTTCTGATTGTAGAGGCATGCACTTTCAGTCAACAGCAGCAAGAGCCTGCTGTAGGTCCCGTGATGACATTTTATGGTTTTGGGAGACTTCTTGGGAGACTTCTTTTAGAATCTTGCAGTCTGCTCTTGGGGTGAACTTGCTTAGACGGCCAGACCTGGACATGTTGACAGTTGTTTTGAATGTCCTTCACTTGTAGATTATTTTCCGGACAGTGGAATGGCTGATTTAATATTCTTTTGAGATCTTTTGAAATCCCTTAGCAGACTCTTAAGTGTCTACTATGTTCTTTCTGAAGGCCTCAGACAGCTCCTTTGAGCTCACCATGGTGTTTTCTCTCACTTCAACAGTCAGAGGCAGACCGAACTAAATAAGAGGTTTAAATAAGGCAAGCCTCCTTCAAAGCACTGGGTAATTATGTTCTAATCATGTGTACCTGATGTGATACACTTGTGTGTGATTTTAGCCATTTTAAGTGGGATTGAATGTGGGGGTGTCCTAATTTATTCCTCAACAGAAACTGATTTATTTAAAATTACATTTTACAGGAACTTTAAAAAAAAAAAAAAAATTCAGCTTTAATTGTTTAGTTCTATTACTTGAATCTCTCAATATTGTTAATATTGATATTAACTATCCATATGACCAAAAATGTTAGAAAACACAGGCTTCCATTGGGTGTCCTAATTTTTTTCACATGACTGTAGATGTCCGATGCATTTTGACTGAGAGATGACCTCTGATTACAAATATTGGACTATGGACAATGACATCGAAAAACCTGTTGCTATTATTTATCCTTAGAGGATTAAAAAAGCCAGAGATTGTACAGAAAATAATGATAGAGTTTGTAGAGTCTAGGGTATTTTTTTTTAACTGAGATAAATAAATCAGACCAATTTACCATATACAATTTCATTACAAAATGAATGGATATTGAGTGACCAGGAATTGGAGGGTTAATACATTTCAAACTAAGTTTCATGAACCAATTTTTCCTTAACTCACTGACTGCCATTGACATAGACAAACCAGAGTTGCTCTAAAAAATAAAAATTTGGTAACACTTTATAATAACTATCCGTTTTACAAGTTAATAGATCATTAGTAAACTGTTGATGAATGATTTATGGTCGATTTGTGAAGTATTTGTTAACAGTTTGTTAAGCATTTACAGGGTGTTCCAATATGGTTGACCCAATTCTAAAAGCCCATGCTAGTTGATGAATCTTAATAAAACTATATACACTTTATGTTGAAGGTCATAAGTTTTATTGGTTAAATATACAAAGAAAAGAACAAATATTTGTTGGTTCTATGGCAGATTTTCATAAATGTGCAACATGAGCGCTGCCTGCAAAATGCCTTATCAAGATGCCTTTTCTATTGAAGTGAACAGCATTTCTTAACCTGAAAAGATAGAAATGCCAAACATTACACACAAATACTTGAAACGTTTCTATACAAACTGTGTTTCAGGTTAACAACACCCTGTAAATGCTTTACAAACTGTTAACAAATACTTCACAAATCAACAATAAATCATTTATCAACAGTTTACTAATGATCTATTAACTAGTAAAATGGATAGTTATTATAAAGTGTTACCAAAAATTTGTACATTGACCACACAGTAACTTTCACATATCACCACTTAAAACACTGAAACTGACAACACAGATCAACAACCTGCTTACTTTTCTAATGGCTATAAAGTTATCTCATAAACTGACTCAATCACTTTCACTGACGACGACAGACATCCTATCAATTAACTGCTATCCCTCCCTATCAAAATGGATCAGACGTCTTTTCATCTCAGGATAAAATGGCTTGCCAAAAGTCAACATTTCCGAGCATCATTTGTGAGGCATTAATTATGGTCGTGTTGGATCTTGAAATATTTTTCCCATTCCAAAGACTAGCGTTTGTTCTTGAAGTCGAACTAATGGTACGGGAAAAAAATAAATAAATTGCCCCACGCAAGGCGCCATCTCTCGAGAATGCAACAATGGGGTAAAGCAACGAATACCCTACTCTACGTGAAATGCTACTCACCATGGATTCTTATTAGGTTCAGGACATTCAATACGCAACAACACCAAAACAACATCACATAAAAGTCTATGCCTTCAGGCAAATTACATCTAGATGAACATTAGGTTTTTGTTGGGTTTTAGAAGAATCAAGCTGCTTCCAAATCTGTAGGAAAGGTTCTGGGCACTCACTTTGTTCTTGAATTGGACATTAAACAAACCTGAAACCAATATTGCCACAAATGTACAGCATGAAGTTGTCCTGCAACCTAGAACTATCCAGTGTAAACAGAAACAGCGCAGTAGCGTACATATTTTTGCTCCAGTATTAGTGTTGCACCGATACCATTTTTTAGCCCCGATACCGATACCTGGCAGTGCAGTATCGGACAATACCATACCAATACCATTTTGTTAGAAATTTATATATGTATATAACATTAGTGGTGACAATAGTTAAATAAACTTTTGGCTTTCAAAGGCCAAAATAGTGCTAAATTCATGAAATTAAAACATGTATAATACTAGTCCAACAGTTAGAAAGTAAAAATACAATGAATGAATAAACTTTTTTAAACCCCAAGTTTTGGCTCTCAAAGGCCAAACAGTGCAACTTTCATGAAATTATAAGTAATGATAATTGACCTCAGCATTCTGTCTCTCCATTAGCATTCTGTGCACCAGCAGCAACACACATTTAGCCACTTAGTCTAGCTTACTTTGCTTACTTCTACAGCACTTTTGAATAGGCTTGCGACCCGTCCTTTGAAATAAGGAATCGTACCGAATTGGTAATTAAAAGTTGTGTTCCGTATTGAACCAATACGGAATATAGTGTATATAAATAAATAGATACTTTTCTATGCATTTTAGGAGTTTTGGGGATGTCCCTTTTTTTCGTTGCCTGTATGGTGTTCTTGCCAAATTTTGCCACACATCAGAAATTGCAACTTTGCGGTTCTGCGCATGCGAGTAATGTTAAAAATGCCCGAGAATGCAGTAATTCCAAAGTAAATACTAAAAACTTTCTTAAAAGAAAGGAATATTTACTTACGTTTGATCATGAACGGGCATGTACAAAAGTTCTCCTCAGACACATCCTGCCATGTTAGCTGCACACAACAACTGTACGCCGCTCTCACTGTTAACGTCTTTGCCTTGTCGTTAAGCATTAATTTATGCCATTTTCGTGTAGCACATGTATTTTTATGGTGTAACTTGTTTATTTAGCACCTTTTGATAACATTGAGAGTCCAACTTAATGTAAAAGAGGGCTGATTCACTGCTACAACAGCTTCGGTTGCAAATTCTGATGAGGGTGCAAACTTTGTCAGAAGAACAAAAAAGGTGGCAACCCTATTTTTGAAACAGTTCTCAAATTACTGCAGCATTTCTTTCATTAAAAGGAAAAAAGTAAAGTAGACAAAGTGAGCTGACCTTTCTCTTGGTAGCAGTTGTTGCTGTTGTAGCCTCAAACTCTTTGTGTTGGTTCACGTTTCGTTTTCAAATGTTTCATCAGGTTCGAGGTATTGAAACTGGCCGATTTAACTCCACCTCTCGAAACTTTCAGGGCCGCAAATCTAGCATGCAGTTATTGTACTTGACGGAGATTATGATCTGAAATATGTCCAGATCGCCAACATTTTCTTCTCGTAGTTTGTTTTTCCTACATATGAAAAAGCTGCACCGGCATTGGTTAAGAGTGAGATAGCTGCTTGGCATGCAAAGTGATCACGTGTCATAACACAACAGAGAATGTAGTGAGTGTCAGGAGAAAAAAAGGCTGCAGTCAGGTGTCATAATACTGGATCGGTAAATGGTATCGGCGCCCTCTTTGTTTGCACTCGCCGATACCGATAATGGTATCGGTATCTGTGCATCTTTATCCAATATGACAATATCTAATTACCTACTTATACTTGTGACTAGTGGTTTTGACTTTTAAGACTGTTGTATATTAAATTAGCAATAAATTAACTAATATTGATATTGGAACAAATTGTTATTATATGTGTTCCTATTTTAAATTGTCTTGCATGCACTACTCACTTACAGTTGGCAGGTGGAGCCATTTGGTTAACTATTGAGTGGAGATATGGACACCTTGAGGCTGATAAGTGGCACTACTATTGCGAATGAAATCCCATCAATGTAGCAAGTCGCAAATTGGGCGCTATGGTAAGCCAAAATGTGCATTTCAGGAACTGCTCTATTTATGGCGATAATTACGATAGACTTGTAAAAGGTCGATAGAAAGTTTAATTTCACTGAGGTGATATACTGTACGTATATCGTCATGTTGTACAGCACTAATGCATACGGAGGGAGCTAGCTCATTAAGTATCGGCTTAAATTTTAGATTTATAAAATGTAATTGTGGTGAAGTGCAGCAACTGCTGCTGTGTGTGAATGTGTTTAGTCGAAATTCAAGTTGAATTCTGCAGTCCCTTGTTTAATGCATTCAGCGAAAATCACCCTGAAAGGCATGTGGAAGAAAGCCTCACTCTAGCCAGCTAATGCTAACTGTATTAACATATGGCTAACTACTACCCTGTTTATAAATGTGTCCCTTCCAATGAGAGTTTAATCCATCACATCAAATGGCAAGATCCCCCTCCCTTTCTCTATTAATTCCTTTCCTCTTGATTGTGATTGTTTCGCTTCCTACTCGGACCAAATCAATTTGTAGCCCACATATGATGGTGAAACGGTGGCCACGTGCGGTCCAGCCATGATGCTCAGATGTCAGCCTTTAAGTGTCCCATTACATGCACAGCGGCACATTTCCGACTATGAATAAATCTGATAGTCATCTCTCAAACGTGGGGGACGGGATTACTGTGTTCGCAACAGTTAATGTTTGCGGGTACCAGAGCAGTTTGGCTACAATGAAGCCAGCTTTTGGAGAGCTCGGATGTCAAGCTCGATGCCAGGCGGCCAGAACCGACCCATCACATGATTTTATTTAGCCTGCTCAAGCGCACTACATGCCTCTACTTCATGTATATTCCTTAGCAAAATTACTGATTGTCTTCACTTTTCCTGCCATTGACAACAATACTAGTCTAATGCAAATAAACTGGGAGGACGTGCTGTAAATGCTCATATTTTAGTGCCTTTGCGGGAGCGACACATCCAATCCATTTTGACTGGGAAGGGCGAATGAATGTTCGTTTATTCACCCCTCCCAGTCAAAATGGATTGGACATCTATTAGCCAATGAGTTAAATAACAGGCTTAATGATTTCAAAACTATATTCATCATTGTTTGTTATCAATACAACTATCATTATTTGTTGCCTACATGTACTATTAAAATGATAAAATGATCAATTTGCGGTGCTGCCTTGAGAAAGTAGTGACCCGATTTGTGAGTTTGTCCAAGGTTATTGGGCAAATGGTTCAAATACAGTGGTACTTCTACTTCCGAAATTTATTGGTTCTGGAAGTAGTCTCATAAACTGAAAATTCTGTAAGTAGAGATGTTTTCCATGTAAATGCCCTAATCCATTCCAAGCCCCTAAATCTTTTATAAAGTATAAAAGTGCATCAAAACATGTAACAAATACATTTTGCAATTATATTATTGCATTAAATATGTATGTATATATATATATATATATATATATATATATATATATATATATATATATATATATATATATATATATATATATATATATCAAGACACAGCTGTGAATGGCCACAGCTGGACTTTTGGGTGAAACACGGTAATATAACAAGGGTCGCAATGCAGAAATGGCAGACATCCAGGAGTGGTCGAGATTTTCTTTTTCAAATATTTACCTTTTTAAACTTTTTTATTTTCTTTGTTTGGATCAATTATTTACCATCTAAGATATTGGGGAAAATGCGACAGTGACAAAATAGAAAAAAAATACAACTAAGCGATAGTTATGAGGTAGATATCCGAGACCTATTTATAGACACTATTTTTTTATTGTGTCGTAATTTGTTTAAAAGTTCAAAATATGCAAATGAATAATTTTTAAAGTCGTGTTTTTTAAACTAAATATTAGATATCAATTAATGATTCTAAGCTAAAAATACGACATTTCAAATAACAAATATAATTACTCACCATCTTTTTATGGCTGGGTTGAAACAAAAGCGGTTGCGCTGCGTCTGTAAACGGGGGTTTCCAGGGTAAAACGGAGAAATCAAAAATAGTTTGGGGGCTTAGTGCGCCATGAAACTGCTATGGCAGCATATAAACATACTGTTCTAACAAACATAACAGTTTGTTTGGCTTAAAATAAAGCAGTTTATTCTAAAGAGCAGAAACTGCTTTTTCAGACTTGCCTGTGTTTTCCTCCATATATAAAATGAGAGTTGTGCATAAAGCTGTCGGAACACCTCGTGGCCAAAGGGGCGAATGAATAGGGGACACTGGGATACACACATACACATACGGTAGATATCATAGCTAATTTGATGCCAGGAATATGCTAGGCAAGAACCAATGGCAGAGCAGCTATAAGTATGTTACGTTCAGTAAACTGTCATGGTCCTGCTGCTGCACGCCCTGATTGCCTTCAATGATCCCCATTTGATCCACCTCCTCATTGCCCAGCCAATAACACTGTTTCACGCTACTATTAACCTGTGTATTTAAAGCCCTTGTGTTTACAGAGTGAATATTGTTATATGACAATATTAAATAAGCACATTCTGTAGGTCATGCTATGTGGCCTTAAAACTCCCAAGTATTTTATGTATTCATTTTTGCCGGTGAAATTTATAATAGGGCACTGCTGATCATTACTGGGGCACGTGCCCCAGTGAAATACTGTGAGAAGCAGAAGTATTTGCACCCCTTGTGATTTTGCAAGTTTACCCACCTAGGAAATTAGGCAGGTAGAGGACTGAAATTTCAATCATAGATGCATTTCCACTCATAGAGACAATCGATAAAAAAATCCAGAAATCACCTTGTATGATTTTTTAAATAATTTATTTGTAATTTACTAGGGTATTATGTATTTTCACCCCTGAGAATCAGCAATAATTATGACACTCAAACAGTTGTCAGTCTACCTTGAAAAAAGTCCACCTTTACCCCATGAGTAACCGACCCTTACACCACCCATTTGAGCTCATTATTTTCACCTGTGCACCCCACAGTCAGTCATAATCCAACTGCTACCATGGGCAAGACCAAAGAGCAGAATTGTAGATCTCTACAGAGCTGGACAGGGTAACGGGGCAATTGCCGAGCAGCTTGGTGATATAAGATCCACCGTTGGAGCAATTATTAGAAAATGAAAAAAGCTAAACACGACTGTCAATCTCTCTTGGACTGGGGCTCCATGCGAGATCTTCCTCTTAGGGTCTCAATAATCCTAAAAATGGTGAGGAATCAGCCAAGAACTACACAGGAGGAGCTGAAAGGATTTCCAAGGTTACTGTTGGACGTCTGTCATGCATGGAACAGAAGGTTCCCCTGCTTAAACCAGGACATTCATTCATTCATTTTCCATGCCGCTTATCCTCACGAGGGTCGCAGAGGTGCTGGAGCCTATCCCAGTTCCAGGCCTTTTTTAAATTTGCCAATGACCATTTGGATGATCCAAAGGAATCATGGAAGAAAATCATGTGGTCATATGAGATCAAAATGGAACTTTTTGGTCTTAATTCCACTCATCATTCCTTGTGGGTGTTTTTCTGCATATGGGACTAGACGACTGCACTGAATTAAGGAGAAGATGACCAGGTCCATGTATTGTGAGATTTTAGGGAATAACCTCCTTCCCTCAGTTAGAGCACTGAAAATGGGTCATGACTGGGTCTTCCATCATGACAATGGCCTGACGCGACAGCCAGAATTACCAAG
The DNA here is from genome assembly GCF_030265065.1 of Corythoichthys intestinalis. Taxonomy (NCBI): domain Eukaryota; kingdom Metazoa; phylum Chordata; class Actinopteri; order Syngnathiformes; family Syngnathidae; genus Corythoichthys; species Corythoichthys intestinalis. The sequence continues at coordinate 7,254,683 of NC_080397.1, read as the reverse complement.
GATTGGCTTCGTAAAAAGCATATCAAGGTTTTGGAGTGGTCTAGCCAGTCTCCAGACCTCAATCCAATAGAACATTTTTGGATGATTTGATCCTTAACGACAGCCCCGAAATCTGACAGATCTAGACAAGATTTGTGAGAAGTAATGTGCCAAAATCCCTGTTTCCATATGTGAAAACCTGGTGAAGAACTACAGAAAGCGTCTGACCTCTGTAATTGCAAACAAAAGCTTTTGCACTTAATATTAGCACTGATTTTCTCAGGGGTACAAATACTTATGAACCTCAGTAAATTACAAATAAATTATTTAAAAATCATACAATGTAAGTTCCGTTTTTCTTTTTTAGATTATGTTTCTATGAGTGGAAATGCATCTATTAATGAGATTTCAGACTTCTACCCATTTTCTAAGTGGGCGAACTTGCAAAATCACAAGGGGTGCAAATACTCCTGTTCCTCACTGTATGTCTAGCGATGCTCATGGCAGGAGGAGATTCTTTCAGTCTCGTTCCGCCTAAACAATTCATTCTCAAAGAACGAGTCGTTCGCGACCAACACAACACTAGCGGACTGTAGTCATGTTGTGTTGCACAAGTTCTGAAATAAATGATTAAAAGTCTGACGAAGCTGGCGACTTCCTTGCTGATGTTACAATATTAATAATTGTCACCTTAACTTAAAGACTGCCAAACAGAGATTGGAGGAGGACTGCTGATATCATAGACATATTCCGGCATGGACTTCATTACTATTGACGTGTCACTTCGCCATTCATTGCGTAACGCCTTATCAGAGGGGGCTGAGCTGCATTTAGTAATAGTTGAAGACAAGAAGGATTGTCTCAGGAGTGATTTGTTCAAGGATTCAAGGTAAATATGATATTTTTTGTACCATGCATGCGTGATTGAAGCATTTATTTGCAGGAATTTTTCTTCTTTGTCTACACATGGAGGCGGCTAATTTTCGTAACTGACTAGCCTCATATTTTACGTTTAACCAAGACTAGAAACTGTTTTAGGTCCATATTTATGAAGAATTCGGGGATTTAAGCATTTATTCACAAGAATTTTCGCTAGAAAAGCTCTATTATCGCCAGGCAGCCCAGAGCATCATTCGCTAACAGAGTAGCATTAAACTGCGACATATATACGTAAAATAAACGCTAACTGCAGGGTTTTTTTGCTCATAACCAAGAATTGAGACTGTTTTACGTCCATATCTATGAAGAATTCGGGGATTTAAGCATTTCTTTACATGAATTTTTGCCAGAAAAGCTCTGTTTACGCCAGGCAGCCGCTAGCCTCATTCGCTAACAGAGTAGCATTGTACTGCGACAATATACATAAAATAAACGCTAACTGCATAGTTTCTTTACTTTTAACCAAGAATCGAGACTGTTTTACGTCCATATCTATGAAGAATTCAGGGATTTAAGCATTTATTCACAAGAATTTTCGCCAGAAAAACTGGCGGCCGCTAGCCTCATTCGCTAACAGTATATAGTGTATAATGATTATAAAGGACTATTCTATTCTATAATAAGTTGTGATTATATATAGAATATATTAATAATCTATTTACATATTATTCATAATTGATTCTGCATGTTTTCCTCAAGTATTAAGTTTCTGATGTTAAATTGAGTGATTTATCAGCTGTTGAAAACTTGCAGGAAATTAAACAAAAAAAAAGTTGCTATTTTAGTCAAAAACTTATATGATATGTTAAATATTGCTATTGATCCTGAAAATATAGGTGATTATCTCTGCATTTTGTGTTTTTTGTGCATCTTGTGTTAAATCTGAGACTTTTATAGCCATTTTAAGTTGTGTTATATAGAAAATAATCGGGATTTTATAAGGGAACGACTTTGAATTTTTTTTTATGCCGATGCTCATGGAGACTCATATACGGCTAAGGTAGGTGCCTGTTTTGGTTTTAGGTCGGTAGCAGCTTTGGTTTCGGAAAATACTTGAATTTAAAGTTTTTGAAAATAGGCCCCCTACGAATCGGCACCGTTTCCCGTGTCATGTCAATAGGTTATAAAGTCTATGATTCCGGCCGTATTTTTGAGCCAGTTCACTGATGTGCACACCATCCTCATATTTTTCTGTCATTTCCATCTTTATTTCATTGCTAGGTGTCACCTTTTTCCTTTTTTCAAGTTGATTTCTCTGAAATTGCTGTCATAAATCGGCATATTTTCGAGTCAAATTTTACTTCGGATCTTGAAAGGATCATATGTCGAAAGGATCGTTTGTCGAGGTACCATTGTACTAGAATGATTTTAGTGTGTGCGTGTGGCAGGGCTGGCGGGGGGGGGGGGGGGGAGCAGAGTGCCCATTAAAAAAAAAAAAAAAAGTCTGGATTTTATGTGTTGCTGTGCAGCTGTCACATGTATGCGAAAAAATAGACATAAAGGGTATTCCGACTCTATTTTTAGCCATCAAAACCATTGCTGGTGCTTTCCATGTATTTAATTCTGCCTTAAAACTCTTGCCAATATTTATTTATCCCACATTCTCAAAATCCTGCTTATGATGATAGAGAATATGGAAGGAGGGAAAATGTAACAGCGTGAGCCAAGCCCACAATCTCCTGGAAATAGGTCAGTTTGAAAGCACGAAGAATTCTCATGCAGCCTTTTTTAAAGAACCCTTTTTTTTGGGGGGGGGGGGGGGGGGGGGGGATCGTAGAGAATGTCCCGCAGTGGATCTCACACATATAGACATAGACACATAAGGCAAACTGTACAGTCAGTAAAGATTACTACTGCCCCCCAATGTTTAGGATTGGCATCACATATATTCCCACACGGACGCCTATACAGATGCTCCTTTTGAGTGTATGATAAAACAATAGTGTGGGATCTCTTTCCTCATTTGTTCATCACGACAGCATCTTTAGAAATGCTGCCTTCCAAAAACGTGAAGCGGAAACCCTTCTCCCCCTCATGTGCCCTCTCTCTATACAAAATGTAGCATAAATCCTACACAAACACAAGAAAGGAGGAGGAATCAATGAAAACATGCCACACTAGTCTCTCTTTCTTTCTCTGGCATCATTGCAGCCCGAAGCTGACGCCTCACGAACTGCACGAGTTTGTGTAGGAATAGAGAGGAGGTGCTGAGTGATTCACATTCCCGGAAATAGAACAAGCAATTATTTATATCCTGTTTGGAGGTGGATCAAATAAGTTAATACTGCTGACCCTGCTCTCTTGTTACCCCTCACCTATTCTCCACTCTATTAAATACATCAGCTGAAGGTTCTTTATTTCCGTCTACAGTGAGATTAGGCAAATTCCCTTAAGTTTCCTTTTGGTCACGGAAGACTAAAAGGTCAAATTTTATGTCAAATTATATTTGGCATTAACTATTTACAGGGCTGTAATTTAACTCATTGGCTGCCATTGACAATGCTAGACTTTTGACTAGGAGAGGAAAATGGATTGGACGTCTTGCACTGTCAATGGCAGGCGATTACAGGCATAAGCGGAGTTGATGAACTCGCCTAAGTGTCCTTGAGCAAGATACTGAACCCCACGTTGCTCCTGGTGCTGCGTCACCAGTAGGTGGATGGCGAGATAGTGTAAAGCGCTTTGAGCGCCTTGAAAGGTGGAAAAGCGCGATATAAGTATAACACCATTTACCATTTACCATTTAAGGGGGGGTAGGGGAGCCAGGCCCCCCCTGGTGGCCGAAAAGTTTCATTGCATGTAACTGACTTTCCTATATATATAAAAGTTGGAAAGCAACAAAACAAACAAAATTGAATGAAATTTTTTTAAAAAACGATATTTATAATGGATCAAAATTATTTTTCAAACGGATCATGTGACTAGCCCCCTAGACGGTCATTTGCATTGCATATTACCCCCCCCCCCCCCCCCCCCCCCCCAAAAAAATAGCGGAGGGCAATTTTATTTTTCGAATGATGTTTTTTTCTTTGATTGAATTTTTTTTTTTTTTTTTTTTTTTTTTGATTGAAGCAACTTTTGGGGGGATTGAATGATTTAGACACAAATGTGCTACCCATAATATGGCCCAAACACAAAAAGGATTGCTGAAATCAAAGAAAACCCTTTTTAATGAAAAATTAAGTGTCCAAATGCAAATTTTTGACTCTCAAACATTTTTTCCCATTCAAAAATTTTTTTTCTGATTGAAATTATTTTTCTTTTGAAAATATATTTTTTTGTATGAAACAACTTATGTTTTGATTGAATGATAAAGACACACATGTCCTTGCCATTATGATGCCCAAACACAAAACAACATTACTTCAATCGACACGTTTTTTTTTTTTTTTTTTTAATTGAAGTGACTTTTTTTCATTAAAAAATATATTCTTTGATTGAAGCAACTTTTTTCAAATCGAATAATGAAGACACAAATGTACCTCCATAAGGCTCCGCGCAGGGGATACAATTTTTGACTGAGGTAACTACATTGGCACGACACCGGCAGGCGTACCATATTCAATGGATGATGATCTTGGCGAAAAGTATGGGTGTCCTGCCAGCAGCCTGATTTAGAATTGCCCTCAAGAACAATGGGAAACAAAATAACGCTCATTTTCAACTTATTATTATAGATATTCTTGTAAGTTAATTTTATTGCTGACACTGTGTTTCGGGGTCATCAACATGTTGTGCCCCCCCGCCCCAAAAGTCGAACTCCGCCTATGATTACAGGTAGTCACCGACTTACAAATGAGTTCTGTTCCTACGCTCTAAAACGAATTTCTGCGTATGTCGGAATTAACCCTTTAAGTATCCCAAAATAACTATCCAAAAAGTCCAAGAATATTGTATTATGTTTAGTGATGGAGAATAGTTTAGTGATGCCCCATAGACTTCATAATTATATTGACGGGTCACATCCATCGTACATTGCGCCACGCCTTTAAGTAGGGGGCCTGCCGGATTTAGGTTGAAAAAGTACGAAAGCTGTACCGCATACAAACAGGAAGTGTTGTCTCAGGAGTGATTTGTTCAAGGATTAATTATTATATAATTATTATAATTATTATATTTTTCGTACCATGCATGCATTTTGAAACGTGAATAAATCAATGGGAGAAATTAGCCGCTACAGCATTGGCGTTATACTTCGCAGTACTTAGGTAAAATAACTGCTAACTGCCCAGTTTTTTTGCTTTTAACCAAGAATCGAGACTGTTTTACGTCCATATTTATAAAGAATTCACGGGTTTTAGCATTTGTTCAAAATAATTTTCAACGTAAAAAGCTCTTTGTGGTGACAAGGCGACGCCACAATGATTGAAAGACTAGCATCACATTCGACATATTTATGGAAAATAAATGCTAACTGCCCTTTTTTTTTTCTTTTAACCAAGAATCGAGACTGTTTTACGTCCATATTTATAAAGAATTCACGGGTTTTAGCATTTGTTCAAAATAATTTTCAACGTAAAAAGCTCTTTGTGGTGACAAGGCGACGCCACAATGATTGAAAGACTAGCATCACATTTGACATATTTACGTAAAATAAATGCTAACTGCCCTTTTTTTTTTTTTTTTTTCAGCCAAGAATCGAGACTGTTTTACGTCCATATCTATAAAGAATTCAGGGATTTGAGCATTTATTAACAAGAATTTCCACGTAAAAAGCTCTTTGTAGTGACAAGGCAGCGCCACAATGACTTAAAGACTAGCAGCACATTTGACATATTTTTGTAAAATAAATGCTAACTGCCCGTTTATTTTTTTTTGGTTTTGTTTTTAACCAAGACTCGAGACTGTTTTACGTCCATATCTGTAAAGAATTCAGGGATTTAAGCATTTATTCACTAGAATTTTCAACATACAAAGCTCTTTGTCTGTGTTTCCAATCGGTCAGCTTTGACGGAGATAGGCCCCGCGCCCGTGTCCCATCAATATAATTATAAAGTCTATGATTGCCCACTGGTGGAAGTGTTGGGTCTGGCTGGACTGTTGCCTTATAACTGAGGAGCAGACCCCCGTCTGACATGGATAAAGCACAGCTTTGCTATGGTTTGGCTCACATAAGGCTGTAAGTTGTTTCAGCTAATAAATGTTTGTGTATGCATTAATGTGTTTGTGCAGTAATTAAGTTTACAGATATAGTTTGTGGAGTTACGTGTGAACAATTTTCCATGAGAACTGTATATACGTTAGCAAATCGGAGTAGATGGACGTTTGAACATCAATTGTTTTTCATGTAAAGTGTTTTATTGTTAAAATGCGTGTTGTTTTGAACAAAAATGTACATATGTGTGTTACAGCTGTCAAAAATGAAGTGAAAAGCTTCAAAAAGCACAATTGTTTGCTGTCTGCAAATCTGAACAACTTCATGTTTAGTGAGGACTGAACATGTCATATTAATAAAGTAAAGTAAAAAAACAAAAAAAAAAGATTATGTGAGGTACAATAAAGTAGTTTATTCGACTAAAAAAACAAAACAAAACAAAATGACTGGAGACAAAATGGCGGATGAGACTCCGGCGTCAAAAAATCAAAATTGCGTAAGTCGAGTACGTTGCCACCCGGGACTACCTGTAGTTAAATACAATGAAATGAAAAAAAAAAATTACATACAAGTATACATCAATGTTTGAGTGTTACTGGAGGCCATAACCAGAGTCTATTTTCATTCATTTATTGTTCTTAATTTGGTTTTTATTCATGTTTTGTTAATTTACAAAATTATTTATTCATAAAAATAATTTCAAAAATCCAATAATAATAAAGTTGTCCACTAACAGCATTTTAAAGTGATATTGGATAATATCGAACTCAGTTTTTCATTAGTTTTGCGCCAACTTGCATGTTGCCTTCAAAGTGAATGTAGAAGCCTTCTGCCTTTGTACAAGGGCTGGTCACAGTTTAGCACAGCCGTTATGCTTACTGATTTAGAAGTGCAATATAGGCAATATTCCAATAACTTCAGTTGACGTTTATTTATTTGATTTGATATGACGTCTTATTTTTAAGAAAACGTTTATTTGGAAGATCTTGAAGTTGTTACATTTATCATTATTAAAGCATCCAGTGGGGCATCACAATACAAGGCGCCATAATATGTTAAGTCCATGACTGCATATATCGGTATCGGTTTGATATCGGTATTGGATTTTTGGAGTTCGACATTTTTGGATACTGCTTAAAATGTTATAATCGAACAACTCTAATCATTAATAATCATAAGATATTCAAGATATTCAGTTCAAGTGGAGTCAGGATTTTTACTCTTGTTATGTGGTCATCATTAACAGTACTAGGTTATCATATTTTCTGTCCATGTGTGTTGCGCCACCATTTGTGTTCAAATATATAATGCATGGTCATGCTATAGGTTAAAAAAAAATCTATTTTGCTCAATTTTACTGATTGCCTGAATAGACACTGGGAAGGGCTATTGGATGTCTATTGTCATCAAATGCAGACAATCAGTTTATGGAGAAACACATCTGGTCAATTTTTCTGCAATGCTTTGTCAGGTGCTTTTTCTTCCTGCTTTTGAAAAATTCCATTATTCAAATGAATGTCGAAACTCACTGGAGCATGACAGTGAATTGTATTTTCTCCTAAGATAATGAATAAGATGCTATATATTGTTTTAATATTAAAAAGGCAGGTTGTAGTGTACTGTACTTTTAGCCTGGGTAAGCACAAGTAGATCAAGTTGAGATTCAGGAACAAAACATTTCAACAAAACTGAAAAACAGGACAAATCTTCTTCGAACACACTTTTAACTTTAATTCACAGATTCACACCTTCATGTCGTCAATCATTTAGACGACCAAGGCATCCAGTAAAGGGGTGTAATTATTTTTCTTAAAACAACAGGTGGCCATGACACAGCGGCATCATTTTTCACTGCGGGAGCACTCCATGAGTCCAAGCTAATGACCAAAACACACCAAATCATCTATGACCCCCAAGAGATGGACATGAGATCAATGTAGTCTGTGTGTTAGAAGCTCCAGATCAGTATGATTCCACACATTAACCCCATCACTGCCATCGACGGCAAAACACGTGCAACCCATTTGAATTCCTCAACTCGTTCCTCTGCATCACACGCACACTTTGTTCTTTTATCCGGTCGCGGCTAATTCGTGCTGAGCCATGCCTATTCCTTTCAAAGGGAAAACAGCAAGCATCTCAAAGAGCGGAGATGAAAGTGTTCTAATAATCTATAATACATGGACGCCACTCATTGGCACAGAAAAATAGACTTAGGTGTCAGAGGGTGGTGGGGGGGACACACTGCGAGACGTTGAGAGTTTGTCATTTATTATTTTGTGTAGCATGTAAGAATGATGTAAACATTTGACACAGTTAACTCATTCAAAATGCTAATTTACCTCAATGCGTATTGTTTACATTCATTCGGCAAATCTGATCTATTCTATCTGATCTATTTGCACACGCCAAAAAAACTTTGCAATGCATGCTAAAAGTTTTTTAACCTTGTTCGTGAAGAGAGGTTTTCTTGCTCATAGTTATTTATACAACCCCTAGCAAAAAGAATGGAATCACCAGTCTTGGACGAGCACTCACTCAGACATTTTATTGTGTAGAACAAACTCAGATAAAAAGCTTGCAAAGATGATGAATTAGTTCAAAACTGCAACTCTTTGGTATTCAAAAACACTACAAGAAATCAATAAAAAAAACATTGTGGTGGTCAGTAAATGTTACCTTTATAGAGCAAGTTCAGGTGAATAAATATAGAATCACTCCATTCTGAAGCAAAATTATGGAATCACTCCATTTTGAGTAGAAAATACAGACACACCCAGTTAATTTCCTTTCCTTAATTGGGCCCCTGCCTCAGAATAGATCTGCTCGTTAGTCAGCAGTTAAAAACAGTGCAGTTATCACACCTTGGAGGGCTGCTGGACCAAGTGGATTCACAAAAATAATGGCCCCAACAAGAGAGATGTCTCTTGAGACCAAGGAGAGGATTATCAAACTTCTTGAAGAAGGTAAAGCTACACGTATGGTTGCCAAAGAGGTGGGCTGTTCACAGTCAGCTGTATCAAAAATCTGGACCAAGTACAAACAGCGTGGCAAGGTTGTTAAAGTTAAGCGTACTGGTAGACCGAGGAAGGCATCCAAACGTCATGACAAACAACTAAAGGCCATATGTCTTGAAAACAGATGTTGACAACAAGACAAATGAAGAAGAAATGGGAAGAAGCTGGAGTCTAGGTATGTGACAGAACTGTGCAAAATCGCCTGAAGGAAATGGGATTTTCATACAGGAAAGACTGCAATGGGCTAAGGAGAGGGAATCATAGACTCTGAATACTGGATGAAGGTTATTTTCAGTGACGAGTCAAGAATCTAAATTTGGGCAAGAGGATGATGCTGGAACTTTTGTTTGGTGCTGTTTCAGTGAGATTTACAAAGATGACTGTCTCAAGAAAACATCAAAATTCCCTCAGCCCTTGATGATATGGGGCTGCATGTCAGGCAAAGGCACTGGGGAGATGGCTGTGGTTAAACCTTAAATAAATGCCCAAGTTTACATTGAAATTTTAGACAGCTTTCTTATCCCTTCAATTGAAAATATGTTTGGGGATAATGAAATCATTTTCCAAGATGACAATGCATCATGCTACAGAGCTAAAACTCTTCAAGCATTCCTTGGAGAAAGACTCATCCAGTCAATGTCCATGCCTGCAAATAGCCCAGATCTCGAACCTATTGAAAACCTGTGGTGGAAATTGAAAAAAATCCACAGCAAGGCTCTGGCAAGGTTGATCTGGCAACTGCAATCAAAGAGAGTTGGCACCAAATTGATGAAGAATACTCAAGTCCATGCCTCAGAGACTGCAAGCTGTCATAAAAGCCCGAGGTGGTGCAACTAAATAGTAAAGATGTGTTTTGATTGTTATTTCTTTGTTTGTTTCTCATGATTCCATATTTTTTTCCTCAGAATGGAGTGATTCTATATTTATTTCCCGCACTTGCTCTATAAAAGTAACATTTACTGACCGCCACAATGGTTTTATTCATTTCTTTTAGTTTTTCTGAATGCTGAAGAGTTGCCCTTTTGAGCTAATTCATTATTTTTTTCAAGCTGAGTTTGTTCTACGCAATAAAATGTCTGAGTGAGTGCTCGTCCGAGACTGGTGATTCCATACTTTTTGCTAGGGGTTGTAATACACCTTTTCACCATTACAGCCAGGGCATACGCGAGCTAGGCGGTTGCTGAGGGTGTCATCTAATGGAGGGGCAGCCAAATAGCTTTGGGGCAAAAAAGAAATTCAGTGGTACCTCTACATACGCAGTTAATTCGTTCCAGGACCTTGTTTGTATATTAAAATGGCCGTATGTCGAGCAGGATTTTCCCCTAAGAATACATTATAATTCCATTAATTTGTTCCACAGCCCGAAAACCTACACTAAATCCTTAATAAATACTGCTGGTACTATTACAAATGGCAATTACACACAGCAAAAAAAACAACAAATTATTCATTTTAAAAAACTGCAATAATAATAATAATAATTCCTGTAATAATGTAACGAATCAGGTTCTAATGTGGCGGACGTTTTTTGCTGTGCCTGAATGCACCATGTGGCTAATGTGACGGTAAAATAGAGAGTGCGGTATTTTACTTTCTCTTTGAATGTTTTGCTGCTGGCGTTAATTGCAACGGACAGTTGGCGTGTTGTGTTGCACAAGTTGATGGAATAAATCAGGGGTCCCCAATCTTTCTCCTGTGAGGGCCACATAACTTTTCCCTTCTCGGATGAGGGGCCGGGGTCAGTTTGTAACAGTAAAAGTGTGACGATTGCAGGAGTGCCTAAATGTAAAAATGTATTGTTTTTCAGAAAGCCACAATCAAATAACCCTTTCTGGATTCTTCACAAAACAAAAGTAAATAAAATAAAAATAATAATGTAATATAATATAATATAATAACACTATTAATTAAATAGATAATAACCAAATAATAATAATAAATAATAATTTTTAAAAGCCAGGAAATAAATAACACTATTGAGAAAAGGAAAAAAAAAATCAAAATGCTCTCTGGTATTGTTGCGCATCACCTTACTGTGCTAGCGGCTAGCACTTTTGAAAAATGAATGTCTGACTCACTTCAGTTGCTTTGAATATACAAATAAAGATTTTTAATATGAAAAGATCCAAGCCCTTAGGTGCTGCTTTTAGAAAGCGATTAAAGGAGGCGGAGGAAAAACGGGCACTTTAAATGGGACTTTAATGTGCGAACAGAACCTTTATTCACTCGTTTCAGGTAAACCATAAACAGTGGCAGACATACAGAGCTGGACTGCTCATTGACCGTATGACATTTTTGGGCTGGTGACGCTATTTAAAAAAAAAAAAAAGTTTCTTGGACATGGCGCACAGCCCATTTGTTGGTCCAATTTTAAAACTTAAATAAAGGGTTATTAGGATTGTTCCAAAATGAGAGGTTTTTTTTTTTTTTTTTTTTTTAGAAGAATCATGTCATGATTGGTTAGGTGCTTGATGGCCCACCTCCACACAACGAAAACACAGGAAGGTGAATGCTCTCCCAGACCTGACAGGAGAGAGTTGAGCCTGGTAAAACCTGATTTTGGGTTTTAATGTCCAAAATGGGGCACTTTGAGTCAGCGTGATGAGCGTGAACCCACCTGGCCGTTTGGCACGACCCATTATGGTTGTTTTTGAGCATGTTTGGATGAAAATAAATACAGCGATGAACATCCTGGCACCTTGGGCAGCTGAGAAGCACTATCGGTGGGCACAAGCACACGGAGGATTGGGATGTGTCGGGCAGATTTTTTTAGCCTTAAATGTGTCACTCTGGGGCGGACTCTGGCATTTATTGTTATTTATTGAGCTGCAATGCATAGATAAACTGAATGAACGAATAATATCACTGTTTTGGGGCACAAAGACACGGAGGATTGGGGTGAAATCCACGTTATCAGCAAAACGTAACTTTGATATTAACCCAAAATATGGCACTGTGAGGTGGATTGACTGGCGCGACACCCCTAACATGAACAGATGTTGCCTGCCACGGGCTTGGTGGGCCGCTGGGGGTCCCGTGGCGTGCCGTGCCGGTTGGGGGGCTGTGGCTGTGGCTCGTGGCCCAGGTGGGCGGGCGGGGGTGGGTGTAGGCGTGGGGTTGGTGATGCGTCCCCTCCTGCCATCCCTTAAGGCCGGTTGATGGGCGCGCGGGTGGCCCGGGGGACCACCCTGGGTCCCGGGGGGGGGACGGTGGCTCCTTTGCTGGGCGGCGGGAGGAGGGATGGGCTGCGCATGGACCCCCCGCCCGCCCTCCCTCCCCGGGCTGGCTGGGTGGGGGCCGTGGCCCTGGGTTGGTGCCCGCGCGGTTTCTCCGCCCGTCTGCGTGGCTGTCGCGTGCTGCTGGATGTGGTAGGGCATGCTCGGGTTGGGGGTTCCGGTGCCGGGATTGGCGATGCGGCGGCGTAGGGTTGGTCGCCAACGGGCTTACACTCATAAGAGATTCACACGATTACTGGGTTCTAGATCACAGAACTGATTTGTGTACACTCTACCCCTTTCAATCACTTAGCTTATAGTCTTATAGACACCCCCACCCCCATTCTCCTCTTTCACTGGCCAATTGGCCCCCACATGGTGTAAACCGGAAATACATCTCGCTGACGATAGCACCAGCATATTAGTAACTAGTTTAGATGTTCAATGTATTTCTTGTTGTTGTTTGTGTATGTGTTTCTTTTCTTTCTTCTCTTGTATTTCTTTTCTTCTGTCCCCCCATAATCCCTTCCTGTTCGCTGCTTTGTCATAATAAAAAGGTATTTTGAATGATCACAATGGGAGTATGTCAGACTCTCCATGTGAAACATTAAAACTGTTCAGAATCCGGGCACTTAGACTTCCATTCTCTGTGTCAAACAGCTGAACAGGACAGGTTTAAAAAAAAAAAAAAAAAAAAAAAGATGTTGCCTGGCACGGCTAGACTGTTCTCCCTGTATTTTTCAAACACTGTAAGAAATAGTCTGGGACCCAGCTCCTTCATGGCCTCTCGAGGCGAACGAAATCATCAGTCCAATCAGATTCGATTATTTGCGTGAAATCTTCTTAACGAGTAACGTCACTCTTGCGCGTTGGAAGTCGTCTCCACAACGACACAGATGGCGAACGGGAGAGCTGAGAATATGTTCCAATCACCGGTAAAATCAGTTTTAAATGACCAAAAACACATCGAGTCGCTAAAACTAACAGTCTGTCTCGCGTTAGCCATGTTAAATAAACTTCTCCATTCTCCGCTCGCTCTAGTTTCTTGTCGCTATATCAACGGCACGTCCGCCTGTTGCTGATTGGTCCACTCCACTGTCTGTTTGCTGTGGCTTGCTTCGCACTGGGAATTTGATCCGCCGGATGGTTGCCAGACTCAATCGCTGGAACAGCGGTGAGTCTGATGTACCAGGCAAGAACAGATGAGCTGTATAAGTGCTTTGGGATACAACTGTTTTGATGAGTTCAATCATTTAATTTAATTTGGTATGTAAATTTAAGTCATAAATATATCATCTGCTATCAATTGTTTACTATTTCATTAAAATATGTACAGTACTACCTGAACAATTATAACATCAAGTAAACATTGTTTCATTTTGTCAAGTCAACATAAAGATTAAAACAACTTTTTATTGCGCCATTACATGCAAATTCACATATCTCAAGCAGTTCCTCGTTGTAACTTTTAAGAATGAAATGTTTTTATTCTTTTGAAAGGGATCCACGGATAGAAAGACTTGTAGTTCTTAAAAGGCAAATGTTAGTACATGTTATAGTAATTTTATATTAAAACCCCTCTTAATGTTTTCGTTTTAATAAAATTTGTAAAATTTTCCATCAAAAAATAAACTAGTAGCTCGCCATTGTTGACGTCGCCGAGAAGTGACGTCACATGGTTCCCAGCCGTTCTTCCACAGTGTCTTTAACTACAGTTTATCACAAAAGTGAGTACACCCCTCGCATTTCTGCAGATATTTAAGTATATCTTTTCTTGGGACAACACTGACAAAATGACACTTTGACGCAATGAAAAGTAGTCTGTGTGCAGCTTATACTGTATAATTAAGTTAATTTATTTTCCCCTCAAAATAACATAAAATATAGCCATTAATATCTACACCCCTGGCAACAAAAGTGAGCCGCATTGGAACTATGTACACCCCTAAATATCCTAATTGAGTACTGCTTGTCATTTTCCCTCCAAAATGTCATGTGACTCATTACAGGAGTGCTGTCAGCATTGCTGCAGAGATTGAAGAGGTGGGGGGGTCAGCCTGTTAGTGCTCAGACCATACGCCCCACTCTACATCAAATTGGTGTGCATGGCTGTCACCCCAGGAGGAAGCCTCCTCTGAAGACGCTGCACAAGAAAGCCCGCCCGTCTCATCAGACCATAGGACATGGTTCCAGTAATCCATGTGCTTTGTTGACATGTCATCAGCAAACTGTTTGCGGGCTTTCTTCAGAGATTTCTTCTGGACATTTAGGGATGTACGTTTTTTCATAGGGGTGTACTCAATTTTGTTGCCAGGGGTTTAGATATTAATGGCCATATTGTGAGTTATTTTGAGGGGAAAACAAATGAACTCTATTATATAAGCTGCACACAGACTACTTTTCATTGTGTCAAAGTGTCATTTTGTCAGTGCTGTCCTGTGAAAAGATATACTTAAATATCTGCAGAAATGCGAGGGGTGTACTCACTTTTGTGATACACTGTACGTAAGGTAGTGATTGAAATACACCACAAGGTGTAAATGGTGAGTTTTAAATTACTTAGAAATCAAGCCAATAAGTGTTTTTTGTCCCTCGACTGACGCCGTAGTTCCCACCCATTGTACTTCACGGTCATTTGAGTGCAGGCTTCACAAGGTACGAGACCTCTGATAGTTTGTATATTGTGACTAAATATTGTCATCCAATGTATTTGTGGAGCTAAACAACAGTTAAACGAAATGTTTGAATAGAGTCTGACCAAAGTCTGAGTACGTTTTATGAGTATTTTGCATAGCAATTTTGATTGGGAATGCCAGTTCTCTTTGTATTGTTGTTTAACTGTGTGAGAATAGGGCCTCATCAATACAGATTGAAGTGCTTTTTTTTTTTTTTTTGTGAACATTATTTTTTTTTTTTAGGGATAGGAATATTATTTTTGTTGTGCTTTCTGGACATCTGCTTTTAGGTGAGAAAAATAAGATAAGACGCCATTAGACATGTCGGTAGAGGCAAACGTTTTCGTGCGTTGTGATACATGGCCCCGGGCTATTAGCAAAAATAATCAAACTGCTATTTCACTGTATACCCAAATCATATGTAAAGCACAAGGCAGCTCTGGATGCTAACTATCTCCATAATAATATTGGAATATGTTGGATCGCACAATAGTTTACTGTGAAGATCTGCAAACAGTTTTTGACATCAAACACTCTCCCTGCTCTCGTCACTAGAGCATGGGAGTGCTGTCACTAGCGTACTTTAGACATGAACGCTACTCGACTCATCCCGTTTTTTCTGGTTATTTTGCTGTCCTTCATATTAATGTTCCACTCGGGTTCAAATTGGAAGGGCAGAACCGAGAACATGTTAATGCCGTTAAAGAGTGACTTTTTTTTTTTTTTTTTTAAAGTTTACTATCAACAAATACTAATATACAAACATGGTGATTATTTCACATACTATAGTGACACGGTGGAAGTCCAGTAGCGTGGCCTTGTGACGTCACCGCACTGCGACATCAGCAATGACAACCTACTAGTTAAAATAATTTTACAAATTTTATTAAAACGAAAACATTAAGAGGGGTTTTAATATCAAATTATTATAACTCGTACAAACATTTATCTTTAAGAACCACATGTCTTTCTATCCGTAGATCCCTTTAAGGTCACAAACTTCAAGGAATTAGAGAAGCCTTAGTTTTGTACACAGTTGCCACATGTCATTCGAAACACCTGCAAAATGGTCCTAAGCCTATAAGTCAAGTCTTTTGGCTCAGATGGGTTCAGACATGTAATATATATTCAAAAAATGGCATTTTTTGACAATAGTTTGAAAACAATTGTCCTGAAACACAAATAACATTTTCTATTCATTTCAATGAAATGAAACTTCATCTTTTAAATCTGGGAGGGGTCTGTTCATGCCTCTGGCTCTACCTTTCACCCTCTCAGCCATTGGAGCCCTGGCAACGGGTCGATCTGAAGTAAAAAAAATATATATATATTCTCTTGTTTACGAATTGCCATTTTCACACTGTATCTTCAAATTCACACATGAGTATAAGCCCATTTGAATTCCTCAACTTGTTCCTCTGCATCACACGCACACTTTGTTCTTTTATCCGGTCGCGGCTAATTCGTGCTGAGCCATACCTATTCCTTTCAAAGGGAAAACAGAAGCATCTCATTACCTTCTTTGAGGGGATCAATGTCATTGTTTATCACGGGCCCGGATGTAGGTTTACCCACCAGAGTGGGCACTAAGAAATCTTGAGGGGGCACCCCCAATGCAGGCTTTTTTTTACCCTCTGCATTTCTCCAGACTTGAGACCGCCACAAGTAGGACACTGGCTTGTGTCCCGTTGAGGCTGCATTAAATTTTGGGGGGTTTATTTGTTTTTTGTTTTGTTTTGTTTTTTTCATTCATCTAACTACTTATTATTTCACGATGACGTCATCTCGCATGGCAACGTGTCGCCATTTTGAGATGGGGCACGCACAGGTAAACATCTGTACACGGACGTTGTCTGAAATTCAATATATTTCAGCTGTGTTTTGCGTCTTTTTTTCATAAAAACGTCTTAAACATGACTTATTATTATAACGCAAGGAGGCGATACAACTTAAAATTAACGTGAATTGGCCTGCAAATCTGCCCATACAGAGTCACGGGTGATAGCTGGATAAACAATCCAAAAATACAAAGGAATTGCCTACAGTGGAGTTCAGAAACATCTACAACTACCTCATAACGTCACCAAGTAAGTTGACCTTTATCAATTACGTGGAATATGTACTGTGTGGAGCTAAGAAAACTGGTAGTGTATACGGAGTGATTATTTCTGCGGTAACCGGTAATTCGCCTCCAAGCGTTATTTTGCCGTGAACACATCACGGCAAAATAACCAATTCCCACCAGGCCAATAATATACCGATTGACCGATCAGAGCAGTTCACGGCAAAAGAAAAATAACGCTTTGTGAGTTGTCGGTTATGGTAATAATAACCAGTGCCTAGTCTATTGAATCCTAGCAGCTACATACTTGGGGGGAAAAAAATCGATTAAAGTTTACTCACCAGTAATAAAATGTCGGCTGCAAAAGTAATTTTGCCTGGATTTAGGTTCCCACTGGCGAGAATGGTCCACGGAACCGTCTTCTTTTACTGCTTCTCGATTGATTGCTTTCAGCCATTTGCTTGTCCTTTTCTTCCCACGAGGAAGAATGAAGAACTTCAAATGCGGCTCCGTACTCTTCTTTGTGTTACAACCCGCAACACGGTAACATTTAGTCATTCCGACAGAAAAAAAACCCGCATATAAGACAAAAGTTCAACACGTTTGTACGACAATGCACGACAGAGCAACTGCTTGTGACTCGTGTTTTGCCCCCATTTCAATATGTCGACGTTTTGTTGTGACTGGTGACGTTATTAATGCCGACTGCGAGAATGTGTGTCTGGAGGAGCGAGAGGAAGCACGCGGATAACAAACGAGGTTGGAAAAACAGCTTGTTTTGGTGATTGCTTGTTTGGCGTGGTTGCGGCCAACAGTAACCGTTAATCCTGCAATAAAAAAGTAGGTGAGACCAACTCTCCATGCGTTCTCTACATCCAGTGCGATACTACAATAGATATTCCCGAATTTTGATTGGGTGGGCACGACTCACGTCTGGGTGGGCTGTTCCCACCCCGGGCCCCTCACACATCCGGCCCCGGTTTATCATCTCCTCTTCCTTCCTCTTTGAATCCATGTCCTCCTTTCCTGGAGACTCCTCATCAGACTTGGCATAATTTACTGCTTGTACTCACCTCCTACGGACTGGAAGGTCTTCTCCTGGTGTTCCACACATTCTTCTACCCCTACCTTGTCGTTGTGATGCCATATTTCCAATATAATTGTGTAGAATTTGATTATTCCAGCAGCGAGAGGATAAAAAGCTTCTTCTGGATTTTTTTCAGTCACCTCGGACTCATTTAGTTACGATGCGATAATGCTGATGCAGAAATCCAGGGAGCGCTGGCGTCCCCCATTGTACAGTGCGGAGTGTAAAGGATTAAACTGTCTGTGCTCGATTGGTAGGAACAAAAATCAGGACCCACAGCGGCCCTTTAGGACTGGTTTGGACACCCCTGGCCTAGGGCAGTGTTTTTAAACCTTTTCGCGGCACACCACAAACCAAAAATATTCCAAAATTATTTTCAGTACAGTATATTTAATTATAAAATAATTTCTCAGTATGTATACTTACTCAGTGTGAAACTTGAGCCTGGTTAGATGAACACAAAGACGATATCCTTATTCTTCAACAGCTCTCAGTCTTTCTCTGTTTTTATTTATTTAACATAGCAGGCTTGAAAAAGCTCAGAATTATCAGACAGGGTGGCTTGAGGAATGTCTTTAACCCAGGGGTGGGCAAACTATTCCACAAAGGGCCGCAGTGGGTGCGGGTTTTGGTTGCAACCCATTAAGAGGACACCTTTTCACCAATCTGCTGTTTTACAAGTGCAATCAGTCGATTGCTGTCAGGTGCTTCGCATTTCTGCTGAAACAGCATTGGTTAAACTATCTGTGCTGGGTCAGTTGGAACAAAGACCAGGACCCACTGCGGCCCTCGAGGACCGGTTTGCCCACCTCTGCTTTAACCTCATCACTCGCAGACAATGGCTTTGCAGGCAGATAGTATTAATGTCTCTGTCACAGGGTGGTACTTTTTGGATTTAGCAAAATGTTCAGCTACAAAGGATCTGGCTTTGAGGGGTTTGCCATTTACCTTTGCAGTTTTTCTCCAAAAAGTGGCCTGTTTCTCTGTGTTTTCACGAAGGCGAACAAAATAGTCCATCGACTTATTTTGAAGCTACGGGTGTTTCGTTTGCAGATGACGTTTAAACATTCTTGGTACCATGCCGCTGTTCGATAGCTGCTCGTGTCGCGTTCAAGGACTGCCCGGATCTCTAGACATTAGCCACCTTGCTGTCCTCAACAATGTGCTGGAATAAAACACGGGGGGGGGTGACGGTCATCAAATATGGATAAAATAGAAAGAACACTTTTGAGTATATCGACACATGACGAGTCTAACCAAATGATGTGCAGTTGACGTGCTGGCGTCCACATTGTTGCGGACAGCAAGGTCGCTGATGGCTAGGAATCCGAGCAGTTATTGAATGCGACATGAGAAATACCTTGCTCATCTGCACAGTTCACGACCAAAAACTTTCGCGTCGCACCTGACGATCTCTCTCACCGGTTGAAAAACACTGGCCTAGGGCACCTAATTAGACAGGGCTGGCCCTGATTACAGCACACGTAAGTCTGGGTGGCAAAAACTACAGTATTCTGAAAGAAAATAAACAACTCTCATTTAATTTGAAGGTTTAAAGTGTCAGTTATAATTTAGATTTGTTTAATGCTGTGGTAAAAATTCAGTTAACAGGATTATATTAACTAACAAAGCTGTCTTTTGCTTGAATTGACAGCACAGACATTCCTTTAAAACTAAGCGCAGTGAATTGCTGTCTCGCCGTATTGTACGTCTCGCCGTCATTGGCAGTGACTCATTACCAATTAAGCCTTAAACTTTGTTAAAGCAAACATATCATGTAACAAAAATCTTGAATTTGTCCTGCTAAATTCCTTTTAATTAATGCTGACTAAAATGTCAAGGTTAGTTGTTGCCCATGACTTCAACGCAGTATTATACAGTAATGCCCCGTGAGAGCTTCACTCTCTATAAAAAGTGTTTGTGTTGAAACAAACTTTTCTCTAATGATGTCTGGAAAAGAATCAGTGAGTCAGTGATTTGAATGACTTTGATGCGGTGGAGACTCTGTAATATATAGTGCGCACTTTGCATTCCATCCTTCTTTTGCACTTCCACTGCTTCAGATTGCACCCCTCATCTCAGGCCGGTGAGATTAGTCATCATCAGGCCCATCTGTTTACTCATAGGACGCATTTGTTTACTCGCTGGCTCACATCAGATTGCAGTGACACATGGGGGATTCCTTTGGTATAGATGCAGTCATGTCATCTCACATATTTCAATAATGGTTGTTGTTGAAATAACATATTTTACCGACATTGGATGGACAGACAGACAGACAGACAGATACAGTGGTATGAAAAAGTATATGAACCGTTTGGAATTTCTCACATTTCTGCATAAAATCACCATCAAATGTGATCTGATCTTTGTCAAAATCACACAGATGAAAAAACTGTCTGCTTTAACTAAAACCACCCAAACATTTATAGGTTTTGGAATTTATTATCATCATCGTCGGTATCATTGACAGTTACAAGATAGCATTGTGATTTGATTAACCCAAAGAAAACCGAAGAACAGACAAGGGCTAACGGGAGAAGCCTAAGCTTATCAAGTCCCGTCCCCATTTGACCAAGGACTCACATCATTACAAGATAGAGTAGGCATTTCACATTGTGGTACATGTACAGTATTTTTTTTCTTTTTGTTTTGTTTTTTTTGTTTGTTTTTTTTCACATGAATTTTCTTCCTAAAAGTCATTGAGTCGACGTAACACTTGGGTAAAGCTGTCAATCAATTGTTTGATCATTGATTAGGGTGACTGTCTGATTTGTTTAAGGAGAAATAGCCGAGGGAGACACGGAAGCCCACCTCTGCCGCAACCCGCTCAGGTGGTTCAGTCTTCATCAGCCCTAGCTTGGTTCCCGCGAGCAAGCCTCTCTTGGTCACGAATCTCCGTAATTATTTTCGTCACCATTTGCGCGGTTTTCATATTTTATTGAGGATAGTATGCAAACAATGACAGAAGGGGAAAAATAAGTAAGTGTACCATCACATAATATTTTGTGGCCCCTACTTTGGCAATAACTTTAACCAGATGCAGTCTGGAACATCGATCAGGACTAATCTTGGCCCATTCTTTTCGACAAAACTGCTAGTTCAGTCAGATGCCTGTGATGTCTGGCATGAATCGCTGTCATTAGGTCATGCTACTGCATCTCGATGGGGTTCAAGTCTGAACTTTGAAATGGCCACTCCAGAACTTGTATTTTGTTAATTGAGAGTCTGACATACTCCCATTGTGATCACTCAACATACCTCGTTCATTATGACAAAGCAGCGAACAGGAAGGGGTTATGGGGGAACAGAAGAAAAGAAATTGCCTGGCTCTGCCAGACTATTCTCCCTGTATTTTTCAAACACTGAGAGAAATAGTCTGGGAACCATCCCATTAATAGCCTTTCGAGCAGGTACAAAATCAATCGACAAATCAGATTTGTTTATTTGCGTGACGGGTTCTTAACGAGCAACGTCACTCTTGCGCGTCGAAAGTAGTCTCCAACACAGATGGTGAACGGGAGAGCTGAGAATATGTTCCAATCCACGGTAAAATCCGTTTTAAATTACCATAAACACATCGACACGAGTCATTGACAACAGTCTGTCTCGCGCTAGCCATGTTGAATAAACTCCGCTCTCTTTGTATGTTTACTTCCGCGCGCAAGTCCCTCGTCCTTCTCTCGTCATTTTACTAACGTTACGTCTGCCCGTCGCTGATTGGTCCACTCCGCTGTCTGTTTGCTGTGGCTTGCTCCGCCCTGGAAATTGTATCCGCGTGAATGGTGGCCAGATTCAATAGCTGGAACAGCGGTGAGTCTGGTGTACCAGGCAAGAAAAGAAACACAAGAGAAGAAAGAAAAACACAAACTACAACAAGAAATACATTGAGCATCTAGACCATTTACAAATATGTTGGTGCTATCGTCAGCTAGATGTATTTCCGGTTGACACCATGTGAGGGGCCTGTTGACCAGGGAAAGAGGGGGACGGGGGTAGGGGAGTCTATAAGCTAAATGATTGAAAGGGATAGAGTATACACAAATCAGCTTTGTGAACTAGAACCCAGTAATCGTGTGAATCCCTTGTGAGTGTAAGCCCGTTGGCATCCAACCCTACGCCGCCCCATCGCCAATCCCGGCACCAGGATCCCCCACCTGAGCGTGCCCTATCACATCCAGCCGCACGTGAGCCCCACCAGGCACGCGACAGCCACGCGGAGCTCACCACGTGGGCGCCAACCCAGGGCCACGGCCCCCACTTAGCCAGTCCGGGGAGCAAGGGAGGGCGGGCGGGGGCCGGGGGTCAAGCGCAGCCCATCCCTCCTCCCGCAGCCCAGCAAAGGAGCCATCGTCCCCCCACCCCCGGGATCCAGGGTGGTCCCCCGGGCCACCCGCGCACCCATCAACCGGCCTTCAGGGATGGCAAGAGGGGACGCACCACCAACCCCACGCCCACAATCCGCCCACCCACCCGGTCCATGAGCCACAGCCGCAGCCCCCAACCGGCACGGCACGCCACGGGACCCCCAGCGGCCCACCAAGCCCAGGGCAGGGTCCCCCGCCGGTGCAGGACAACACCCAGCCGATACACCAGTGCCCAGTCAGCGACCCGCGATGAAGCACAGGGCAGATATCCAGTTAGAGAAGAGCGGGGAAGGCGGAGGCAGGGGAACGCCAAGGAACCGCCACGGGGCGACGAAAGAACTGAGCCGCGACCCCCCCCCCCCCCTTCCTTTCACTCCCACAGCCGGCAGCCCAGGCAGAGGGGAGGCTGTTGGTGGATGTTAGTGACCTTTTCTATTTTTCCTCCACACATGACATAGTTTCATGAGTCCACAGTGGCTCCCTCCGTGGAGTTCTTCCATGAACACCATTCTTGGCCATAGTTTTACATATAGTTTATGTGTGCACAGTGATATTGGACTGTACCAGTAAGTAAGTCTTTAGCAGACACTCTAGGGTTCTTTTTTACCTCTATGAGAATTCTGCGCTGAACTCTTGCCGTCATCTTTGGTGGACGGCCACTCCTTAGGAGAGAAGCAACAGTGCCAAACTCTCTCCATTTGTAGACAATTTCTCTGATTGTCGATTGATGAACACTGATTGATGCGTGACGGTGGGGATGAGGTGTTGATGTTGGTGAGCTATTCCATTTTTCCTCCACTATCATGACGTTGTGTGTTACTCCCAAACAATTCAACTTTGGTTTCATCAGTCCACAAAAATATTTTTCCAAAACTTCTGTGGAGTGTCCGAGTGCCTTTTCGCGAATATTAAACGAGCAACAATGTTTTTTTTAGACAGCAGTGGCTTCCTGCGTGGAGTCCTCCCATGAACACCATTGTTGGCCATAGTTTTACATAAAGTTTATGGGTGCACATAGATATTGGACTGTGCCAGTGATTTCTGTAAGTCTTTAGCAGACACTCTAGGGTTCTTTTTTACCTCTCTAAGTATGCTGCGCTGAACTCTTGGCGTCACCTTTGGTGGACGGCCACTTCTTGGGAGAGAAGCAACGGTGCCAAACTCTCTCCATTTGTAGACAACTTCTCTGACTGACGATTGATGAACATCCAGAATTTTAGAGATGGTTTTGTATCCTTTCCCAGCTTGACACAAATCAACAATCCTTGATCGCAGGTCCTCAGACAGCTCTTTTGACTGAGCCATGATGCAAATCAGACAATGCTTCTCATCCAGACAATTCTTATCAGGTGTGTGTTTTACTCCTCCGTGAGTCATCACCTTATCGTGGTGGAGGGGTTTGCATGTCCCAATGATCCTAGGAGCTATGTTGTCTGGGGCTTTAAGCCCCTGGCAGGGTCACCCATGGCAAACAGGTCCTAGGTGAGGGGCCAGACAAAGCATGACTCACAAGACCCCTTATGATGAATAATATTAATGGACTCAGGTTTCCCTTGCCCGGACGCGGGTTACCGGGGCCCCCCTCTGGAGCCAGGCCTGGAGGTCGGGCTCGAAAGCAAGCGTCTGGTGGCCGGGCCTGTCCCCATGGGGCCCGGCCGGGCACAGCCCGGAAAGGCAACAGGGGTTCCCCTTCCCATGGGCTCACCACCTGTGGGAGGGGCCAAAGGGGTCGGGTGCGCAGAGAGTTGGGCAGCAGCCAAAGGCGGGGGCCTTGGCGGTCCAACCCCCAGCTGCAGAAGCTAACTATTGGGACATGGAATGTCACCTCTCTGGCAGGGAAGGAGCCTGAGCTGGTGTGTGAGGCAGAGAAGTTCTGACTAGAGATAGTCGGACTCTCCTCCACACACAGCTTGGGTTCTGGTACCAATCCTCTCGAGAGGGGTTGGACTCTCTTCCACTCTGGAGTTGCCCACGGTGAGAGACGCCGAGCCGGTGTGGGCATTCTTATTGCCCCCCGGCTTGGTGCCTGTACGCTGGGGTTTACCCCGGTAGACGAGAGGGTAGCCTCCCTCCGCCTTCGGGTGGGGGGACGGGTTCTGACTGTTGTTTGCGCTTATGCACCAAACAGCAGTTCAGAATACCCACCCTTTTTGGAGTCCTTGGAGGGTGTGCTGGAAAGCGCCCCCTCTGGGGACTCCCTCGTTCTACTGGGGGACTTCAACGCTCACGTGGGCAATGACAGTGAGACCTGGAGGGGCGTGATTGGGAGGAACGGCCCCCCCGATCAGAACCCGAGCGGTGTTCTGTTATTGGACTTCTGTGCTCGTCACGGTTTGTCCATAACGAACACCATGTTCAAACATAGGGATGTCCATATGTGCACTTGGCACCAGGACACCCTAGGCCGCAGTTCAATGATCGACTTTGTAATCGTGTCATCGGACTTGCGGCCACATGTTTTGGACACTCGGGTGAAGAGAGGGGTGGAGCTGTCAACTGATCACCACCTGGTGGTGTGTTGGCTCCGATGGCGGGGGAAGTTGCTGGCCAGACCTGGCAGGCCCAAACGTATTGTGAGGGTCTGCTGGGAACGTCTGTCAGAAAGAGTTTCAACACCCACCTCCGGCAGAACTTCTCCCTTGTCCCGGGGGAGGTGGGGGACATTGAGTCCGAGTGGGCCATATTCCGCACCTCCATTGTTGAGGCGGCCGATCGGAGCTGTGGCCGTAAGGTGGTTGGTGCCTGTCGTGGCGGCAATCCCCGAACCCGCTGGTGGACACCAGCGGTAAGGGATGCCGTCAAGCTGAAGAAGGAGGCCTATCGGGCCTGTGGGACTCCGGAGGCAGCTGACAGGTACCGGCTGGCCAAGCGGACTGCGGCTTCGGCGGTCGCCGAGGCAAAAACTCGGACATGGGAGGAGTTCGGTGAGGCCATGGAAAACGACTTCCGGATGGCTTCGAGGAAATTCTGGTCCACCATCCGGCGTCTGAGGAGAGGAAAGCAGTGCACTATTAACACTGTGTATAGTGAATATGGTGTACTGCTGACCTCGACTCGGGACGTCGTGAGTCGGTGGAGAGAATACTTCGAAGCCCTCCTCAATTCCACCGACACGCTTTCCCTTGAGGAAGCAGAGTCTGGGGACTCTGAGGTGGGCTCTTCGATCTCTGGGGTTGAAGTCACTGAGGCGGTTGGTAAGCTCCTCGGTGGCAAGGCCCCGGGGGTGGATGAGATCCGCCCGGAGTTCCTAAAGGCTCTGGATGTTGTAGGGCTGTCATGGCTGACACGCCTCTACAACATCGCGTGGACATCGGGGACAGTGCCTCTGGATTGGCAGACTGGGGTGGTGGTCCCCCTTTTTAAAAAGGGGGACCGGAGGGTGTGTTCCAATTATAGAGGAATCACACTCCTCAGCCTCCCCGGTAAAGTCTATTCAGGGGTGCTGGAGAGGGTCCGTCGGGAAGTCGAATCTCGGATTCAGGAGGAGCAGTGTGGTTTTCGTCCCGGCCGTGGAACAGTGGACCAGCTCTACACCCTCAGCAGGGTCCTCGAGGGTGCATGGGAGTTCGCCCAACCAGTCTACATGTGTTTTGTGGATTTGGAGAAGGCGTTCGACCGTGTGCCTAGGGGAATCCTGTGGAGGGTGCTCCGAGAGTACGGGGTACCGAGCCCCTTGGTAAGGGCTGTTCGGTCCCTGTACGACCGGTGTCAGAGTCTGGTCCGCATTGCCGGCAGTAAGTCGAATTCGTTCCCAGTGAGGATTGGACTCCGCCAAGGCTGCCCTTTGTCACCGATTCTGTTCATAATTTTTATGGACAGAATTTCTAGGCGCAGCCGAAGCGTTGAGGGTTTCCGGTTTGGTGGCCTCAGCATTGCATCTCTGCTTTTTGCAGATGATGTGGTGCTGTTGGCTTCATCAAGCCATGACCTCCAACTCTCAATGGGAAGGTTCGCAGCTGAGTGTGAAGTGGTTGGGATGAAGATCAGCACCTCCAAATCCGAGACCATGGTCCTCAGCCGGAAAAGGGTGGCATGCCCTCTCCGGGTCGGGGATGAGATCCTGCCCCAAGTGGAGGAGTTCAAGTATCTTGGGGTCTTGTTCACGAGTGAGGGTGGGAAGGAGCGGGAGATTGACAGGCGGATCGGTGCAGCGTCTTCAGTGATGCGGACTCTGCACCGGTCCGTTGTGGTGAAGAAGGAGCTGAGCCAAAAGGCGAAGCTCTCGATTTACCAGTCGATCTACGTTCCTACCCTCACCTATGGTCACGAGCTGTGGGTCGTGACCGAAAGAACAAGATCCCGGATACAAGCGGCCGAAATGAGTTTCCTCCGCAGGGTGTCCGGGCTCTCCCTTAGAGATAGGGTGAGAAGCTCGGTCATCCGGGAGGGGCTTGGTGTCGAGCCGCTACTCCTTCGCGTTGAGAGGAGCCAGTTGAGGTGGCTCGGGCATCTGGTTCGGATGCCTCCTGGACGCCTCCCTGGAGAGGTGTTCCGGGCATGTCCCACCGGCAGGAGGCCCCGGGGTCGACCCAGGACACGCTGGAGACACTATGTCACTCGGCTGGCCTGGGAACGCCTTGGAATCCCGCCGGAGGAGCTGGCTGAAGTGGCTGGGGAGAGGGAAGTCTGGGCTTCCCTGCTAAAGCTGCTGCCCCTGCGAGCCGACCCCGGACTAAGCGGAAGATGGATGGATGGATGGATGGATGGATGGATGGATGGATGGATGGATGGATGGATGGATGGATGGATGGATGGATGGATGGATGGTGTGTGTTTTATAGTGGGCAGGGCAGCTTTAAACCACTCGTCAGTGATTGAGCACACACTTAACTTAAATTGTTTGGTAAAAAATGGTTTCAATTGGTCTTTAAGTCTCCTTAGGCAGAGGGTTCACTTACTTATTTTTCCCCCTCTGTCATTGTTTGCATGCTATCCTCATTAAAATATGAAAACCTATCAATGTTTGGATGGTTTTAGTTTGCAGACACTGTTTTGTCATCTGTGTGACAAAGATCAGATCACATTTGATGGTGATTTTATGCAGAAATGTGACAAATTCCAAAGGTTCAGATACTTTTTCATACCACTGTAACTCAAGTAATCAACATTTTTTAGTTAAACATCACAATTACAATCTATTGCAGCCGATGAAAAATCTAAATGCAGAGATGCCTTGAGTTACAAATGATATTAGTTTGTCAAGACACAAGCCATCATTAGGACAAATGCTTTTAAGTAGGAGCAACACTCAATTGAAGACGGTTTCATTCTTCAATTCCTCTTTTTGTAAGTAAAAATAACCATTTGCACATTTGGGGGATAATGGTATTTTATTTAATTCATTAGCTGCTATTGACAGTGAATGATTGGACGTCTGTCACTGGCAGCCAATGAGAATATTTCAGTCGTACCGTGGTCTGGTTGCCAGCCAGTTGCAAGACACATTCAGACGGACAACAATCGCCATTTTAGAGTCTTCAATGACCTGAATTAATGTGGTGAATTCCCATACGGAATGAGAGGAGAACATACCGCAAAAAACTCAACACAGGATCTCAGTGATTTAATCAATGGCTTTGAGAATCCAACTGGCAGCCAAGAAATCCATCAGATTTGCTTTGTTTTTTTAATTGAACAGTCCATTTCACATCATGGCAGTTTGGGCATATAAACCACATGCTGAAACCCATTTTCTTGGTTGCAAGAAAAGCATATTACCTAGGGCACAGTTTCACCATTTAACAAACACAATCATGTGGAACCACGCAGCAGTCAACTTGAGGAACCCAAAAGAATGTCCTACACAAAACAAAGTCTGCTTTCATTATGTAAAGCAAATTAGCTCTGGCTGCCTCCATTACTGACTGCCATGCTTTAATGTAGGGAGAATTTACTGAGCCCACGCTGTGTGTACCAAGTTTACTGACTTATGGCCTTTTGCCTTCAAAATTATCTTCATAACAGAAAACTGCAGCTGTCTCTAAGAAAGAATTTGCTGGATGGCCAAAGGCACGCCTTGCATCAAAAAGAACGCAATTCTTCATTAAACCAATAGAATGGCAGCTCTTGGTGCTTCTCTACAGTAAAACTTAACTAGTTTCTTTTGAACGATGATTAATGCATCAGACGTCTGTGATGTGTGTTGAGCAACGTGTCACATGCAATGTAATATTTGACAAGTCGATAGCCCAAATTCATGGCTGGAGTTCTGCAAGGGAAGTTTCCCGTAAAATGTCAAAAAATAAGTGATCCAATGCATACTGTTGTGTGTACATGTCATTGACAAAATATGTGCTGCTGTGCTCAACTTTTGCTCAGAATCAGCTTCTTTATCACTGTTTACGACCATAGGCGGAGTTTTGACATTTGTTGGAGGGGGTGGGGACAAAATGTTGACCCCGAAACAGTGACTGCAAAAATAAATAAATAATTTTCTTTTTTTTTCATTGACTGTTTCTAGATTTTTTAAAGAGAGATTTTATAGTCAAGTTTCTGGCTGACCAATTACGGTCGTTTAGTGGGCTCAACCCCAGGGGATCACATCGGCCTGCCCGTTTTCACCCAAGTACTGTTTGCCGTGCTTTTATTTTTGTAGTATTTTTCTGCAGTGCCCACCGTTGTGTGCCGTGCCAAGAGCAGTGACGTCGTCCTGGGGGAACCCATGCCCCAAGAAGTCCAGCCCTGAAGCCACTCACTTTTTAGCTTGTTTTCATTTTCTTGTTTTTTTTTTTTTTTTTTTTTTTTAAATAAACCAAGTTGTGGCAATGAAAAGGAAGCCCCGTCCAGTCTCCTTTTGCTGTGTCTCATGGGATGAACTAACCTCCGGCTCGTTACATGAACGCCTGATTGAACTTTGTCAGGGACCATCTGAAGGATGCAGAGGGATCATGGGAGAAAGTCATGTGGACCAAAGTAGAACTCTTTGGTGCAAACCTTACTTGTCGTGTGAGGACCAAAAAACAAGGATGAGTAGAATCCCAAGAGCACTATCCCCACTGTGAAGTATGGGGGTGGAAACCTCATGCTTTGGGGCTGCTTTTCAGAAAAGGGGACAGGACAACTGTACTGTATGAAGAGGATGAATGGTGAAATATATCGTCAGATTTTGAGACACAACCTCCTTCCCTCAATCAGAGACTTGATGATGAGTCGTGGCTGGATCTTCCAACATGACAATGACCTGAAGCCCACAGCCAAGCTGACTAAGGAGTGGCTGTGTAAAAAGCATATCAAGGTTCTGGAGTGGCCTAGCCAGTCTTCAGACCTCAATCCAATAAAAAATCTTTGGATGGAGCTGAAACTTAGTGTTTCTTAACAACAGCCCGGAAAACTGACAGATCTAAAGTTTTGTGTGGAGGAATAGGCCAAAATCCCTGTTTCTATATGTGAAAACCTGGTAAAGAACTATAGAAAGCGCCTGACCTCTGTAATTGCAAACAAAAGCTTCTGCACTAAATATTAGCACTTATTTTCTCAGGAGTACAAATACTTATGAACACCAATAAATTACAAAAAATATTTTAGAACTCATAGAATGTGATTTCTGGATTTTTTCCCCCACAGATTATGTCTCTATGAGTGGAAATGCTTTTATGATTGAAATTTCAGACCTACAGTGGGGCAAATAAGTATTTACTCAACCACTAATTATGCAAGTTCTCCCACTTAATAATATTAGAGAGGCCTGTAATTGTCAACATGGGTAAACCTCAACCATGAGAGACAGAATGTGGAAAAACAAACATAAAATCACATTGTTTGATTTTTAAAGAATTTGTTTGCAAATTATGGTGGAAAATAAGTATTTGGTCAATACCAAAAGTTCATCCCAATACTTTGTTATGTACCCTTTGTTGGCAATAACAGAGGCCAAACGTTTTCAGTAACTCTTCACAAGCTTTTCACACACTGTTGCTAGTATTTTGGCCCAATCCTCCATGCAGATCTCCTCTAGAGCAGTGATGTTTTGGGGCTTTCGTTGGGCAACACAGACTTTCAACTCCCTCCTCACCCCGTGGCGTCAAAATTATACCAAGAACGGTGAGCAAAAATCCCACAACCACACGGGGGGACCTAGTGAATGACCTACAGAGAGCTGGGACCACAGTAACAAAGGCTACTATCAGTAACACAATGCGCCGCCAGGGACTCAAATCATGCACTGCCAGACGTGTACCCCAGCTGAAGAAAGTACACGTCCAGGCCCGTCAGCAGTTCGCTAGAGAGCATTTGGATGATCGAGAAGAGGACTGGAAGAATGTGTTATGGTCAGATGAAACCAAAAAAGAACTTTTTAGTAGAAACACAGGTTCTCGTGTTTGGAGGAAAAAGAATACTGAATTGCATCATACCCACTGTGAAGCTTGGGGGTGGAAACATGCTTTGGGGATGTTTTTCTGCATAGGGACAAGGACGACTGATCTGTGTAAAGGAAAGAATGAATGGGGCCATGTATCAAGAGATTTTGAGTGAAAATCTCCTTCCATCAGCAAAGTCATTGAAGATGAGACGTGGCTGGGTCTTTCAGCATGACAATCATCCCACACAGCCAGGGCAACAAAGGAGTGGCTTCGTAAGAAGCATTTCAAGGTCCTGAAGTGGCCTAGCCAGTCTCCAGATCTCAACCCCATAGAAAATCTGTGGAGGGAGTTGAAAGTCCATGTTGCCCAACGAAAGCCCCAAAACATCACTGCTCTAGCAGAGATCTGCATGGAGGAATGAGCCAAAATACCAGCAACGGTGTGTGAAAAGCTTGTGACGAGTTACAGAAAACGTTTGGCCTCTGTTATTGCCAACAAAGGGTACATAACAAAGTATTGAGATGAACTTTTGGTATTGACCAAATACTTATTAATCCTCGGTTCAAGCTCAGTTGTGGTTGAAAGCTTTTGAAATCTTATATTTAAAGAAATTCTAAATATCCACCTTGCCTCTTTTTCTTTTGCCTTTTTGATTGACAGCGAAATGAGCAAATCGGCGATCTTGTTGTTTAACATCCACGGGAACAATTTTTCAATTTTTTATTCCGTTGTTCTGAGTTGAACCGGAAACTTTCCTCATCACCTGAGCGACACTTTGTTAAAAACGACTAACGAAAAATCGAGCTTCTATTTCTGGTGTTTTTTTTTTTTTGTTTTTTTTTTTTGTAGCTGCTTGTGTTTGTAGAGTCATTTCTGTCACTCTAGTTTCTTTCCCTACTAAGCAGCGGGTGCTGCTGAGCCCCTTCTCCGTTAGAAAGCACTCAGAGGCGGACACACTGAGCTTCCCCTCCTTGAAATACCTGTATCCGCCACTACTGGAGTTATCATGGGGATGTGTTGCCCTTGCAATACTGAGTGTTCACAGTAGAGCATGACACATTATTAAACCAAAACTTTATTTAGTATTAAATGCAATTAAAACCCTCATTTGCCATGACATTTTACTGTGTTGACTGACATTGACAGTTATAGACAATCATAGTCAATCAAAGCATAAACAGTGGAGCAACACATGTAGATACACAATATACTAATACTAACAGACATTTTTTTATCCTCTGCTAAAATTAATAATGTTACTATATCTTACTGTTTCCACTGTGAAACATTTGTATACAGGAAGTCCACGGGTTACGATGTCTTCAACCTTCTTTTGACTTTATGATGCCCGTGCCTCATTCGCCATTTAGTCCCCAGCACTATAGTTTCTGCTTAGGGAGTGCATAGTGCTTGTCTGTGTTTGGCTTTTTTGCCCTCCGTTTTTTACATTATGGGCCCAAGCAAGCAAGGAAGCAAGTTGGGTTTTCTAGGTCGAGAAAAAAGAAACGCAATGACCATGGAAATGAAGCTTAACGTCATAAAAATATTGGAGAAAGTGGAGACATTGATGAACAACGGTAAAGATATGCTGCGTCACAGACTTCATAACTGTATTGACAGGACAATTCTGCCAGCCACTGCGCAACGCCTTCAAGCAAGGGGCCCATCCCAGAATTCGCTTAGTTATTTGCAGTTGGTTGCAGCGACACATGCAGCGATTTAATGCCGGATTTAGGATAAAAGTACGAAAGCTGTACCGCATACAAACAGGAAGGATTGTCTAATGAGTGATTTGTTCGAGGATTCAAAGTAATTATTATATTTTTTGTACCATACATGCATTTTTGAAATGTGGGGAAAAAAACGGCATTGGCATCATAGTTCGCAATATTTACGTAAAATAAATGCTAACTGCCCGGTTTTTTGCTCTTTTAACAAAAGATCGAGACTGTTTCACGTACATATCTATAAAGAATTCAGGGATTTAAGCATTTATTCACAAGGATTTCAACGGAAAAAGCTTTTTGTTGTGATAAGGCGGCGCCACAGTGACTTAAAGACGAGCAGCACATTCGACATGATTACGTTAAAATAAATTATACTGCCCGTTTTTTTTTTTTTTTTTTTTTTTGTGCTTTTAACCAAGAATCCAGACTGTTTTACTTCCATATCTATAAAGAATCCAGGGATTTAAGCATTTATTCACAAGAATTTCAACATAAAAAGCTCTTTGTTGTGGTAAGGCGGTGCCACAGTGACTTAAAGACAAGCAGCACATTCGATATATTTACTTAAAATAAATTCTAACTGCCTGGTTTTTTTTTTTGCTTTTAACCAAGAATCGAGACTGTTTAACATCCATATCTATAAAGAATTGAGGGATTTATGCATTTATTCAAAAGAATTTTCCAAGTAAAAAGCTATTTGTCTGGGTTTCCACTTGGTCAGTTTTGACGGAGATAGGCCCCCGATTAATTGGCCCCGCGCCCCGGCAATACGATTATGAAGTCGATGACTGCGTTTAGACCAAAACCGTTGTTTGCTCGTCGCCAAAAGCAGTTTAGTGTTTTTACGTTTTCGTCTTTCGTTGTCAACAGTCAAAATCCAAAAAATTTAAGACTCACGCCACATAAAAATAAGGACGGTAATGTATGAATCAGGTTACCTCTATGCATCAGGTTGCAATGCTGATGTGTTGAGTGTTGTTTTCTAGCCTATACCTAAACGAACTGTGTGTCTGACTGAAGATATGGAGGGGTGAAGGAGTTGGCGAGTTTTTTTATTTTTGTTTTGCTGGCGTTGGCAAAGGCCTTTAGTAATCATGTTCCATTCTTTCGGTTGCAATTGAATATTTAAAAAAACCTTATCTCTCCATCGCCCTCTCGGCAGTACAGTACTAAGTACATCTTATTTTTTTCATGTATGTATTTTAGTTTTTCTATTTTGATGATTTTTTTTCTACCTTTAATGGGGAAATCTGACTTAAGCGGAAATTCGGGTTACATCCCCACGGTAGGAATGGAACTCGTTCGTAACTTGAGGAGTCCCTGTCCTTAGATGTTTCCTGTAAGGATCAGTTTTAGAAAGCTATAACTGTCGGATAAAAACAAATGCATGGAGAGTTAAAAACAGCACCAATTGATGGGTCTCACTAAATTGTGTGGATCTATTCAGTGAGTGTTATCTTGTGTCAACATAAAACCAAGTGCACAGACCTGCAGGCTTATGTATAAAAAGATGACTCTCTACCTGAATACTAAGCAGAGTAATAGTGCAAGCAATGTAATGAGAACACATGAACAGGCCTAAATTTCAAATATACTGTACATACACCTTATCAATAAAAGGCAATTCACGTATTACCATTTAAATGAAAACACTTATTTGTGCGTGATTTTTGTCCTTGCATGAGATGAACAGGTGGATGGAAAAAAAAATTGGCAACCTCTACTTGTTGACAATTTCACGAGTCCTGTTGGAGCACTTAAGATGCCCACTTGATAGATACAAGTGCTTTGCAGACCAGAGAAGGGTAAAATGAAGAATGAACATAAATGTAAAGGAAGATAGAGCATATGGGAATCATCAACAAGTGATGGGGGAAAGGAGGGAGCGGTATTGGGAGAAATAAAAGAATGAGATACAGACAGCAAGAGAAGAAAAACTTGATGCTTTCAGTATAGCGGTCTATAGAGAAGCTCCCTGGAGGTCAATCTACGTTTCAGCTCCTTCCATAACAGCGCTCTCTCCTTTTGGGCACCCTTCATGAAGCCTCGGTTCTCCTGGGCTCTCCTACTCAGGTAGGGCATCACCTCATTCACTGGGCCGTAAGGGACGTACTTGTAGACGGGAAAGCCTGCTTGACCTGAGGTTGGGTGGAAAGCCATGAGAGATTACATGGGAAAGTGTAAGGGTGTTTAACCCAATAAAATTGTGTTTAATGTTACTCATTCACAGTCATTAATGGCTAGGATGGCTGTGATCATTCCCTATTTCCAGTCCAAGGCAGTGCTGTTTTTGGCAGCCCTTTTAATTTTCATCTTAAGGCTGGAAGACATACAGTATACACTACCGTTCAAAAGTTTGGGGTCCAAGCAACCCCAAACTTATGAACCGTAGTGTACGTAATGAAAAATCCCATATGATACACTACGGTTCAAAAGTTTGGGGTCGCTTATACCCCAAACTTTTGAACGGTAGGTAGTGTATATCGAGGCGCTCCACAGACGCTCTGCTTGTAAAATGTATCCTGTGGTAATTGGGGGCGAGCCTCAGCGGTGCGTTGACACGCCGGTGTATTACCAGGGTTAGTCTTATGGGAAAAAAAATACTTATTAGTCTTAGCAGGGGTGCTGGAAGCCACTCCCAGCAGGGGGTACTGAGGATCTTATTTTGTTTTTTTCCCATCCAAAAGCAGCCTTTTGGTCCAAATTTATCACGCTCGCACTTTTTCTCCATACAAGGCATGCACAATGGCAGTATACACAAATGCTGAATAGTTAACGTACTACAACTAATCCATGACAAAGACAGCGTTCTATTTCACAGACACTGTGTGTCAGAGTTTTTGTATTGGAAAAAAAGCTTACGTGTATTATAATACAAATCCCCGCAGCGAGATGGCACAATGACACAGAAACACATTTGAAAACTAACAGGTCCAATAAGCCTCGGTTTAACACCCCCTTTTCACAACAATAAAATAAATTGCACATGAATAGCCAACAAACAACAAACAATAATATGGCTACAATGCAAGCTATTTGAAGTTCTCCACTACCTAACCCTCGCTAGCCACTATTATCAAATATCATAAATCATAATTAGGGTTGGTCCGATCATGTTTTTTTGCGATCCGATCCCGATCGTTTTAGTTTGAGTATCTGCTGATCCCGATATATCCTGATCCGATTGCTTTTTTTTTGCTCCCGATTCAATTCCAATCATTCCCGATATTTTTTTCCCGATCATATACATTTTGGCAATGCATTAAGAAAAAAATGAATAAAACTCGACGAATATATACATTCAACATACAGTACATAAGTACTGTATTTGTTTATTATGACAATAAATCCTCAAGATGGCATTTACATTATTAACATTCTTTCTGTGAGAGGGATCCATGGATAAAAGACTTGTAATTCTTAATGTGACTTTGTATATTGTGACTAAATATTGCCATCTAGTGTATTTGTTGAACTTTCAGTAAATGATACTGTAGCCATTTAACTTCTGCCCAAATGCATGAAGGGAAATGCAACCATGACTGTGCATATGGGCACCAATTGATATATCTTCTCTGCGTTGGGAATTAACACATGGTGTAAAGAAAAAGATCATTTACTACCTTTCTTCCCCACATTGCTTTCCAACAATATTTCTAATTGTTGAGAGAGGAATTTTAAGGCTTTAGCCAATTTAAAAAAGGCGCCAAAGGCTGACAAAATTCACTCAACTCATTTTACGCTGCCTTTTAGCTCTATATATAGGTAAATCGGCGGCATTATAGATTGAACGCGATAATGAGTGAGTGGGTCGTATAGCGCATGCGTTAATTGCGTTAAATATTTTAACGTGATTAATTGAAAATAAATTAATTATAGCCCTAATTTAAGCCAAAACTAAAGACTCTGGATGAGTGTAAGACATTTTCTCTGTAACGTTAAATACAATTAGAAAACGATTTAATTAAAAAATATATATATATTAAAAAAAGGTATGTCCGATATTTTTTTGCCGATTCCGATACTTTGAAAATGACGTGATCGGACCCGATCGATCGGGACATCTTTAATCATAGTCCTAATTTTTTACCTCAAATTGAATTTTGAAAATTTTCGCTGTTTTTGTCAAGAAAAAAATCGCTAATTTGTTTTTGTGCCATGTTAATGCGTCCTCTGTCAACAGTTAACTTTTCCGTTCCAATCGGGCCTTATACCTGGTAGCTGTCAGGTGGTGACCATGTTATTAACAACAACAACAACAAAACTTTTTCACTATATATATTTAATTTCCAAAGTTAAATATGCTATTATTTCATTATGTTTTATTTATTGATTTATCTAAACAAACAAAAAAAGAATCTATCAAAACACTTTTTTTCCTCCCCAACACCAGAGGGTACTGCAGCACCCTCAGCACCTCAATAGCGTACCGCACGAATGCTATTTTTAGGCCGTGACATTGCCATCGTAACGCGGAAGTGGGTCATTATAGGCAGGCCCTCGCATACAATCCATGTTATTTCTGCTTATTTTCTCTGGTAATTTTTCAAAAAAGAACATGCCGAACAAACACTGCTACTATGGAACTTTTAGAAACGACTCTAGACATTACGACATATGAAGGATGTTTTCTTCATATGTTTCCTGGAACCAAAAACCCGGAGGAAAACATG
This sequence comes from Corythoichthys intestinalis, assembly GCF_030265065.1. Classification (NCBI taxonomy): domain Eukaryota; kingdom Metazoa; phylum Chordata; class Actinopteri; order Syngnathiformes; family Syngnathidae; genus Corythoichthys; species Corythoichthys intestinalis. The sequence goes on along the minus strand of NC_080397.1, from coordinate 7,217,547 downwards.
TGAATAATGGATGAACTTGCGCTGACGTCCAAAAGACCAGTTTAATGCAAGTGAGGTGAAGCCATTCACATTTTGTATGCAGTAAACATTTTCTTGAGGGCCATGGTCCAACAGAGGACGAAGAGGTAAGCCATTTTGATATTTTTACTTATTTTTTAGCGTAGCGTTTTGCCTCGCTGCTTCTGTCTGACAATGAATGACCTAAAAAAAAATTAAAATTATATGTGACTGCAACTGTTACCTTTTCTGTTGTAAAAAAAAAAAATAGTGAGGAGGAAGTGTAAATGAATAATAGAATTAAGATTTGTTATTAATGAAAAAATTAAAAGTGTTCGTTGGTTGTCACTGAGTAGCTAGCATTTGCGATCGCTACACAAAAACAGCAATGTAAATTGCCCGCAAGAACGGTCAAAGACGTAAAACAACCAGAGAATATAATATATAAGAAAGACAGGGCATATGGTGGTAAACGATAGATTGTTGAAACAGGAGAATGTCATTGTCAGTGACGTAAGGCAATGCACACAAGAAAATGGTGTCGATAAAAAAGCTAACTCTGGATTAGGTCAGCTCTTTTTCCCCGTCTTTTTCAGCCCTTGACACTCAAGCCATTGCTTTAACTGAACACTTGTATGTTTTTCTACATCTTTACCAGTGAATTTGGCACCACGGTTATCATTTTCGGACAGAATTAGTAGGTTTAGCTCAGTAATCATCTCGTTCATACACCATTTCCATGCATTTACTATTAGGGACAAACGAGAGGTTGGCCCGCCTAGCAATAATTGCTAACGTCATGAATATTAATGAGCAAAAGTGACACGTTGCTTGTGGTACGCCATTCCCATGACACTGAATCTTAGTCATATTTTAATCATTTCAAAATGTGTTGTCTTCGTCTAGTTTTAGTGGATGACTACTCAAAATGTTTTCGTCTGTAAAATTTAAAACTTCAAAAACGTCCAAAAATGAATAAATAAATCTTTCCAACTATTTCGAATGAACATTGAAAGACGAGCACATATTGTAGCATCTACAAGGACAATGGCAACGTTGTCATGATAATAAACACTCAGCAGGAAAACTGTATATTATTTTAAATTTATTATACAAACCTGGATGCAACTATCTGTATGTAAAAAAAAAAAGTTGTCCGGAAGTTTAAAACGACGCACGTGACGCTAAATGTTCACTACGATTCACAACTACTGTGCAAAGCAAAACTGCATTTCCTCTCTTGCCAAGACTAGAAAACAAATCATACCCTACTTGAAGCACATCCTAACACTGGTAAGGATGGGGGGGCAGCACCTCTCACATGAGTGACACGACGCATGTACAATATGAAAATGTCACGCATTGGGAACATACAGTATGGCAGAAACTATGTTCAACTCGTTGTCGTCTCATCAGACGAAAATGGGCATTCGTCTTGTTATGTTTTAATCTCCCAAAACACTTTTTTAGCTCATTATCGTCTCGTTGTCGTCATGAAAAAGTGTTAAAATATTTTCATTATCATCTTTGACAAAAACGACACTGGACCATTGTTGTTTTCGTCAACAATGACAATAACGAAAATATTTCGTCGACGAACACTTTTTATGTGACGATGACGTGACAATGACAAGATAAAAACGGCTTGGGAAACTAAAACATAACAATGACAGTTTTTGTCTGATGAGATGAGAATGCGGCGAAAATGCGCAATAGTTTCCATTACATGTTCACAATGTGTGACATTTTATGTGTAGTTAGCCTGCATCGTAGCAGTGTCTGTTTGTGTCACTCATGTGACGTGCTGCGCCCCCTCCCCAACTCACCAGAGTCTCCAGTCTCCATGCAGCTTTCACATAAACATGCAATGTTGCTTTAGCCTTTAATGTGCCTATGAGAGCAAAAAGCATGTTATTTCATTTGTCACGCGGTATTTTATGCTCCTGAAGGAAATGGACCGCTTAGATGTGTGTGGAAGCGATCGATTTATACTATATATACACACATATACACACACACATATATATATATATATATATATATATATATATATATTTTATTTTATTTTATTTTATTTTTTTTACATTTTTTTAATACCTCGCCATGAAAATGAATAACTTGCTGTCTTCAGGAGGAATGCGAATGTGACGTCAGCATCTCACAATACAGCATTGCTTTATAGCATGCAGATGGACTCAGCTGGATTCAGCTGATTTTGCGGATTAATTTGTTTATTTTTTGCATCACGCCAGCCAAATGTGCTGCAGGGTTTTGTTGCTGCAGAGAGGCTTATGAGCCTTTTTGGGTTTCAAAAACCCCCACCCCGAGATTGGCCAAAAAAAGTCCGACAACTGTGGGACCATTTGACTTACAAGGAAGTGAGTAAACATCGTATTTTGTATTATGTCAAATACTGGGATCATGGCACACGTTTTAAAACGGAGGTGGCTTGCATTTTGTGGCTGACAATACTCCTTGTCCGGCAGCTTGTTGCACACCCTCATCGGTCCTCTTCCTGTGCCTGCCGGTGTAGGTGCACTATCCTATTCCCCTCACTATCCACTCGCGGGGGCCTGCGCTTGTCAGTGACGTTCCTTATTCTTGCTAAATGTTTATACAACTTTAACATTTGTTAATAATATGCTCTGCGTGGAGTATCATCCATCGCTTTTCCTTTTTAAATGGGCACTTTTAAGCGAACGCAAGAAGTAACAACGAGAACATTTTTAAACAGGCATTTCACGGGACAGCATTTCCTCGGCCAATTATATAGCTTATATAGCGAGAGCGAGTGGAAGAGGATAGTGAACCTACACCGGGAGAGCGCTATAGACCCCAATCACATGACGTCACAACTCCGCCCCCCTGACTGGAGCCGCCATATTGTCCGTCAGCTCGTCGTGTTTACACATTACCGCTACGTACATGCCTCCTATTGCGGCGTGTTTTTCTGCTCGTTAACATTAATAATCAAAATGGTGAAGGCGTGTGTGGCGGTTGGACTTGAAGTTCTACCGTATTCCGAGAGACCCGAAGAGGAGAGCGAGATGGACTGCTGCAATCCGACGAGAAAACTGGGCACCAAACGATCACCACAGACTATGTAGTAGTCATTTTTTACCTGGTAAGATGCATTTAATATATATTTAGAGGGTTTTGGGCTGACAACCACAATTAAGATCATTGCAAGGCTAATCGCCGACAACATACAGTATCAAATTCAAGATGTTTATTTCATCATTATTTTTTGAATAATATTTAGCTGGTACCAAGTGAAAGAAGCTGGCCTCGTCTACGGATCATCAGTTAAACAGGGGTGTCCAAACTTTTTGCAAAGGGGGCCAGATTTGGTGTGGTAAAAATGTGGGGGGCTACCTTGGCTGATTTAGTCTTGACCAGCTGAAGAAAATTAATGATGATATCTGAAACCACACTTTTGGACCACAACTTCTACAATAGCTGGATAAGGCAAGGCAAGGCAAGGCAAATTTATTTATATAGCACAATTCAACACAAGGCAATTCAAAGTGCTTTACATCACATGAAGATCATAAAAATCACATTTAAATCAACACAACGTAGAAACGAAGACAAAAGATCGCATTTAATCACAGAATAAAAATAAATAAATAAAATAAAAATAAAACGAAAACTACTACAAATAATAATAATTGAAATCAGCAATGGAGATAAAAACAAGAGGAATAGAAAGCAGGTAGATTGAAATATATAGACAGTTATAGATATGCAGTGCAAAACAAAAGCGTTTTTAGCCCTGATTTAAAAGAGCTAACAGTTTGTGCATACTTCAGACGTTCGGGTAACTTGTTCCAGAGGTGAGGAGCATAATAACTAAATGCTGCCTCACCCTGCTTGGTTCTTGTTCTTGGAACATGCAGAAGACCGGTTCCAGACGACCTTAGGGGTCTAGATGTCTCATAGGACTCTAACAAGTCAAGCATGTATTTTGGTCCAAGGCCATTAAGTGTTTTGTAGACGAGCAGTAGTATTTAATAGTCTATCCTTTGACTTACTGGAAGCCAGTGTAGCGATTTCAAAACTGGTGTAATGTGGTCCAGCTTCCTTGTATTTGTGAGGACTCTGGCTGCAGCATTCTGTACCAGCTGCAACTTCCTGACTGATTTTTTATCAAGACCTGTAAATATACCGTTGCAATAGTCCAATCTGCTGAAAATGAATGCATGCATAAGTTTTTCCATGTCTTGTTGAGTCAGAAGCCCCTTAATTCTGGTTATATTTTTTAGGTGGTAATAAGCGGATTTAGTGACGGACTTTAAATGGCTATCAAATTTTAGGTCTGAGTCAATAATTACGCCAAGTTTTCTGACTTGATTTGTAGCTGTAAGTGACATTGTGCTAAGTTGGCTGCTTATCTTTGACCTTTCCTTTTTTGGCCCAAAAATGATCACCTCTGTCTTCTGCACATTTAACTGGAGAAAATTCTGGCACATCCATTCATTGATTTGATGAATGCATTTGCTCAGGGTGACTAAGGGACTATAATCATGTGGGGACACAGAAATGTACAGTTGTGTGTCATCTGCATAGGCGTGATAGGAGATGTCATACTGTTCCATTATCTGAGCTAACGGAAGCATATAGATGTTAAATAAGAGTGGTCCAAGAATTGACCCTTGAGGGACTCCACACGTGAATTTGGTTCGTTCTGACTGATGGTTTCCGATTGACACAAAGAAATCCCTATCATGTAGATAGGATGTGAACCACTGAAGAATAGTGTCAGTAAGCCCTACCCACTGTTCCAATCTGCTGAGTAGTATGTTGTGATCAACCGTGTCAAATGCGGCGCTGAGATCCAATAGTAGCAGAACAGATGATTTGCCTGCATCGGTATTCCGACGAATATCATTTAGGACTTTGATAAGCACAGTCTAGGTGCTGTGTTGTGGTCGAAATCCAGACTGAAATGAGTTAAAAAGATTGTTTTGCATCATATAATTCTGGATCTGTTCGAACACAACCCTTTCGATAATTTTCCCCAGGAATGTCAGATTTGATATTGGCCTGTAATTACTAATGGTTGAGGCATCCAGATTAGGTTTTTTTAGGAGAGGTTTTATTACTGCAGTTTTTAAAGTCTGAGGAAACTCTCCTGTTTGGAGAGAAGTATTTATAATCTGAAGTATGTCTGGGGCTATGCAATGAAAAACAGTTTTGAAAAAGTTTGAAGGAAGGATGTCAAGGCAACATGTTGTGGGCTTTAATTTCGACACAATTTCTGTTAAAGTGGCATAGTCCAAGAGGCTAAACTGTCTAAGATTGACGGGGGGGACATTTTGGGAGGCATTTAGTGTAACATTTGTTAATCTGGAGTTGCACACAGTCTGTCTAATCTTTAGTACTTTGTGTGTAAAGAATGCCGCGAAATTATTACAGGACACCTCAGATGCCAATTCCTGAGGTATTGATGCTTGTGGGTTTGTCAGTTTGTCAACAACAGAAAATAGTGTGCGGGTATTGTTAGTGTTTCTACTAATGATCTCTGAAAAATATGACTGTCTAGCATTTTTCAGTTCCTGGTTGTATTTGCGAAGACTGTCTTTGTAGATATCATAAAAAACTAGGAGTTTGTTTTTTCGCCATCTGCGTTCTGCTCGTCTACAAACTTGCTTTTGTTTTATAGCTAGTATGGCATTTCTCCAGGGTGACCTCTTCTTTCTTGACAAAGATTTTGTCTTAATCGGGGCAATAGTGTCAATTACAGTCATCACACTGGAACTGAAACTATTTACAAGTTCTTCCACTGGAGCTATTGTAGGGGTTAATGGTGAGGCATAGGCCTGTGTGAATAACGCACAAGTGTTATCACTTATGTAACGCTTCCTAATCACCTCTGTTTCCCTTTTCAGAGGATGGACAGGGGTGGTCATTTTAAACATAATGCAGTAGTGATCAGACAGAGCAACATCATTCACTGTGACCTCAGAGATGTTAAGACCTTTGGATATTATTAAATCCAGTATGTGCCCTCTGTTATGTGTTGGAACTGTGACATGCTGAGATAAACCAAATGTATCCAAAATATTTAAAAGCTCTATAGCACATCCTTCTTCAGGATTATCAACATGAATGTTAAAGTCACCCACTAGAACAACACAATCAAAGTCCATGCAGACAGAAGACAGCATTTTGGTAAACTCATCAAAAAACATTGTGTTATACTTTGGTGGTCTGTAAAGTGTTACCAAGGCAGCTCTGCAAGGGCTTTTTAGCTGAATGACAATATATTCAAAGGAATCAAACTGACCACATGAAATATTTGTGCATTGGAAACTGTCCCTGATCAGACTGGCAACCCCACCTCCTTTCTTATGGGTTCTTGGCGCACTAAAGAAATTGAAGTTTATGGGGGTTGCCTCAATCAGAACTGTCGAGCTCTTATCTTTATCTAACCAAGTTTCTGTTAGGAACATCATGTCAAGGTTATGTTTGCTGATAAAATCATTAATTAAGAAAGATTTGCCAGCTAAAGATCTTATATTTAGCAGAGCCAATTGGAGATGCCAGACTGGATTCACTGGTGAGTTTTGGGAATGACATACTATGCTTAACAGGTTGGCAGAGTTGATTGAACGTTTTTTATTTCTCACCAATCTAGCCCTTTTTGTGTTGTTTATTACCACTGGGATTGTTGAGCATACAGACTGTACTCCATAGGGCCCCGGCTTTTGCTGGGACAGAACAGTCTTTGTAATGTTGTCACAGCCTGGACCCGGTGCATATCATACTGGTGTCGCAAACATGGCTTCCTCCATAGAAGGATAATACCGTGTAGTTCCAGAGTTGTAGTGCTTTGGCTTTGCCCCGAGAGAATTCCAGGGGAGGCTGGTTGGTTTGTTGCCATCTTCCCCTGGCACCTGTCGGGTGTGACAGGTACAGGGTGGAAGCGAAGACATGAACTTGAGGAGATCAAGAGACTGGTTAACCTTGCTATTTAGATCCATGGAGTCCAGACCAGGTTGACTCATTATTCCATCCAAACTAAGTCGTCGGCGGGGTGGCTTCCGGGACTGTGGGGATTTAGGCCTTGATGAGGCCTTAGCCTGACTGAGTCGGCGGAGTGGTGGCGTCTTGGAGTGTGAGGATTTGGTGCTGGATGGGGCCTTATCCTGGAGTCGGCGGCGTAGTGGCGTCTTGGAGTGTGAGGATTTGGGGCTGGATGGGGCCTTATCCTGAAGTCGGCGGCGTGTTGGCGTCTTGGAGTGTGAGGATTTGAGGCTGGATGGGGCCTCGTCAGCAGAGGATTGCACGGTCAGGTGGTTCTCCTCCTGTTGAGCTGATGGAGCCGCTTCTTGGGTCTCGTCTGAAGGAGGTCGATCACCTGCTACCAGGGTCTCCTCCCGTTGAGGCAGTGGAGCCTCAGCAGAGGGTTGGTCACAGCCTGGCAGTGCTGGCTTAGTCACTTCTCCTTCAGCGATTGTAGGCTCCATTTTTGGAGGAGACGATCCTGCGTGCTCACCAGCCTCAATGTTTATCAGATGTTTTGGGACAGCTTGCCTCCTTTCCTCGAGATAAGCAGACTGTCTGTGCCTCAAGAGATAAAACATGCTGCTGCTTAGTAACCGCACTCCTGACTTATTTAGGTGAAGGCCATCGTTTTTAAAGAGATGCCTGCGCCCTGAAAATATGTTGAAATTGTCAATGAAGTACATCGATTGTCCAGCGCATGTAGCTTTGAGCCACTTGTTGAGCATCATCACTCTGCTGAAACTTTCATCCCCCAGCCTGGGCACGGGTATGGGTCCACTGAAAAACACCTCAGTATTTAAAGTACTGACTTTGTTTATCAGTTCAGTGAAGTCTTGCTTTAAAAGTTTAAGTTTTCTTCGTCCCACTCCCTTTCAGGCATTTTGTTTTGTTTTGTTTTGTGTCTTTTTTTTTGTCTCTGTTGTTTCTTGAAAGCAAAGATCTGTATTTGTGAAGATGAATGTAACTGCCTGAAATGAAATGAAATTAAAAAAAAAAAAAAAAAAAAAGCTCTGATTTTTGCTTCGCAATATCGAGTGCTCCTGTGTGTATTATCAGAGTAGTGGCTGTTGGATGCTGAGCAGCAATGCTCAGGATACTAGCTGTGATATCAGACACAGTTGCTTTATTAAAACAACATACTTTGGTATTGTTGCTACAAAAGTGTTTTATCCCATTCACAGCAATGTCGCCCACTATCAGAGTGCGGGGCCCAGTGGGTCGCTTTCTCTGTAGCCTGTTAGCACATGCATTAGCATCGTACCTCTCTTTCGAGCTGGGTGTTCCAACTTTCCCGGGTTCAGGAGTCTCGGAGAGTGGCGTAAATCTATTTTCCAGTAGAATTCCAGCAGCTTGAGGCACTTTGCTTTGACCCTTTGTTGTTGCCTTGATCTGTGATAATTTCTTTTCTGGTGCCGGAGTAGATGACGCAGTCTTCTGCAGAGGTGGCCATTCCTTTTCATCGTAAATCTGCCAGTGCTGGGTTCTGCCAGGGTCCCGTTGAGTCTCGATGGTGTTTGTTTGCATTCTGTGGGTCCGCTCCCACTCGCTGTTTTGGGAGATCGGCAGAGTGGTTTCATTCCCAAGTTGTCCATTTACCTCCATATTCACTTCAAGCCGGTAGATTTTTGTTTCCAGTACTGCTATCTTCTGGAGCAGTTTGTGGTAATCATCCATTGACAGGGGAGGCATGTTGCTACTTAGCTTCCGTTAGCCGAATTCCTCAGTTCCAGTCGCGATAAGGCAGACTTGTGTTCCAGTAACGACAAAAAAGCACTTTAAAAGGCTCAAAAATGCTCAAAAAGCCTTTGTTTCAATATAAACAAGATTAAAAGAAAATCCCAAGACTTGCTGAGTAATTTAGAGGTGATTAAAAATGATTAAAAAGATGATTGAAGCTTGAGAAGCAGGAGCAAAGCAGAGAGACGTCTGCACAGTAGCGAAGCAGCAGGAGTGCAAGTATAGATAACTGTAAATACTGCACGGCGGACCAATATAACAGCTCAAGGATGTGGACGGTAAACTGAAACTTATCAACGGCAGGAGTCTCTACAAGAATCTTGAACACATTAAGGATTATCTACTAAAGATAACAAAGGCTATCATTGTTGCCACCATGTACACCTTAGCAATGTATCCTTTTAAGAGACTTATAAGAAAAGCATTTTGTGTCGCTACTCACACCAGCTGTGATAACACATAATCACTTTTGCCACACACATAGCCACGACAAAATGTTCCCACAGCAAACAGATGCAATAATGTCAGGGACATGACAAAGCCATAACCTTGTACGCCCTGAAATTAATCGAGCTGCCTGACTGGACGCTGAGTTACTAAACCCAGATTGTTTATTGCAGTTTTGTGGCCATCTGATGTATGTACCATGTCTGAATGTGCGTCTTTAGTTGTATGGGGGACGGGAAACTGAAAAGCATATGCTTCTTCCCGTCCGCCTTTGTCTTCTTCTTCGGTTCCTTCGGGCAAATCATATCACATTTTGTAATTGTCAATGATTGTCAATGATACCGATGATGATGACTATAAAATTATTCAAATTTACATAGAACAATATATTTAAACAAATTTTAGCAAGCCCTTCTGTGTGTCACATTTGCTTTATCTATTTATTTTTTTAAATTCATAATTTCAACAATCTCGCCTTTGTGGCGTTCTCTTTCGACACTCGGGCTCTTGCGAAATACTGCTGCTGTGAAAAAGCCAGACTAACGTTCGGGAGGTGCAAGAAGTCGATAGTTTTGACCATAATGGAGTAATTTTGCCATGTCGTACTGAATAAATGCATTTTGAATATTTCATATTGCATTTGGCACAAGACTGTTATTTCCATGACCATGCCATTTATTTAGCAATTGGGGAGAAATACTTAGATAAAAAGAATATCCTGTAAAAATATTGGAGTAGAGAGATTGAAACAATGACATTTTGCTGCTCTCTTCATCGCATTTTCCTCGTTCTGAATAAATCCCCCTGAATGGGCTGAATTCTCAATCAGATGAAATTGTGACCCAGCCGACGTCATCCTCCAGCTGGGGACGCTAGAGCGCTATGATGACAGGCAGGGTTAAACGGCAGATTAAACGACTAATTTCTCGTCATCTGCGCTTTGCCAAATTGTTGTATATCTTCGAAAAGTCTCAAAATATGATTATAAGTCACATAATAATGCTATTTAAGATTTTTTTTATGCTGTCACAGGCACTTTAATGTCTGTGCATTAGGCTAATGCTACCAGCGAGCATCCTCTTAAACCCTCGGACAACTCTTTTACATATAGTTCGTGGCGTCCAGGTGGGTATAAATAATTGAAAACAATGTACTGTTTCCCCACTGAGTGTATATCATTACCAAGTTGGCGTTGTCCTTGTAGACACTGCAATATGTGCTCGAGTGTTAATGTTCAAGTGAAATAGTTGGAAACTTTTATTTATTTATACTCGGTGTAAAATTTTAAATTTTACAGGCGAAAATATTTTGTTGAAACGTTGACTAAAACTAGACCAAATTAATCTTGAATTTTCATCAACAAAAACTAGATGAAGACAAACACATTTAGAGATGACTAAAATATGATAAGGACTAATAAGTATTATCATCCAAAAGACTTAACTTAAATGGGCTGCCAAAAACAACACTGCAATGTTCAAAGATCTTTTTTAAAATCAGATTTAATTTCTTTTTCTCCCAAACTATCCACACGCTCCATTCCTCTAGTGTATGAAAGCCCTGCGTTTCAAAAACCCTGCCACATTGGCTGCGCCATTCCTCCAAAAAAAAATCACACGTCTTACAAGAAAAGCAAGACCCTTTCAAGTGGAGCGGACAACTTCCTGCTGCCTCTCCTCATGTGATTGATTGACAAACAACAAGGCGAAAGCTGACAGCAGCGGCTCACAGAGACAACTCGTCAATGGCGAGGTGGCTCGCCTCATATGTCACCGCTGGGTCGGGAAGCCAATTTTCACAAGGTAGAGTTTGGACTTAAACCATCACATTAAGTGGTGAGAATGCATCGAAAGGTTAGCTGAGAGTCTGTGTGTGTTTGGCTCACCCAGTGGGAAGCTGATCTGATCACACATGCCCAGTAGCTGGCCAAAGAACACTTTGTTTTCCCTGGGCAACAGACCCAGCTCGTTCATTCTGATGGTTAGATAGGGGAAAAAAATGAACAATCACGAGTATTGGCATGAGCAGAAGTGAAAATGTACCTCCGTAACGTGTGTTTCACTGTGTCCTCATTATGAGACGCGACCATAACGTTGGCATTTTTGTTGAGGGCAATCTCATCTAGTACGAAATCCAAACATCTGGATATAGACAAACACAAAAATGTTAAATAAGTTTTAAAATTGAAAAGAAAAATAATTAACATATACAGTACATAAACACACAAGTAAATATTTTCTGTAATTATGACATTTTTAGGTTTTATTATGCAAACATTGTTGTTGAAAAGTTAGTCTTATACTCACCTGTGGTACATTTCATTAGTAGACTCATAGTCAGGGTTGATGGGGTCCTCATAGTCAAATTCCAATGCCCTTTCCCGCTCTTGGTGCATGTAAGCCCCTCGCACCAATTTGGCAGCAAAGTGCCAGCCCTCGCGTCGAGACAACTCAACAGCCAAAGTTATGTTGTCAAAAGCGTCCTGTGCACAAACGTTGATGGTGACCAAAACAAAACCTCACAGCATAGTGTTATAAGGTCTTAAAGTGCCCGTGACACAAAAAAGCATGTTTATTTCTTTTACACGCAGTATTTTATGCTCCTGAATGAAATGGACCGCTTGGATGTGTGTGAAAGCGATCAATATATTTATTACTTTTTTTTAATCCCGAGCCATGAATATGAGTGACTTCCGGCTCGAGCCTCAGGTTGAGGAAGAAGGTGAATGTGACATCAACCGAGTAACTGTGTCACTATACAGCCAACACTGTAGCATGCTGATAAGATAATTATTAAATGGTTATTAAATTGTATTGTATTGATTGCTATAATAGTATGTTCCATAATTGATTGCAGTAAACAGACATTTCAGTGATTCATAGCTATAGACATGTTTGTGTTTGAATCTGCCTTGTTATTTTAACCGGTTTAACCCGGCCCAGTTTCACCATCAAGGACAAGACAGTTTTTAACATTTAAGAAATCATATTGTTGCAATTTATTACTTGCCAAATGCTATTGCTTCATGAAATGCATTCGATGTGATAGTTATTGAGATGTTTACTGTATTTTTCGGACTACAAGTCGCACCTGAGTATAAGTCGCACCAGCCATAAAATGCCAAACGAAGAGGAAAAAAAAACATAAAAGTCGCACCGGAGTATAAGTCGCATTTTGGGGGGAAATTAAAATCCAACACATACAACAGATATGTCATCTTGAAAGGCAATTTAATATAAAAATACAATAGAGAACAACATGCTGAATAAGTGTACAGTGTACAGTGCATGAACAACGAAATGCGAATATACTGTCCTCACCAGGACGCTACCACTCGGTCCTGGCTATACAGCGAGCTAAACTCCCAAATGACGACGCTGGAAGTCCGTATAATTTGCTGAATCAATTTCGTCCTCAATACCGAACAGGTTCGCATCAACGTAAATAAATGATAATTAGGTGCTACTACAGCAATGACACAAACGGTTAGTATGCGTTCGCTAGCATTAGCACATCGTTCAAACAACCACACAACTGGCTCTAAATGTCCGATCGCGGGTGGAAAATACACAATAACAACAGAAAAGATGATTCACACAGGCGTTGCATTTGTAGAGATATTTTACAAGCATAAACAATGAACGTAGGTTCGCAGCCGTGTCTCTCCCTCTCTCTCTTTCTCGCCCACTCACTCAGAGACACCGCGTAGCTATCCGTCTTCTTCTGGCGTGTGAGCGCTCTTCTTCGCATAAACAAGTGCGAGTGCGCCCCCACGTGGGCGTGAAAGCGCCACAAACTAAAAGCATGCATTTCAATATAAAAAAGTCAATAATACAATTGAACACACATTGCCAAAGGCAGAACGCAAATGTGGCCATAGCTATTCAGAGTTATTCAGATAACTATAGCATAAAGACCATGCTAACAAGTTTACCAAACCATCAGTGTCACTCCAAAACACCAAAATAACATGTGAAATGATATCATAATGTGTTAATAATTTCACACATAAATTGCTCCGGAGTATAAATCGCACCCCCAGCCAAACTATGAAAAAAACTGCGACTTATAGTCCGAACAATACGGTATAATATAATTGCTCTAATCAGTAGCTGCTTGCAATGAAGAAGTGCTTTGCTGCTTGCAAAGAAGAAATGCTTTGCTTATAAGAGGGAATGTTTTTCTTTAAGAAGCCTTGAAGACTCTTGCCTTCCCAAAGGCAAGAGGCAACAACAAGACAGTTTTTGCTTTGCTTGAATGTGCTGACACTCATGTATTAATCCCACCTACATGCATACACATAGCCAACCAAATTCATAGCGGTGTCGCCCGCTTTGCTCCCCATCCCTTTAGGGGTGGCATCGCTCTTGTTACTAGGGCCGTCCTGAATAAAAAGAAAGGGGAAGGAGGTGTTTTTTAGAACGATGGCTGAAGCTAATTAGCTTCCTCTTTCTCATTGCAAGCTTTTCAACCAAATTGAGTGCCTTCTCTCCTTATTTGGGGTAATATTATCAATGTCTACCTAAGGACACATGCAGAAGGACTGCGGATTCTACTACGGCTCAGCTGATTTTGCAGATTAAATTTGTTTATTTTTTGTGTCACGCGAGCCCAATGTGCTGCAGGCTTTTGTTGTTACACCAGGGAGAGTGGTGTGAGGCTTTTTGGATTTTCATAAGATCCTTGTTCGCCGCAATAGGCAAAACAAGTCCGACAACCGAGGAACCATTGGTCGGACAACGAAGTAAGTAAGCTTCGTGTTTTATATTATGTCACATACTGGGATCATAGCAAATGTTTCAGTAAGGAGGTGGCTTGCATTTTGTGGGTGACAATACTCAATACTCCCTTTCCACCAAGAAGGCTTGTCGCACACCATGGTCGCCGGCCAATTAAGGCGTGGCCGCCCATAGAGCGCTTTCCTCAGTTTGCACCCGAGCAGCCCGCCACTCCGACACCGGCCGGTTTGTCCACGGAAAATGTGCTATTTTCGGGGTTCATTCCCCAGCGACGAGTACTCCCTGCCTGCCGGGGCCGCAGCAGAACGACGAGCCTTAACTTGCTCGCCGTCGGGGGCTGGCCGATCCGGCCCCCTGGGTCCTCTTCGCGTATACCGAGAATTCGCTATTTTAGGCTTGGGCTCGGGGAGCCCCCCGCTCTCGTCTCCTTCTCGATTATGTCCATTTTTGTGTTACACATGTATGTTTACGATGTAACTTGTTTCTTTAGCACCCTTGGATAACATTGAAAGTCCAACTGAATGTAAAAGAGGGCTTATTCGACACCACAATAGCTTCGGGAGCAAATTATCATAAGGGTGCAAAATTTGGAAGAACACCGGCGACAAGCACTGCCTGCCTGCCTGCCGGGGCCGCAGCAGAATGACGAGCTGAAACTTGCTCGCCACCGGGGGCTGGCCGATAGGTGAAGACAATCAGCCCACCGCTGTGTGTGACATGAGTCCGGGTAGTTTTGAGTGATTTTTCGTTTTCGAAAGGCGAGAAAGCCGCTCGGTTCAGGTTAGCATGTCGCCGAGCTGTCACACCTCCTGTTTTGTTTACGCTCTCTCCGTCTCCGAAGCCGATAAAGGCTGGACTAACTCCGGTGGCATAAAATACTGTTCGGGATGCTTAAGAAGTCTGTAGTTTTGAACATTATTTAGTAATTTTGCCCTGTCGTACTGATAAAATGCATTTGTAATATTTCATATACCATTTAGCACACGAATGTTATTTGTCATGACAATACCATTTATTTAGCAATTGGTGAAAAATACTTAGATACAAAGAACATCCAATAAAAATATTGGAGGAGAGATATTAAAACAATGATGACATTTTGCTGCTCTTTGTCACATTTTCCTCGTTCTGAATCTTCCCCTTCAATGGGCTGAATTCTAAATCAGCAGAAATTGTTACTCTGCTAACGTCATCACCCAGCTGAGGATGCGAGAGCGCTATAATGACAGGCGGGGCGAAATGGCAGATTAAAAGACGAATTTCCCATCATCTGCGCTTTGCCAAATTGTTGTATTTAGTCGAATAGTCTCAAAATATGATTTTGATTCACATAATAATGC
Organism: Corythoichthys intestinalis; assembly: GCF_030265065.1. Taxonomy (NCBI): domain Eukaryota; kingdom Metazoa; phylum Chordata; class Actinopteri; order Syngnathiformes; family Syngnathidae; genus Corythoichthys; species Corythoichthys intestinalis. The sequence goes on along the minus strand of NC_080397.1, from coordinate 7,202,276 downwards.
TATTTAAGACTTTTTTTATCCTGTCACAGGCAGTTTAAGGACTGCCACAACAGTGCAGCAGACTTAAGAGGCAAATGCTAACCCTTTAGCATGGCGAAACGAACGGGCAGTGACGCTACACTCATCTAGCTAAAGTAAAAAAGAAATGTGCTTCTTTTAGGATAGAATGGCTGTCAGAGTATTTGGAAATGGAAGCAAAAGCGGTGAAAATGGATGAGATTTTTTTTCTTTTTTTAAACTCCTGTAAAGCTGCTTCGACATGGAAAGTAGGAATCTTGAGTGTCCTTATTGTCTGAACAGTTTTAATGTGGGAGTTTGATATACTCCCATTCTGGTTGTTCATTATGTTTTATTCATTAACTCACTCATGCCACAACTTGACCCTACCCAGGCCAAAGCAGGACTCTTCCTATGGTTAAAGCAGGACTTTCACACATATAACATTGTATACATCTCATGAACAACAAGGTTTTTGTCTTTTTCATTTTAAGTAGGCCAAATCATTTATATTAAATCAATAAAAGTAAACTAATGAAATTTGCTGCTGTAATTCCATTCTTTTAATAAGCCATGTAACTTGCTATGATCCAAGGTTTTGAACAGGCATGATACTTGTGTGTGGCCACAGTGTACACATATGATGTTGCTCACAGTGGTCCTAAGTGTGCTCAGGGCGCTTGCGTGCTTGCTCAGACACATGGAAAATTAGAGGGAACATTGCCCGCGACCCACGTGAAGATAAGCGGCACAGAAGATTAATGAATCAATGAATACAAAATGAAACAAATAAAGTAAAGAGTATTTACTATATAAAGGATGTGGATAATTTGGGGGTCAACAGTGTCTCTAAATGACTAAATGACTGAAATAGTTGTTGGTTAATTGTGGCCACAAAAGAGTTAATTGTTGCTTTCTGACCTTCAAGTAGCATTGGTAGGTGTTAAAGATGACGGGCTTGTCCTTGTTGTAAACTTTCTGCATTTCTAGTGTTAGTCTGCTGATGGCCGGCTGCATGTAGGTTTGTTCTGCATCCACCATTAAGCGGACGCCATTCTTTACAGCGTGCTGTAGAAAAAAAATAAGAACATCAATGCTTGTCGCCACTGTTAATTACACTCTGAGAAATTACCTTTGCTAAAACATCCATGCGCTGCAGAATTCTCTTCATTTGTCCTTCATCCTCTTCAGTGAAGTCTTTCAGCAGAGGCTCCAGTTCACCAAGCTGAGCAAACAAGTGAAAAGACTATTGGATACTAATGACCCCTAATGGAATGACCAGAGTAAATAATTGAACAAATCATTGGCTAACAGGAAGTGTGATTTGATTATATAATGACTGCCACCAAGCACAAAGGCAAAAGCTTTTGTTTACTAATCAGTTTGTCAGGACCTGTGTAACCATTTTTTACCAAACTTTAGGGCAAGATTCTAGTGAAAGATTCTAGTCTCCCAAGCCACATTTTTAGCTCATCATCGTAACGTCATCGTCATGAAAAAATTGTTCATCGACAAACTGAGTACAAGTTACAAATATGCTCTTCAGGGTTATGTTTCAATTTTAAAAAACTTTAATAAAAAGAAATTTCTCTGATCCGTCCGATCAATTCCGAGCAGCCCTGTTCAAATGCATTGGACGTCTTTCGCCGACAATGGCACTGAAACAGCTAGCCCTCCGAGTTTAAAAATCACCTGACTTTTAAATCCTGCAATTCAGCTTGACTGACCTGAACATTTGGAACAACAAGTAGTTCCCCTAAGTTTGCTCTGTCACTGAAGATGCTTTCCCACCCGATGAGGTCGATAGTCCTGTCAAAACAGCAGGTCCGGTATATCACTGGTTAACAAGAATTCTTTAATTCCTGCAAAAGCGGATGTTCAGAATTTTTGACATTTGGCTTAATCTTCGAGTTACCAGGGGTTTAATCTGTGAAGTTGACTTTAACAAATTATGTGCAGTTTGTTAGTTATTTATTAGTTTCAGGACTCTGGAGCGGCTAAGCTAGTGCGAGTCAATGTCCTGTCTTAGCATGCCAATAAAAAATGATATTAACAGATCTAACATAGTCAAATAAATTCAAAATGCAGATCATTTCAAATATCCATGCGGCCAAAACAATGTCACATCAAACTGCCATCTGACGATTTTTTAAGATGCGTAATGTTACTACATTAGAGAGAAGTGCTTCGGCCACTCATGCTCACTCTGCATTCGAGAAAGGTGGGAAGTCGGACTTAATCCCAATTGGATAGTAACACTTGCGACCTCAAAGCGTCCAAGCGAATGTAACAGCAAGATGGCTATTTGCGACAAGTTGTTTTTTATTTTGGCCATCAAAAGAAATGTTGACCCCCAGCAAACCTGCCTCCTCGTAAGCGATCAAATAGTGGAGGAAAAACGATGGCTGAGATAAATAGTAAACACTGAAAACTGCCTTTTTTAGTTTTACAATTGACGGTCTGCTTTTCGACAAGCAGTGTCATTTTGTCCAGTGACGTCAGACTGAAGCAACTCATGAAGTCGGGGTACTTTTTTTCCTGACTTCGCGACTCGGGCCTCCCAGTTCAAGTGGCGTTCCAATGATATTTTTCCTGATTGGAGGTTGGAATACTGCCGACTTCCCACCTCCCTCAAATGCAGCATCAGTCTACTGAGTCTTGACTGAAGAACGGCAACATGGTGAAATGTGAAGTTAAAGGCTTTGGAAAAAGAAGAAACGGGCAAAGGAAAGTTTCTACATATTCCCTATGAAGAACGAGGAACAATATAAACTATGGTCACTTGCTGCTGTCTACGACATAAACAAACCGGTGGAAAAAATATCACTCCGCTCTGCAGCATGTTCCCTGCAGAGCTGCTGGATTATAAATGTTGCTGTTTATACTACAGTTATTGACATCCAATGGTGAGGGAACAGTACCTTTTCTCGTATTTACTGTTTGACTGTTTGTATTACTTTAATACACTCAATATTAAATAAAGAGCATTTATATCATAGTTTAAGGAAAACAGGCAGAATATATTTGACATAGGGCATAAGAGATACATGACGCCTTCTGATCACAGAAGCCCAACGTGTGCTTCATGCAACTGACTGAGCAAGATTGACGCCGACGACGCAAGACATCTACAAGCTCACGTCTGCACCACCAACTCCCGCAATCAGTTCTTTCGGACAGTCCAGAACATCTTCTCATGTCATCTTGTCAACATCTGATTAGAAGGAACCCGCGACCAAGAAGGGAACACTCAGCACTTATGCGGCGCTCAGGTGGCAAAATCCACAACCTTCATTGCCCTGACAACTGTAACTCCCGAATCCTCCTGTCCAATCCACAAACAGACAATAATACTAAACAAGGCCCAAACACACCCTTCTTCCTGCCCACAGCCCGCCCCCCGAGAGCCTTCAAAAAGACTGAATGTTTCACTAATCGTTGTAATATTTCTCGGAAATCTTTTGTTGACTTGTGGTATGGTCACCCTGGTTCCAGTCTGCCTCCTCGCCTGGGTCTGTTGCTGTTTTGCCTTGCCTTATGATCGCTGTCGACCTGAATAAATTGTCAACTTGTGTTTCGAAGCCTTTTACCAGCTTTCAAAATGGAGTCAGTACAAGGGGTTAAGACTACGGTGAACGCGCAGAGTTTAGCCTCTTGGCCGGTTGTCGGGGTTTCGCCGGCCCGGGTCATTGGAGCTGCGCCAGCGCGGGTCCAACCGTTTGGCTGCCGTGATTCCGGCAATCCGGCTAAAAGGTCAGATTCCTCCATTGGAGCCCGCTAACTCGAAGATTAAGCCTAATGTCAAAAATTCTGAACTTCACCTTTAAAATGCCAACTTTCAAAAACTCATACTCACCCTGAATCTTTGTCACTCTGTGTAGTTAACACATTGTAGAAGTCATCTTTTGCACCCACACTGCTTAAAAATTCCTTCAAGGACACGTTAGCATTAAAAGTACTCTACTAACAGAGCAAATATTGTGTGTAGGAAAGATGAAAATAAGGAGAAGCAAGTCACCTGAATCTGCAAAACATCCAACTTTTTCTCCAAATCATCTATTCCATCTTGACCCTGCCTGGATGCCAGAAAGTTGAAAAATCGCCGCCATTTTACCAGAACCGCAGACAAGTGCAGCTTGAAGAACAAACGGAACAGTCAGCACATTGCTATAACAAGACAGGTGATTATTTTGACACATTGATGTCCTTGAGCTAAAACAACTCACCAGAAACTGAGGTCGGCCCAGAGCGGTCATTTTGATGGCAGAGAAGCCGTCCATTGAACTCCCGCCTAATGTAGATAGCGGATAGACTTCATTTTATATTGTTCATTTTTTTTAAACAGTTACACAAGGTTTCTTACCAGATGCTTGGATACATTTGATGAATGTTTCCATATGTTGGTCGCATTTACTCTCGTCTGCGTAGAAATATGCTTGGGGTCCACCAAGCGTGTCTTTATTGTGCTCACCTGACAGTGACAAAAGTTCACACCATTAGGCACACCAACACAATTTATAATAAACAAGTATAGAGATAAAATTTAACAACTTGCAGAATGTTCGCGATACAGTCCATGATTTTTATTGAACATCATTTAAAAACAGGCGTACCTACAGTATAATAAAACAGTTTGACTGACCTTTCTCAGCACTGGATTCACTTGAGCTAAATAAGAAGAAACAAGTGTAAAGGAACAACTTACACAAATAGAATTTTAAAGGAAAAGACAACATCAATTATAAACAATATTCAAGTAAAAGATGCTTTCTTAAAGTATTTAAGGATGCATATATTGTGAATTTCTTTGACCTCTGATAATGGAGGGATTAATGTTATATCAGCCGGCCGATATAGCGGGCCAATATATGGACTTTTTTACAAGATCAGCCATCGGCCAATATTTAGCCGATATACCGTATTGGCATGAATATTAGACGGTGTTTTTTGCATTGAAATAACAAAAAACTATATATTAAAAAAAGAGGGGGTCGTCTTACATTCGCGTTCTAGACATTATACCCATTCACGACGCTAGATGACGCCAGATATCTTTGAAGCGATGTTCTGTCATGACAGATCTCAGCTACTCTTTTTAGTTTAACCAGTTTGCATTTTTATTGCAATGTTTTTCCTTATACAGATTTGTTTCAAGACTACAGTTAAAGTTAGACTTGACTCTGATGGTTAATGCAGTTATTGCAATTTTGTTGTTTTATCACAATAGATTGGTTTATTAACATTTCAAAGACCAGAAGCCATTCATTTACGAATGTGATTGCACTTTAGTTTACATATTTAAATGTTCAGACATTAAGATTTGAATGAGGCAAAATAACATGCTTGTACTCTCAAATACATTGTTCTAATCCTTTGTTTAGGATGTGCTGTCATTATTTTCTGTATAAAAATTAATTTGGTGTTCAAAAAGTCTTTTTTCAAACTTGAGTCTTGAAAAAGAGGGGGTCGTCTTATAACAAGTTCCTTCTTATGTTCGGGCCAATACGCTAATAAGATAACTTATGATTTTGATTTTGATGATGATGATGACAATTTGTTGATGATGATGATGACAATGACAATAAATTCAAAAAAAAAAAAAAAAACTGTTATGCTCACTGTGTTGGTGAAGTTCTTTGTTAATTGTGATTTTGCACCATCTAGTGGCAAGTAAGTATCCTTACATGGACACTCTTATTCGGATTAAAAACCGAGTTGGATTTAAGGCTACAGCTATCGATTATTCAAGTAATCAATTAATCTATCAATTAGTTAGTTCGAATACTCGAGTAATCTGATATGGAACATTTAATGCATTGCAGAGTAAATTTTAGGAGGCTTGCTAAGATTGCATTTAAAAAGAGCATTAAATGCAAAGACAAAATAACATTCCTGAGTGTTTCTTCAAACTATGCAGAATTGCACTTTAATTTCACATGAGCAATAAATGCATTTTAAAATAAATTAAAATACCTGCGCTCAGCCTCAAACGGTATTAAAAAAAATAATAATAGATGAGGATAGAAGTACAACAAAATAACAACTGGCTAACTTGCATAGCAAAAGTCCGCTAGCTTAAATGCTAGAAAATGTTAACTTTTCTGTTTTTACAATGCTCTTAACAAATCGTTCAAGCACATAGTCCCACAAAAAAAAAACTGCTAAATATGCGTACCTCTTTGCTAAATTACGAATGCATAAACAATCATATGAGCTCAAACAAAAACATTTTGAGCTAACAACTACGAACAACCTTATGTTGGTCTTAAAAGGGAGCAGCTGGATCCAGCCATGTTACATTAGTTATGTCATATTCACTGTTGCCACTAGAGGGCAGTTTATCCACCCAAGTCAATAAAACTAAATGCCAACACTTTCAAAACAAACCATTACAATGCCACTCTAATTAAAGTCCTCGAAGCAGTAAAATTTGATTCGAAGCTTTTTTGTAATCGAATTATGTTGTTTAATCGCTGCAGCTCTAGCCCGATTAAAAATGCTTCATGTACATGGCTCATTCTGAATATTCTAACTCGATCCAGCTCATTGGGATCAAGATTCTATTCCGAACGAGACGGGTGGTTTATGCCGATTGATAACCCAATTGGTGCGGATGAAAAAAACTTTATTCCAAAATTTTGGAACAAACTGGCCTTATCTGTGATGACAGTATATGATTTTCTGTTATTCCCAGAAGCTAGTAAAAGCAGAGCGAGCGGAAAACTGGGTAGGCACAACTTCCACAAGTTTACACTGATCTGTATATGTGACGAACACATTGCTGGAGCTTTAAAATGTTGAAATTGAAAAACTTGATGGTGGAAAATGGGGAAATATACATGAAATAACGCTAAAGTTTAATGTCTCAATCAGAGGTTGCGCTAGACATTTTCGTTGTCTGTCATTTTGACTGACAGGGTCATAAAAATCCGGTCATAGTCTATTTTTACCCATCACTTAAATTTTTAAAATGATAATGATGACATATTCAATAGTATTTAGTTTTCATTCATTTTTAATTAATATTGTAACGCTTGCTTGGCGGTGAAAAATTAGACACGGAAGTCGTGGTATTTTTCTCCCTTTTTACTCTGCTTACCGCCAACAACTCCGCCCCCAAAGAAAAGGAGGCAACGATATAGACCCCAATCACCAACGTCACACAATGATCTTAATTGTGGTTGTCAGCCCAAAATCTTCTAAATATATATTAAATGCATCTTACCAGATATAAAAAGACTACTACATAGTCTGTGGTGATCGTTTGGTGCCCAGATTTCTTGTCGAATTACAGCAGTCCATCTCGCTCTCATCTTCGCGTCTCTCAGAATACGGTAGAACTTCAAGTCTCTCCGGCTATCTTCTCTGTTACAGCAACCAACCTCCACACACGCCTTCACCATTTTGATTATTAATATTAACGAGCAGAAAAACACGCCGTAATAGGAGGCATGTACGTAGCGGTAATGTATAAACATGACGGGCTGACACACAATATGGCGGCTCCGGTCAGGGGGGCGGAGTTGTGACGTCATGTGATGAACCTCGCGTTGATGTGTCAATCACGGTGCCGCCGCCAGACCCCGGTTACACTACAATATTCTGACAGAATAGCCAACGACGTCATGCATTAAGAGAGACAATAGCCAATTAATATGCTAACTCGCCACCCTGTAGTCTGGGGTGTGAATTGCAACCTGTCAAAATGACTGACGGACTTCAGTTTTTTCCGTCACCGTTTTAAAAAACCGGTCAACGACGGAAAATTTCCGGTTAACGCGACCCCTGGTCTCAATGGACAGAACGATATTTTGTTGACACAGAAGTCAGTAGGGCTTCCGCTTCTTCTACTATTTTTTTTTGGTATATTTGGTCAAGCTGCCTTCACACGCTTTGGGAAAGATGAAACCTACCACACTGGTAATTACGACTACATCCTGTTCATGTGCTTTTGTTGTCGTAGCAAAAAAACATAGCAGATATGGACTTCATTTTCATTTGTTCCGTAGTAAAAAAAAAAAAAAAAAAAAAAAGACATTTTTAGACCTATTAATTCATCTACAAAAACAAAAAGAGAACGCATCAAAATACAAACGGTAAGCTTTTGTTAAACTATTCTACCGATAACTTGGTTAAAAAAAAAGATTTTTTTAAATGTGTACATTTCATTATTACGCTGGCGTCAAAAAAATGTGTAAACTGACGAGAAATCTTCTTTACTAAATTAGCTTCTTACCGAAATTAAGTCGGTAAGTAAATTAAATACACCACATGAACACGGTATCAATCCGTGCATGTCAAAATAATTTGTTCCCACTGACGTTATGATGCATGAACACACAGGACCTAATCCGATCAATATTTTCAGTGTCCATGAACACAGTGCATCTGATCATAATTTTAATACAAACGCTCATTGGATTAAAGAAATTTTGTCTGTTTAAACATACCCAGTATTAAAAAAAGTACCAGAGAAAATAATTTACCAGTACTTCTAATATATACATTTATATAATGTGTTTCAATTGTCTTTCATGATCAACGTGCTTAAAAAAAAGAAAGTATACAGTGGTACCCCATCATACGATCGCTTCGACACACGATCTTTTCGACATCCGACGTAAAATTTGTATTGCTATTTGTTTCTACATCCGACGACATGCTTGAAATATGATAATTTATTACAACATTGCAGTTTCTTGGTTTTCCCGCAAGGCTGACGCACAGCGGTTTTTCTTGTGAGACAAATCAACATGGGTTCCAAGAATGTTAGTGCAGTTGGTGAAAAAAGGAAAAAGCTGACGCTTACCATTGAAATGAAGATGGAAATGATAGACGAATATAAGCGTGGTGTGCACGTCCGTGAACTGGCTCAACAAAACAGCTGCAGAATGTCTACGATCTTGACGGTCCTCCTAAGACCTCCGTTCGCTCGTCTTTATAAGTTAAGGTGACAATTATTATTATTGTAACCTCGCCAAAGGAATCGCCAGCTTCATCAGGTTATTAATCATTTATTTCAGAACTTGTGCAACACAACACGCCAACTGTCCGCCACAGCTGTTGCCAACAACAAGAGAACATTAAAAGACAAAATAAAAACTCTAATGCACCTCTCGCTCTCTGTCACGTCAGTCATGTGGTGCGTTCAGGTACACCACGACAAACACATCTGCCACATTAGAACCTGATTCGTTACATTATTACAGGTATTATTATTATTATTATTATTATTATTACGGTGAAGATCTGCAAACATTTTTTCACATCACTCTCCTGCTCCGTCACTAGACAAGGAGTGCTAGCTGTCACTAGCTAACTTGACACATGTAAGCTACACCTCTCATCCCGTTTTGTGAAATATCGACAGGGTTATCCTTCTCATCAATATTACGTTCAGGTTCAAATTTGAAGGGCAGAACCGACCACATGTTTATGTAGTTCACGAGTCACACTGTTGAAGTTCGGCAGCGAGCCCATGTGACGTCGCCGCCCTGTGACGTTAACAACGATAATGGCGACGTACAAGTTAAAATAATTTTACAAATTTTATTAAAACGAAAATATTAAGAGGGTTTTAATATCAAATTAGTATAACTCGTACGAGCATTTATATTCTCAGAACTATATGTCTTTCTATCCTTGGATCCCTTTAAACGATGATTGACAGATGCAGCGGTGTGAAGTCCGCGCTCCTCTGGCAACATCAAAGAAAACCAGCTGTCAACATCGTTAACTTTAATAAGCAAGTGCCGAAGTGACTGAGGAACAAAGAGCTGAGAGAGGGAGGGAGGCTATGCGGAGATCATGAAGTTTTTGGATTAAAAATTTAAAAAACTATCGCACGTCCTTTCGATGGGACTATCTCGCATGCCCACATCGCGATGGCGATGTTTAAATGATATATCGTTCAGGCTTAACTAGGACGGATAATTTTTTTTTGCCTTTTACGTCGGTCAATATTTCATACCTGTCCGTACTATGTTTAAGGTGCCTTTATGAATGCCACGCTCCTGCAAAGAACGCCTGCATGTGCGCAAACTACGCTTGGGCAAAAAGGAGCAGTCTCGTGTGTGAAGTCATCGTGCGCGCGGGTCACCTCTAAACCGGAAGATTATAATTTTTTGGCATTGTTCGATGTCTTCTCAGGACATTCAAGTGTAGAATTTACAAGTTCTTTCAGTTGTAAAAAGAGGAGCAGGAGAGTCGCGTCCTCTGTACCATTCCCCTACATTGTTTACGATGCTGTAATGCCACACAAAAAAAGGGTGCAAAAAAAATTGGCAATGGCACGATCCATGACGCCACTTCCATTGGCTCTGATTTTTACCAAGTAGCTGGCAGCTACATTAGACCAGGTATCCAGTGTTTAAGAAATCAGCTAGCTCTCTAGCCCGTGTAATAAAATATTCGGACAAGAGGTACATTAGTGTAGCCGACATGCCGTATAGTATAATAAATTGAACGTTTAAGGCCATTATCTGTCGTAGTGTAGACTTAGCCTTAGACATCAGCAATCGGCTGATTTTCTTTTATCGGCGTCTGCCTTTGAAAATATCACATAGGTCGACCTCTAATTTTGTCAGTTATACCCGGGCACATACACACTGATAAGACTCGAGCATAGGTACATGTGATAATGGATGTAAATGACATCACGATGACGGGTGGGGAATCTCATTTGATTGGTTAAAACAGTAACTACCAGCATTGAAAAATGTCTACCCCCATATCGGGTGGCCGCTTCCTCGAATAACTGGCTTATATTAATATTTATTCTTTGTTTTTCGGTTGATTAAAAAATATCTTTTCTACTGAAATGCACATGATATACTGTACAGTAGCTGTTGTATTTCCCTTTAAATCATAAACTAAGACAAAATGAATAATTTCAAAGAGTTTTCCACATTTTAATGTGACATATTGCCTGTATTACTTATTTTAATAGAACTTGTGAACTTTGGAGTTGTGTAAGGTGGGTATTGACTACCATTTAACATAAGTTTGAGTGTGATTGGTTAAATCTATACACAGTCATATCTATAATTATAAGAAGGATTATGCGATTCTGCAACCAGATTATCGCAGTTGCTTATTTTAACTTATTACTAAGAATGAGACAGTCATGTATTCTTTCATAATTAAGTCTTACATCGTATGTGTCACATTGAATGTTTAAAAAGTTGAAGCAAAAAAGCTGAGCAGTCCACTCAACATTAATTCAGTTGCTTCAACAATCAATTCAACATTATGATAATGTGTAACACATGACATGTTGAGAGAGCGCATGCAAGTCATGGTAAAGAGTTCATTGAGCCGCCTCATGTTATTAATAATGTATGGCAAGTTTGAACTTTAAATCAGCTGTCAGCATACGTCAGCATCACTTAAACAGTTCTACTGACGCACTGCGAGCTTTCTTTGATTCTGACCTTCATTAAACTGAGCATCTTTGAAAAGTAAAAGGTCAGTGTTATTATTAGCGTTAACCTGACAAGTCCATTTGTCTAGTTGGGTGTCAATGTTATTAGGAAATGAATCATGTCGATGACTGACTTCAGAGCTCTCCGAATGCTGTTGCTGTCTAGATTGAGGTCAAACACGATTTTACATGAGCTCACTTACATCAGCTGCACGCTCACTCATCATGTGACAAAATTCTTAAGAAGTAATGAATTATTTTAGCAGCCAATCACAGGGGAGATATAGTTGGTTTATATTTTGGGCATTGAGGTGGGAAATACTTACATAATTTACATGTGGTAACTGTGAGGATTAGCGCCATTGCAACAACAAAGGTCACAATGGTTGTGTTTAATATTACATAACAATCAATGTCGCAGTTTGATAACCCGTCAAACAATTAGTGTTTTAACACAAATGGTGGAGCATCACCAATAGACAAAATATAACTATACTAATAGGAGTATTTTTTATGTTTGTCAGAAATGACTAATGTTAGTTATCTTACTGTCAGTTGTGAAACTCTAGTATTTACAGTGGTGGCCAAAAGTATTGGCACGGTTTGGCACCCCTGCATTTCTGTCAGATAATGTTCAATTTCTCCCAGAAAATGATTACAATTACAAATGCTTTGGTAATAATATCTTCATTTATTTTGCTAGCAATGAAAAAACACAAAAGAGAATGGGGAAAAAAATTAAATCATTAGCATTTTACACAAAACTCCTAAAATGGGCCGGACAAAACTATTTGCACCTTTTGAAAAGTTGTGTGATGCTTCTCTAATTTGAGTAAATAACAGCACCTGTTAGTTAACTGTGGCACATAACAGGTGGTGGCAATAACTAAATCACACTTGCAGCCATTTAAAATGGATTCAAGTTGACTCAACCTCTGTCCTGTGTCCTTGTATGCACCACATTAAGCATGGAGAAAAGAAAGAAGACCAAAGAATTGTCTGAGGACTTAAGAAGCAAAATTGTGAGGAAGCATGGGCAATCTCAAGGGTACAAGTCCATCTCCACAGACCTGAATGTTCCTGTGTCTACCGTGCACCACATCATCAATAAGTGTAAAGCCCATGGCACTGTGGCTAACCTCCCTAGATGTGGACGGAAAAGAGAAATTGACGAGAGATTTCAACGAAAGATTGTGCGGCTGGTGGATAAGGAACCTCGACTAACATCCAAACAAGTTCAAGCTGTCCTGCAGTCCGAAGGTACAACAGTGTCAACCCGTACTATCCAGGCCTTCAAAGAAAAGAACACGATCCGCACAGTCAAACATGGCAGAGGTTCCCTGATATTTTGGTGTTGCTTTGCTGCCTCTGGCACTGGACTGGTTGACCGTGTTCATGGCATTATGAAGTTTGAAGACAACCAACAAATTTTGCAGCATAATGTAGGGCCCAGTGTGAGAAAGCTGGGTCTCCCTCAGAGGTCATTGCTCTCCCAGCAGGACAATGACCAAAAACACTTAAAAAAGCACTACAAAATGGTTTGAGAGAAAGCACTGGAGACTTCTAAAGTGGCCAGAAATGAGTCCAGACCTGAATTACATAGAACACCTGTGGAGAGAACTGAAAATGGCAGTTCGGACAAGGCACCCTTCAAATCTCAGAGACACTGAGCAGCTGGCCAAAGAAGAATGGTCTAAAATTCCAGCAGAGCATTGGAAGAAACTCATTGGAGGATACCGGAAGCGGTTTTTCACAGTTATTGTGTATAAAGGTTGTGCTACCAAGTATTAGGCCAGGGGTTCCCAAACTATTCCACATCGGGCCGCTGTGGGTGCTGGATTTCTTTCCAACAAAGCAGGACGACACATGTGTACCAATCTGGTGTTTTACAAGTGTAATCAGTTGATTGTAGTCAGGTGCTGCTTGTTTTAGCAGATACCTCATTGGTTAAACGGTCTGTGCTCGATCTGTAGGACCAAAAACCAGGACCCACAGGGATCCTTGAGGACCGATGTTCGGCCATTCCTTACTACACGGCGAAACGTCTACACAATGCTCAGGGCGCTTGCGCATGCATCCACACGCATACGCACATCGGTTAGAAGCGGCGAGTACTCACTATTTTTGTTTTTATTTAGTTATTTAGAACCTTTTCAATGCCTCAAAGATACTTTTTGCATGTATTACCCTCTCATACTTTTAACCATTGTGTTTTTTTGTGTTAGCTTTGAAGCAGTTGACCACATTAGTCACGTAGCGTATTTAAACCGTGCATATTTGATAAAACTACATTTAAGTGTTTTCTGCAGGCATTTTTTTAGTACATTATTCCTGTATGCATCTAAACAAAACAAGTTTAGAGCGCACGGTAGTACTTTGGGTGTCAAATTCGACTAATGTAGGACGTTTCGCTGATGTAGCATATTTTGGCAGAACACCGGTTTGGGAACCACTGTATTAGGCTGAGGCTGCCAATACTTTTGTCCGGCCCATTTTTTGAGTTTTGTATGAAATGATAATGATTAAATTTTATTTTTCATTAACTTTTGTGTTATTTAATTGCGAGCAAAATAAATGAAGATATTACTACCAAAGCATTTGTAATTGCAATCTTTTTCTGGGAGAAATTGAGCATTATCCGACAGAATTGCAGGGGTGCCAATACTTTTGGCCGGCACTGTACTTCCCCCATATGGCTGTTTATTTTCCCATTTTTGGGGCACTCGATTAAAAGTAAATATTGTCATATTGATTTATTTTAAAAATTAAATTTAAAAAAATAGTACAATTTATTTATTTTTAGTTGGCTTACATGAAAAGGATAAAACTGCATTATTGTCTTTATTTAGAATGGCTATTCTTTTTTTATTTTACTGAAATCAATAAAGGCATTGTTTAAAAATATAGTTAGCTATTTATGCTTTTTACTATTAATTTATTATTAATAAACTTTAGAGCGTTATTGGGGATTATAACATGAGTGTATTTCTGTTTTCATTCATTCTAATGTTGTTTTGTTGACATGTTAATAATTTAAAACTATATTTATTCATTAAATTTTTTTTTTTAATTATCAACAATAACTAAATAATCACCATCCTACTTAATGCCTGTTGTCCATATATTTAAGCATCACATTTTGGGTCAGACACATGTCAAATGACCGAAAAGATGACGTCCACCTATGTGGACGCCAGGTCTTTATTTTTTTTTAATAAAAAAAAAAAACTTACTCTATAAAGGGTTAACTCATTGGCTGCCATGAATAGCAGTAGACATAAAAGCAGTAGTAAATAAGTTCATTCATGTCATTTTTGCTGAATTAACTCATTTAACACCACTGAATTTATGTTTCCTAGTACAATATGACTATTGCTGAAACAAGATATTTTGTTCTCTTTTGGGAAATACAGTAATGCAACTTTCTTACTACATTGCTGTCTGTGGCTCCTCCTCCTGGCTGATATCCTCCTCCACACTGTAGTCCAACACTGAACCCACACCAAAAGCCAGGTTCTTCTGGATGAGAGGCCTGATGGCTTTGTGATCCTCGCCAGCCACAAACTGTCCGTAAAACGTCATCTTCATCAGCTGATCAAAGGCTTTTTGACCCAATACCTTCTTTCCGAAATCCATTATCTGAGCAGAGAGAGAGAAAGTGATGCAACACGGTAGCTTTCATGAATCATTTAAACACATTCAGTCTAGTGAATTGCAAAGAGCCGCTGCAGATAGTACACACTTTTTCCCTCAGTCTCAAAGTTTATTGAATATTCTAACATGATGGTGGTGCCTGTGACGCCTCATCAGGAGAATTTGACAACACTTAGATGATGGAAGACACTACGCTGCGAACGTCAGTCACATCGTGTCTGCAGCGGCAGGTTGTGTCTCGGCTTGTTTTGAAAGGAACCGTCTTGCCTGACAAGACGAGTTGTGCAAAAACTTTTAAAGAAGTGATACCCGCCTTTATTAGTAAGGGAACTCTCCATGCAAGTCTCAAGGCAGACATTTCTGTAAAACAGGGACTCATAAAGAAAGGCAACCCCTTTAACTCAACCAATAAAGTGAGAGGTGATAGGAGCTAAAGGGGAGCCTTTTTAGAGCCCCGTCATATATTATATATGCCTCATGAATGCAAAATCATACTGCCTGCAAATGAAAAACTTTAGGGTACAGACTTTTGGGATAGTCTGAAAGCTTTCCTGTGACCCAGAACAGAAACAGCATGATCTCAAAAATCAAATGCAATCCATTCTGTGATGCCTGGCTTGCCTTCGAATTTGCTCAAATATTTTAACAATGGCAGTTACTGTATTTTTTGGGCCATAAGTTACACTTTTATTTCATAGTTCGACTAGGCCAGTGACTTATACTTGTAAGACTTATGTACTGTATATACTCGCGTAAGGGTCGCTCCAGCAGATAGATCGCACCCCTAGTTTGGGGTTAAAAAAGTAAGTATTTTAGGTTAACCCTTGTATACTGTAGGTCGCACCACAAAATGGGAAATTTTTTGACAAAATTTTGGAACAATTTTTGATACCAATTTGAATGAAACAAATAAAACTTGTTGCATTTTATTATTTTTTGACTTTATGTTTATTTAGTAACAACTTCTATAGGCTACATAGTAAAAACTAAGTACACGACACAAACAATGACAATGTGGTAAATATATTACGTTTCTAGTCTTTTCATCTTAACTGTCTTAACTTTCTTAACTGTTTTATGGCAACTCTTCTTCATCATCATGGATGGAAGCCCTCAAATTCCTTTTCATCACTACTATCACTACCATTTTCCAACATTTTTCTCATCTTATCATCAGGAATTTTTTTGCACAATCCTAGAGCAGTGTTTTAACCTTTTCTGAGTCACGGCACGTTTTTACATTGAAAAAATCCTTGCGGCACACCACAAACCAAAAACGTTCCAAAATTACTTTCTGTACAGTATATTCAATTATTTAAAAAATTCTCAATATTTTTACTTACTTAGTGTGAAATTTGAGCCTGTTCAGATGAACACAAAGCTGATATCCTGGCTGGAATCTTCGTCAACAGCTCTCAGTCTCTCCCTGTTTTTATTTTTTTTAAAGCAGTTAGGCTTAAAAAGCTCAGAATTATCAGACAGAGGGACTTTAGCAATGTCTTTAACCGCATCAGGGCCAAGCATCTCACTGACAATGGCTTTGCAGGCAGGTAGTATTAATATCTCTGCCACAGTGTAGAACTTTTTGGATTTAGCAACAAGTTCAGCAACAAGGTAACTGGCTTTGAGGGCTTCATTATTGAACTTTGCAGTTTTTCTCCTGTTTCTATGTGTTTTCACGAAGGCGAACAAAATAGTCCATCGACTTGTTTTAAAGCGACAGTTGTTTCGCTTGGAGGTAGCTGCTCGTGTCGCGTTCAAGAACTGCTGGGATTTCTAGACATCAGCCACCTTGCTGTCCTCGACAATGTGTTGGAATAAAACACGGGGAGGATTGACGGTCTTCACATATGGATAAAATGGAAAGGACACTTTCGTGTATATCGACACTTGACGAGTCTAATCCAATGATGTACAGTAGACGTGCTGTGGTCCACACTGTCGCAGACAGCAAGGTGGCTGATGGCTAGAAATCCGAGCAGTTCTTTAACGCGAGAAGAGCAATACCTCGCGCATCTGCACATGACCGACACGACTTTCTACCTGTTCCATCCTTCCAACTGCTACTCCACACGACGAGATAAAATGCGATATTGGATGATTTCTCGCGGCACACTAGTGCGAGTGTCACGCCGGTTGAAAAACACTGTCCTAGAGCACCCTCTTGAGCTCACTTGGCGACATTGTTTGTTATGAAAGCCAAGATGGCTGAGACTTACGCAGTTGCAGCTTTGGCTGTGATGTTGGTTAACGCTTTATTTCTTTCCTGGCCAAGTTTTGTTTGTCTAAATTACAGTGTATATTTTTGTTTTGCGACATGTTGTAAATTTTATACTAGACATTTGTAGATTTTTTTACTTATAATTTAGGTGTATAATTAGCATTCATAGCTAATTCTAAATTGTATGCTTTTTCAGTTTTACGACTGTCTAAATTGGGCAAGGGTCATGTACCGATTACCGGTTTCAAGGTATATCGTATAGTGAAAAAAAATCACGGTTTCAAAATGCAAAAAATTTCCATCATACCCTACTAAGTTATTAGCTATTTTTTATGTCCCAAAAATGCAGGGAGAAATCCGCTTGCAGCTGCAAGGCTCAATCCTCCCCCACCGTTTGTTGCTCAGTGTCAGTGAGTTAGCTCTGCTACACGATGGCTGAATGGAATTGTGTAGGAATACTTCGGCTACAAAAAAGTTACAGATGGCCGCAGATTAGAGAAGGAGGGCCAACCGACATGTAAAACATGTTTGAGGAGGGTGGCTGCCGAGGGGGAACACCTCCAATATGATTTCGCATTTATACAAAACTAAATGTCAGTAAACACTGTCATGAACGTTTCCCACCAGCTACGAGAGTTAACTCCAGTGTATTTAGTGTGTCTAGCGGTGGTAAAACGTGCTTTTTTTCTCTCTGGCAACTGTCTGCTTTGAGAAAGAGAGTGTGTGTATAACGTAAACATGATACGATCCATACACACGTGCTTTTTATGGAAAATAACTCAACTACTTTTGATGGTAATAATGTTGAGCTGTGGCTGTGGATTTTGGCTCACCTAAAGGACTGCATTTATTTCAATTTTATTTAGAACATTTCAATTATTTTTTGGTATTTTTTTTTTAACTTGAAATTATACTTATGTTCCAATTTGCTAATACGTTTTGAAAAATAAAAATCCTGTTCGATTGAATTTTCTTTTTTAACCCAGATATCTCAAAGTGACACATTTTAGAGCTGTAATTGCAATACAGTGATACCGTGAAACCGTGATATTTTGGCTTAAGGTTAACATACCGTCAGAATCTCATACATACACATACCTTGTCAGAGCATTGTATTGGTCGCACCGGCATGTTTGGGCAAAAATTTTGGTTAAAAATTGCGACCTATACAGGAGTATATCCAGTATGTATTTTTACACTAAAGCGTGAAGTGATACAGGAGATGAGGATTGAATTAATGGATTCGGTAGTGATCTTGAGTAAGATCGAAAGCTTGGTAAACAAATTATGTTGTATTGTTTAGGCTATAGTAATCAAATAACTGATTATATGTTAACAGATACCTGTTTAGCCTTTTATTTTCCATTTAATATTATTATAATGTAATGTTTGTTCCTGGTCTCTGGAGAAAAATTAAGCCCACAAAAATGCTACTTATACTTCAGTGCAACTTGTTTTTGCCCTCTTCATTGTGCATCTTTGGCTAGTGTGACTTATCGTCAGAAAAATAAAGTAGCTTTGAAATGAAATGGCAGCAACTATTCCAAAAACACTTCAAATGGAGGGTCACAATCAACGTCAAGAAAAGTTAGCAATTCTGCATCACAGTTCTGATGTTCAGGGTTCGACCGGCAACCAGTCCAACACTTAAAAACGTTTCCTCTGCCCCAGAAGGGTACCAAAATAAACCCACAAGAACAAGATGTACTAACACATTGCATTACATAACACATTCTTGCTCCAGGCATTATTTCACATTCATGTTCAACTTTAGAAGCTCTACTGTATAGAAAACTGTTGAACCGAGGTACCGGTGACTAGAAGCAAACTGATGTTGCGTTGCGGCCAGTCAGCCTGTATAACTTTGACGAGAGAATGAAGGTAAATGAAAGCAACACGCTCTGCACAAACAGACTCACTAGCTTGCTGGGAAAACAAGTTGTAATGTGAGAGGTGGGAGTTACATGCCTGCCTGTGGTTCGCACGCAACCAAGAGTTGTTTTTCTTAGACTCGTATTTGAAAACGAATCATGAAACGAGAGCTTGTGATAAATGAAATCATCTTTTGTAGTTTTGTCCAGGACTGTTGCAATCCTGAATATTCATCTGTATTGTATGTTAAATTGCTACGTATTGTGCAATGCAGCCAGACTGTTCAGCAGGTACATAGTCTAGTGAGCTCCAATATAAAAACTGTATAAAAATATGCCGGCAAAAATGGGTTGTTTGTATTGAATTGTAAAAATTTCTATCATATTTGTTTTGATACATCGTAAACATAATTAAATGCTCCAGAAAGATGTTCTAATGTTCTGCTTCTGCCATCCTTATTTAGCTTATAGGATTATCAACACATCCTACTGTAAATAGCATATGTTGTGTTGATGTAAGTAATGTAGTCTTTTGTAAGTGTACAGTATGTTATTATTGTGGTGATTCAAAATGTCACTTCCTGTTTCAACATTGCAGGCATTATCAACCATTTTGAAACTGAAAGCTTCTTCTTGGGTGCTCTTTTAAGAGAAGAGTTATCATTTTGCGACATACTTCTGAAATATTGTTTTTCTCAGATTATCTTTAATTATAAATTGTTTGTAATGGGGCCACTTGTTCTGGCCTCAGCAAGTGCCATTCCCAAAATCCCGCCAATACATACCAATACACTGATCATGTTCATGATTTCTTACAATAAACGTAGACAGTGATCGGATTTAAGGGAGAAAACTGATGTGGCACCTTTTTTATTTTTTTCAAGAATCGCTGAAAGTGTATAAAATGATCATTAAAGCGGAAGTTCAGGATTTTTGACATTAGGCTTAATCTTCGAGTTAACGGGGGTTTAGGTAGTTGGTGGAGTTGATTTCAACAAATTCCGTTTTGTTTGCAAGTTATTTGTTAGTTTCAGGGCT
Organism: Corythoichthys intestinalis; assembly: GCF_030265065.1. Lineage (NCBI taxonomy): Eukaryota > Metazoa > Chordata > Actinopteri > Syngnathiformes > Syngnathidae > Corythoichthys > Corythoichthys intestinalis. The sequence continues at coordinate 7,182,073 of NC_080397.1, read as the reverse complement.
CTGGAGTGGCTAAGCTAGCTCAAGTCAATGGCACTATTATTGCATGCCAATTGCCATTTGCCCATTTCTTCTCTATGTTTTCACAGCCTCTAAATACACCGTTCGTGCATGCTGCCGGTTGTCAGTTAACTCAGCAGACTGAAATCTTTACTGCGCCTCCACTATTTGACCGCTTAGGAGAAGTCAGGTTTGCTGGAGGTCAAAATGTCGTTTGAAGGCCAAAATAAAAAACAACTTGTGGCGATCAGCCATCTTTGCTGTTTACATTTGCTTGGTATGCTTTAAAGTCACAACTGGTACCCTCCAAGTGGGATAAGTGCGACTTCCCACCTTGCTTGAATGCAGCATGAGAACGAGTGACCGAAGCACTCCTCTTTATTGGGGTCGTATTACGCCTGTAAAAAAATAGTCCAGCAGAATAAAATGAATTACGGCAGTTTGGTGTGACATTGTTTCAGCCGCATGGGTGTTTTGGAACAATGATCTGTGTTTTGAATTTATTTGACAATGTTGGATGTGTTCGTAGATCTTTATCTTTTTTTTATTGGCATGCTATAATGGCGCTATTGACTCGCGCTACCTTAGCCACTCCGCAGCCCTGAAACTAACAAATAACTTACAAAAGAAACGGAATTTGTTAGAATCAACTCCACCAACTAACTAAACCCCTGCTAACTCGAAGATTAAGCTTAATGTCAAAAATCCTGAACTTCCACTTTAATAGACATATTGCAGTGTTGCTCTTTCATTTTTTCTTACATCAAACTGCCAGTCACTGTGCCTGATTTAACTCATTGGCTGCCATTGATGGATGATAGCTGACAGCCCTCCTAGTCAAAACGGATTGGACATTTAGCGCTGTCAATGGCACTGAAAGATGAGTTTCACAGTCTGTCCTCCCAGTTTTAACTTGACATCTATGGTTATATCTTTGATATTACACTTTAGTACTGTCTGTTACACCACAGTATGTATAGTATTATTGTTTGATGGACCAGATAGTTTTAACCAGGGTTGCCAACTGTCCCTTGAAAAAAGGAATCATCCGGTATTCAGAAACAAAAGCATGTACCTTATTCATCTTTCAAGGGACGCGTTTTGTCCCTTATTATTACCGACCGGTTCTACCAATGAGGTGTCCCTTATTTATTTGTTTTTCAGAGAGTTGGAAACCCTAGTTTGAACAAAAGTGTACAGTATATCCTTCTTATTTGCAAAGTAGATGCTTCACATTAGTTACGGTATAGCCAGTATGATAATGAATTGATTCATTCAAAAAGATTACATTTAATATTAACCAATTGTAATAGTAACAGTTTGTTAAATGCTGAATTCCAGTTCCAGCAAAACCAGTTTTGTTTTGTTTTTTTTAAATCACCAAATCCAGCTGGATTAGTTGCATTTTGGTCCAGGTCTTGCTGGTACAGAAACCATATGCTAGACATTTTAGCAGGGTGACTTAACACTATTATTAGGGCAACATGGGTTCAATAGGCAAGGCCGCCTGTTACCTCTTGATTCTTATCAACCAGGAAGTCGTATGAGCACATCTTGAGAACCACCAGACTTCTAAGTAGCTCCAACGAGTCCTTGCTCTTATAAGCCTCTCTGGTCTGCTCGAAGTCCACGGATATCCCACTGCTCGGCCGTCCCGAAACAGCAGAATGTCCTTCTGCGTCAACATGTCGACCTCCGACATCGACATGCGTGTGCTGGGCTCGAATCGCCGGTTTGGCGCTATCGGAGAGCCGCGGTCTTCGGCTGGTGAGTAGCCGCCTGAGGGGCGCCTCGGCCCGGGCTCGCGTGACACATGCAGCCGGTAACATGAGAGGAGAGTATCTTTCTGGTAGTCTATGAAGCTAAAGAGAGAAGTCACGTTGGAGTGTTTACTCGAGGGAGGCTTCACGCTCTCATTTGCATCAGGAGGTGTGTCTGTGACGCGTTTAAACGTGTTTTGTTTCTCCGATAACCAACCCCATTCGCTCAGAGAACATTGTGTAACTTTATTACACAATACAGAGGTGGTAGAGTAGCCCAAAGTTGGTCTCCAGTGGTACTTCAGAACAATTTGAGTCTAATAACTAAAGGTAACTCAATTGAAACGAAGAAAAACAAAGCCTTCCAAATAATTGAGTACAAAACGAATGCAGTAGCTACTCAAAAACTGATTAACTGGTAGTAAACTATACATATCTTTACAAGATAATGAAGAATTGTAAAAAGCGTGCACTAGCACAATTATTTACACATTTATCTCGAGCACTTTGTGTAACTTTATTACTCATATATACAGAGGTGTGTAGTAGCCCAAAGTTACTCCAGTGTTTAGAACAAGTCTAATTTAAGTAAACAAAAGATTTAAAGAGAGAAGGTTCTACCTAATAAGTAGTAAAAGAATGTGGCTGCTACTAAAAAACTAATAAACTGTCAAGAAACTGGATATATACTGTATTTATATGCAGTATTTAGAAAATAATGAACAATGGTAAAATTGAAAATACACTAGCATACTGGTATTATTTACACATGGATCCAGAGCACATGTTTAAATTCATTACTCATACAAAGAGGTTGGTAGAGTATCACAAAGCTGGTCTCCAGTATTACTTAAAATAGTTTGAGTCTAATTTAATTGAAAAAAAAAGTTGTAAAATGGTAATTAAAAAGGAAAAAAGGAGTCTTCTTCCAAATAAGTGAGTGGTCAACACATCGAGAAACTAATTAGCTGGTAAGCAACAACACACACACAAAAAAAAAGAAACATGATATGCAAGAACCTTATTTCAAGTGGTTACGCACATGCTTTAAGTAAATATTAAGTTATGTAGGTAAATGAAAAATGCTTAAATGATATAAGTAAGATTTAATTAACCATTTGAACAAGTTAAGGAATCCTTATTCAAACCTTTTACATGCAAAATGTGTAACCTTACTAAACAAAAAAATAAATAGTATTTATGCAAGATCCTTATGGTGGTTACACACAGCTGCGTTAAGTAACTATTAAGTTATGTCATAAATGAAAAATGCATAAATTATTTAAGTCAGACTTAATTTACTGCTTGAGCAAGTTCAGCAATACCTATTCAAACCTTTTACATGCAAAATGTGTAACTACCTTTTGTTTTCGACCAATAGGAGTGTTAATTTTAAATATTCATTGTGATGTTGTTAATATTCTAGATGAGTGGGGAACCTTAGTGCTGAACATGGGCCGGACTGGCAATTGTACCCTACTGTTGCACTCGCTAGATGTAACAGAGGGACTTTGAATCCCTCAAGTAAGCTCAGAACTCAGGCTCACTACCATGTGTTTTTCAACCGAACACACTCCACTTATTTACAGACAACACTACTTACAGCCGCGGTGTCACTTCACCCACAAGACTTTGCGCCTGCTTTGTTTTCTGACATGTGCACTTAAATTGAGTGTGGCTGATTAACTCTACCTGTACATATAACCCTGCCAGGGTTGTCTGTGTTCAACTCACTTACTTGACACTGCACCAAGAGAAATCATGACACTGCTAGTGTTGAAACAACACCCAAATCAACACCAACCAACTCAAAAATTATTTACACCAAAAAATCAACTCCATAGATTTTCGCTGTGTACGGCAACCTCAGAGGAACAAAAGTTATATTATTTGTGCAATCACGTTACATATATATTAAGCAATGCTTTTTAATAAGTGTTTTAATTGACTCTCTTACATGATAAATACAACAATGGGTTCAGTAATTTGTAAAAACACAAAGCTAATATGTATATAGAATAAAAAACACCTATTTAAAAGTTATAATCACATAACGTAATTATTAAGCAATGCTTATTCATAAGTGTTTTAATCGACTCTCTTACATGATAAATACAACAATAGATTCATTAATGTGTAAAAACAGAAAACTAATGTGTGTGTGTGTATATATATATATATATATATATATATGTACATATGTGTATCCAGTGACGTGCAGTCAGGGGAGGCAGAGCCTCACCTGTCATCATGACAAAAAAATAATTATGGCATCAAATCTATATTAATATTTGTCCATTGCTCTTTATGTATGACTCATTTCAAACATTTTTTATTGTCAAAATTGCTGAATTTGCCTATTTCCTGTTCAAATAAAGAAATTGTTAGGGTTGCGTGAGCAAGAGAGGATCCCGGAGCAGACACACAGGGGTGAGATGCGTAATCTTTTTATTAGTGATCACAAGAATGTGGCGAGGGCTGGTGACTTGGCTCGGGGTAGTTGAGCTGGCGTGAGGCAAGGGAGCTCGGAGGGAGACAGGCGTGGAATCCGGCAAGGGGCGCGCAGAGAACAGGTCCTGGGGCGAGAGAAAAAACAAGTCGTGAGCCGGTGATCAGAGGAACGTATCAAAGCAATGCGAGAAACAACTGACGGTGGAACCAGACGAGTTGATTGGGCGACGAGGTGGTGGCGTCCACTGGCTTTTAAGGCAGGCTGATTGTTAGTTGCCCTCACCTGTGGCCGCTCCACCCGTCTCAACCTGTAAACAGATAAAAACACGTGCACCTGCCCAAGGTGGGTTAGGTGTCAGGAGGGAGGGGCGGAGGCCCTAACAGAAATGAAACGAGAGGTGCGGCAGCAACGAGTAAAGCCTCACCTCTGAATGCGCAATCCATAACAAACTGGGTTGATACATGGAATTGGAGCGTGCTGGTTGCCGTACATCTGCATGTCGCCATTATAATGTTTGCAGATACGTTTATTTGACCTGATTTTCCACAGTCTGGCTAATGTCTTTAACCCTTAAAGTTTAATGTTTGATAGCGACATATTTAGTTTTGCTGATGGGAAATAAAACCGCAGTGAAAAGGCACAGGTTGCGGCAGATAGTACTCTGCCGCACTGAAAGGGGGCGTACGTGAAACTGGACTTTCCGTCAAAAGTGGACGCGATTAACACAACACCGGAGCTAAAAGGTTTGCTTCAAACTACGGAACAGAAGATAAGTCGCACTTTTCAAACGGACTGGTACACCCCAAAAGACTGGCTACGTGGCTGTCCTTCGAAAAATCGCCTTTGCTGCTTTCCCTGCCTTTTCTTTTCCACTTGTGCCAATGTCTGGACTAACGCGAGATATTGTGACATTAAAAAACTACCACGAAGCCTCAGCAAACATGAGAGCTCGACCACTCACATTCAAAGCCTGATTGCTTTAAAAACTTTTGGAAGCTCAAGGATCGATTTGGCTTTGACGAACAGCGGAAGCTCAACGGTAGCATCCACCATGCCAAGGTAAAGGAAAACCGAAAGAGTTTGAAAGACCTCATTAATGCAACCTGCATCCTAGCTAAACAGGAGTTAACATTTCGTGGTAACGATGCGCGTGTAAGCTCTTCTAAACGTGACATATATGTAGAACGATTACATGGTTTTGCTGAGAAAGATGAAAGGTTAGCTAGACATTTGGACACATCCACTGTGCTTTCTGGCTTGTCAAATAGAACACAGAACGATCTAATTGAAGCAATCCCCTCCATTGAGGCGGAGAGATTTTTTAAAGTAAAGGAAAATAAGGAGGACTTTTACAAAAAGGGCGTAGGTTTGCTTAGGGACGGTAGGGACATAACACTACCAACTTTTCAGGATGCTAAAATTGTTCCCACCAACTTTTAAGCAACCTTACCTTTTTTGCATGATATAATTAATGTTCAGTTACATAGAGAATTTAGATCTTTCAATAGTTCCATATGTTGTAAGGATAGAATTGACCCTACCATTATTAAGTGAATTATTTTCATTATGTTTATGTTTGCTAATAAAAACCAGACATTTATTCAGGAAGTTTTCAAAATGTTTCTTTAGTATTTTTTGAAAACAAAGGTTTGAATCGAACAGTGTATCATCTGAACCAATGCAGGTAAAAGTTATTATCAGTAGATAAGGATTTATTTTGCATTGATCATTTTGCCTATTAATTAATTAGGTACATATACATGAGAAATGTGGCCCTTTGCCCCCTTCATCCAATCTGTTTGGTCTTATTAATGTCCCGTCCCCAGCAAAAAGTGTACCTACATGCAGGTTATGCTGTTATATCGTCCCTACGAATGTTGAGACCAAACCTATGCCCTTCCAAAGTAACGGCGGTTTTTGTGGTGAAGGACAGGCGCAAGACCACAAACAGTTTTCATTTCAATCGTATTTAAAAAAAAAAAAAAAAAAAAAAAAAAAAAAAAAAAAGCTTAGACTAAGAAAAATACAATAGAATATTTAAAAACTACATTTTGGCCTTAAATAAAATATTCTTTGTTTTTCTTTTCACACTTTTTGTTTAGTAATCTGTAATAAATTGATTGAAGTATCACAATTAAAAGTTTTTTTTTTTTAAACTGAATATTTCACTAAAGGTCAGAATTGAATTCTGTGGTTTTGTACACCACTCTTTACTCTCATTTATGTTGCATGATATAGAATTGCGACGGCCAACACATTGAGGGTGTAGAGCAAATGCATGTTATTTTCTTACTTTTACGTATGAATAATATGTACCGTGTGTGTTTGTTTTGTGAAGAATGCTGATGAGATATGAAATAACCAGTAGCCAATTGAATAAGCTACCCTTTTTGGTTTATATATTTGGAAATCTGACACTAAAGAAGTCAGTGCCTCACCAACCATGAACCTCACCGCACGTCACTGATATATACAATGAAAAACACCTTATTAAAATATAAAATAGTTTATGCGCACTTTTTTGAGTGAAGAAATCTTTACAAGTTAATGAAGAATGGTAAAATGGTACTTAAATAGCATGCACTGTAAAATTATTTTTTACATTTATCTCGAGCACATAGTATAACTTTACAGTATATCATATCCAGAGGTGGGTAGAGTAGCCCATAGTTTTTCTCCAATGTTCCTTTAGAACAATTTGAGTCTAATATAAGTAAACAATGATGTAAAAAGGTAACAAAAAAGTCTTCCGAATAATTGATTCGTTAAAAAAAAAAAAAAAATGCAGTAACTACTCATTAATTGATTAACTGTTAACAGACTGCATATCTTTACAAGATAATGAAGAACGGTAAATGGTGCTTAAATAACTTGCATTGTACATTTATCTCGACCACATTGTTTAACTTCATTACTCATATACAGAGTTTAGTAGAGTAGCCTGAAGATGTTCTCTAGTGTTACTTTATAACAATTTGAATCAAATTTAAGGAAACAACCTTGTGATAAAGAGTGGGAAAAACAGTCCTCTTAATTATCGAGTAGTAAACGAAGGCAATAACTACTCAAAATCTGATTAACGGGTAACAAACTATTACAAAATATTGAAGAATGATAAAATGGTAAATATCATGCAAGTAATTACATATTTATCTCGAGCACATTGTGCAACTTTATTACTCATACACAGAGGTGGGTAGAGTAGCCCAAAGATATTTTCCAGTGTTACTTTGGAGCAATTTGAGTATCAATTAAGTAAACAAATTTGTAAAAAGGATCATTTTAAAAAGAGTCCTCTGAATAATTGAGTTGTAAACGAATGCGGTAACTACTCAAAATCTGATTAACTGGTAACAAACTTGCAAAATATTGAAAAATGATAAAATGGTAAATAGCATGCACTAGTACAATTAATTACACATTTATCTCTAGTACATTGTGTAACTGTATTACTCATACACAGAGGTGGGTAGAGTAGCCCAAAGGTGTTCTCCAGTATTACTTAAAAACAATTTGAGTCTGATTTAAGTAAACAAAGTTGTAAAAAGGAAAATAGAAAAGCCTTCCAAATAATTAAGTTGCAAACAAAGTCAGTAACTTATTAAAAAACTAATTAACTGGTAACAAGTATTGAAGAATGACAAAATGGTAATAGCTTGCGCTAGCACAATACTTTCCACATCTATCACAAACACATTGTGTTACTTCATTACTCATATAGATGTGGGTAGAGTAGCCCAAAGTTTTTCAACAGTGTTATTTTTTTGAACAATTTGCATCTAACTGAAGGAAACAAAGTTGTAAAAAGGCAATAACAATAACAAAAGTCTTCCGTATAATTAAGTAGGAAGTGAAGACAGTAACTACTCGAAAACTGATTAACTACTAACAAACTACATATCTCTATGAAACAATAAAGAATAATAAAATGGTAAATAGCATTCACTAGTACAATTATTTACACATTTATCTCGAGCACATTGTGTAACTTCATTATTCATATACAGAGGTGGGTAAAGTAGCCCAAAGATGTTCTCCAGTGTTACTTTAGAACAGATTGAGTCTAATTTAACATAGTCATAAAAAGGATTAAGGAAAAAAAAAAAAGAGTCATCCAATTAATTGAGTAGTAAACAAAGGCACTAACTACTCAAAAACTGATTAACTGATAACAAACTGCATATCTTTACAAAACATGAATGATAAAATGGTACATAGCATACACTAGTAGAATTAATTACACATTCATCTCGAACACATTGTGTAACTTTATTATTCATATAAACAGAAGTGGGTACAGTCATGTAAAAAAATTGGGACACCTCATTAAATATTCAGTTCATTAAATATTCAGTTTTTCTTAAGAAATGTTCACATATCAATGTCTGATCTTGTTTTTCTTTATCCCTGGGAAAGAAAGTGATTTAATAGCAGGTTAAAAAAAAAATTAACATTGTTTTACTCAATTAACCAAATATATCAACAAATATGCATATTCTAACCGAGGAAAAAGTTTGGACACCCTACCACCTAATAGCTAGTGTTACCCCCTTTGGCTGAAATAACTTCAGTGAGACGCGTTTTGTAGCCATCTACCAGTCTAGGAGCCTTGGAGAATACAACCTTGTTTTTTTTTTCCAAAGACGTAAGTAGACTTTTACTCACTTATGTAATTCTAAATTTGATGAAGTTCTGTTACAATAGAAGGGCAAATCCTACTGCCTGTTTATTGAAGTGGGACCTTTTTATTGTTGTTGTTTTTGCTGGCCTGTCATAAGCAGATCTATATAATTACTCGTTTGTTAATTGCAATTACTGATAAATACAGTAGTACTCAAAAACAGATTAACTGGTAACAAATTACATATCTTTCCAAAATATTAACGAATGATAAAATGGTAAATAGCTTACACAAGTACAATTATTTTCACATTATCTCGAGCACATTGTGTAACTTTATTACTCATAAACAGGGGTGACTAGAGTAGGCCAAAGGTGTTCTCCAGTGTTACTTCAAAACAGTTTGAGTCTAATTGAAGTGATCAAAGTGGTAAAAAGGAATATAAAAAAAGAGTCTTCCAAATAATTGAGTATTGAACAAAGGCAGTAACTACTGAAAAACTGATGAACTGGTATCAAAACTATATATCTATACAAAAAAAATTTAAAAAGATAAAATGGTAGATAGCGTGTGCTAGCGCAATTATTTACACATTTATCTTCAAACATATTGTGTAACTTTATTACTCATAAAAAGTAGCCCAAAGTTTTTCTCCAGTGTTATTTTTAAGTAAACAAAGTTGTAAAAAGGCAACGATAAAAAGTCTTTCAAATAATTGATTTTTAAACAAAGGCAATAGCTACTCAAAAACTGATTAACAGGTAAGAAACTACATGTCTTTACAAAATATTTGAGGACGTAAAATCATAAATAGATTGCACTAGCAACATGCTACACATACCTACACATTTATCTCGCATGTATTGTGTAACATTATTACTCATATACAGAGGTGAGTAGAGAAGCCAAGGTTGTTCTCATGTGTGGGTTTTTTTTAAAACAAATTTAAGTAATTTAACTAAATTAATTCAGTAACCACTCAAAAATTAATTAAATGGTAAGAAACTACATATCTTTACAAAACAATGAATCCTAAAACGGTAAATAGAGTGCACACACACAGACACGCACACCTACATACCCACACACGTCGATGAACATACAATGCTGGCAAAAGTATCGGCACCCCTGCAATTCTGTCAGATAATGCTCGATTACTCCCAGAAAATGATTGCAATTACAAATGCTTTGGTCGTAATATCTACATTTATTTTGCTTGCAATAAAAAAAAAAAAAAAAAAAAACACAAAAAAGAATGAAAATAAAAATTAAATCATTATCATTTTACATAGAACTCCAAAAATGGGCCGGACAAAAGCATTTGGCGCCCTTTGAAAAATCATGTGATGCTTCTCTAATTTGTGTAATTAACAGCACCTGTTACTTACCTGTAGCACACAACAGGTAGTGGCAATAACTAAATCACACTTGTACACTAAAATTGATTAAAGTTGACTCAACCTCTGTCCTGTGTCCTTGTGTGTACCACATTGGGCATGGCGAAAAGAAAAAAGACCAAAGAACTGTCTGAGGACTTGAGAAGCAAAATTGTAAGGAAGCATGGGCAATCTCAAGGCTACAAGTACATCTCCAAAGACCTGAATGTTCCTGTGTCTACCGTGCGCAGTGTCATCAATAAGTGTAAAGCCCACGGCACTGTGGCTAACCTCCCTAGATGTAGATGGAAAAGAAACATTGACGAGAGATTTCAACGAAAGATTGTGCGGATGGTGGATAAAGAATCTCGACTAACATCCAAACAAGTTCAAGCTGTCCTGCAGTCCAGAGGGTAGAACAGTGTCAACCCATACTATATGTCCGCGTCTAAATGGAAAGGGTACCCAGGAAGACCCCACTTCTGACCCAGAGACATAAAAAAGCCAGGCTTTAACTTACCTGAGAAGGCCAAAAACGTTTTGGAAGAATGTTCTCTGGTCAGATGAGACAGAAGTAGAGATTTTTTTATGGAAAAGGCATCAACATAGAGTTCACAGGGGGAAAAAATGAGGCCTTCAAAGAAAAGAACACGGTCCCCACAGTCAAACATGGTGGACGTTCCCTGATGTTTTGGGATTGCTTTTCTGCCTCTGGCACTGGACTGCTTGACCGTGTGCATGGCATTATGAAGTCTGAAGACTACCAACAAATTTTGCAGCATAATGTAGGGCCCAGTCTGAGAAAGCTGGGTCTCCCTCAGAGGTCAATGACCCAAAACACAATTCAAAAAGCACTAGAAAATAGTTTGAGAGAAAGCATTGGAGACTTCTGAGGTGGCCAGCAATGAGACCCGACCTGAATCTCATAGAACTCCTGTGGAGAGATCTGAAAATGGCAGTTTGGAGAAGACACCCTTCAAATCTCAGAGACTTGGCCAAAGAAGAATGGTCTAAATTTCCAGCAAAGCATTGCAAGAAACTCACTGATGGGTACCAGAAGCGGTTATTTGAACTTATTTTGTCTAAAGGTTGTGCTACCAAGTATTATAGTATACTTTTGTCCGGCCCATTTTTGGAGTTTAGTGTAAAATGATAATGATTTAATTTTTGTCTTCACTCTCTTTTGTGTTTTTTCTTTGCAAGCAAAATAAATGAAGATATTACTACCAAAGCATTTGTGATTGCCATCATTCTTTGGGAGAAAATGAGCATTATCTGACAGAATTGCAGGGGTGCCAATACTTTTGCCCAGCACTGTATTATTATATACTCCATGACCTTCCTCAAAGCACTTTGCAGTGTCTCACATTCACCCATTCACTCAAATATTTATACATCATAACACACTAAGTATTAGTGTTTACTTTAGGTTTTTATTTGACTTATTTTGTTATACAGCCTCGCTTATTTGCACTCTCTACATATTTAATTTGCCCCCAGGTTCAGCTATCTGTATGTTTTCATCATTTTTGCCTTGTGCAAAATCTTTTCCAGTTACAGATCAAGGACAAATTTATGGTTCTCCAAACACACTTTGAATGATTCAAATCAAGATATTCTTGCTAATCAGGGCAGGTGTTAAATTTGAAGAATTTCACACAGGATATGTGTTTAATAATGGAGCAACAAAATTGTAAAAGCATTTTCAGTTTAGTCTAGTTTATTCACACATCATTCAAGGTATTACAAGGTAGTACATGGTCATACTGTATACAAGCAGTTCAAATAATAAGATGCGCGAAAAGGACACTCCTAAGAAACCATTTTCAGCTTTTAGTAGGGGCCCAGTTGGACAGCATACACACACTCACCATTACATACATACATACATATTGTATAATATTGTATAATATTAATATTATATCATATCATATTATCAATATCATAATATTGTATTACATACAATTAACTACAGACTGTTAAGTTTCTGGGTGAGCGGGTGACCCAAACGCAGAGAAGGAAGGCAAGGTCGCAGTGTTAACAATTGTTTATTGCAGTATGTGGAGGCAGTCTTTGTCCAAATAGTCAGGCAGGCAGTTGGTGTCTAAGCAGGTGAGCTGTGAAGGCAGCCGAGCAATGCAGGATCTGTGAACAAGGCTAAAATGAGCTAAAGCAAGACAATTCAGATTTCTGGAATTATCAATAGCTAGTGTCACAAACTCTTGGAGTGGAGTTGTTGATCTGGCGATGAGGTGAGGCTAGGGACTGGCTTAAGTAGGCTGTTAACGATGACTGACTGCACCTGGTCCCAGGCTCACCCATCTGTCCAATCCTGCAATCAAGACACACGCACCCCCACACACAAGGAGGAGGAGGAAAAGGGCTCAGGGAGCAGGGGCCTTAACACAGACAATTTCAACATTCTGGTTACATTGGATTTGATATGGGATACTTTAGTAATGTTATTCAAAGAATCAGCATATTAAACATACATTGCAAGGAGATGATTTTTTTCTCAAAAATTGTGTTGGCGTGTGACATCTCAAGTGTTTCATCAAGTTCAATCCAAATCTGTGGTCCTCTCCACACAATGCTAAAGCTTGTACACTTTAGCCTTCTGTTTTTGTCTTCTGTTTTCAGTGATTTGATTTTTTTTCTTCTGGTAGTTTAAGTGTGCTGAAGAGTACAGATTGGGATGAGGTCACCTAACTTATAGTTTAGTTTATGGATGCTCTGATACATTACGCAAGCATTTTGAAAATAGTTGTGCTCTTTAAGCCTCAGAAGGTTGTGGCAGTGAAAAATTATCTTAGTCGGAGCATTGAACTCAGACCATGTTAGGGCACGTATAACTTTTTTCTGTAATATTTCAAGTTTTTTTTAGATAAGTTGGAAATGTGTTGCACCATATGATATTACAGTATTGTAAATCTGGTTCTAATAAAGATTTATACTAGGGCTGTCAAATTTATCACGTTAACGGGCGGTAATTAATTTTATTTAGCTAATCACGTTAAAATATTTAACGCAATTAACGCATGCGCGGCACAACCCACTCACGCATTGCCACAAACAGCCTACAATGGCACCGTTTTACTTGTAAACAGAGCGAAGGGGCAATGTCAAGTGAGTGGTGTAGCTACAAGCATTCATATGGGCCATGCTTTTAATTGGCAACAGCTTCAACATTTCCCCCTCAACTTCTATATTGTTGGAAGCAACGTAGGGAAGAATGACAGAAGTTGATTCTTTTTCTTAACACAATGTATTGCACCCAATGCAGAGAAGATATAGCATTTGCAGTCATGGTTGCACCACTTCCCATAATGCATTTGGGCAGAACAGTTAAGTCGCTACAGTAACATTTACTGAAAGCTCAATAAATACACTAGTTGGCAATATTTAGTCACAATATACAAACTCACATTTATCCTTTAAGAATTACAAGTCTTTCTATCCGTGGATCCTTTTCAGAGAAAGAATGTTAATAACGTTAATGCCATCTTGTGGATTTATTGTTATAATAAACAAATACTGTACTTATGTACAGTATGTTGAATGTATATATCCGTCTTATCTCTCCATTCCAACAATAATTTACAGAAAAATATGGCATATTTTAGAGATGGTTTGAATTGCGAATAATTAATTTTTAAGCTGTGATTAACTCGATTAAAAATTTGAATCGTTTGACAGCCCTAATTTATACAGAATAAGAAGCTCAGAGAGTGGGATATAATGTCTCAGTTTAAAAAACAGAGCAGCATATTTGGACAATTTGTGAGATCAATATGTTTTTTAAAATTAAAGTACTCATCAATATGGATTTGTTTGTTTTATTGATATTTAGAGAGAGTATTACATTTTTTCCATGTGTATATTTTCTCTAATTCACTATTTATGATTTGCTCAAGTGCAGTTGACTTTTATGGGAAAAGAACAAATTAGTATCATCAGCAAATATTACTTTATGTAAAACAGATGAGGAATTAACAAAGTCATTAATGTACAGGATGAAAAGGAGCGGCCCTAAGATGGAGCCCTCGGGGATGCCATGGTTGATGAGTTTGTATAATGATTCAGAATTATTCATGTTGACATACTGATATCTTTCAGACAGATAGCTACGGAACCAGTCTACCGCTATCAAATGCTTTGGACAGGTAAAAAAAAAAAAAATGCCAACTCCGTAGTCACGTTTGTCAATTGCATCGTAGATTTTTTTCGTCAAAGTGATCCTCGATCTTTATGACAAGTAATTCTTAAAAGATGAATATTAGTATGAGTTATAATAATTTGATATTAAAACCCCTCTTAATGTTTTCGTTTTAATAAAATTTCTAAAATTATTTTAAGTGATAGGTCGCCATTCTTGTTACATCGCAGTGCGTGACGTCACCGGGCCAAACTTCCAGCGTGTCACTCTTAGCTACCCCAACATGTCGTCGGTTCTGCCCTTCCAATTTGAACCAGATCGGAAAAGTGAAGAGCAGGACAGCACTGTCTGTCGTTCACAAGACGAGCATCAAAGGCAAAATGAGAACAGGAAATACAGTACCTTAAAAGAGAAGAATTGGGCAAAACTGGACAACGGAGCGAGAGAGTGTATGCTGTTGAGAACTCCGGTTTTTGTTGGCAGATGTTCAAGGTAAGATATTGCTTATTCAAACTTATCCCAGTATAATTTTGTAGATTGTTAGTGTCCAGAGTTGTCGTATGCTTTACATACAGTACAAGCCAACAGTTTGACGGGAACAAATCCTGGAATCCAGTGTAATCCATGTCTTGTACATTGTAACGCGTGGTAGGTAGGATACCTGCATAAAAGTACCAAAAAGGGGAGAAGCTTCCACTTATGCACATTTATTCACAAAAGATATATATATTTTCACCTTGACCACTCGTCACTCGGGAGCTCAGCGGTACGCACACACGCGTTCCCAGATAAACTCCAACATAAAAGTAAGGTCCATGTCAGAGTCACTGTCGTCACTGTAGCGTGCCATAGTGCTTTAATTAGCAATAGTAATCCAAATCCGCGTTTTTTCACTAACTCGAAGATTCAGGAATTAGACCGATCTCATGGCAATGTTGCAACCGCGATCAGGCCGTGGAATCCACAAAATAGACTGATCCAAAAAGCCGCTAGGGCTAGAGTTGGCTGTGGACGGTGATGTCGGTAAGTGAACAACAGCCGCTATCACAACGTTTACATTCGCAATCACCGTCACCAAAGCCCGATTTGAGTCTGTCACTGGCCACTTGTAGCCAACTGACCTGTGGTATGACAAGACATGCTGCTTGCGTTGAGCCGAGGAGCGAGAAGGTGATGGGAGATCGAGGATATGTGTTAGTCTGTGGAGAGCAGGTGCGCGAGTATGAACATACTCAGGTCCGGCAGCTGGATTTATCTTGGGTTTACAACCCACTGTGTATTATAGCAAACGCTAATACGAAGCACACGGTTACACACGTGCACATACGTAGATCACTGCTACGCATTTTCATGTCTTTGCCAGTGACTGTAGCTGCAGGAGAGCGAGCCTTCAGTAAAATGAAAATAATAAAAAACTACCTACGCTCCACCATATCACAGGGCAGGCTTAACAACCTAGTCATGCTCTCCATTGAGCGTGAGCTTGTTAGAAAACTGGATTTCACTGATGTTATAAATGACTTTGCTGTCAAAAAATCTAGGCGCATCACTGTTTGAGGGCTTGATAACCCCAGGGATGTAGAGGGGGCAAGCACAGGATGTTTAGTTATATTGTTTTGTTGCTTAGCAGACTGGGATAGCACTCTCAGTTGTATTGTACTGTAGCCTACATGCGACAATAGATGGAAATTGTTTGTTTATATTGTGTCATATCACATTACGGTCTGTTAAATTTAACTGTCCATCTCAAACTAAATAATTTGAAAATTTACACTGTCATTCCTTGCAAAGCATTAAAAGTACCTCGTTAAAAGTACTGCGTATATTGTCGTGACAAACCGGTGGCAGGTGGGGGGGGCCCTATAATCGTCTCTCTTGTCCCCGGGCCCCTGCAAGTCTATTGACAGCCCTGGATTCATTTATCAATTCTGCATAATGATTACTCTTCCTTTTCCTGATAATATGTGTCAGTTTAATTGTATAATTAATGTATTGATTTTTATTATCATAGTTCGATCTATTTATATATCTTTGCTATAATTTATTAACGAGCACTTTGCTTTGTTAAGGGCCAATTCAACATGTGTTTCAGAATCTATCTGAGCGTTATATCTTGTTTTGAGGCCTTTTTGGAGGAGGATCATTACCTCTGCCGAGGAGTGCAATGTTGTGTCCTGGAAGCATTAAGTACTTAAAACACTGCAGGCTTGTTCTCATGTTGGATGAATGTGGCAGGAGCCAAAAGAGCCCATTAAGCAACAAGGGAGAGCTTGCGTAAATTAAATAGCTGTGCTTCTTAATGTTTGGTTCAAGTACCCTTACTTGGTAAGTACATAACACTACCAAGTTTTCAGGATGCGTAAATTGTCCTCACCAACTTTTAAGCAACCTTATTTGCATTATATAATTAGTTCAGTCACATAAGTAATGTAAATTGTCTTTCCATATGTTGTAAGGATAGAATTGACCCTACCATTAGTAAGTGAATTATTTTCGTTATGTTCAGACATACATTTACCCCTATGCACTTGCTGAATGTGCCGGTCCATTTTTTCCCCCTTCAAACGCACGTTTGATTGGCTGATGACTGGCATTTATTTAAAATGTATTTATTTATTTTCTACAACATTTATTTACAAATATTTTTATATGCAGCCTATGCACACATTTTTTCAGATAGTCATACATTAATCATAATCAAGGGAAAGGTTTTTTTGTTGTTGTTTGTTTTTTGTTTTTTGCATGTGGACAAAAGCAGTAGTGTTTTACCTAAAGGAAGGCTCTATTTTAATGTATTTTTGTTACACCTTGACTCAGAAGTTATTTCAGTTATATTTAAGTATTATTTTACAGACAATGTGGAGTGGTCTAAAGACGAATGTTTATTTCCTGCATTTGTGGATAGTTAAGTGATTATTAACAAATTTGTATTTATTGTGTATGTTAATATAATTTATGTTCAAATGTTGCAATTTAAATTTGTCTGGCTAATAAAATCTATGCATTTATTCTGTATGTTTTCAAAATGTTTCTTTAGTAGTTTTTTTAAAACAAAGGTTTGAATCAAGCGGTGTATGACCTGAACCAATACACGTGAAATTAGTATAAGTCAATACAGATTTTTTTTTTTTTTTTTTTTTTTTGCATTGATAATTTAGCCCATCAAATGATTAGTTTCAAGAAATGTAGCCCTGACCTCCATTCACCCAATCTCTTTGGTCTATTAATGTCCCATGCTCAGTAAAAAGTGTACATGCAGTTTATGCTGTTATATCGTCTCTACCAATGTTGAGACCAAACCTACGCCCCTGCTTACTGGTACTGCATTTTGGGTTGTATAAAAAACAACCATTATCAAATTGTTCTTTGCAGCACCAAATGAGAACATTCAACTTCTAAAGAACTCCAAAATGCTTTTTAGAATTATGGGTTTTGATATAGAATCAGTAATGAATCCCTGAAAAAAAAAAAAAACATTAGAGGGCGATGGTGCTTTTTAACATATTTTGCAAAGTACGTACTGTAGAACTTTCTAAGCAATTTTTGAAACAGTTTTTAACTGTACGTTGGCGTCCTCTAGTGGCACGCAATGGAAACAGGAACGGAACAAAATGTACATCACATTTTAAACAAATTAGAATATTACATTTCAGTTCAGTAATATTCACCCAATTGGCTGCCATTGACAATAGTAGACGTCTTATGAATTTGAATAGTTATTTAATGGTGCCATTGACGGTGATAGACGTCTAATCCATTTGAACTGGGAGATGCTGGTAACGAATGATTGCTGCCAACTTCTCCCAGTTCAAATGGATTGGACGTCTATCACTGATTTAATTTTTTCACTTAATTTGAAGATTTTAATTTTCAGATTAAAAAAAAAAAAAAATTGAGAGTTTTGGCGGTTAACAAAGATGGCAGACCAAGAAGCATGCTCCAGGACTGAGCAGTGGTCAGTTTGGTTGCTGAAGGGTGCAAACCTGTTGAAATTCATAGGAAATTTCATAGGAATTCATAGGAATTTTAACAGTGCATGATGCCACATGTTTCAGCCGGAAAAAAAGTCTGAAAAAATGCCACGAAATTTGAAAGTGACGAACTCAAAAGTCTGTGAGCAACTGGGCGAGACATCAGTCCAAAGATTTTTACACTGAGGGAATACGGAAGCTTGTGCACATATGGGAAAAGTGTGTTACAGTGCAGGGAGACTACGTTAAAAAGAAAAAAGAAAAAAAAAAAAAAAATCGATCTATATTGGAAGTCCTTACACCGAAAAATTCACCTTATTTATTAAATGACCTCCGCATATTTTTTTTTCAATAATGTAACCCCTGCCTGTTTTTTTGTTGGATCTTTAGGCCTACTATGTTTCTGTATTTTAATTTTTGTCATTAGAATTGTGCTTGACAAATTAAATACTGTATATTAGGCCTGCACACAATATCGTTTCAACATCGCCATCACAATGTGTGCATGCGCAATACAATAGTCACATCGCAGGACGTGGAATTGTTTTTTTGTTTTTTTTTAACAGCTGAATTTGGCTATTAGCTAAATGGCAGTGTGCCAACTGGCTCTCCTCTGGATTTACTGGCTAGAAAAGCCAAGTGGCTCTGCTTTAGACTGGCCAGACTTTTATGACACTCGCCATTCTCAAGCTAATGCTAATGCTAGGAGTTACATTTGGTGCCTGATGATTTACCATGTTTCCAAAGAAGCAATAATGGTGTGCAGCCTAGCTTTAGACACATCCTAAACTCCGGTGAGTAGAGTGAGGGCCGACATCTCACATGAGTAACACGACCCAAACACTGCTACGATGCAAGCTGATGTACTTCACGTACAATGTGAAAATGCCACACATTGTAAGCATACACAGAAACATTTTCGTCTCGTTGTCGTCTCGTCAGACGAAAACTGGCATTTGTCTCGTTATGTTCTAGTCTCCTAGGCCACGTTTTTACCTCGTCATCAGGACTTCATCGTCATGAACAAATTGTTCGTCGACAAAATATTTTCATTATCTTCATTGTGGACGAAAACAACACTGGTAAGGCGTTAAAGAAGATGCAACGAAAATTGTGGGTGTGCCTGTGCCTGCATTTCGTGCTGGTGCGCCTTGAAGTGCGTACGACAAGATAAAAAAAGTCTTAAATAATAGTGGTGTCAACAATAATCGATGCGGCGATGCATCCCGATGCGGGGCATGGACGATTCGATTCGATGCGGGCAAGAAGCCGAATCGATTCAGCGCATTTTAAAATATATAAGTACGTTCAAAAATCTTCCCTGGGCAATTCCGGTGATGCAACGGATTTGGTTTCCCCATTTGTATTATTATTCTCATGTTTCATTTTTTTACACACCGCATAACTCTGGTCAAGTTTCCCACCAACCTCGTAGAAGCCAAAATGTCTCCAGATGTCGGCTTTCAATTAGGGTTGGGAATCTCTGGCATGAAGCCGATTCGATATGTATCTAGATACACAGGGTACGATTCGATTAAAAAAAAAACGATACATTTTTAAGGCCGAGCGATTCGATACGATTCGATACAGTGTAAGAACGATACGGTTCGATAGAGTGAAAACGATACGCTAGTTAATATTTGTTGTGTGTGTTTGTATAGTATTTTAAACATATAAAAAGACCACATTTCTAATATAGCAAAATTAAACAACAAAATTTCATACCAACGTTATGTTTTATTTTTTTATGAAAAAAAAAAGGCTTACTATATTACCGTCATTTTGTTGAATGGGATTGATAATAAAATAAAACTCCAGTGACAGACAACAATTAAGTACAGTAATTCAATTACTGTATTTCCTGGTGTTTTTAACATAAGAGGTAAGTAATTTAAGTGCAAACTTTCAACGTAAACATCTTACAAACAAAAAATATTAATTATATGCAGCAGCTCTAGAAAAAAAAAGAATTAAACCTGCTAGTGTTATCATAAATAAATAATAAATCATGCTTTACCACTGGTATAATTGGGGGAATAAAAACATGGCATTTTAGACAGACAGGTCAATAATCATTACTTTAACCTAATACACAGCAGTCATTCACTTATGCCTGTGCTTCCTCATTTTTTATTCCTCATCACTGTCCATATCTTTTTTGAAGGGCAGATTTCTCTTGAGGAAGATCAACTAATCCACATGTTCATGTTTAAGTAGACTGCGTTTCGTGGAAACAATATGGCGCCCTTTCCACCATTGTAGTGAGTTATTTTTCAGGGTTAAAAACTCACGATCTCTGTACCGCTCCACACTTCACACAAGCTCTGTCCCATGTGCACAGATCTGGCTGCCTTCATCACTTCAAAGTCCGACTTTTGTTTTCCTGGGTGCGTTGAAAATCAATCGCTGCACGTCGCTGGCGTCGGTGATCACACTGTCCATTGTTATAGTATGTTGCTTCGTTGCCACTACTAGTTACGTTTTGTGCTGTGAAGAAAATGCTACGGAGCCTGCGTTACAGTGGTTTCGTTAGCTCTCGCGTTGTTATGACACACCCGTGATGATCGGGTAATGACGGCGACTAGTAACGGTTCGGCCGAAATGCATGGGAAGTTGAGGCAACCACGACTGTGTGTAGTGCTTGTCCATTTTATATCATGCGTGGGGTCTCGATCTAAAGTGTGCTGTGTGGTGAATGGCACAAGCGCAGCATGTGAAGTAAAACCTAAATTATTATCATATGAAGCAATGCATTGAACTAGGCATTAGAAGCCGTTTCATGTGCTCGCGATAGCTGAATTCTATCTCTACTATCGGTTCATTGAATATTGAATGGCTAATTACTGTCAAATGGTAACTTTACTATCGATACATCTGTATCTCTCACCTGTAAAACCGGATATCCGGTCGTATCGGTTTATCATTCTCAAGCTTACTTTCAATGTCTTAGGTGCATCAATAATTTTTCTCGCTCCCTCTTTCTCCGCTTCAGCCATTGTTATGTTATGTCCTATCTCTTAGAGGTTACATCTTGTGCCCGAACCCGATTAACATTTTGGGCCCTCGTGTCGGGCCCAAAATGTTAAGCATTCACGTTCGGCTCGGGTCGGGCCGCCGCGCCGGACTAATAAATTATAAAAGAAAAAATGGGATAAAATCGAGACCAGGCTCTCTGTATTGTGCATTTGCTTGCGCACGCACATGAACGCCGTGGCCCACATGTTTTTTTTTTATATTAAACTTTCCCAGCGTTATTTCGTTTTGTAAATGCTTTTATAATGAACATAAAAATATGTAGACTATTTAAACATTAACAAAACTTGCGTTTTTTTTCTGCCAACTGAGAATTCGTTACGAAAGACACGTTTATTTGTGCACACAAAGGCAACAGAAATGTGATCCTTTTGAACATTCTAATCTGTGTGTCTGCAAAACCCAAGGTTTTTTTTTTTTATATTAAACTTTCCCTGCGTTATTTCGTTGTGTAAATGCTTTTATAATGATCATAAAAATATGTAGACTATTTAAACATTAAGAAAACTTGCATTTTCCTGCCAACTCGAAGAAATGAAAATATATTGCTGCTGCTGCGTTTTTTTTTTTTGTTTTGTTTTTGCGTCACCCCAAAATTTAAAAAAAGGTAATAAAGAGTTTTTCGGGCTAGGCCTGCAAATCTAGTTAATTGATCGGGCTCAGGCCGGATCGGGCTTCAATACCAGTGGGCCGTGTCATTTTGGGCTGGATTTTTTTAGGCCCGATCTAACCTCTATTGCACATATACAGTATAGTGGGCTAGGCCTACATTTTACTTTTGTTCTACATTGCAATTTAGTTTATGTTTTGTTTGCAACTAACTGACCCCTGGATTGATATTGCGATAAAGATGCTGCTGCACTACAATATTTTCTTTGTCGTTTTCTTTAATATTTTCTTGGGTCGTTGTGACTAAAATACAATGACTGTTATTACTGATTTTGCACAGGAGTTCAGATGTTGCACTGTGTGAAAGGCTGCTACTGTGTGTAAAAAAAAAAAGAGGAAAGCCCTGGTCTCATTCAAAGCACTAATTAAATGCTGTGATCTGTTTTTGTTTTTTTTTTTTAATATATATATCTGAAAGTATTTTCATTTGACTTCAACCAGGAGTGACACAAGAGCCAATAAAAAGTTGTTTAATGTCTGACCGCTTGTGCTGCCTCATGATTCATGAAAAATATGCTTTGCTTTAGAATTTTAATGCATCCCAGGCTTTATTGCATCGTGATGCATTGCCAAATCGAAGCGAAGCGAAGCGAATCTTGACCCTGTAAATCGAATTGAATCGAATCATGGCCCACCGAATCGTAATCGAATCGAATCGTGAGGGCAGTGCCGATGCACACCTCTATTAAATAGCATTATTATGTGAATTACAATCATATTTTGGGAGGACTCGACCATATACAACAATTTGGCAAAGCGCAGATGACGAGAAATTTGTTTTTTAATCCCCCGTTTAGCCACGCATGACAAATAAGTTTTGTGCTAAATGGAATATGAAATGTTAAAAATGCATTTATTCAGGACGACATGGCAAAGTTACTCTATAATGGTAAAAACTGTCGACGTCACCTTTACTGTCGCACCTCCCGAGTGATAATTTATGCCACCATAGTTTGTCAGGCTTTTGTCATTTCCCTGCCCGGCAAGAGGCGTGACAACTAGCAGACATGCTAACCCGAACCGAAGTGACATCTGAAAGTGTTATTTTCGCTTTTCGAAGCGAAAAATCACATAAAACTCACATCACACGGCGGCGGGGTTGTCGATTGTCTTTGCCGATCTGCAAACCGCCCGGCGGCGAGCAAGTCACAGCTCCTTCCCCTTCTACGGACTGGAGAGCTTGCCGGGGAAGCAGCTGGAGACTACTGCTGGACAAACCGGCCGATATCGGAGGAGCGCATAGCTGCCACATGGTCAACACGAATATGGCATAAAATAATGCTTAATAATGTGGCCTGCAGCTGTTGTGCAGCTATCATGGCAGGATGTGTCTGAAGAGAACTTTTCTACATGTTTGTCCATGATCAAACGTAAGTAAATAGTCCTTTATTTAAAGAAAGTTTGTAGTGTTTACTTTGTAATCGCTGTATTCGCGGCCATTTTTAAGCGGTCCATTTCATTCAGGAGCATAAAACACCGCGTGAAATATGAAATACACATGCTTTTTGGTGTCATACGCACTTTAAGAAAAGCTGCAAACAATGCAAAAAGTAAGCTTGGCAATATACTGTAGCCTATTTCGCAATGTTTTTTTTTTCTTTCTAATATCGTTCAAGCCTATCCCAAACAAAGCTATCCAAGTTATCTACTGAAAATTCTTGTACTTTTAATATCGCAATATATCACCCCCCCCCCCCCCCCCCCCCCCCCAAAAAAAAAAATTGTGATGGTAGTTTTTCACTGAGGTCTGTGCTACATTTATCACGAATATGAACCTAATGAATTGCTAGGCTAAATGATCAATGCAAAATAAATCTGTATTGACTTGTACTCATTTATACAAATTTTCATGTGTATTGGCTCAGGTGATACACAGTTCGAGTCAAACCTTTGTTTTCAAAAACTACTAAAGAAACATTTGGAAAACTTCCAGAATCAATGTCTGGATTTTATTACCAAATCTAAATTGCAATATTTGAACATATCTTAAATTATATTAACATACACAATAAATACAAACTTGTTAAAAATGTCTTTACTACCCAGGAATGCAAAAAATAAATATTCTTTTTAAGAGCATTCAACATTGTCTAAATACTAGGGGTGTCAAACGATTAAAATTTTTAATCGAGTTAATTACAACTTAAAAATTAACTAATCGCAATTCAAACCATCTAAAAAACATGCCATATTTTTCTGTAAATTATTGTTGGAATGGAAAGATAAGACACAAGATGGATATTTATATTCAACATACGGTACATAAGGACTGTATTTGTGTATTATAAAAATAAATCAACAAGATGGCATTAACATTATTAGCATTCTGTTAAAGCGATCCATGGATAGAAAGACTTGTAGTTCTTAAAAGAAAAATGTTAGTACAAGTTATAGAAATTTTATATTAAAACCCCTCTTAATGTTTTCGTTTTAATAAAATTTGTAAAATTTTCAATCAAAAAATAAACTAGTAGCCCGCCATTGTTGATGTCAATAATTACTTACACAATGCTCATGGGTGCTGAAGCCTATAAAATCAGTCGCACCCAAGCGCCAGCAGAGGGCGGCAAAACTCCATAAAACACAATTAACAAGTGAGTGTTTCACTGTACCGTCATTTAAATCTGTCTGAGCGGAGCATCTGCGTTAATTACGTGAAATATTTTAACGTGATTAATTTAAAAAATTAATTAACGCCCCTTAACGCGATAATTTTGACAGCCCTACTAAATACATTAAAAAAAACATAACTGAAAAAACTTTTCAGGGTATAACGAAAATAAATAAAAATATAAATATAAAATACAAAAATTCATATAAAACACTACTCTTTTTGTCCACAAGCACAGCGAAACTGACCAAAAAATGAAAATTTTTTAGCTCATTTATGATGAATATATGATTATCTCAAAATGTTTGCATAGGCTGCAAGTAAAAATATTTTTAAATAAATAATGTGTTAAATAAATAAATACATTTTAAATAAATGCAAGTCATCAGCCAATTAAACGTGCATATGAGGGTTAAAAATGGACTGGCACATTCAGCAAGTGAAAAGGGGTAAATGTCAGTCTGAACGTGATGAAAATAATTCACTTAGTAATGGTAGTTAATTGGTTAATTCTATCCTTAGAACATATAGGAAGACAAACTAAATTTCCTATACAGTATAACTGAACTCATTATTTTTCATCATCATTTACTTATATATATATATACATATATATATATATATATATAGGGATGGGAATCGAAATCCGATTCCAATTCGGAACCGGTTCCTAGTGTTTCGAGGCCTCGAGATCACAATGAAAAAGCCTTAACGATCCCTTTAACTAGTCCTTAAGACGCATATTGCGTTGCGACTGTCTTGTTGTCCAAACGCATCAAACTAGCATGACGCCAAGAACCACCCGCTCCAAAGTTTGGCTAAACTTCACCAGGAAAGAGGGTGAAAGTGAAAGGTTACGATGGTTTAGCACGAAGCACGAGCATTTGCAGCTGTAAACATAACAATGACAGCACGTAGGTTCAAACGCTCGAAAGTGTGTCTTCACTTCACGAGGAAAAATTACAACAAAACGACTTGCAATCGTTGCAAGGTGGAGATAACTGCATCGGGAGGGAATAGACTGCACTGTGCTCACCGAGACAGCTATACTGCTAGCTAAACTCCGAAATGACGATACAGAAGCCGTTGGTATAATTTGCTGACTTTATTCAACCATCACTTGAAGAGTGAAACTGAAAATAAAAATGAAACAAATCAATTTCGTCCCCAATAACAAACAGGTTTGCATCAACGTAAGTCAGCGATGATTAGCTCCTAATTCAGTCATAACAAAACAGTTAGCATGCGTTCGCTAGCATTAGCACATCGTTCAAACCACTACGCAACTGGATTTAAGTGTCCGATCGTGAGTTGAAACACACAACAACAACACAAGAGATGATACATACAGGCGTTGCCTCTGTATATATTTTACAAGCATTAACAAAGAACGTAGGGTCGTCGCAGTGCTTCCCTCTCTCACTAACTCGCTCACTCGCCTTGGATGCGGCATTTCTTCTTCTTCACGTGAGCGCGTTCTTCTTCGCGTGAGGAAGCGCAAGGGTGCCCCCACTTGAGCGTGAAAGCACCATAAAAACTAAAAGGCATGCATTTCAATATACTGGTAAATAATACGCTTTAACAGGGGTCCCCAAACTACGGCCCGCGGGCCGAATATGGCCCGCCCCGACATTTGGTCCGGCCCCCTGAACAATACCAGAGAGCATTTTTTTCCCCCCCTAATAGTGTTATTTATTTTCTGGCCTTTTTCTGTGAAGAACTCAGAGAGGGTTATTTGGTTATTATCTATTTGATTAATAGTGTTATTATTGTTAATTAATATTATATTATATTATTATTCATTCATTCATTCATTTTCCATTATTTTTATTTTATTTACTTTTGTTCCGTGAAATATCCAGAAAGGGTTATTTGATTGTGGCTTTCTGAAAAACAATATTTTTTTACATTTAGGCACTCCTGCAATCGTCGCACTTTTTCTGTTACAAACTGACCCCGGCCCCTCGTCAGAGAAGGGAAAAATTATTCGGCCCTCACTGGAAAAAGTTTGGGGACCCCTGCAAGTTTAACACATATTGCTAACGGCAGACCAATGACCTATATGCCAATATATACCAATATTTTTTATTTCTATTAGAAAAATGTTTCAGTAAAATGTTACACATTCTTGTGCATTTGCCACTTATTGCCACAGTTAATATTGAGGCTTTGGGACTCTTTTGACCTTGTTGTGAGTTTGTAAGGTTGTGACTTCTGATTAAACAAACTCGATGGCAATCAAAACGTTTGTTCTTCTTTTTCCCCAAATTAGAATCGATAAGAGAATCGATAAAGAATCGAATCGTTAAGCAATATCGATAATGGAATCGGAATCGTAAAAATCCTATCAATTCCCATCCCTATATATATATATATATATATATATATATATATATATCAGGGGTCGCGTTAACCGGATATTTTCCGTCGTTGACCGGTTTTTTAAAACGGTGACGGAAAAAACTGACGTCCGTCCGTCATTTTGACAGGTTGCAATTCACACCCCAGACCACAGGGTGACGATATTAATTAGCTATTGTCTCTCTTAATGCATGATGTCGTTGGCTCTTCTGTCAGAATATTGTAGCGTCACCGGGGTCTGGCGGCGGCACCGTGATTGACACATCAACGCGAGGTTCTTATTGGTGCACCCGGTGTGCCAGCGCGTCATCCAATTGATGGACAAGATTGCCGTCCAATCACATGACGCCATAACTCCGCCCCCCTGAGTGGAGCCGCCATATTGTGTGTCAGCTGTTCATGTTTACCACTACGTACATGCCTCCTATTACGGCGTGTTTTTCTGCTCGTTAATATTAATAATCAAAATGGTGAAGGCGTGTGTGGCAGTTGGTTGCTGTAACAGAAAAGATAGACGGAGAGACTTGAAGTTCTACCGTATTCTGAGAGACCCGGGAGGATGAGAGCGAGATGGATTGCTGTAATTCGACAAGAAATCTGGGCACCAAACGATCACCACAGACTATGTAGTAGTCATTTTATATCTGGTAAGATGCATTTAATATATATTTAGAAGATTTTGAGCTGACAACCACAATTAAGATCATTGTGTGATTGGGGTCTATATCGTTGCCTCTTTTTCTTTGGGGGCGGAGTTGTTGGCGGTAAGCAGAGTAAAAAGGGAGAAAAATACCACGACTCCCGTGTCTAATTTTTCGCCGCCAAGCAAGCGTTACAATATTAATTAAAAATGAATGAAAACTAAATACTATTGAATATGTCATCATTATCAGTTTAAAAATTTAAGTGACCGGTAAAAATAGACTATGACCGGATTTTTAGGACCCTGTCAGTCAAAATGACAGACAACGAAAATGTCTACCGCAACCTCTGATATATATATATCGGAATCGTAAAAAGCCTATCAATTCCCATCCCTATATATATATATATATATATATATATATATATATATATACATACATATTTGAACTCATGCAAATGACGTTGCTTAAAAGTTGGTGGTTTGAGCATCCTGAAAAGTTGGTAGTGTTGTGTCCCTACCGTCCCTATGCAAACCTACGCCCTTGCGTTCAGGGCTACTGGATATTTTCTTACGTTTTCAAAACTTTAGAACCACTTCTGTAGTAACATCAGTAGGAGGGGCTATTGTCCCGCCCCAGGACCAAGCCCTAATATGGACGTGTTGCATCACTGATCCGCACTCATCCAAAAACTGAAAGTGCGAGAGTGCTGGACAGCAGCACCCACTTTATTACAGAAAGTACAAAAATATTAAGTTGTTTTTGTTTTCCTATTATTACTGAGTTTGATGTGTTTGTTTGTCATAACCAATAGGGTTTTTTAATGTATTATCAAACTGTATTTACCCTCCTTACAATATTTGCTTTATTTTGAACGAGTCTTATGTTGCAGTTTTAGTTCCGCAAAAGAGGGGAAAGGGCAGACCTCGGTGCGCACGCTTTATGTAAATTTGGTGGCGCAGGCATGGCGCGCTCAGCCAAAGACAGAGTAACAAATCAGGAATTTCCCTCTTGCCACTCCTGAGAGCGCAAGAGAGGACAAAAGTGAAGTTCTCCTTAGAGAAGGACAGCCAGCGCGGGACCGTCCACTCGTCTATACTTTATTGGACTTTTCCCACTACAGTTTATCAGAAGAGAGGCCAATTTTGTCTTTCCAGAAAATGATTTTGGAGCCACTGGTTTTGCAAAAGAAGAACACTGGATGGAAGTAACGGTGCAACATACGAGGACGACGTTTATAAACAAAATTGCCTTTGGAATCGGAGTGGACGCAATTGGACTTTCGAACAAGTTATTTGGAGACACGCTTGGATTAAGTGCGCAAAAGCAAAGTTTTTGTGTGGAATAAGTGAAGGCGTCGAGAAGGATGCTGCTGCTTTTACGATGGAAGTGAAGAACTTTTTAGCTTTTGCGGCGGTGGTTTATCTCCTTTTTAGCGTCGTTGCGAGCCAGCAACTGAGACCCAAAGGCAGAAATGTTTGCAAAGCAGCTGGGTAAGAGCATCACATTCACTATTTTATTACTTGATGTTCAGTACATTATTACATTAAGTCTCATCTATTTCGATAAGTTCTTCTTGACACAATGGACTTTTTGCTGCTTACTGCTTTTAACTCTCCTTACCACTAATAAAAAGCATCTATTTTCCCAAAATTTGAATTCAGAAAGTAAGGCTATTATAAATTACGGTAAATGTTCTTCCCCAAAATGATTTCGAGCAGTTTTGTCCGCAGTTTGAACAGAAGGAGGAGTCCAGATGTGTGCATCTGTGTCTTGCAGTGTTTGCATAGTACTACAGGGGGTGCTGATGTTGAATCAGAGACAATTGTTATTGCTTAAACTCATGTTAATTTTTAGATAATTCTCAGACTTTGAGCAATTGCTGCCTGCCTCACTTATAATGGATTGAGCGTCAATCATGGATAGTGACAGGCAGCCAATGATAATATCCTCACATTTCAGGGGTAGACAATAAGGCAAATTAGCCACTGGCCCAGTGGCTTTTAAAGTTCACTGGCCCCACTATCCAATCCACTGGCCTAGGTCAACGCGTCTGTTATTTATCCCAGTAATCACTAAAAAGAACAATCTGCTTGAATAACATGTATATTTTTTTCCCATATATAAATACAATGAAAAGTGCAGCAAAACGATGCAAAAACATGAATCTAGTGCAGTGGTTCCTAACCTTGCTAAAGGTACTGAACCTCACTGGTTTCACATGTGGATTCACCGAACCCTTCAGAATTAGATAATAAAGCAGTTTTTTTTTCTAATTCAAAACAATACATCTTAGCTAGCAAGCTAATAATTTTTAAAAATCCTGTTCAAAATTCTTCTAATTTTGACAGCATGTTTAATAAACGGGTCAAATTTGAGACCAGGCTGCCCATTGGTCATACAAAGTGTGAGTCAACCTTCCACTAAGCAAACCAGTTCCACCTCCCATCAGGTCGAGGACTAGCAGTTAAATGGATTAAGCCTGTAAATTGGTTGCAAACCAATCCAAAACCAACTCTAAAAAGCCACTTCACCTAGATTTAAGCATTGTACGAAAATTGGGCTCTGCGTTTCTTTATTTTCACCGAACCCCTTAGACTTACTCACCGAACCCCTGGGGTTCGATCAAACCCAGGTTAAGAACCACTGATCTAGTGCAAATAATCCTATTCCAATTCCATATTCACATCCATAATCATTCTATAATCCCTCCAATATAGTCGATTTTTTTCTTGAGAGCTCCAGAGGGAGGCGGGCCCACGGGAGTGCCCAGTGCCTGGGTGAAGCTTTCCTGTCTTCCCCTTACTGCCCTCTGGAAGTCTCCCCCCGGCTGTCGTGGCAACAGTTTAGACCTTTAGACGCAGAGATGACTAAAGGCAATTATGGCTAACAATTTCAAGCGAGACCGTCGTTATGACGATATTATTTTCCCCATAGTCACGCGGATGAATAATCACATATTACAGTAAGTTCATACCATAGATTTCCTACTCGTAAACGTTTTTCTAATTTACTTGTCGGCAAATGTGGGCATTGATCTGCACACCGCACAGTAAACCTAGCTTTTTATCTCATCGTAGCTGAGCCACTTCCAGCGATACCGCAATTGGGCCTGAAATTTTGTCTCCCTTTTCTTTTCATATTGGATTTCCCTTTCCATAAACTCTGGTGAAGTTCTCTTTTTTGAGTGGTCTTTTTTCCTAGGGTGCTTAGCCGGGTCCCGGGGGTTTCAGAAACATGTTGTCTTGTAGTATAACGTTAGGTGGGCACTGGATACTGAAATACTAACAATCAATCAGAAGCAGTAATAAGGTTGCGCACATTCGCGCGGAATTGGGTGAGCGAACGAGGTGTGTTTAGGCCCCACGGAGAGCAACGGCTAGCTGCATAGACTGTTAAGGTTGTCTTTGATCGGGATAGCGTAATGTCATCAAAATACGGAACCACCGGGCCAGTGGTTGGAGCATTCTGGTGGCCCTGACGATTTTAAAAGTATGTCCGGGCGATTTATATTGTCGACCCCTGTTTTTTATCCTTACAATCCTCCAAGGTTCACTTTCTGGGCCTCATTATTCAGTCATCACTTTTTTGGGCTTGCTTTGTGTATGTTTTCAGCGCCAGTCTGGCCCACGTCCCTGCTCCTTTGTCATATTGCCCCTTCATTTTATATCCATCACTGCCACTCACCACAAACTTATTTTCCCCTTTGCGTCCATTACAGTATGTACTTTATTTGTTCTGACTAAAGTCTAATGAATGGGGGGAAGTAGTTCAAATTTATCATCACATGTCAGCGTTTCCGGGGATATGTCTTTGCATTACGGCTGTTGGATGTCAGTGTGATGCCTCCAGCGCTCACTGTATTCTTGTATTTGTTATGGAATAATGGGTTGTGTGTCACGCAAACTTATTCTCCAGAAAAGTGTATTAACAAAGTGTATTAACAAAGCAGATTGTAAAGATACGCCATTTAAACATACAATGATCAGAATTGACATACAGACTGGTGAAGCAATGTTGAATCGTAATCAGTGGAAACGCAAAACATTAATCAATAGTGCCATCGCTTAGATACGCTTTTTTTTTTTATGTCGGAGATGTTTCAACATCTACATCGTCAAGCATTGTAAAATTTCTCTGTATTTTTGATTGCTGTAGGTGAAATGTAACTGATTGTTGTAAAGTGCACATAAAAATATCACATTGAATCAATCAGAGGCCCTTTAATCAAATGGAATTGTAGCATTTTGATTTTTGAAAAATGCAACTGGCTGGCAACCAGTTCAGGCTGTACCGTGTCTTCTGCCCATTGTTAGCTGAGATATGCTCCAGCATCTCCACAACCTTTGTGAAGACAGGCGATTCAGAAGATGAATTATTTACTTTATTTATGTATTTTTTTTGTTTTGTTTTGTTTTGTTACAAACATTTAGGATGTATTTAATCCAGGCAAATTGGTAATACAATTTGTTTTTGTCTACTCCTGTCCCCAATGCAAGCCTACTGTAACAGTTTTTTTTACTTTTTTGTGGTGGGGGTCTTCAGCAAATTTTATTGAGCAGACATGACACTCCTTGACATACTTTAATGGAAATCAAACATCTTTCAAAATTGGAGAATATTAAACAAGTCTGTGTGACTCATTTGATTCAATAATATTGATATTGAAGTCCACAGGTTTTCACCCCAACCAATAGTCACGGGCTCATATGGCCCGATTGCAAGTATACAGGAACAATTAAAGTTTAAAGAATTGGACTTCCATTACCGTCAGTGAAAGGCAATGAATTAACAGTAAGCTAAGTTCTAGTGACCTTTAAGGAATGAAAAAGCAAAACGCATATTTAAAAAAAAAAAAAAAAAATCTTAAAAATACTTGCGGCCTCATGAAAAGGAACTTAGTCACTCCCAAGTGCTATTTGTGTGCGGTAGCAGTGCTTGTGACACACAATCATTCCCAATAAATGCTAAAAGGCACTGGAGTAGTATTAAAAGATCAACAAGGGTCAACTCCATACACAAAACTAGTAGTAATCATATTTTGGAGAGGCACAATAAAATTGAATACATTGAATCAATGCACAAAAAAGTTATAAACACACACTTTCCAAAACTCCCTCCCTCATTTCAAGTGAAAGCATGCGAAGGTTGAGCTTTACCACGTGCCGTTTTGCCGGAATTGGGGGGGAGCGTCGTTCACTGCTCGCTAACTCTAAAACGAACTGGCTTCCTCAAACGTTATGAGGCCAGCGGACGTGTTTCAGAGGCCCCGCAAAGGTCATGGTTGTGGGAGGAACAGGAGACGAATTTGTCTTTTCCTGACAGAGCCACAAAAAAAACTCTTGGCAGCAATCTTTCTATATATTTAGACTCCTCCACTGTTTTTTCTCAGAAAGGCCCGGAAAGACTAAAGAGCCTGCCTGATAAAAGTTGAGAGAATTCCAGTTGTGACTGCGCTGTACTAATGGAGACCACCATGTGCTCAGCATGTGCAATACAGTGATAATGCCTTTCAGTGTTTGATCTTCCCAGATGTGAACAAAAGAATTGGGTGTGGTTGCAGCAACTTTGATACGTCTGTGTTTCACAACAGGTGCCCTCCCTTTCATTTCAATTTTTGGAATTCTTTTCCAGATCTCCAGGCTTGGTTTGCTGCAGCGGATGGGCTCAGCTAGGAAGTGAATGCCTGACACGTATGTTCCACACAATTCATTCAGAACATATATCAAATATGATGTATAGCGGTATGAAAAAGTATCTAAACTTTTTGCAATTTCTCACTTTTCTGCATAAAATCACCATCAAATGTGATCTGACCTTTGTCAAAATCACACAGATGTAAAAAGAGTGTTCACTTTAACTAAAACCACCTAAAGGTTTTCATATTTTATAGAGGATAGCATGCAAACAATGACAGAAGGGTAAATGAACCCTCTGCCCTAAAGAGACTTAAAGAGCAATTGAAACCAATTTTTACCAAACATTTTAAGTCAGGTGTGTGCCCAATCACTGATAAGTGGTTTAAAGCTGCCCTGCCCACTATAAACCACACACCTCGTAAGAATTGTCTTGATAAGAAGCATTGTCTGATGTGCATCATGGCTCGGTCAAAAGAGCTGTCTGAAGACCTGTGATCAAGGATTGTTAATGTGTACAGTATAAAGATGGGAAATGATACAAAACCATCTCTAAAAGTCTAGATGTTCATCAATCGACAGTCAGAGAAGTTGTCTACAAATGGAGAGAGTTTGCCACTGTTGCTTCTCTCCCAAGGAGTAGTCGTCCACCAAAGAAGACACCAAGAGTTCAATGCAGAATACTAAGAGAGGTAAAAAATAACCCTGGAGTGTCTGCTAAAGACTTACAGAAATCACTTGCACAGTCCAGTATCACTTTGCACACATCAAGTATATGTAAAGCTATGGCCAAGAATGGTGTTCATGGGAGGACTCCACCGAGGAAGCCACTGCTGTCTAAAGAAAAAATTGTTGCTCGTTTAATGTTCACAAAATGGCACTTGGACACTCCACAGAAGTTATGGAAAAATTATTTGTGGACTAATGAAAGTTGAATTGTTTGGGAGTAACACACAACGTCATGTGTTGAGGAAAGATGGAACAGCTCACCAACATCAACATCTCATCCCCACCGTGAAGCATGGTGGAGAGAGCATTATGATTTGGGGCTGTTATGCTTCCTCAGGGCCTGGACTCCTTGCAATAATTAATGGAAGAATGGATTTAAAAGTTTATTAGGATGTTTTGCAGGAAAACGTGAGACCGTCTGTCAGACAGTTGAAGCTAAAAAGAGGATGGATGCTGCATCAAGACAATGTCGTGTTATGGATAATCCATAACACAGAAGGACATCAACTTCAGAATGGTTTCAGAAGAACAAAATACACGTTCTGGAGTGGCCAAGTCAAAGTCGAAACTTGAACCCTATTGAGATGTTGTAGCATGACCGAAAGACAGTGATTAATGCCAGATATCCCAGGAATCTGCTTGAAATACAGCAGTTTTGTAGAGAAGAATGGGCCAAGATTAGTCCAGATCGATGTGCCAGACTGATCTGCAGTTACAGAAGGCGTCTGGTTGAAGTTATTGCTACCAAAAGGGTGGACACAAAATATTAAATGTGATGGTTCACTTACTTATTTTTCCCCCTCGTGTCTTTGTTTGCATAATATCCTCATTAAAGTATGAAAACCTACAAATGTTTGGGTAGTTTTAGTTAGAGCAGACAATGTTTTTTCATTTGTGTGATTTTGACAAAGATCAGATAACATTTGGTGGTGAGAAATTCCCAAAAAGTTACTGTTTCAGACCACTGTAGGTCAAGCATTTGGGATTGAATGATTGGATAACGTGCCTTCTTGTTGTTTCACCCAAGCTCTCTGCGAAGGCAACTTTACGTGCAAGGAAAATGAGGTGTGCGTCAGGCCTAACGAATGCCGCTGTCGCCATGGATACTTTGGAGCGAGCTGTGACACAAGTAAGGCAGTGAGCCCAACCTATGTAAAAGACAGTCATGGCAGAACAAATAAGTTAAAAGAAATTATTTATTAATGGCACCTTGAGATACAAAT
This sequence comes from Corythoichthys intestinalis, assembly GCF_030265065.1. Classification (NCBI taxonomy): domain Eukaryota; kingdom Metazoa; phylum Chordata; class Actinopteri; order Syngnathiformes; family Syngnathidae; genus Corythoichthys; species Corythoichthys intestinalis. The sequence continues at coordinate 7,146,834 of NC_080397.1, read as the reverse complement.
GGCCCTATGATTTATTTTGTGATACGAGTGGGTGAATGTTTTTCTTTTTGCTTCAACTTAAGAGTTAACTTGAGTTTTTCTAGTAAACCAAACATTAAAAGTACTTTGTGTAGTCAAAAGAACAACATAGCTTTTCCATTAACATATTGCTAACAAAAAAGATAGATAGACAGGCTAATATATAGCACTGCTGTTGCAATTTGATAAACATTTAAGCAACAGATATTAAAACACAAAAGGTGCAGCAACACCTGACAATACGATTGCGCGAAGAGGTATATTTTTTATCCTCTGCCAAAAATTACTCCTATAACATTATCTTTACTGTGTCAGTTGTGAGCCCAGGATTTTTTGTAACTCATTATTTGCCATTGACAGCAACAGACATCCAAAGGATTCATTGTCTATTGCCGTCAGTGACTGAAACTGAAAATTTCTGGTTTTATATAACATAACAATCAGTCACTCAATCCCCTTCATTACATTGTGTAGTTGTGTAGACGCGTAGAATCACTGTCGCAGTTAAATAAGTCACTAAGTCACGGGTAATTGAACACAAATGGTAGAGCAACACATCTCGATGGAACATTTGCCAATGCTAATATGCCTATAATTGTCCTCTGCCAAAATATAACAGATTTTATGTTATTGTGCCAGATTTGAAACTCACAACAGAACATTATAAAGAAAATGTACACAACATGAAATGTAAAAACAATTTGAGAAACACTGAACTAAGATTCACATTACTGAATCTAACATTTGTCCCATGCCACTGTATTAATTATTCCCATGCCTATTCTCTAGTTTCATGTAATTTCACTGCTTCTAATACATTTATATAAATATTAATTTGTAAAGTTTACTTGAAGTTTAATGTTAAACAAAACATAAAACACAGATATGCATTTTGCATATTAAAAACAACCACACAGTTAATTTAGCTTAATGGTAACAAACAATCCAAAATGCCATAGACAGACTAACCTGTAGCACTCTTGTTGCAGTTTTTTTTTAAACGTTTAAGTTTTGTTTTGAGATATTTAAGCACAAAGGGTTGAGCACACAGTATGCCTAAACTAATAGGTAATCTTATTATCCTCTCCAAAAAATGAGATTTATTACTACTGTATATCTTAATGTATAAGTTGTGAAACGCTTGTGTTTTTCTTTCAACAGAGTGTCCAGCCCAGTTTTGGGGTCCAGACTGCAAGGGTAAATGTAACTGTTACCCCAACGGCCAGTGTGATGATTTGACAGGCAAATGCACGTGCAACCACAATCGCTGGGGGCCAAACTGCGAGAATTCCTGCATGTGTCAAAAGGGCAAATGTGACCAGGACACGGGCTTTTGCACATGTCACCCAGGGTTCTGGGGCCCTCAGTGCAACAACAACTGCTACTGCAGCGTCAACTCAATGTGCGACCCTATGACGGGCCGGTGCACTTGCAGCCCCGGCTGGACGGGCCGCAACTGCGCCACGCAGTGCAACTGCAACAACTCGCCGTGCGAGCAGTTCTCGCAGCGCTGCCTGTGCAGGGAGATGATGTGGGGCCCAAGATGTGACCGGTATTGCGGGTGCGTCCACGGCAAGTGCAACCCGTCGGACGGCTCGTGTACCTGCACGCCAGGTTACCGTGGGAAGTTTTGCAGGGAGCCGTGTCCTGCTGGTTTCTATGGGCAAAACTGCAGAAACAAGTAAGTAATGATTACTGTCAGAATTAATAAATTGAAATGAAAGGCACTAGACTTTACTGTACATTAGAAATGCTAAAATAAATACATTGTTGGAGGTGTACACAACATAAAAAATAAACACTGACGTAAATTACAACCTAAATGCAGGTCTTCGTTCCATGAAATTTTATGACTTTATTTTGCAATTGTTTATTCTCTTCATTTCATAGTGTTTCACTTGACTGCACAACTTGAATATTTAACTTTTTGTCCAATGAGATTTAACCTCCTTGGTGTTGCTATGTCATTCTAGTCTGCCCAGCGCCTTTAGAAACATTAGGTAGTACAGTGGTACCTCTACAAAGGAACTGAATTCGTTTCAGGACCTGGTTTGTAAGTGGAAATGGTTGTATGTCGAGCGGGATTTTCCCATAAGAATATTATAATTCGATTAATTCGTTCCACAGCCCAAAAACCTACGCTAAATCCCAAAAAAATACTGCTAGTACCATTACAGATAGCAATCACACATACCATACACATAGCAAAACAAATAAATTAGAAATACAATTCGGAATAATAATAATAAAAATGTGATGAATCGGGTTCTAATGTGGCGGATGTGATTTGCATGCTGTTCCTGAACGCACCGTGTGACTGACGAAGAAGGTAAAGTGGGAAGTTTTTGCTTTTCTTCGTGTTGTTTTTGCCATTGGCTACGGCGGACAGTAGCCGTGTTATGTTGTACAAGTTCTGAAATAAATTATTAGAAACCTGATGAAGCTGGCGACTTTCTTGCCAAATTTTGCAATACCGGTAATAATAAAAATAATGATAATAAATCGGAAATAAAAAAGCGTTTTTATTGTCACCTTAACTTATAGAGACTGGCGAACAGAGGTCAGAGGAGACCAGCCATATTGTCGAGCCAGTTCACTCACGCACCCCACGTTCATTATTTTGCTATCAATTTACTTATTAATTTCAATGGTAAGCGTCACCTTTTTAGCGCTGTAGTTCGAGTTCGCATGAGGTTCATGACAAGATGTTACAATACGGATTCTTTGATAAATGATACAATATTTGTTAGTATTAAAAAGTCTGCCACGATTCGATTTGATTCAATTCAAGGGCCTTCAGTCGATTAAATATACAGTATTATTTACACATATAACACCGTCAGTTCCATTTCACCTAAAACAAAAAATACAAAGCAATTTTGAAATTGTTTACATAATTTCGTTGCTGAAATGTTTTATACATTTTAATAAAAACTTTGTTTTTAACAAAATGCATAACTAATAAATGACAATATCAATTAATTTTTAGAGATTGCATCGATTTCAATTTTAATGTGCTTAACAGATCATAATTTCAATCCAGATCGATGGTTACGTCCTCATGTTCTAATACTGTCGTTGGGAAGCCACAGTTACCCGCATACTAAATCAATTTTCATGCAATCTGATGTGTCATGATGGATAACATAAAAACCTATATTATTGTAATAAAAAATTTTTTAGAATGTACATTTTTATGGAAACGAGGTTGGAATACTCTTACAGGATAGTGTATATTGGCAGGAGTGTAACATAAAACTTTAATAGTGTAAAGAACAGACTTAAAAAAGTGGTGAGTGAAAAAATATAGTCGTTCAAGAACAGTTCATTGCAAGGTGACAGCGGCAAAAATACCAACAGAATTGTAGGAAACGTACTGTTTTACAGGTGCTAAACATTCACTTACCTTATGTGCTGCATGATTGGTAGCTATTTTATAGTTTCAATAAGATGTGATATACTCTGCAGCTGATAACTCTTAAAATAAATTTAATGGAGCTGGCGTAAAGATTTGGAAATTGGTTTTCACATTATCCCGTAACCATTAAGCCAAGACGTAAAAACCATTTAAGCTTTAAATGATTTACCTTTCATGGACTGTGCACCTCGTACAATTCAGACTCAATGAACCGAAAATAGTGAAGTTACAATTCAATGTATTTGGCCCATTAACCGATCATCAAGGCTACGTGGCTTTAAATCAACACTGTGACCCCGTTCATCATTCTATCTCAGAATCAATTTAAAGAATTGACCCCCGTCTCCCAGGTGTGGCCACTGCAAAGGCCAGCAACCATGTAAGGTGACGGAGGGACGCTGCGTCACGTGCGACAAAGGCTGGAACGGAACACGCTGCGACCAGCTCTGCTCCAAAGGCTTCTTTGGCGAAAACTGCCAGGAAGTGTGTCCCACCTGTAAGGACGGCCACCACTGTGACCCCATTCAGGGCAAGTGTGCGCACTGTAACCCCGGCTGGATTGGGGACAGGTAAAAAAATTATATATATATGTGTTTTAAACACAGCACACAATGGCCATAACTTAAACTAGTAGCTACAGTAATACTAGTGTACGCTAGCGATAACGCCCTGTGACTAATGCTGCTTAGCTCTGTAATGACGGCTGTTGCCGCATTCTTCTTTTGTCATAGATGTGAGGTGCGATGCCCTAATGGCACGTATGGCGACAATTGTGAAAACAACTGCAGCCACTGTTTCAACGGCAACTGTCATGTTGTCACAGGAGAGTGCCTGTGTGACCAAGGATTTTACGGAATCTAGTAAGTCAGGAGCCAAAGCAGGGGGCTAAAAAGTGTTCATACCTGGAGAGGTGCTTTCAGAAATACTAAATACAATAAGTAATTGAAACATTAACTTGAGCTGCCAATGTATATGATCTCTATATATTTTCACTTTTACAACAAATTGAATGAAAACTAGTTTTGAAATCAGAAACTGAAAAAAATGTTTTGTCCAACAATTATTCAATTTATATTAAAAATGGAGATTGTTAACATAAATACTTGAATATTTCAACATTTTCAAAAGTGAAGAGAATCACCAATTTTGATATTTATCAAGTAACAATCAATGGACATGACCACACAAAATCATTTGGTGGCCCAGATCTGACTCACGAGCTTTGGGTTGGACACCAGTGTGATAAATTTACCTGAGCTGCCAGCGTATGTGTTAACCCTTTAAAATCTGACACATCTACCCATGCATCGACGCGTCCTGCGCGTATATAATCTTTGGAGCCTCGTCACACTGTAATTACGTCACCGCTGGTTGGTCTCGTTTGATAGTGCAGAAGATGAGGTCCACACCCATTTTTACTTGAAGTCAATCGACCAAGTAAAACGGGAGATAATGTCATTTCAAAACGGAAAGCACCACGAAAAACGACATATGCCAGGAGCCATTGTGAGGTCATAAAGGAGGTACGTGATACGAAAACTTTTAATATATTGCCGAGCGAGGCGCCATCTAACGAGAGGAAGGCGAGATAGCGAGCGACGGGCGGTTGAATTGAGCGTACAACTTTGTGAAACATGTGGAATGAATCGAAAAATAAATTTACACTAGTATGACAAAATATCTGAACCTTTTGGAATTTCTCACATTTCTGCATTAAAATCACCATCAAATGTGATCTTTGTCAAAATCACATAGATGACAAAACAGTGTCTGCTTTAATTAAAACCACATAAACATTTATAGGTTTTAATGTTTTAATGAGGATAATATGCAAACAATGACAGAAGAGGGAAAAATAAGTAACTGAACCATTTAATATTTTGTGCCCCCCACCCCCTTTGGCAGCAGTAACTACAACCAGACACTTCCTGTAGCTGCAGATCAGTCTGGCACATCGATCACGACTAATCTTGGCCCATTCTTTTGTATAAAACTGCTGTAGTTCAGTCAGATTCCTGGGATGTCTGGCATGATGTCTGGCACTTCAGGTCATCCCACAGCATCTCATTGGGATTGAAGTCTGGACTTTGACTTGGCCACTCCAGAACGTGTTATTTTGTTCTTCTGAAACCATTCTGAAGTTGATTTTTTTCTGTGTTTTGGATCATTGTCTTGTTGCAGCATCCATCCTCTTTTTAGCTTCGACTGTCTTACAGACGGCCTCACGTTTTCCTGCAAAACATCCTGATAAACTTTTGAATTCATTCTTCATTAATGATTGCAAGTTGTCCAGGCCCTGAGGCAGTAAAACAGCCCCAAATCATGATGCTCCCTCCACCATGCGTCACGGTGGGGATGAGGTGTTGATGTTGGTGAGCTATTCCATTTTTCCTCCTCTATCCTGACGTTGTGTGTTACTCCCAAACAATTCAACTTTGGTTTCATCAGTCCACAAAAATAAAAACTTCTGTGGAGTGTCCGAGTGCCTTTTCGCGGATATTAAACGAGCAACAATGCTTTTTGTAGACAGCAGTGGCTTCCTGCGTGGAGTCCTCCCATGAACACCATTCTTGGCCATAGTTTTACATATAGTTTATATGTGCACATAGATATTGGACTGTGCCAGTGATTTCTGTAAGTCTTTAGCAGACACTCTAGGGTTCTTTTTTACCTCTTTGAGTATGCTGCGCTGAACTCTTGGCGTCACCTTTGGTGGACGGCCACTTCTTGGGAGAGAAGCAACGGTGCCAAACTCCATTTGTAGACAACTTCTCTGATTGACGATTGATGAACATCCAGAATTTTAGAGATGGTTTTGTATCCTTTCCCAGCTTTATACAAATCAACAATCCTTGATCGCAGGTCTTCAGACAGCTTTTTTGACTGAGCCATGATGCACATCAGACAATGCTTCTCATCAAGACATTTCTTACCAGGTGTGCGTTTTATAGTGGGCAGGGCAGCTTTAAACCACTCATCATCAATGTTTGGTAAAAATTGGTTTCAATTTTAAGGGCCTAAGTACACCAGATGCATGATCGTTGCGGTTCCGGTCCGACTCAGGTAAAAAATAGCACAGCCAATCCGTTCCCATTATATCCTACTGTTCAACGTATACCGGCCGCGTCAGTGCTCCGGATTGACTGCGAACCACCTCCGGCGTGCCGCATGCCCGCCGGATGGTATAGGCTATTTTCTATTTTTGCCGGACACGCATCCGACAAAATGGGTGGAGCTGGGCCTGACGTCAAAAGCCCAGGTGCCTAATCACGGTTTAAACACGAGCGAAGATGGATGATGAACGCTTCATCATGGAGGTGGAAACTGAAAAGTCACAAAGTAATATACGATGCAGCAGATCGTTATTATAAGGACAGCATTAAAAGCGAAGCTGCAAGGTGTCCTACTATGTGTGTTTTTCTGGCAATGATATCAAACACACGGCGTGCTGACAACTTTGAGCGAAAAAAATAAAGCAGAGTATCTGGAAGTGGTTCCACTGCAGAAATTCTCATGCCCGGCGCACACACAATGTCGGTTTGTATACAGAGTCGAGGGGGAAAAGTACGAAAGAGAAAAAAGAGACACCCACAAGTTTCGACCTGGTGGTCTATTCAAGACGTTTCTCTTTCTTTCCTACATTTCACTTGACTCTTCATAGAAAAAACAACAGTTTGTGCTGGGAACAGGAATCTGCAGTGTTGAGACACCAATTCCAAGTACGCTGTTTTTTAGTTCGTGTAGTATAGAATTCGCTATCCATTTTATAAATATTACAGATTATTTAACAGTTGTTTATAACAGCTCTATGAGATGTTATGTGCCATAAATTTTGAATGTGCACAAAGATATAAACCCACCGACACAATCAAGGGCATAATAGCCCCCCTTCCCCCACACACAGAGCCCTGATCTCAACATGATACAGTCAATCTGGAATTAAGTGACAGACACAACTAAAATATTGTAGCGTCGCCGGGGCTGTCATCGGTGGGTTAATTTATGCACCAACGCGGGGCTGTCATTGGTGTGCTGGTGCACCAGCGCAACGCTCCGATTGGTGGACTAGATAGCGTCAGTGTATATAGTTGTTGTTTTTGCATTGGTGAGGTGGCGGGAAGTTAATAAAGAAAAAGAGGGAAAAGGCGTTGAAGCTCATGTGTTGTTTTCACGGCCAAACTTCCGCTTAGCAAAAGTTACAATATCAATATGCAAGGGAAAAAATGTACTCACGCTCTGCTTCTCTGATGAGTACAGACTCCGTGTGTTTGTCGTTGTTTTAAATGGCACATTATCGCGCGCGATCACGCGAGAGCTCACGAGGGAACGGAGTGGGCGGACCGCAGCCGTGCGCAGCCGGTATGATTTGCCTGTTTTTGACGTACTGCGTGGCACGCAGTCAACACTGAACCGGACCGGAACCGCAACGATCATGCATCTGGTGTACTTGGGCCCTAAGTCTCCTTAGGCAGAGGGTTCACTTATTTATTTTTCCCCTTTTGTCATTGTTTGCATGTTATCCTCATTAAAATATGAAAACCTATAAATGTTTATGTGGTTTTAATTAAAGCAGATGCGGTATTTTCATCTGTGTGATTTTCACAAAGATCAGATCACATTTGATGGGGATTTTATGCAGAAATGTGAGAAATTCCAGAAGTTTCAGATACTTTTTCATACCACTGTAGCGCAACTAATTGCGTTATTTCATCTTTTCGAGGAAGAGGATGGGCCAGATTTGTAGTAATTTTCTTCGGATGAGTCGGCGAGTGAGAAGAATGACAGCAGTGCCCAAAGGGCGGAAGGAGGAGGACACCCCCTGGATTTGTGGGCTGAGTGATGTGGCCCTGTGTCTTGTTCCAGGACGAACCTGAGTGGCATGCCTGAAGAAATTGAACTGAAAAAGGGACCCAATTTTTTTTTTCTGTGAAATATAAAGGAAACATCAAAGGCATAAGAAATCGGACAAAATAGGCCCGGACCATAAAGGGTTAACTTAATGTGACTCACATTTTACACGGAACGTGTCTTTTCTAACATAGGGCCATGTAGCTGATCATTCAAAAGGCAAACTTTCTCTTTCTCAGTATCCAAAAGGGTTCTATAGAATTTTGTCCAATTATAGGGTGTTAATGAGTGTTGTATCTATTCATTTCCGTTATCTTGCTTTTTTTCTTCAATAGATTGGATAATGCTTGAGTTTTACCTTCTTAAAAGACTCTGAAATCTTTGTTTTCTCATCTACAGCTGCAATATGACCTGCCAACCTGGACAATACGGAGTGAACTGCAACCAAACCTGCCCTTGCCACGACAAAAACTGCGATCCCGTTTCTGGCGCCTGCTATCTTCGTAAGAAAATGTGATTTGTTTTCAACAGCATGCGTCGTCCTCAAGTGAACTTGTGTTTTTATGGTTGAAACAAAAAGAACATTTTCTTAGGATGTCCAAAAAAGCCATAAGCTCCCTGATCTGACTGAGTCTTAAGTGACTAACAGTTGGCTGTACATGTAGTACCAACAAACATTTTTTGCTGCCTTGTGTGTGTAGTGGGAGAGTTTACACTCACAAAGCCTTGATAGCTTTTCCAGACTTGTGTCCCCGGTGAGCTGCGTTTGTTGGCACAGGTCCCGTCCAGTGGAACTGAAAGGAAGGAAGGGGATCGAGAAAAAGGGGAAAAGGAAAGTAAAACGATGAGTGGACTGTTTAATAATTAGACACGATGGTAGCATTATCGAGAAAGCTTGCGTTGATCGACTCAGACCCTCAATCCGCTTTCCGGCCTTCATTCGCTGACTGTAAATAACCACCAGTGATCAAAACAATTCATCGTATTTTTATGTGACAGAGTAAAAAACTAAAAACCAACGCAAGTTATCTATTCAAGACATATGAAACTTTACCTTAAAATACATTTTTCTTCTCAATGTACATTGGCATGGTCTACATAAGAATTCTTAACCCGTTGTCTGCCACTGACATCAATTGATCTCCAAGTCATTGAAACTGGAAAGACTTGTTGTGAGTGCTCATTTCAGTGCCATTGGCAACACAAGAGTTTGAATCTGTTTTGACTGGGAGAGGGCAAATGGCCACTACACATAAATTTGTAATCAGGCAGGCTGTGATGAAAAAAAATCAACTTTGATAAGATTTGATTAATTGAATCGACACAATAATTTAAATGCAAACGACTATTCAAACTTATATTCACATGCAATTTTGAGTTGAGAAATTCCTCACTCCTCAATGCAGAATACTTTCAACACTGAAATGTTTGAGGGGTTTCTTGCATATACAGCTTGTTTCAAGTCACCCCACAGCATCTCAATGGGATGGGACTCTCAATTTCTTTTCAGCCAGTCCTTAGTGGATTTACTAATATGTTTTGGGTCATTGTCATGTTTCACGGTCCAGTTTCGCTTCAGCTTTAATTTTTTCACAGACGATCTCACATGTTCCTCAAGCATCCTCTGATACACCATAGAATTCATGGTGGATTCTATCATGATGAGCTGCCCAGGTCCTGCTGTCGCAAAGCATCCCTGAACCATGACACTTTAACCTCCATGCTTCACAGATGGTATAAGGTTCTTTTCCTGAAATGCTGTATTGGGTTTACACCAAACATGTCCTCTCTTCTGGTGTCCAGATAATTCAATTTACATTCATTTGTCCAAAGAACATTATTCCGGAAGTCCTGGTCTGTGTCTACATTCACTCTGGCAAACTTTAGTCTGGCCTTCATGTTCTTGTTGGACAGCAAAGGTTTCCTCCTTGCACACCTCCCGTTAATGTTAAATTTGTGGAGACTCTTTCTGATTGTAGAGGCACGCACTTTCACATCAACATTAGCAAGAGCCTGCTATAGGTCCCGTGATGACATTTTAGGGTTTTTGGAGACTTCTTTTAGCATCTTGCGGTCTGCTCTCGGGGTGAACTTGCTTGCCACACCTGGGCATGTTGGCAGTTGTTTTTAATGTCCTCCACTTGTAGACTATTTTCCGGACAGTGGAATGGCGGATTTTATATTCTTTTGAGATCTTTGCAGATCCCTTTCCAGACGCATAAGCGTCTACAATCTTCTTTCTCAAGGCCGCAGACAGCTCCTTTGATCTCACCATGCTGTTTTCTCTCACTTCAACAGTCAGTCACTGTTGAAAGTATTCTGCGTTGAGGAGTGGGGCAAACTTTCTTCAGACCAATGTCAATGACTGGTAGATGGCTGCAAAAAGGATCTCACTGAAGTCTTCCCTGTTGATTTTGCTGCTCGTTTTGTGAAATATCGACAGCGCTAACATGCTCATTAATATTCCTCTCGGGGACTAATTGAAAGGGTTGGACAGATGACATGTTTATGTCGCTAGAGTCGTACTCTGGAAGCCCGCCAGCGTAACCCAATGACGTCACCGCCCTGCGACGTCAACAGAAATGGCGACCTACTAGTTAAACTAATTCTACAAATTGTATAAAAACGAAAAAATCAAGAGGGGTTTTAATATCAAATTATTTTAACTCATAATAACGTTTATCTTTTATGAACTACAAGTCTTTCTATCCGTGGATCCCTTTAGAGACGCCACATGATTGAAACGGCCGGCGTGATCATAGAATAACACTCTTGAGTCTGTTTGGTATAATTGAGATGTGATTATCATTGCAACGTCTCATTGGTGAAACTGGTTGAGCCACTGTTGACGTCTCTGGCAAAAAAACAAGTAAAATCTAATATGTAGAATAAAGAGGAAAAATGTAACGACTAAGCTAGCCCAAAGTAGCGGAGTTAGAATAGTGTTTCTTCAGAAATCTATTCAAGTTAAAATTTTTAAAATATGGCTAAGTAAAACGACTAATGACCCTAACCCTAACCTAACCTTATACCCTACCCTAACCCTAACGACTTTTTCAAAAAGTTATTCAAATCAATGTAACGGAGTAAATGTCACGCATTACTACCCACCTCTGCCCTTGACGACGATAGATGTTCAATTCATTTTCATTCTACTGGGATGAGTTAGCCATCTAAGGGAAGTATAATCCAAGAGTTTTACAACTGACACAGTAAAATAAAGTCACATTAGTAATTTTCGGCTGAGGATAAAAAATATGACAATTAGTAAGGTCATATTGACTGTCTGTGTGTGTTGCTCCACCTTTGTGTTCAAATATCCGTTGCTTAGCAGGTCATCAAAATGCGACAACGATGCTAGACATTAGCCTATCTATTGCATTTTGCAGTTTTAGTATTAAATTATTAAGCTAAATTGACTTTATTAAGAAAATCTAGGTACAATGATCCCTCGTTTTTCACGGTTAATGGGGACCAGAACCCGCCGCGATAAATGAAAAACTGCGTAGTAGCGCGTCCCCCGAAAAAAAAAAACTTTTTTTTTGATGTGCGTGTTCAATGTATATATTCAGATTTAGCATTGGAAAGAGATACATATAAGACAAGGTCTTTCATTTTTTTTCCTCAAAGTATATTTTAAAAAAACAACAACAACAAAACTTTTACGTAATTGTATTTTAATAAATGTTTTTTAAGCGCTTCAAATGTAATAATTATGAGTTTAAGTTTTAAACATGTTACTGTCCCACCAAATTATTTTTAAACAAGAATAAAGTAGAAAAATGCTTGTCTTTATTCAATGCTTCATTGAGTGATTCCACTCAAATCCGCTCAAGCAGCTCACTTACACACACCGATTTGCCACAGCAACTGTTTAACAAATTAAACGATGATTGACGCATGCAGCGCTTTGAAGTTTCAGCTTCCAAGCGTCTCTGGCAAGATTAAGCCTTAATGTCTGTCAATCATTGTTAACTTTAATAAGCAACTGCCTGCACTGCCTGACCAAGAAAAGCAGCAGAAGCTTGAGTGAGAGACTACGTGATTGGATCGGGACAGCTCTATAAGTATTTTATAATAGAAAAAAAATTATATATACCCAGAACTTCTTGTGTCCCCTCTTTCCACAGAGCCCAACCAGCGGATGGGCGTGATCGCGGCCGGAACGCTGGTCTCCTTTTTGCTGATTGTTTTGCTCTCTCTGCTGTGCTGCTGCTGCCTGTATCGACACAAAGATGACCACAAGTGAGTGACGCATCCATGCTTTCTCAACATCAATTTGATTCCCAGAATACAAGGGGATTTTTTTTTTTTCAGATGGAAGTAGGATTGTTCGTGTCTCTCCGGGTAGCAGCATATTAAGAGCTAAAGACATGTAAACTGCAGTCCAAGTGTTTAACATGTTGATAATGCTGCACAGGGAGCAATTTGAGCTAGCCAAGTCCAATAAACCCTCTTTTAAATGATTCATTTGGATTTCCATGCTGTCATCCCACCTCAGATCTAACCCAGACAACTCTTCCAACAGCAAAAAAGCCAAGTGGATCCTGTGCGGACGATTTAGCCGAATCAGCACTAAACTTCCCCGTATTCCACTGAGGAGGCAGAAACTGCCAAAAGTAGTTGGTAAGCCCCAAAACTCGCTTTCATATCCCACAGTGAGCCGCCAGACATTGCCTGTCTGTCCTTTTTTTTTTTTTTTTTTTTTTCTTTCAACTGTGCTTTCTTTTGACTCCTTTGGAGCTTTGTTAAAATTGTAGACTTCAACAGTGAGGGTGTTTAACTCAATGCCTGCCTTTGACAGAGATAGATGTCCAATCCGTTTTAACTGCGAGGGCTGCCAGGAATCATTCAGTGGCCCCTCTGATTTCTTTTAGCTGCAAGTGGTCAATTTTTAATTTTTTTATTTTGCTGTTACTTGAGAGTTTTTGTGATGTTTGCTTTCAAACCGTTGTTTTTACAAGAAACTCATAGCTTTTAATGTTTTTTTGTACACATCTTTTTATTTGAGTTTTTGGATACAGGTACATGATTTCATAGATTTCAGCCAAATCAAAAATAACAATTCTATTAGTCTTTTTCATGGTCCGTTTGATGTAAGCGGTAGAATGAGAAAAACCACAAAAAATAATCAAAAGGATGGATTGAAGCAACATTTAATATTTGCTATAATTCCAAGCGGAAAACAGTTATGTTTGGCTGTGTCATAAACAAGTACTCTGTCTGTTTTACACGAACCACACGTACATCGCTAAAAAAAAAAAAATAATAATAATAATAGTAATGAAAATTAAAAAGAAAATAATAATAACTTTAAGTAGAACTAAAAACTAAATTCAAGCATTCCGTAAAACAATAGATAGGCATGAATATTATGATAAACAAAATTCAATAAAAAGAAAATAAAGGGGGAAGGGGTGGGCAGGGCATCTAGTTGTTATTCTGTGGAGATTATTAATCCATCCAGGTAGTTTCTGAAGGGCTGCCAGGTTTGGTGAAAGATATTTTCCTTACCAGAAAGTGAAAATCTTATCTTTTCTAACATTAAGTGAGTGAGAACCTCTTTGAGCCAACTGTTATAAGATGGGGTAAGTGCATGTTTCCACTTAAGTAAAATAAGACGTCTCGCTGATAGGGCCGTGTAAGCAATTAAATGGCGTATTGGCGCGGATAGAACAGGTGATAGAGAAGGGCAGCCAAAAAGTGCTATGCATGGATCATTCCCTAGGTTTGTGCCAGACACGTTTTCCAGGGTGTCAAATATCTGGCGCCAAAAACCAGCGAGTTTGGGACATGTCCAAAACGTGTGTGTGATTAGCAGGTGATTGTTTACATCTATTACATCTGTCCGAGGTAGTGGAGTAAATTTTTGCGAGACGAGTGTTGGTGAAATGTACTCTAAAAACTACCTTGCACTGCAATAGACCATGTCTGGCACAAATTGAGGAAGAATGGACCAGTTTACAAACCGATTATCTGATATAGTGCTCCCAGTCTCATCCTCCTCATCCTCATAACTTTTAATTATTAAATTCCATATAGTTTAAGGCTAAAAACCAATGTAAAAGGCCATAGACAGGCTTACATATAGCACCATTGTTGTAGTTCAGGGGTGCCCATTATACCGACCAGTCGATCGCAACGCCAGTGTGGGTAGCTCGCAGCATCAAAAAAAAAAAAAAAAAAATACATTGCTGTGTGAGCAACATAACCTCATATGTTGCTCACACAACATAATTAACAATGTACATTAATTTGAAGTTTGATAAACCCTAAAGCAGTAGATACTTCAATACAAATGATGGAGCAACACATATGAACAGACAATACGAGTATGTTAATCTGCCAAAAATGACTAACATAACATCTTCTTGTGTCATTTGGGAAAGTCTTATATCATACTTCTCCTAGAAGGCTTTTTCCTTAACTCTTTATAGGGCACGTTTCTATTTGGGGTAATTAAAAAAAATAAAACTTAATAAACTGGCATTACATTTTGGTCATGTAGGACGCAATATTCAATATTTAGTGTACAAGTGTGACCCTACATGACCCAAAATATGATGTCCACATTCTGTATGTGGACCATAGGTCTCAATTATTATCGAGTTATTGTTGTTTTTTACTATTCATCATTATTGTGTTTTTTTAATATAATTTTTAGATATTTTTTTAATGAATAAAATAATAAATTCATTAAATGTATATATATATATATTATTATATATCATCTTACGCCGTCAATGACAGCCAATGGGTTAAATGATTGCCCTTTAAACATCATGTCAGGCCTCCAAGCTAAATAAAAGGTCACATATCTTTAGCATAGCCCTCTAAGGACAACTAACTCATTTTCCTTTGCTCTTCTTTACCTATCTGATGATGATCAAAAAGTGTGGTGAATGGCAGACAAATGTGGGCTTTCATTTAAAAGGAATGCACCGATTTTAGAGCTCCATATTGTTCTTGGCACTCTTTAATCACCATGTGTTCGTCTTACTCCAGCCCCAAACTGGTACACTTTTCCTCTTGTTTTCTATACCCTGCATCTGTGGTTGTCTTCACCCAGCAAAGGGTTTCTCGGGCAAGTGTTATGAAAAGAAGGCTGGCGCTGGTGCTAAGAGACGAACCATCAAAAGCTGTAGTGTTTGGGTGGACGCTGCAGGCGCATGTGGAGGTCTCGTGGTCTATGACAGATTGGTCTCAGACCACATTTTCTTCTATTTCAGGATGTCAAAAGATGCTGATCTTTTCAACTCTAATGAGCAGTTGGGAATGAGTTGAGTTGTTCTTTTAGTGTGCCAGAGAAAAACTTAGTTTACTGCTGTTGCATTACATTGAAAAGTTTTTCTAGTATTATGTCCCACACATTCAAGATATATAAGAAAGGAAAAAATTTTAAACCACCTTTGTAGAGAAAGTTGGCCCTTATGGACAGAACTACAGTATATAAAATTATTTGAATGGTTATTTCAATAGCTCTTTGCGCTACTCAACAATTAACATGTTGTCACAATATCGAGAAAGAGGATTAGTTATAATGAATTAAATGAATGCATAAACATTCATATCATATTCAAATTCTCTAAATAACCTTAGTTAAGGCCAATGTTCCCTCTAAACTGCTAGTGTGTACAATCGCACTCAGGGTCAGTGAGTCAGGTGCGCTACCCGATGGTTGGAGGAGGTGAAAAACCTGAACATCTTCCCCCATCCAAGAAAATGAAATCACTGGTATGGGAATATTTCAGCTACAGAAAAGATAAAGACGGCCGCGGCTTAGAGGGGGGAGGGCCAACCGACATGTAAAACATGTTTGTGGAGGGTGGCTGCCGAGGAGGCAATACCTCCAATTGATTTTGCATTTATACAAAATTAAAGGTTAGTAAACACTATCATGAACGTTTCCCACCAGCTACAAGAGTTAACTCAAGCATGTTTAGTGTGTCTGCCAGTGGTAAAACGTGTTTTTTTCTCTCTGGCAACTGTCTGTGTTGAGAAAGAGAGTGTGTGTAAACATGATACGAGTCATTTAGATGTGCTTTTTATGAAAAATAATTCAATTATTTTTGTTCTGATGGTAAAAATGTTGAGCTGTGGCTATGGGATTACGCTCACCTAAAGGACTACATTTATTTTTAGACTATGTTATTTTTTGTTATTTCTTATTTAATTTTATTTTAACTTAACACTATACTTTATGTTCCAATTTGCTAATACATTTTGAAAAATGTATTAAAATCCTGTTCAATTGATTTTTTTTTTCCTTTTTAACCCAGATATCTAAAAGTAACATATTTTAGAATAGTAACTGCAATTCCTGTGAAACTGTGATATTTCTGCTTAAGTTTATCATACCGTTAGAATCTTATGCCGGCACATGCCTACAGCACACAAAATAAAATTCAACAGAAACGTATTTTATTGTAGCATCACTAGGACTACTGTCAGCGCTGCAGTAATGTGTCTGTGTGACGCTCCTATTGGTGCGTTCGATTCCGCAATGCTGCGCTCTTATTGGTTACTTACTGACACCACGATTGTGTATAGTTGTGAGGTGCATGACTTGAGGATCGCGGGGAAAAATACAGAATGAATAGTGAGTAAGACTCCTGTGCTGATTTGCTAAATCCACGTTCTGCTCCCAATTTGTGCAAGCGCTACAGTATTAATTAATATCTAAGTTTAGAACTAATATATTATAGTTACACCAATGACATTGTTTCTTTACCATTTTGCTTCTTTGGTTTGGGATTGTCTTTTTTTAAAAAAATTTGGATCTTATAAGATGGAATGGCTGTTGGATTTTTCTTTCTTTTCTTTTTTTTTTTTTTTTTTTTTTAAACTTTAAAGCTGCTTAGACATATACTCCCATTGTGGTTGTTTATGATGTTTTATTTATTAACTCAGCCATGCCACAACTGGACCTTACCCAGGCCAAAGTACCGATACTCTTCCTATAGTTAAAACAGGACTCTCACGAATACCATAATACACATCACATGAACAAAAAGAATTTTGTCTTTTTAAGTGGGTCAAATCAATTATATTAAAAGTAATGTAATGAAAATTGCTGCTGTAACCTCATTCTTTTACTAAGCCATGTAACTGCTATGGTTCCAAGGTTTTGAACAGGCGTGTTACTGGTGTGTGGCCACAGGGTACACATCTGATTTCTCTTTCAGTGGTCCTCAGTGTGCTCAGGGAGTTTGTGTGTCTGCTCAGACATATGAAAAATTAGAGGGAACATTGGTTAACGCTACTCATTGTTTTGAAACGTGTTCCTAAATATTTTACCAACAATGACTTTAACTATTTGGCTGCGATTGACGACTGATTGAATAATATATAGAAAGGTAGTATGACTAAACTGGCAAAATGGCATATACAGTGGTATAAAAAAGTATCTGAACCTTTTGGAATTTCTCACATTTCTGCATAAAATCACCATCAAATGTGTGTGAATCGTCACGCTGTAATTACGTCACCCACGTGCTGCTGGTTGATCTCGTTTGAAAGTGCAGAAGATGAGGCCCACGCCCGTTTTTACTTGAAGTCAATCGAAGTAGACGTAAAACAAGAGATAATGTCATTTTAAAACGGAAAGCACATTGTGAAGTCACAAAGGAAGGACGCAATCCAAAGAATTTTAATATATTGCTGAGCAAGACACCATCTAACGGGAGGGTGTCGAGATAGCGAGCGACAGGCGGTTGGATTGAGCGAGCGACTTTGTGAAACATGCGGAAGTTGATTTACTTCTGTGTTTTGGATCATTGTCTTGTTGCAGCATCCATCTTCTTTTTAGCTTCATCTGTCTGACAGATGGCCTCAGGTTTTCCTGCAAAACATCCTGATAAGTTTTCGAATTAATTCTTCCATTAATGATTGCAAGTTTTCCAGGCCCTGTGGAAACAAATCAGCCCCAAATCATGATGCTCCCTCCACCATGCATCACGTTGGGGATGAGGTGTTGATGTTGGTGAGCTGTTTCATTTTTCCTCCACACATGACATTGTGTGTTATTCCCAAACAATTCAACTTTGGTTTCATCAGTCCACAAAGTATTTGCCAAAATTTGTCTTTAGCAGACACTTTAGGGTTCTTTTTTACCTCTCTGAATATTCTAAGTCTTGGCATCATCTTTGGTCGACGGCCACTCCTTGGGAGAGAAGCAACAGTGCCAAACTCTCTCAAATTGTTGACAGCTCCTCTGACTGTTGATTGATGAACATCCAGACTTTTAGAGATGGTTTTGTATCCTTTCCCAGCTTCATACAAATCAACAATTCTTGATCGCAAGTCTTCAGCAGCTCTTTTGACCGAGCCATGATGCACATCAGACAATGCTTCTAATCAAGACAATTCTTGCCAGGTGTGTGTTTTATAGTGGGCATGGCAGCGTTAAACCACTCATCAGTGATTGGGCACACACCTGACTTAAATTGTTTGGTACAAATTGGTTTCAATTGTGTTTTAAGTCGACTTAGGCAGAGAGTTCACTTAGTTATTTTCCCCCTACTGTCATTGTTTGCATGCTATACTCATCAGAATATTAAAATCTATAAATGTTTGGGTGGTTTAGTTAAAGCAGACACTGTTTTTACATCTGTGTGATTTTGACAAAGATCAGATCACATTTGATGGTGATTTCATGCAGACATGTGAAAAATTCCAAAAGGTTCAGATACTTTTTCATATCACTGCATTACTTTTCCCCAAAATTTCTGTTTACTTAAGATTGGCTGCCATTGAGGACGATGGACATCCAGTCATCCCATTTAAAATGGATTTTATGTCCATTGCAGTGGATGGGAGGGAATGGGTCAGTCATTTATTAATCTGTTGAGTACTTTTTCGCTTAATGTATGAATCCGGTGGAGGAAAAAAATAGTTCCATGGACATTTATCTGAAACTCATAATTCATAAAATGCTAAAACACAAACTGATTCTGATTTATTGTTTTTTTTTTCAGTCACGTCAAAAAGTAGGCAAAAGAAAATGTTGACCTCTGTTCCCACAAACTGAGAACAGATGTTTTTTGAATGTGTCATATATATTTTTTTTTTTTTTCAATTAAGAAGACCCTCGTGAGGAAAAGCGGCATGGAAAATGAATGAATGAATGAATATTTCCTGTTACCGTAACGAAATATTTAAATTTGACAATTTTTGAAGTCCATTTCCACATTTCTAACCAGTTGCTTCAGCAGACAGAAAACTCAATGTGGCGCTTCTCTGCCCGTGGCCTACATTTGATACGGCCAAAAAAGTCTTAAGTGAGCGATGATAGAGTTAAAAGACGATGACCTGATTTCTTTTCCACGTCTGAGCAGCATGTGCTTCCTAAGTGATCCAGCTGATTATTTAAGCTCTAGTCTGACTCCATTGTGACCTTGTTCTGTGCCGAGACAGGCATGTCTTTGTCATCACAATGTTGGATATCGAACTGCTTGTTTTTAGAGGAGTGTGTCTTCACCATATTGCTCTGAAAAAGGAGAAGAGTTACTCCCGCTTCGAGTGATCTATTTTCTACAGAAAAATGCTATGTAGTGTTTACAATACAATTAAAGAAATATGCGCTTTTACAGCCAAGTCATCCCCATAAATGCTTCCAAATGCAAAGATTATGGTTGTAGTTTTTTTTTTAAGACTTTATTGTACTTCCTGGTTTGTCCTATCCATAATTTTGGTCCGCAGAAGTGTGGTCTGCCAGCATTTAGAAACTCTTGACTGAGGCTGTGCAGTCCTGCTCACACACACATTCCAGAGGGGGCCCGACGGGGCTGGAAACAGGAAGTGGTCAAATTTACCCCAGCCCATGTCAGAGCTGTGATTTATCCCCGCCAGGGCCAGTGGCAACAGATGTGGCAATGTAGACCCGAAAAGGAACAGGAAAGGAGGAGGGGCGCACGTTTGCTTACTTGCGTACCTAGCCTAGCCCCCTTTTGGCGTTACTAAAAATTGGTTCACTTTGCTTTTTTGGCATTCCACTAGAAGCATATTTACCCCACGCCCTTGCTCGTCTGCGGAGCATTCCTTGCATCCTTTGCGTCCAAATGTTTCCTCATGGATGAGTGCTTGGGTGGAGCACCACCCGTTTTTTTTTTTTTTTCACCAGCAGCTGGATTAATCCCGGGACACTTGACTGGCAGTGCAGATGTGTACATTTGTAGCAACATTCCTCTTCACATTCGGCCCCTTAATTGGCCAGTAAACTGTGTCCAAGGAATTTTCACACCCTAATTATGTGCTCATGCACAGGTTGCAATCATGTAATGCACCCAAGAAGCCATGTTGGATTTTTGGGGGGAATGTCAAGCTTTTTAAGAAAAACAGTCAGAAATAGTCATTGTTAAACAGGGTTTCTCAAACTGGGGCCTTGGAGGAGGAGTAGTATGCAAATTAACTTTGTCTAAAAGATCTTAATTTGATTTGTTGTTGACCTCAAGATGATTGAAGTCAATTCAAAGTCAGGTACAGTGATACCTCGACATACGATCCTTTCGACATCCGACGTAAAAATTTACTCGTCATTTGGCTCGACATACGACAACATTCTTGAAATACGACGACTTATGACAGCATCGCAAGTTAAAATGTTTTCCTGCAAGACAGCAAGATGCGGATTTTCTTGTGAGTGAAATCAACATGCGTCCCAAGAAGGTTAGTGCAGGTAGTGAAAAAAGGAAATAGATGACGCTTACCATTGAAATTAAGAAGGAAATGATTGAAAAATATGAGCGAGGTGAGTGAACTGGCAAGACAACGCACCTCACCAGTTCACCCCAACTCCTCTACCTACCTACACACGCACTGTTTCCTCCCTCCAACCTCCGTTTGCCAGTAAGTTAAGGTGACAATAAAAACACTTTTATTATTTCTTATTCTTTCATAATTTATTTGTTTTACATGTGTCTTATTTAATGCATTTGTTAAATTAGACAGAACATGGTTCACTGCGTCCACATGCACCCACTGTCTCCTCCCACCTGTTCGCTAGTCTCTGTAAGTTGAGGTGACAATAAAAACCCTTTTTTTAAATTTCCATTTATGATTATCATGATTATTCCGATTTGTATTTATAATTCATTTCCTATGTGTCATTGCAATGAGTAATTGTACCTGCAGTATTTATTAAGGATTTAGCGTAGGTTTTTGGGCTGTGGAACGAAACAATCAAATTACGACGTTTTATTATGGGAAAATCTCGCTTGACATACAACCATTTCGAATTACAAACCAGGTCCTGGAATGAATTCAATTCGTATGTTGAGGTACCACTGTACAGTATTTTTCGAACTATAAGTTGCACCAGAGTATAAGTCGCAATTTTGGGGGAAATTTATTTGATAAAATCCAACACCAAGGACAGGCACGTCATTTTGAAAGGCAATTTAAAATTAAAAAAAAGAATAGAAAACAACAGGCTGAATAAGTGTACAGTATGATAACGTTACATGACGCATAAACAACAAACTGAACATGCATGGTATGTTAACGTAGCATAATTATTAAGAGTTATTCAGATAACTATAGCATAAAGAACATGTCAACAAGTTTAGCAAATGTGCTATGCTAACGCTATATGACGCATAAACAACAAACGAAAGTTACGTAGGTAACTACGGTTCTATGAATCCCAAATGATCGTCAGAGGCGGTGCTGTAAGCACTGAATGATCCCTTCGCCCATGCGCAGTGCGAGTAAAAATACGAACGTTGTCACCTGTGACCCCAGGTTGACCCCCTGCAAAGGTATAACTTCCGGTGTCAACCTAGATGCCGTCCCTACAGACACGCGCAAGGCTGCGCCGCCGAAGCCCACCACTGGGGCATCAACACCACCCTCGGCTAGGGCGCCAAGAGGCCAGCATAAGGCAAGCTAGGAAATCACTGACGCACGGAGCCGAGGCTGATGGCAGCACACAAGAGGACGAAGACACCGCCTAGGGGACAATGAGGGACGCAGTGGCGAGGTCAACACCCGCCACGCGGTCCAGGCCGACAGCAGCCAGACCACGCATGGCCGCCAAAGCGCAGCCAACAGCTGAGAACAGCGAGAGAACCGCAGGAACACACCAACCAGCCTGGAGGTCCCCCACAAAGGCAGCCAAAATGGGGACAGAAAAACCTAAAGCGGTCCGCCGGTGCCGAAAGCACTCGCCGGCACTGAAGCAGGCTGTTGAGGCGAATCCAGCTGCAGACACGCCAACGCGCTGCGCAGCACTGCCAGCCTGGAAACGTCAGGGGAACCAGCGACAAGCCCCACGAGGAGGATGAAAAGCCGAGCACCGAAGACGCAACGCCTGACCACCCATGTCATCATGGAACAGGGAAGCAGAACCGCCAGAAGCTGTCCAACACCAGAGGCAAGCAGCCGGTCGGCCCCCGCCTCCACCAGACTCCGGGCGGACGCAGGAGACGACGTACCGGCAGTCAGGCGCTCCAGCGAGGAAGAAACAAAACAAACTCCACACGGCCGGATAGCTAACAAAGTGACGCAGCCTAAGGAGGGCGAATCCAACTCGCAGCTCCGACACGCAGTCAAAAAGGCTTTACGTGAGACAAACAACAAGGCAGCAACTGCCACGCGAGTAGAAAAAAGGGACGGCATCTAGGTTGACACCGGAAGTTATACCTTTGCAGGAGGTCAACCTGGGGTCACAGGTGACAACGTTGGTATTTTTACTCGCACTGCGCATGCGCGAAGGAATCATTCAGTGGTTACAGCACCGCCTCTGGCGTTCAGCAGGGATGAAATAGAACTCCAAAATTTCTTTCTGCTGCTTGATTACCAATTTCGGCTGCATATTTCACTACTTGCAGCTTGTAATCTGCAGAATATAATTTACCTAAAACACTCCAGAGTATTAATTGCGCCCACGGCCAAACTATGAAAAAAACAGTGATTTATAATCCGAAAAATAGGTTAATCCAAACGTTTCTTTGTGCCATTAGAGCAGTGATGTCGAAAAAATCGAAAGATGTAGTAAAATATACAAATGACTACGGTAATTATACTGCATTGTATCACACAATTTATATAATTTATAAAGAGGTCTGGTTCACACACAGGTGTTATTTGGGCATATATTAGGCATAACATTTTGCCAAGTCACTGCATAGTCTCAGAATAAGAGTTTTGAAAGTAGGTTATAAAAAAGTGAATTTTTCAGCATTACTACATCAATATTACAAACTACTAGCATATTAATATTAAAGACTTGAATTGCTGAGTCTTATTTATAATAGTATGTCTATATTTAGTTCATCTATATATGATTTATTTGGGCTTTTTTATATACAGTGGTATGAAAAAGTATCTGAACCTTTTGTAATTTCACATATCTGCATAAAATTGCCATCAAATGTGATTTGATCTTTTTTTAAAATCACACAGATGAAAATACAGTGTCTGCTTCAACTAAAACCACCCAAACATTTCTAGGTTTTCATTTTTAATGAGGATAGCATGCAAACAATGACAGAAGGGAGAAAAATAAGTGAACCCCCTGCCTAAGGAGACTTAAAGAGCAATTGAAATCAATTTTTACCAAACAATTAAGTCAGGTGTGTGCCCAGTCACTTGATGAGTGGTTTGAAGCTACCCTGCCCACTGTAAAACACACACCTGGTAAGAATTGTCTTGATGAGAAGCATTGTCTGTTGTGCATCATGGCTTGGTCAAAAGAGCTTTCTGAAGACCTGAAGATCAAGGATTGTTGAAACCATCTCTAAAAGTCTGGATGTTCATCAATCGACAGTCGGAGACGTTGTCTACAAATGGAGAGAGTTTGACACAGTTGCTTCTCTCCCAAGGAGTGGCCGTCCACCAATGATGACGCCAATAGTTCAGCGCAGAATATTCAGAGTGGTAAAAAAGAACCCTAGAGTGTCTGCTAAAGACTTACAGAAATCACTGGCACAGTCAAATATCTCTGTGCACACATCAACTATATGTAAAACTATGGCCAAGAATGGTGTTCATGGGAGGACTCAATGGAGGAAACCACTGCTGTCTAAAAAAAACATTGTTGCTTGTTTAATGTTCGCAAAAAGGCACTTGGACACTCCACAGAAGTTTTGGCAAAATATTTTGTGGACTGATGAAACCAAAGTTGAATTGTTTGGGAGTAACACACAACGTCATGTGTGGAGGAAAAATGGAACAGCTCACCGACATCAAATCCTCATCCCCACCGTGAAGAATGGTGGACGGAGCATCATGATTTGGTGCTGTTTTACTGCCTCAGGGCCTGGACCACTTGCAATCATTAATGGAAGAATGAATTTAAAGGTTTATCAGGGTGTATTGCAGGAAAACCTGAGGCAGTCTGTCAGACAGTTGAAGCTAAAAATAGGATGGATGCTGCAAGAGAATGATCCAAAACACAGAAGTAAATCAACTTCAGAATGGTTTCAGAAGAACAAAATACACGTTCTGGAGTGGCCAAGTCAAAGTCCAGACTTAAACCCCATTGAGATGCTGTGGCATGACCTAAAGACACTCACTTACACCAAGTCACTTACTTATTTTTCCCGCTTTTGTCAGTGTGTGCATACTGTCCTCATTAAATTATGAAAACCTATAAATATTTGGGTGGTTTTAGTTAAAGCAGATAGTTTTTTCATCTGTGTGATTTTGACAAAGGTCAGATCACATTTGATGGTGATTTTATGCAGAAATGTGACAAATTCCAAAAGGTTCAGATACTTTGTCATACCACTGTACATTGAATATTTATACGTATTTTTTTAAATTAGAAAAAAAAATTTTGTTTGTTAAGAAAGCAGTTTGTGTTTTCTCTGAAAAATCTAATTCATTTGTTATTGTAAAATTAGCATTTTTTTTCTTGGCAACTTTTTCTTTCAAACAGCATATTTGGCTTAATATGCTAGCTATGTTTATTTGGCGTTAGCATTGTAGATTTGGTCCTCAGAATTTTTTTCCCTCTTTTAGAACACCTCTTTAACAATAAAGTTACCTCAAAATCTTTGAAATGACCCTGTCCCACATTCACCAAGCAAGTGAGGTATTGCCTTCCACAGCTGTGACATGTCAGTAATACCCTTTAGTGTGGAGAACTAACCCAACGGCGTCCAGTCTCCAGAATAATGTGCCCCTCAGGACCCACGAGATTGTGCGTGTGCTTATTTGAAGAAAAGCAGTTGTCATTTTGCAAACTGTCCATGTGTTGCCTTGTTGACTAACAAGAGCTGCTTGGCATTCCTCAGACACGGAAGAAGGAACGTCATCCTATTGTTCCTTTTAGCTATTTGCTTTGACGGCGATATATGTCTATTCCATTTAAACTGAGAGATTCGCTGCCAGCACTACGTATGTTTCTCACGTTGCTTTACTGTAGCGCGTGGCCAGAAACATATTTTACTTGTAGTTCGATTTTTTTTTTTTTTTTTTTTTTTTTTTTTTTTTTTTTGCAAGAGTGGAGGAGGATTTAGCGAGACAGATGTTTCACCCTTGCTGTGTGGTCGATTGTACGGCTCATTGGAGGCCTGATAGAAAAAAAAGTTTTTTCAAATTTCCACCGAATAGAACCAAGAAAAGCGAAGGAATTTACTACAGGTGATCAGGAAACCCAGTGTTCTGACAGATTAGAAAACAGCATACCCGTATGCTTATACTGTATAGCACTTTTCCACACCTTAAATGTTTTTCAAAGCACATTTTAATACCTAAACTTGTTAATTTAAAGATGTAGTTAAGGCCGGCACAATATATCGTTTGAACATTGCCATCGCAATGTGCGCATCCACCATACCCATATGGAAAAGCTATTTATGAAATTTATAAAGTTCATATCTGTTTTATCTGGAACTTGTATGTAAAGTATGTGACACTCAAACCGCATATACAATCTTTAGTAAATTTGTACAAAATGAAACTTGTATCATAAATCATAAATAATCATATCATAAATAAAAATTTAAAAAAAACACAAAAAAAAAACAGTCCTTAAACAAAATCACATGGAAAAGCACAGATTACTAAAATTATTTATTGTTTTAATGTAATCCCTCGCTACTTTGAGGTTTGACTATGGAGGATTCATGACTTCGCAGGCCGAATTTATATATAAAAATCTGAAAACAGATCTGATTCCATTAAATCTGTTAAAATATGACACACGAATTTTATTTCACCGTGTATGAACTTACGCTTATTTAAACAAGTGTAAAATAGGAAAACACATTTCAGTTTATAACACACAAATAAATTGTCGCATTTAGGTGGAATAGGTGCACTTTTTGGTGCTAAAAAAACATTAATAGATCCTGCAAAGAAAGTGTCCCAACTTAGTAGAAATTCACCCTGTACACACAAATAAATTGTCGCACTTAGCTGGAATAGGTGCACTTTATGGTGCTAAAAATACATTAATAGATCCTGCAAAGACAATGTCCCAACTTTGTAGAAATTCCCCTAACGGGGCTGGTGTTGGAGCCAATCTAACGTGTAAATGAGGTATTACTGTACATCAAATTAGACATGAAAAATGTTTTTTGAAATACATTTTTGTAAATAATCAAAATGTAATGTCAAAGACAGAAAACGATGCACTTATTCACTCTATTCTTGCTGTTACAAAATTTTTAACCCATAAGAACACAGACCCATTTTTCCTTGCTGGTTTTCAATGTTTGATCCGACTGCGTATCAGTTCATGATAGATGAATCCATCATGATAGCTAGCTAGCTATCATGATGGATTCATCCAGCTAATCAATCAATAATCAATTCATGAACCAAAAGTATGTGATTTTTATGTAGCTATTATAAATTTCATAGGCTGACATATACCACAGCATACCAAAAAACTGTATGTAATGTTGTATAACCCATATACAGTATGTTTAAGTTCATTTTAATCACATGGCATAAAATGAACTTATACGAAGTATATAAAGAATGCATAATCTCCCTGCAAAATATATACACTTTACATGCAGACAACCTACAAATATATAATAGTATACAGTATATGAAATATATGAAAGTAGTAAGTAAGTATGAAATATATGAAAGTAGTATGTCCTTAAAACTGACAAATAGTTGAAAACTTCAAAACAAATGAACTATCAATGCAAAATATAATGTGGGATATACATTACACATATGGTACACATACATTATACATTTTATTCTACATACATTATTTTTACTTGTTTCGTACTCAAATCCTTTAACGATTTAGCATGAAAAGAATGCGAAAGTGGTCACTTTCAAGAGAATTATAAAGATTTATTTCCGGAATTGATGTAAATTCTTACAGGTTTTCTCTATTTCTTTTCCATAGGGATAGTCCCATTGCAGGGCGTGTGATTGTTTTTTATTTTTTGTTTTGTGGGTTTTTTTTTTTTTTTTTTTTTTTTAATGTAAACTTTTGTTTCTCATCATAAAAGCAGCGATTGTGCAGAGACAACATAACATTCATATAATTCATTCATTCATTCATTTATTATTTGAACCGCTTATCCTCACGAGGGGGTGCTCGATCCTATCACAGCAAACACCAGGCATAAGGTGAGGTACAGCCTGAACAGGTTGCCAGCCAGTTGCAGGGCACATGGGCTACGTTCATACTACAGGTCTTAATGCACGAATCCGATTTTTTCGTGTTTTTCCGACTCGAGTGAGGCATTAACTTGACGGTCTGAACGTGACAAGTCGCATAGAACGGGACCATTTCAAATCCGATCTGGGTCACTTTCGTATGTGGTCTAAATCCGATCTGGGCCACATTTTTCCAGACTGTCGCGGCGGTCTGTACTGTCCAGTCCCGCAAATCGGATTTAATGCAGCAATTACGTCATCAAATAGCGAGAGAGTCGTTACCGTAGCGATGCACCTGTGCGTTATTAGCGCCTAGCTTGCAGTGAACAAGGCTTTTGAGGAAGGGCTGAGCTTGACAACAGTCATAAAAAATAAAAATGGGTTGAGGATAAGCCTGAGAATGCTCAGTTTTCTCTCTGTTCCAAGTGAGCAATATTTCAACATTGCCTGCGAGAGTCGGGACAAACTGCCCGTACGTGTGTGTGACGTGCACGGACAGTGCGTGCATGCTATCGATCCATATAAACTTTGAATATACAGTAAGCCTAAACGGGGATTATTTATGTCTGTTATTTGTGTCCACCTTTTGAAAAGCAAAATATGATATCCCTGGAATGACGGATGACGTCTGTCATTTGTTTTGATGGTTCTGCGCATGCGGGTCTTCTTGCTTAGCGCGTGTCGGACTGCGAATTAGTGCGCATGCGTAATACTTGGACCGTCTCAATGGATAAAGGCAGTCTGAACGGGCACGCCAAAAAAACGGATATTGACAAAAAATCGGATTCGTGCATTAAGACCTGTAGTATGAACGTAGCCATATAGACGCACAACCATTCACACACACACTCATACCTACGGACAATTTGGACTGTTCAATCAGCATATCATTAACGTTTTTTTTGGGATGTGGCAGGAACCTGGACAAAACCCACATTTAGTTTTAAACAAAGATAACGCAGAAAAATGCTTTTCTTAATTAAATACTTTATTGAGTGTGTCCACTCAAATTCACTCACGCTGCCGAGAAGAGCCCCTCGACAACAAAAATTGGCTAAACAATGATTAACACATTTGTAGCTTTGATCATAGAGCTTTTCTCTTGCCAGATCAAAACTACAAACCTGTCAATCATCATTGACTTTAGGTACCAAACCAGCTGCACTGGTGAGCAAGAGATGCAGAAGGAGAGAGGGTGAGAGGCTGCACTAACATGGAGCAGAAAAACATAAATATGTTATGTAAATTAAAAACCGGATCTTTTTCACCCGATTCCGATCCTCTGAAAATTGTGTGATCGGCCCAATTTCTGGTCATGACGATTAATTCAGTACAATTGTCTGTCTTCATGTGTTGCGCCACCATTTTTGTTCAATTATCTATTAGAGCTGTTTGAATTGAATCTTTGTGTTTCTTTAGAGGCGTATCTTTCCCGAAAACAGGTCGATATTCTAAAATGTATGACCTCACAGGCTTCATTTCCATTGTAAAGAGACACATTAACAATACAGAATGACATCTGTCCATGATATTTTCACAGCAGGAATCTAATTCTTCAAAGGGATAATGTATCCTTTGTAGTCTGTTACAATTTGGAAGATATGCGATATGCTTTAGAAGACTGTTGTCCTTATGTTATTGGGGGCGGTCAATAAGATTTAGGCTGGACTGTCGTCGCCAAAGTATTCATTTGATTCATAGCCTGTTTGAAAGTCATCTGCCAACTCACTGACGACATGTGGCATCAATCACTGAGAAAAACTCCAAATCCTGAAAATCACACTCGCTCTGTTAACTGACATGTAAAACCAACAGCGAGTCCATTTCCTACCACTCGGCAGCCATTGCAAGAGGAGGCTGTTGTTCTTGTAACATGGTCCAATACCCTCTCGCTGACCTCTGGGCTTCTGCGTTTGTTTTGTGTTCCCAGTAGCCCACCACGACCCAGAGCATAACTTCAACTGCAGCTTTATTGAGCCCCCCTCGGCGGCTGAACAGCCCTCCCCTTCCTCCTGGTCGTCCCAGGAGTCCTTCTCCTCCTTTGAGAGCGGCGACGAGGGCCCAGTTTACTGCGTGCCTCATGAAGGTGAGTCATCATGAGAGATAAATAAATACAAAAGTCATCTGTACTGACACATATCTACATGCCTGATATGTTGCTAGCATGGGAGGCCTCTCCACTCACACATGCTGCTGACACACATAGTTTGTGAAGATCCCCTGATGCAATGACTCACACACTTCTGCAAATCTCATTTAGAGGAGTCGTGCCTCTCATCATGTGCCATCTGTGTCTTACTTTGGGAGCAAGTGGAGTCTCTAAACAGGAAATAGTATGGTCAAGTCAGCATGTGGATTAAATCCAAAGTGAAGTTCTTGATGTTAGGTCTTTCCAGCACTGTTGAAGCAGGAAGTGCTAGATATTTTAGCTTGAGAATGCTCGGATTTTCAGTAACATACTTTACTGGGAAAGATAACACTTGTGCATCCTAACAGAGACAACCAGGTTAAAAAAAATACAACATTTTTTTTTGTTTTTATGTATAATAGAGAAAATATCAATAAAAGACAGTATTCCAGTAGAGCGGCCACTCAACTTGGGGTGAGAAATTTTTTCAATGCTGATTAGGGATGTCCCGATCACATATTTTTTGCACCTGAGATCGAGTCACGTGATTTTAAGAATCTGCTGATACAGTCCAGATCTGATTGTTTTGTTTTGTTTTGTTTTGTTTTTTTTAACAAAAGTTTTAAACATGCTACTGTCCCACCGTGCTACTTTCATAATGTGAATTATTTTTAAACAAGAATAATGTAGAAAAATGCTTGTCTTATTAAATACTTCATTGAGTGAGTCCAGTCCAGTCCGCTCTCGCTCCTGATAAACAGCCTCTCACTTACACAATGAGTTGCCACAGCACACTACCACTCTTGTGTAACAAGTTAAACAATGATTGACACATTTACGCCTATGATGGTAGAGCTACCAAGCTTCTCTGGCAAGATCAAAGCCACAAACCTGTCAATCATCATTAATTTTAAGTAGCTAACTCCAGGGCACTGCTGATCAAGATCAATTTTTTTTTAAATTAAAAATCCGATCCTTTTCACCTGATTCCAATCCTCTGAAAAATGGCGCAATCAGCCTGATTTCCCATCATGTGATCAGATCGGGACATCCCTAATGCCGATACTCTTTTAGACAATGAAATGTGAGTATTCCAAGCCTCTTACAGATTTATATTCTGGTAGATTCCCGTGTAAAGTGACACGGGATTTACCTGTGTCATGGCTCTCCGTCAAGGGGAGATGATCTTGGAATAACCCAGGTTGGACACTTTCAGACATGTCTCGTGTTGGCAACTCAACGCACAACGCTCTCTGTGCGGGCAGGGCAGGATTTTATAACCCGGAGATTATCATTTTTGGTCGACATTGTCAACAAAATAAACCACACATTTCCAAAGATGGACGATGAAATGTCTCTTCCTCGGCTCTAAGATCCAGTTGCAATTTAATTTCGTTGTTTCCAGTTTGCTATTTCTACTTTGTTGATAACTGCGTTTGTTTAGCACTTATCGTTTTACTGCGATGAAAGAGGAAATGACGATAGGCCTACCATGATATTTACGTCATCAGCTTTCGCGCTATGACACGGGAATTGTAAGGTTGCTTTCGCACATGCCGAGTCCTGGGTAAATCGCGGACATTATAGTAGGACGCTACCCCATTAATCTCCGTGTCATGTCCTTGTCAATTGATCCGGGAAATTGCTTTCAGACGTAAGGGCTACCTGTTTAAATCCCGGGACTTAAACATAGTTCAGCGAATGTCTGAAAGGGGCTCCAGATTGCTTGGCCTAAGTCAGTACTCATTATTACATGCACAGTCTATCAGTGTGTAAGTGTGTGGGTATATTCATCATAAAATGCCTATGCTCATCAGCGGTGTCATTCTTTTTGTGTCTAAATCTTTTTTGGGGTGGCACGGTACACGCGTGTTTAGCACATCCGCCTCACAGTTCTGAGATCAAGGTTCAATCCGGTGCTCTGGCCTTCCTGTGTATAGTTTGCACAGAGGAAATTTACTTAGAGTTTCTCTCCATGCCTGCATGCGTTTTCTCTGGATACTCAGGTTTCCTCCTAAATCCCAAAAACATGCATGGTAGGATGATTGAATACTTTAAATCAGGGGTCCTCAAATACAAATCTTGAAGGTCCACAAATATTTTTGTCAAACAAGCATGGGTCCATTTATTACTGTCGGTCAAGTACAAGGCAGGTCAAAGGTGGTAAAGGTGGTTTTCTTTTGACCCAACAAAAATACAATGTACATTTTAATTAAATAACAATTAATTAACAAAACAATTTTTTGTCTTAAAATAAAAATACAAAAAAAAAAAAAAAAAAACATGCAAGTACAATGTTTACACATGCACATTAAATAATTGACAAGATCTGTCATCAAGGTGCAAACAATATCTATTGACATTACATTTTGTAACTGTAAAACACTGCTGGACAAACGAAGAAAACATGTGCAAGTAGTACAGTACATGTTCACTTGCTAAGAACATAAATGACAAGCTCTGTCATTAAGGTGCAAACAACAATTATTGACAATAAGTTTAACTGTAAAACACTGCTCAGTGAGAGAAATGGCAACTGGGGAGGTCACAAAGCTGTTTAATCACATCATCAGCCAGTACTTCAGTGCGTCTTGTGGTTGATAAATCTGAGAGTGAGATTTGCTTGATTTTTTTGTCATTTCCTCCTTTTCTTTACCTTTGAACATTGCTGTCATCACTTCAGTCATCCACTCTTTTATAATTTCTTCATCAGAGAACGGCTTCTTATGTTTGGCCAACACCCACGACACTCTGAGTAAGCACTCAGTTGCCATTTGTTATTGTGTCATAGATTTAACAATAACCTTGCTTGACTCTTGATATGACTGCTTCAACCTTATAATTTCTTGCCTTCTCAATTCAGATTTAGGAGAAAACTTATCTTCAAAAGAGCTGTGTTCTTGAACGTAATGGTGTTTCACTTTTCCACTTTTTATCAGAGCAACTGTCTTTAAGCATATTAGGCACATAGGTTTGGTATTTGCAGTTACAAAATGGACGCATATTTGTCATTCCATTCCTCATTGAAACAGTGATTCTTCTCTTGGTCAACTTTGATCATGCCCTTTTGTTAGATTCGGTCTTCTACTGGCATGTGTGGTGTTAGTGCCGGGGTAACAAGGGGAAATAAATAAATCACGTTTGCTCGCAGTATGACCCATGTTCTTGAATGGAAAATAAAGTACACGATAGCATGTACAAACAGATTGCTAAGTGCCGGGTGCGACTCTTGTTTGAGGTTGCTGACACTGCCGTGGTCCGTCCATGCTAGCTTGTCGCATGCAGGCTCTCTCAGCCAATCAGCGCATCCATAGTATTTCCATAGTACATCCATAGTATCTATAGTATTTTTAATGCATGACTCATTGTCCCATAAAATCATCTCTACCACCAACCTTGATTCTTATCAAAACAAAATGCCATGAAATCCCCCATGTACTTTACAAATATTTCCTATGTGTGCCACAGTGCTTCATTCACTCATTATCTGATTGGGTGTGTTGTAAGTTTCCGGTCAGGCCATGACATCATTTCCATGTATATGCAAGATTTTTGGATTTTTGACCATTATCAAAATCTCTTGTTTGAGTTTGATGAGTACTCTTAATGAAAAATCTGGATATTATGCACGCCCAACCCAATGAGTTAAAAAGCGAGAATTAGATAGTGATGGTACTAGGTCTCCGCAGCCGGTGGCCCCTCACATGGATCTGGCCGCTGGGCCAAGCTACCCAGCCAGCTGGGAAGATGTCAACTGTTTACCCCACTTGTTTAATGCAGGAAATCGGAAATTGTTCACTTATCCGTTTTGGGTTTTTATCTAAAAGGTTCACAAAAGTACAGTTGGGAATTGGAGTGCAGTGCTGGAATCTCATTCCTTCGTGATGTAATGAGTCCAGAGCAGAGGTCTTTACTTTCGTGTGCTGGAAAGTAAAATTATGTAAAGGGTGACTTTTGACCTGATGTGGATCAGTGTGTTATGTATCAACTGTATGTATGCTCAAGTGTATGATATGCAGTGGTTTATACATGGTATGAGTAATAAAAATCTGTGAATACAAAATGGTCCTATAAACTTTGCATGGATTACTCCTTAAGGAATAACCATTCAATGGCATAGCAAGAATCTAACCAGAGAGCATCGCTAAAGTGAAATCATTTCTTAGAAATCCGTTCACAAATGCTTTTGAGTACTAATGCAAAAATTGTTGTCCTGTTGCAGACTCTGTGAATGAAAGCAAAGAGAAGCGCAGCCACAGTCCAGAAACAGAGAAGGCTGAAGCTACCCCTACTGATGAAGATGCTGGAGAGTACACCTCCCTAAAGGATACTAGTGTCATTAAACCAGAGGGCGTTGATCAACCTGTGCTGAAGTCCTCAGATAGCGAAGGCTCTACCAGTGGTTCCGAATACGCAGCTGCAACCCTCTACGCCCGCATTGCCCGCCTCTCCAAGCAGTCCAAAGAGGATGACAATAGCGGCAGAGATGGGGAATTACCGAACCCAGATTACAAGCGCAACGGTAAACCACCACCGTCGCCTGGTAGGCCCAAGCCACGGCCACCGGACCCCTCGACCAAACCGAAAGTATCGTGGATTCACGGAAGCACTCCCCAACAGGACCAACAAGGGCAGGGATCGGGTAAAGCGCTTCCCATTCCAAAGGAGAAAAAGAGAAGCTCCAGTGACGTCTCAGCCAAGAGCGAGAAGAGCGTCGATCACCAGAAAAAGCAAGAGAGCGACACTAGTGGCTCCCCCAGTAAACACAAACCTCTGCGAAGCAAGAAGTCTGGCGATGATCACAGCAGTCCCAGTCACATGGAGCACATCAATGGAGTGGTTCAGAATGCCCTGAGGAAGATTAGTAACTTCCACAGCTCTTCATCTGAGAAGAAGAGTGCTGACTCTTCAAAAGAAACCCCGAAGGAACCTCCTAAGAGTCCCAAGGTCGTCCATCCCCACATGAACTCTGAAGCCGCCACCCTCCTGGCCGCTCAGCTCAAGGAGAAAACTCAAAGCATCAACAGGAACGAGGGCACGGGCCTGACGAAGACGAATGGAATTTCCCGGGAGAGGCCGACTCCACCGCAGAAAGCCAAGAGGACCCCGTCTGCCGGTTTGACCCAGCAGGGATCTACTAAGCCCCTGCTGCCCACCTCCAGCAGCCTTCAGAAAATGGTGGCGCCCATCACCACTGACCAAAGGACCCCCGAAGCCAAGAGCCCGGAAAAGCAGGACTTGAACGGCTCAAGGCCGGGGGATCCGGCGTCGGATGCGACACCTAAGAAGACTCCCATTAAAAAGCCGCCGAGAAAGAAATCCAAAGAGGCTTCATTGGATACACCAGAGAGCAAAACCCCCCAACAAAAGACAGCCATCATGCCACCCCAGATAGTCAAGTAAGTGGCTTTATTTCACAAATCAGCAGCATTTGTATGCAGAGACAACATATTGACTGATTGGAAACTGACACAAGTGCTGTGACACCAAGAGTGAAGAATGTTTTCAACCAAAGATCATCATACCACGTGTATCCATTTCTAAACACATCTTGCGGCCAATGATGCATTCAAAACAACTGGGAAGTTGGACACAATCCAGTTGGAGTTCAGCGGTTCAATCTCATTCCTGGTAATGGGTCAAACAAGAAACAAAGATGTTGACTGCGATGAACTAGTACTGTTTGTGAAGAGACTGGCAAGGAAACATTACTTTAGGCTACAATCAGGCTGCGAGCGTATCTGATTTCAATCGGATTTATCCTCATATTTGATTTTTAAGGCTGACTGTTCACACCATTTTTAGCAAGTGTCCAAATCAAATCTGTGCCTGTTCAGACTGGGCCACATTGTTGACATCTGACAGGTTGCTGTGACAACGAAGCATACTGCGATGTCACAGACAGTCAAATCCCATTTGAGCTGTTCAGACTAAGAAGCATCTTGTCCAAATCTAATATGAAACTATCTCCCCTTTGTGGTTTCAATCTGTCTCGCAAAAATCTGAGTTCTGTGCTTTGTGTCTGTTCAGACAACAAAAGAGCTATGCTGTATCAATTTGGATGGGCTAAAAATCAGATTTGCTGCCAGTGTGAACAAGGCCTAGGATCAGCATTTGAATTTGAATTACAGCAATCAACTATGAGGGACAGGGGTTATAGATTGTTGTCAGTTTCTAGTTCAGTTACACTTGAATTTGAAACACTTGAAAACAAAACAACAAAACGCTGTAAACTCAGCATTCTAATTATACTGGACTTCAGTCAAGTAGTTTGAACTCAACATTTTAAGTAAACTGGACATCAGTTTGTGTGAATATATTAAATTTTGAGACAGCGGAACATACAGGCAACTGATAAACAACTTGATAAAGTAAGTTAGGAATACTAAAAATAAGTTACAGTGGTACCTCTACGTACAAAATTAATTGGTTCTGGAAGTTATTTCATATACTGAAAATTCCGCATGTAGAGACGCGTTTTCCATGTAAATGCCCTAATCCAGTTTTTTTTTTTTTTTTTTTTTTTTTTTAAATACAATTTTCAAAACCTAGCAAGCTAACATCTAAGTAAATTTCTTACAGATGTTTAATTTACTAAAAATAATTTTGCCATTTGCTGTTGATTTTCAGGTTGGTAAATGAAATGATTATGAAACTCATTTCATTTCACAGTTTCTTTTGTTTTCATGTCTACATTCATCATTTTATTGTCGCATCCTTGCATCAAATACAATTTTGATGACGTAAAATGATGCAAATGTTGTTGTTGTTTTTTTTATTATTATCTACGCAGTTCATGCTGCCTGTAGGTCCGTTATACTTCCTCTTACCAAGTGCGAGTCAACCTTCCAAACCCTTCCAC
Organism: Corythoichthys intestinalis; assembly: GCF_030265065.1. Lineage (NCBI taxonomy): Eukaryota > Metazoa > Chordata > Actinopteri > Syngnathiformes > Syngnathidae > Corythoichthys > Corythoichthys intestinalis. Next base: position 7,109,985 of record NC_080397.1, on the reverse strand, counting down.
CGAGCAAACCGATTTTTCCTCCCATTAGATAGAGGGCTAGAAGGCTAGCAGTTGAAACAAATGGAATAAAGCCTGTCAATTGAGGACAAACCAGTCAATAACCTGGTTTAAAATGCCACTTTGCCTCAATTTAGTCAGCATACAAACTAGGGCTCTGCCTTTCTTAACCTTCACCGAACTCTTGAGGCTTACTCACCGAACCCCAGTAAAGAACCACTGCCCTAATCCATTCCAAGCCCTCAAAAATTCAGACACAAATCTTTAATAAAGCATAAAAATGCATTAAAACATGTCACAGATACACATTACTCTTAGATTATTGCACAATAAACATAAAAGGAGAGTTGTGCATAATATAAAAAACAGAACAGAATAAACAATAAAACTTAATACACTCACATAAAGCTGTCGGAACACCTCATGGCCCGAGGGCCAATGACAAGGAAACTCGGATACACACATACACATATAGAAGAGGTCCCTCTTAGCAAATTGGATGCCAGGAACATGCTAGGCAATAGCCAATGACAGAGTAGCTATAAGTATGTTACGTTCAGTAAACTCTCGGAGCTGCGAGTAGCAGCCCACATTATATTTTTGCCTTTCATGTCCTGAAATTTCTTTCAAAACAAGAGGCAATATTTTCCCGTTGAGGCTTGTCGTAATTAGGGGTCGACTGATATGGTATTTCTTGAAGTATTTATTTCTTGAGTATTTATGAAAGGCAATTTTTAAACAATTGCTTCAACATCTTCGAATTTCAATGACCCGAGACCTAAAGGATTGTCTCATGCTACCAAACCAACGAACGCAGCACTTCTTATGATGATTTTACACACCCAGCAAGAACAGTACTTTATTTTTAAATAATTAAACCCACCAGGACGTCACAACGAGATGTTGACAAGTGAGAGTGAGAGTTTTTAAGAGGATGATTGCCATGCTAAAGCTAATGCTACACTACGAGTTACATATAAAGTCTAGGGATCCCCCAGTAAACACCTTAAAAGGCTAAACCAACATTGCATATTCTCTCATGCAATATATATACATATATATATATATATATATATTTTTTTTTTTTTTTTTTTTTTACAATATTTACAAAACAGGCAAGCCTGAAACATCCTGTAACAGCCTGCCTTCATGCTGCTGCAGGGTCCTTCCGGGGTCCTACCGTCAGTCAACGTTGACCACAGTTGCCCACACAGATGCCTGATCAAAATCCTTTTGAATCGGCCGATGGCCGGTATTGGAAAAAAGTCCACATATCGGTCGACCCACAGACTTCATAACCTATTGACATGACACGGGAAACGGGGCCGATCCACAGGGGGCCTATTTTCAAAAACTTTAAATTCAGATATTTTCAAAACCAAAGCTGCTACCAACCTACAACCAAAACCGGCACCTACCTTAGCCATATAAGAGTCTCCACGAGCAGCAGCATCAAAAAATTCAAAGTCGTTCCCTAATAAAATCTCGATTAATTATTTTTTATGTAAGTATAACAAAACTTAAAATGGCTATAAAATTCTCAGGTTTTGCACTAGATGCACAAAAATTACCAAATGCAGAGATAATCACATATAACACCTCAATTTTCACATCAGAAACGTATACTTAAAACATGAGGAAAGCATGCAGAATCAATTATAATATATATATATATATATATATATATATATATATATATATATATATATATATATATATATATATATATATATATATATATATATATAGCCCTGTATTGTATTTATGTTACGTAAATATGGCGAATGTGCGGCTCGTCTGTAATGGCGCCTCCTTACTACAGCAAAGAGCTTTTTACGTTGAAATTCTTGTGAGTAAATGCTTAAATCCCTTAATTATTTATAGATATGGATGTAAAACAGTCTCGATTCTTGGTTAAAAGCAAAAAAAACGTGCAGGTAGTATTTATTTTACGTAAATATGGCGAATATGCGGCTCGTCTTTAAGTTCACTGTGGCGCCACCTTACCACAAGTCCACAACAAAGAGCATTTGACGTTGAAATTCTTGTGAATCAATGCTTAAATCCCTGAATTATTTATAGATATGGATGGAAAACAGTCTTGATTCTTGGTTAAAAGCAAAAAAAAAAATGTGCAGGTAGTATTTATTTTACGTAAATATGGCGAACATGCGGCTCGTCTTTAAGTTCACTGTGGCGCCACCTTACCACAAGTCCACAACAAAGAGCGTTTTACGTTGAAATTCTTTTGAATAAGTGCTTAAATCCCTGAATTCTTTATAGATATGGACATAAAACAGTCTCGATTCTTGGTTAAAAGCAAAAAGAAGAAGAAAAAAAGGGCAGTTCAAATTTACTTTACTTAAATCTGTCGAAGCAAAAAAAACGGGCAGTTACGCATCTATTTTAAGTATATATGCTGAAGAATGACGCCAATGCCCTAGCGGTTCCCATTCTCCCATTGATTTTTTTCACAACGTTTCAAAATGCATGCATGGTACGAAAAAATCTGGCTTGGAAAGAGCGTGTGCCGTCTTCGGCTGGCTATTACTAAATGAAGCTCGGCGACTCAGGCCCCCTATGGTAAGGCATGACGCAAAGGATGACGAAGTGTCATGTCAATAGGTAATTAATTCTATGGGTCGACCTCTAGTCGTAATCTGAAAATTCCGTATGTAGACTTTTGTAAGTAGAGGTACCATTGTACTTAACCCATTCGACAATAGACGTCCAATCCATTTGAACTAGGAAGTTGTCAACCTCCCAGTTCAAATGGATGGATGTCTACAAGTGATGAACTCATTTAAATTCACAGCAGAAGCATGATTGGATGCCACATTATTGGCCGTTTAGCACCGTCAATGGCAGCCAATGAATTAAGAGAAAATCTTAAGTAAGCATGACTAGTAAAAGACTAAAGTGTAAAACAAAATGAACATAACATCCATACATCGTGTTCCCTAACTTGCCTGACATTGTGTTAGACTTTCCACGGTCAGAGGTCGAAAAATGTGCGACTTCTCAGTTTTCTGGAATGCAGCATTAGTCAAACCAGCAGCTCTGCAGTGTATCATTCCGTTTATAAATACTCTTCACAAGGTACTAAACATATTGGTTCCTCTGAGGTATTGTTCTATTTCTCTGGATCAGCATGTACAATAAAACTTTCGTTTTTACTTTTTCTAGCCAAGTAAATGATATTTTACAGATGGGGTACTTAACAACAGCTACATTAATATTCTTTTGCCGATGTAGCAGATCCATAGATTTGTGTACCAGTCTGGGAATTTACAGTTATGTTTGCCATCCAGACACTCTTCACCTATAAACAGAATGATGTAGTCAGATGTATAGTGTTTCACTTGTTCTTCGATGTGAAAACAAGTCCAACCGAGTGCGAAAAAGTTTCTTGTTTGCAATGTCGGCAGCAAATTTAGAGCAGATTTTCTTGATTTGGAGTGTCTGGAGAAGCACCAAATGACCAGAATGTTGCGCTCTCTGGTCAGAAATCAACATAAACTGAAATCCCAAGCCACTGTCGAGCTGCGTGAACTTTTCTGTCATGCTTAAAAAACACTTTTTACCGTCCATTTTCCAAACCGCAGTCATCTGGAGTTCGCGCAAGCTGCATTTAATAAAACGTAACCTCAGCCTGATGTTTTGTCTAAAAATGCATGTGTCAAGTAACGAAAACAGATTAATGAAAGTGATGAGGACCTGTTTCACTTGTCTGTATGTGTCACCGGTTTAGAATAAACATTTAAAAATGAATCTCAAATTTTCTGGCCATAAAGTTTTAATGTCATTGAATGCTGAAGCTGCTTTCTGGGGTGAAACGTAATGGTAACGTGTTGACGTGTGCCTCGACTGTGGATCAGTTTAAGCAATAGAAGTTTGTCAGCTAGTCTCCATTGTGTATTGTATTGGTTTTTAACCAAAAAGTGGAATCACAGGTACTTAAACTGGAATGATTCATATTTTTAAAGAGGTTGCGGTTCAATGTTCAGGGTGTTTTGGATAGCTACAGTATATATGAAAGTTTGTCTTTTTAAAGGTACAATTTATTATGTTACATTTGCAGCTTTTTCTACGTTTAAACATTGTGTACTTGTTACAGTCTTTGTAAGCTGTGCTTATATGACCCTCTGTGTTTTTTCTGTGTGTTTGTGTCAATGAACTGGCTTTCATGTTCTATGTTCCAAAGGACTATCAGGACCACACTGTAAAGGAAGAATGTAAAAACTTCCACACAAATTAAACACAAGTCATAGACGAGCAACTGATATGAATCGTGGAATGTTTTTTACTCAATCTATGCCACAAAGGAACCATATGGTTCAATTAGCTTAATGCTAACACACAATGCAAAATGCTATAGGCAGGCTGACGTATAGCATTGTCGCCGTTTCATAACCCATTAAGCAACGGATATTTGAACTCAAACAGTGTACAGACAATATCACTAGAATAATCGGCATCATTTTCTACGTTATCTACTCTGTTTGCTGTAAAACTATGGCATTTCCCATGTTTAAATTTTTATAGTAGGGATGTCCTGATCGCATATTTTTGCACCCGAGTCCGAGTCACCTGAATTTGAGAATCTGCCGATACCGACTCCCGATCCGATACCGAAAAACAAGTTGTTAAAAAAAAAAGTTTTAAACATTTTAGTGTCCCATCATGCTGCCTTTATGTGAAATATTTTTAAACAAGAATAATGTAGAAAAATGCTTGTCCTTATTAAATACTTCATTCAGTGAGTCCACTCAAATCCACTCATGCTTTGACGCTCATGCTGCTGAGGACAGCCTCTAACTTACACAATGAGTTGCCACAGCACACTACAGCTGATGTTTAAGAAGGTAAACGATGATTGACAGATCTGCGCCATTTGACCGCAGCGCTACCAAGCTTCCCTGGCAAGATCAAAGCTTCAAACCTGTCAATCATCGTTAACAAGCAAACTGACCAAGAAAAGCAGCAAGAGGGAGAGTGAGAGGCTGTATAAGCAAGAAACAGAAAAACATAAATATATTTTTAAAATTTTAAACCCGATCCTTTTCACCCAATTCCGATCCTCAGAAAAAGGGTGTGATCTGCTCGATTTCCGATCACGTGATCAGATCATGACATCCCAGACTCCGGCGTTGTAAAGTCAAAATCACGTAGGTCGGGTACTTATTAACCTGTAGTCCAGGGGTCCCCAAACTACGGCCCTCCTCCACCTTTGGTTCGGCCCCCTGAACAATACCAGAGAGCATTTTGATTTTTTTTTTTTCCTCAATAGTGTTATTTATTTCCTGGCCTTTTTCTGTGAAGAACTCAGAGAGGGTTATTTGGTTATTATCTATTTAATAATAGTGTTATTATATTATATTATATTATATTATATTATATTATATTATATTATATTATATTATATTATATTATATTATATTATATTATTATTTACTTTTGTTCCATGAAGAATCCAGAAAGGGTTATTTGATTGTGGCTTTCTGAAAAACAATAATTTTTTACATTTAGGCACTCGTGCAATCGTCACACTTTTTGTTACAAACTGACCCCGGCCCCTTATCAGAGGAGGGAGAAGTTATGTGGCCCTCACAGGAAAAGGTTTGGGGACCCCTGCTGTAGTCGATACATTTGATAATCAATTTTTTGTCAATTTCATTGCGACAGCCCTCGTTGGCAGATGTCATGACCCTCCAACGGGGACCCTCTTATGTGACTTGCGACACAGATTGACATTCCTGTATCTACACTATTTGTTTACTGTGTGGACCTAATACTCCGTTGCAATGTATTGCCCCAATCCTCCATTTATTTCATCCTCAAGTTCACAATGTAATTGTTCTCTGCCAATGTTTTTATTTGTGGAACATTTAACTGCATGATGCAGACTATCATTAAAAGGCATTACTAGCTGCACTTGAAAACTGTAAACCCTTACATTCCCTTTTCCGTGTGATGAACTCATTACAGAAATGATTGTACAGTACAACAATACCACTGATGATATCATTGCATTCATAAAACCATGACATGTAATAATGGAGTTGCAATTTTCAAATCTGACTGTCCCCTGTTTGTTTGTTTGTGTGTTTTTTACAGACTTGGGTTTGTGTACAAAAGGGCCTCAAAAGCTGAAACACTGTTACCAGCTGTAAAGTGTATTTTGTCCTTCTGTGGGGGTTTTTTTAAGCATATTTGTGTATGGTCATTAAGTTAGTGTTTTCATTCACGTACCTGGAATAAAAAAATTTTAAAGAAAAAGCAATATAATGTCACTATTGTCAGACTTACGAGGCCTTTCGCAACGCATGTTACCATATTTGATTAGTTTCATTTGAGTGTTGAATAGATAATAATAATAATAATAATAATAATACATTTTATTTGTAGAGCGCTTTTACCAATGCTCAAAGACGCTTTACAGTAGGAAAACAGAACAAAACAAAGAAAATAATTATAAGTTAAAAGCTAGTTTAAAAGGGTGAGTTTTAAACAGTTTTTTGAATGTGGGAAGGTCTGAACAGGTATGGATGGGTTTTGGGAGTGAGTTCCAAAGGGAGGGGGCAGCAGCAGAGAAGGCTCTGTCTCCCCTAGTTAGGTGTGTTCTTTGTTTGGGCGGTGCGAGGATGTTTCAATTAGAAGATCGGAGGTGACGGGAAGTGGTGTGGGGACAGAGAAGGTCTGTGAGGTAGGGCGGGGCCAAGTTATTGAGTGCTTTGTAAGTGAGAAGGATGATTTTGAACTGAATTCTGTATGAGATAGGAAGCCAGCGCAGTTTGTGGAGGACGGGGGTAATGTGGTTCCTATAGGGGGTCCGGGTGAGCAGGCGTGCAGCGGAGTTTTGGATATATTGTAGTTTATTGATGAGTTTGGATGGAGAACCAAAGAGAATGCTGTTGCAGTAGTCAAGTCTGGAGGTTATGAAGGCATGGATGAGGGTTTCAGCAGTAGAGAAGGTGAGGGAGGGACGAAGACGGGCTATGTTCTTGAGGTGGAAGAAGGCAGTTCTGGTGATATGGTTGACGTGGTGGTCGAATCTTAGTTTATTGTCAAAAATGATACCAAGGTTGTGGGAATGTGTTGCGAGAGGCAGGGTGCAGTTGTTGATGGTGAGGGAAAATTGACTGTCTATGATGTGGGCTGCAGATAGTTTTCTTGCATCCAGGAATTAATTTCACTGAGGCAGTTTTGAAGTGTGGATTGGGTGCTGTGCGAGATTTGTTGTGTGGTTATGTAAATTTGGATGTCGTCAGCGTAGCAGTGAAATTGGAGTCATTAGAGTCACGTGATGTAATGCATAGAAGGGTAATGATAAAATTCAGAAGTTATGATTTAACTTCCAATGCTATTGACGATAATAGATGTCCAATCATGTGATTCTTTTCATCCTTTTGTTGTGATTTACATTACTCAAATTATCACGAGTAGATAGGGATGTCATGCACCTTGCACCCGAGTCCGAGTCACGTGATTTTGAGTCCGGATCCAATACCTAAAAAAAGTGTTGGGTTTTTTTTTTTTAACAGTTTTAAACATGTTGCTATCCCACCGTGCCACCTTCATAATGTGAATTATTTTTAAACAAGAATAACGTAGAAAAATGTTTGTCTTTATTGAATGCTTTATTGAGTGAGTGCACTGAAATCCGCCTACGCTGCTGAGAACAGCCTCTTACTGACAGAATGAGTTGCCACAGCACACTACCACCAGTGTTTATCTATGGAGTAATGCTGCATTCGAGGAAGGTAGGAAGTCGGACTTATCCAACTTGGATGGTAGCAGTTGCGACCTCAAAGCAATCCAAGTAAATCTAAACAACAAAGATGGCTGATCGCCACAAGTTGTTTTTTTATTTTGGCCATCAAAAGATATTTTGAACTCCAGCAAACCTGCCTTCCCATTAGCTCTCAAATAGTGGGGGGAAAACGACGTTTGACGCATAGCCCACATAATAAACTGCCTTCTTTAGTTACATCCTTGCTGAAAGTCAATATGAAAACATCTATAAATTCTTTAAGATGCTGTATTAGACACTATATGGGAAAAAATACATCGCGTCTCAAATAAACTTTAATTTCATGATTGTGTCTTCAATACATTGTCTTGAGTGACGTCAGAATGATGCAACCCGCGAAGTCGGGGTACTTTGTTTTCCGACTTCGTGACTAGGACCTCCCAGTTCGAGTGGTGTTCCAATGACATTTTCGCTGATCGGAGGTTGGAAAAATCCGACTTTCCACCTTCCTCAAATGCAGCATTAGATATCTGTCAAAAAGATTTGTACTCGTATTTACACATTCTTGTTCGTATACAACCCCTAGCAAAAAGTATGGAATCAGCACGGGCACTCACACAAACATATAGAACAAACTCACAACAAACAAACAAACAAACATTATGCAGAACAAAATCAGACAAAAAGCTTGAAAAAATAATGAATTAGTTCAAAAGTGCAACTCTTTAGCATTCAGTAAACTTAAAAACTGCATATATTGAAGACTTAACCACAGCCATCTCCCCAGTGCCCTTGCCTGACATGCAGCCCCATATCATCAAGGACTGAGGGAATTTTGATGTCTTGTTCAGGCAGTCGTCTTTGTAAATCTCACTGGAACAGCACCAAACAAAAGTTCCAGCATCAACACCTTATCAAGAGTCAAGAATCTGCATTGGACAAGGTTTCAAGAGTCAAGAATATCTGCATTGGACAAGGTGATGATGCTGGAATGTTTGTTTGGTGCTGTTCCAGTGAGAAGTACAGTAACAAGAAATACAATATTAGACAAGCACGTTGACTTTACCAGTGATTCATCACTTTCACCTGACAGGTTAGGTCCACACACAACACTGCAGTCAGCCATTTTTTTTGTTTTGGTGCAAAGTGATGCCCCTGATTTTCCTCATCATTTTAGAGACTTAGTTTGACTTGAAACGCCTAGAAATGACATTTAACAAATATTTTCTGCATAACTTGGACATAAAATCGGAAATTATGAATAGCCTCTAATTTTAACAAAGTCAAACATTTACCTTTGAAGTGGCACTTTTTCATTTAGTTTGGACGAAAACAACACAAATGAAATGATTACAAGCGAGGAAAAGAATTTTATATATCGTTTTCTGTAACATGGTGTTACAGTAGTAATAAAACAGAGAAGAAAGTGCTAAATAAGCATGTGTTAACATTAGTGTTGTTTTTGGCAGCGCTTTTAATTTTGTTTTAGTCTTTTGGACAAAAATACTTATCCTTAGCCTTAGTCATATTTTAGTCATTTCAAACTGTGTACTTCTTCGTCTAGTTTTAGTCAACAGTTTCACAAAATGTTTTCGTCTGTAAAAGTTTTAGTCCAAAAAAAATAAGTTTCCAACAATTTCGAATGAACAGACGAGCACATATTGTAGCGTCTACAAGGACAACGCCAAATTGGTGATGATGATACACACTCAACAGGAAAAGCAGTACATTATTTTCAATTGAACTCACCTGAAAGCCACGAACTGTATGTAAAAAAAAAAACATTGTTGAGCGTTTAACACTGGGAAGTCTCGGATTTTTTTATTGCTATATGTAAAAAAAAAAACATATTGTCGAGCGTTTAACACTGGGAAGTCTTGGATTTTTTTATTGCTATTCTTACGGTCTAGTCAGGAGTTGCAAGTAATCACTATTTCCCAGTAATTGCTCATTTATAAAACAAAACAGCTGAAATGGGCTATGAGCTAAATGCCATTTTGCCAACTGCCTCTTCTCTAGGTTTACTGACCAGAAAAGCCAAGTGGCTCTGCTTTAGACTTTAGACGCTCGCCATTCTGAAGCTAATGCTAACGTAAACGCGAATGCTACACTAATGCTAGGAGTTACATTTAAGAATAGGGTGACCACCTGTCCAGTTTTAGGACGGACACTCAACCTTTTCAGCGATGAGTCAGGCGTCCGGCACAACACATGAGCCGGACGCTATTTGTCCAGCTTTTAAAGAACATGGACTGCGGTTCAGTTTATGTGATGCAACTCAGCCCCACGGTTGTCACAACTTGTCTGAGATTGGCTTCAGTTAAAAACGTCCTATATCGTTGGTTCAATAAAATGTAAACAAATCTTCACGTGTGGCTTTCTGACAACATAATTTCCTCGCCGAGATTTTACAACAGTGCTAGGAAACATGCCAAAACGGTGGATATCTTTTAACATTGAATGGACAATATAGCATGATTTCCTCTCCAAAAGCAGTCGAGACTCGTTCCACGGTTTAGCACGCCTTGCCGGTTTGAGGTGGACGTGAGCAGCAGGGGCAAAACAGCCGTATAACGTCATGCGAAGAGCGCGAAACATAAAAGAATGAGGCGACCAGAGCGTACGTTGACACTGAAATTTATTCAAGAACCTTCATCGCCTCTGGGTGACAAAATAACTGGAGCTGAACTTTGTAAATTTGTTCCTCTTATAAAGGGTTCACCTCATTTGAGCAGTTCAATGCTCATTCTGTTTTTACACGAAAAACTCTTGTTATTAAGAATTTTGTTTACGACAAATGTACCGTTGTTCTGCCAAAATATCCGGCGAAATGTCCTATCAATGGCAAATTTGAATGTAAAGCTACCACAAGAAAACACAATGGCTTAAGGCTATCAGGAAAACACACCGAAAGCATTTTGAGGCAATAGAAAGGTAAAAAAAAGACTCAGTAAAAATGAAAATAATACATTGTCGCCAGCGGTTAATTAGTGCCAGATCCTGCCGGAACAAGATCCGGCACCTCTTGATTTTGGCGTCCCTGTGTTCCGGGACTTATTTGGGCACCTTCCGTGTATAGAAAATACTAATAATATAAAAACGTTTTTTAAAAATGTATAAAATAAAATAATATGCATAAATTCATTTACAGAACAAATCCCAAGAATTGCATGTTGTTTATAAAAATGTAACGACATTTGAAAGAGTCAGAGATTTTTTGATGCACTGAAAAGCTGGACCAAATAATCATGCCCGCTGACATTAAAAAAAAAAAAAAAAAAAAAAAAAACTTTCATAGAATGCGTTTGTATTATTTATTGTAATCTCTGATTTTTTTTTTTTAATGCTTTACAAGTTAGACCTGTTGAGAAACTAATTGCTGACTGTGTATGTAAGTCCCACCTGTGGTTATTTGGGGAATTGCCCATGCTGTGCAGAGTGTAGCCTAAATAATTGTAAATTGTTGTCAAAACATTTGTACAATGTATATTATCTGAAATTGGGGCTTTTAAGTCCCACAGCATGGCAAGTAGGCATTGCGTGTTGTTTTCAGCACCATTTTCTGCGTATGTTCCGGGACCTGCGCCCGTCTCGTCATCCCTGCATTGTCATATGTACTTTGCGTTCTGGCACCTTATGATGTACAAATTAAGCACTGGTACTCACTGCTTTTAACTGATGTGCGCATGCGTGCGCAAGTGTACTGAGCATTGGTAGGACGTTTGGCCGTTTAGGATATTTTGGCAGAACACTGTTTCAAATTAAGATTTGTTCTTGGGCACGTTCCAATTTGAAAACAGTAAACTAAATAAATTGTCAAAAAAAGTTCGACTTTTAATTGGCATTTTTACTATTTAGTAACACAAATATGATCTATAAACCGTGCAAAACTTTATTATTGGTGAAAAATACACCTCGTCTGATTTTTTGTTTTTTAATATGTCCCCCATTTTGACGTTATGGAAGTGGTAATCCAAATTTAGCGTCTAATGATCACGCAGCACAGACCTTTCACGGCTAAAGCAACATTGCATATTCTCTCTTGTCAAGATAAGAAAAAAATTACCATGTGTTTCCAAACAAGCAAGTGGAGCGCAGCCTAGCTTTAGACACATCCTAAACTCCAGTGAGGAGAGTGAGGGAGAGGCGCAGCACATCTTACATGAGTGACACCATCCAAACACTGCTACGACGCAATCTGACGTACTCCACGTGCAATATGAAAATGTAACGCATTTTGAACATCTCGTTGTCGTCTCGTCAGACAAAAACTTGTGTCGTTATGTTCTAGTCTCCCAAGCCACGTTTTTAGCTCACCATGGTCATGAAATAACTGTCGGTCAACTAAATGTTTTTGTTGTCATCATTGATGATGAAAACAACTCTGGTTAACATATTAACAGTTCAGATAGCAATAAACAAAACAAACTCTCGCTCTCTAAATCACCAGTATCAATTTTGAACAACTGCCCCAACTAACTGCACCAAGTAGAGGGCACGCCTCGAGTATAAGTATCAATATATACCGTGGGGCAAATAAGTATTTAGTCAACCACTAATTGTGCAAGTTGTCCCACATGAAAATATTACAGAGGCCTGTAATTGTCATCATGGGTAAACCTCAACCATGAGAGACAGAATGTGGGAAAAAAAACAGAAAATCACATTGTTTGATTTTTAAAGAATTTATTTGCAAACCATGGTGGAAAATAAGTATTTAGTCGAATACCAAAAGTTCATCTCAATACTTTGTTATGAACCCTTTGTTGGCAATAACGGAGGCCAAACATTATACTGTAACTATTCAGAAGCTTTTCACACACTGTTGCTGGTTTTTTGGCCCATTCCTCCATGCAGATCTCCTCTAGAGCAGTGATGTTTTGGGGCTGTCGTTGGACAACACGGACTTTCAACTCCCTCCACAGATTTTCTATGGGGTTGAGATCTGGAGACTGGCTAGGCCACTCCAGGACCTTGAAATGCTTCTGACGAAGCCACTCCTTTGTTACCCTGGCTGTGTGTTTGGGATCATTGTCATGCTGAAAGACCCAGCCACGTCTCATCTTCAATGCCCTTGCCGATGAAAGGAGATTTTCACTCAAAATCTCTCGATACATGGCCCCATCCATTCTTTCCTTTACACAGATCAGTCATCCTGGTCCCTTTGCAGAAAAACAGCCCCAAAGCATGATGTTTCCACCCCCATGCTTCACAGTGGGTATGATGTTCTTCGGATGCAATTCAGTATTCTTTCTCCTCCAAACACCAGAACAAGTGTTTCTACCAAAAAGTTCTATTTTGGTTTCATCTGACCATAACACATTCTCCCAGTCCTCCTCTGGATCATCCAAATGCTCTGTAGCGAACCGCAGACGGGCCTGGACTTGTACTGGCTTCAGCAGGGGGACACGTCTGGCAGTGCAGGATTTGAGTCCCTGGCGGCGCATTGTGTTACTGACACACACCTGACCTTTGTTACTGTGGCCCCAGCTCTCTGTAGGTCATTCACTAGGTCCCCCCGTGTGGTTCTGGAATTTTTGCTCACCGTTCTTGTTGTCATTTTGACGCCATGGGGTGAGATCTTGCATGGAGCCCCAGATCGAGGGAGATTATCAGTGGTCTTGTATGTCTTCCATTTTCTAATAATTGCTCTCACCGTTGATTTCTTTACACCAAGCGTTTTACCTATTGCAGATTCAGTCTTCCCAGCCTAGTGCAGGTCTACAATTTTGTCTCTGGTGTCCTTCGACAGCTCTTTGGTCTTGGCCATAGTGGAGTTTGGAGTGTGACTGACTGAGTTGTGGACAGGTGTCTTTTATACCGATAATGAGTTAAAACAGGTGCCATTAATACAGGTAACGAGTGGAGCCTCATTAGAAGACGTTAGATCCGTTTGACAGCCAGAAATCTTGCTTGTTTGTAGGTGACCAAATACTTATTTTCCATTCTAATTTGGAAATAAATTCTTTAAAAATCAAACAATGTGATTTTCTGTTTTTTTCTTCCACATTCTGTCTCTCATGGTTGAGTTTTTTTTACCCATGTTGACAATTACAGGCCTCTCTAATCTTTTCAAGTAGGAGAACTTGGACAATTGGTGGTTGACTAAATACTTATTTGCCCCACTCTAAGTCGAAGGCCTAGCTAAATTATTTTTTATAAAGTGCGATTTATATTTGGGAAAATACGGTATTCAGAATTGAGACAACGTGAAAAACATTTGTTATTCATACATACTTCATTGACTGCCTCGCTAATCAATTTCTCATCATCCGATAATTTATTGCAGCCTTCACATGGACCAGTGACCCATATCCAGCTATTTTTCCAGCTAGAACAGCTGTGCTGTGGAAAAAAAGTACATATTGACTCCTAATCCGATAAACGTCCAATTGTCTCTGGTCTTTGATATGTGACCCTTTCCTGTGGGTCTGGGCCGCGGGGTCCCGGGGTCAATGGCAGCCCTTCAAAGAGGCCGAGGAAACCAAGGGACTGTTAGTTTGGATCGCTCCGGAATGGGGGACAAGAGCTCCTTTCACAGGGGAAACAGTGGAAAGTCTGTAATGGGACGCAATCACGCGCTGCATATATGTCCTTCTTAGCCAAGGCTGTGAAAATGCTGAAAGAAGAGGATGTGCATAAGAATGGATGGAGAGGTCATGTGGTTGGTAATTGCAGCCAGAAGGCAAAGCAGCTTTGTTTTCACTTTATGGTTTCTTTATTTATGGTGTGAATGCATGAATGCAAGCAATTTTGATAACTTAAAATTGAAAGGCAATTTATTACAAACAATCGTGCATGCCATGTCTGGCATTTAAAACTACAGATGAGTTGGCCAAGAAAGGAATTTCTGAACTGTTACCTCAAGTAACCTCCTGCATGTGTTATTCTCTTCTCATGTTCTTCCTAACACCCGTTGCTGATCCTTCTTTTGGTTTCCGACAATCCAAACTAAAGCAGAGTTCATACTTAAGCTTGTGCACATTTTTTCCCCTTTAATTGTGGTTTGATTGAAAACTTGCCATGTAGGGATGCCACAAATGTCAACTAATATTTGGGGGGATTTCTAGGACTAATCAGTTCATGTATAAATCACGTGTTATTAGGGGTGTGACAAAATATCGAAATGGTGATACGATGGTATGAAAAAGTATCTGAACCTTGTGGAATTTCTCACATTTATGAATAAAATCACCATCAAATGTGATCTATCTTTGTCAAAATCACACAGATGAAAATACAGTGTCTGCTTTAACTAAAACCACCCCAACATTTATAGTTTTTCATATTTTAATGAGGATAACATGCAAACAATGACAAAAGGGGGGAAAATAAGTAAGTGAACCCTCTGCCCTAAGGAGACTTAAAGAGCAATTGAAACCAATTTTTAATAAACATTTTAAGTCAGGTGTGTGCCCAGTCACTGATGATTGTTTTAAAGCTGCCCTGCCCACTATAAAACGCACACCTGGTAAGAAATGTCTTGATGAGAAGCATTGTCTGATGTGCATCATGGCTCGGTCAAAAGAGCTGTCTGAAGACCTGCGATCAAGGATTGTTGATTGTATAAAGCTGGGAAAGGATACAAAACCATCGCTAAAATTCTGGATTTTCATCAATCGACAGTCAGAGAAGTTGTCTACAAATGGAGAGAGTTTGGAACCGTTGCTTCTCTCCCAAGGAGTGGCCGTCCACCAAAGATGACGCCAAGAGTTAAGCGCAGAATACTCAGAGAGGTAAAAAAGAACCCTAGAGTGTCTGCTAAAGACTTACAGAAATCACTGGCACAGTCCAATATCTCTGTGCAAACATCAACTATATGTAAAACTATGGCCAGGAATGGTGTTCATTGGAGGAGTCCACGGAGGAAGCCACTGCTGTCTATAAAAAACATTGTTGCTTGTTTATGTTCGCAAAAAGGCACTTGGACACTCCACAGAAGTTTTGGCAAAATATTTTGTGGAGTGATGAAATCAAAGTTGAATTGTTTGGGAGTAACACACAAGTAACACATGAGTGGAGGAAAAATTGAACAGCTCACCAACATCAACACCTCATCCCCACTGTGAAGCATGGAGAAGGGGGCATCATGATTTGGGGCTGTTTTGCTACCTCAGGGCCTGGACAACTTGCAATCATTAATGGAAGAATGAATTCAAAAGTTTATCAGGATATTTTGCAGGAAACTTGAGGCCGTCTGTCAGACAGTTGAAGCTAAAGAGGACGGATGCTGCAACAAGACAATGATCCAAAACACAGAAGTAAATCAACTTGAGAATGGTTTCAGAAGAACAAAATACACGTTCTGGAGCGGCCAAGTCAAAGTCCAGACTTGAACCCCATTGAGATGCTGTGGCATGACCTAAAGACAGCTATTCCTGCCAGAGATCCCAGGGATCTGACTGAATTACAGCAGTTTTGTAGAGAAAAATGGGCCAGGATTATTCCTGATCGATGTACCAGACTGATCTGCAACTATAGGAAGCGTCCTGTTGAAGTTAATGCTGCCAAAGGGCGGGGGGGGGCACAAAATATTAAATATGATGGATCACTTACTTGTTTTTCCCCTTCTGTCATTGCTTGCATACTATCATTAAAATATGAAATCCTATAAATGTTTGGGCGGTTTTAGTTAAAGCAGACACTGTTTTTTCATCGGTGTGATTTTGACAAAGATCCGATCACATTTGATGGTGATTTTATGCAGAAATGTGAGCAATTCTAAAAGGTTCAGATACCATTTCATACCACTGTATATGCCATTTTTGCCAGTTTAGTCATACTACCTTTCTCCGTCTTATTCAGTCAGTCGTCAATGGCAGCCACAGAGTTAAAGTCATTGTATATTTCGGAACACGTATCAAAACAATATGTAGCCTTTACCAATGTTCCCTCTATTTTTTCATGTGTCTTGAACGCAGAAATGTGAGAAATTCCATAAGATTCAGATACTTTTCCATACCACTGCATATCGTGATACTTTGCATCCCAAAAAGTTATCGATACACTCAAGAATCGAGATATCGTTATAAAAAGGTGTCAATGTCAAAAAAACAAAAACTAAAACTAAAAAAACAACAAGTTGCTACCAAAATCTTCCACCACAAAAGTTTCTCAGTTAACGGTATGGCTGCCATTGATGGCGCTCAACACCCAATCCATTAAGACTGGGAATGGCAAAAGAGCATTCGTTTATTCGGAAACAGAGCATTAACAGTCACTCTTTGCGATTTTCTGGGCATTTACTGTACTTTTCACTTGTAACCTGTAACCCAACATCAACAGGAAGTGACGGGATATGGGCCCGATTAATAGGGGGCCTATTTCCGTCAAAGCTGACTGAGTGGAAACACAGGCAAAGAGCTTTGTATGTAGAAAATTCTTGTGAATAAATGCGTAAATCCCTGAATTCTTTATAGATACGGATGTAAAACAGTCTCGATTCTTGGTTAAAAGCAACAAAAAAAAAACAGGCAGTTAGCATTTATTTTAGGTGAATATGCCGAATGTGCTGCGTGTCTTTAAGCCACTGTGGCGCCGCCTTATCACGACAAAGAGCTTTTTACGTTGAAATTTTTCAGGAATAAATGCTTACATCCCTGAATTCTTTATAGATATGGATGTAAAACAGTCTCGATTTTTGTTAAAAGCAAAAAAAACTGGGCAGTTAGCATTTATTTTACGTAAATATTGCAAATTATGACACCAATGCCGTAGCGGTTAATTTCTTCTTTCCATTGATTTTTTTTTCCATTGAACGTTTCAAAATGCATGCACAAAAAATATAATAATTACCTTGAATCCTTGAACAAATCACTCCTGAGACAACCCTTCCTGTTTGTATGCGGTAAAGCTTTTGTACTTTTTCTACCGAAATCCGGCGTTGGATCGCTGCATGTGTTGAATAACTGCGACCGATTTCGACCGACTGAAACAGAGTGTAGGACATCCCCCCAACTTGAAGGCGTGGCGCAGTGTCTGGTGAAAGTGACCCGTCAATATCCTAATGAAGTTTATCTCAAAATAACTCAATAACGACTAAAGGGATTAGCAAACTTGCAGGATGTGTTTGTAAAATAAAACAGAATAGGCTATTATATTTCGGGTTAAAGAGGTCAAAGCTCACAGAGGTTAGAAGAGGAATTTCGCGATGACTTGATAACAGATTACCCTCTTAAACTAAAATTTGCAGGGTAAATTATGTGAGAAGAGAAGGGGTTAAAGCTGGCAGAGGTTATGGCGGAAAACACAGACAAAACTGAAAAAGCAGCTTCTGCTCTTGCACTCCTCTTTAAAAGAAACTGCTGTATTTTAAGCCAAAACAACTGTTGTGTTTGATAGAACAATATGTATATATGCTGCCATAGCAGATTCATGGTGCATTAAGCCCCCGAACTATATTTAATTTGTCCGTTTTACCCTGCAAAAAAAACGTTTAAAGACGTCGCACAACCACTTTTGTTTCAACCCAGCCATAAAACGAAGGTAATTGATTATATTTATTATTCAAAATGTCTGTCATTTTTAGCTTAGAATCTTTAATTTGATGTCTAATATTTCGTTTAAAAAAAAAAAACGACTTTAAAAAAATGATTCACTCGCATATTTAAACTTTTAAACAAATGACGTCACAATGAAAAAAATGGCGTCTGTAAAAATGTCACGGATATCGACCTCGTAACTATCACTTAATTGTATTTTTTTTTTTTTTTGTTACTGTCGCATTTTCTCCGATATGTTAGATGATAAATAATCGATCTAAACAAAGAAAAATTGAAAAAAAAAAAAAACTTTGAAAGGGTAAATATATGAAAATGAAAATCTCAACCACTCCTTGATGTCTGCGATTTCTGCATCGTGACCCTTGTTATATTCAATTCAATTCAATTTTATTTGTATAGCCCTGCATCACAACAACGTTGTCTCAAAAGGCTTTGCAGAGGCAATATGATACACAATCAGAAACAGCAAATGAAGCAACAAAGATGAATAAATAAATTCAAGTCCTGGGTTTCCCCCATCCTTAGACCCTCCATGTTGGCAAGGAAAAACTCCAAAAACTCCAGAGTCTTCGGGAGAAAAATGAGAAACCTTGGGGAGTACCACAGTCAGGAGAGATCCGCTCCCAGGACGGATAGACAGGAAGCCCCAGGACCGCTAATGGGAATTAGCAGGCAAAGTTACAGTCCGTAAAGATGCAGTGGAGTAAAGGAACAAGAAGCGGTCCATCTAGCCAGATGAGACAGGGGTAGCAACGAGGACGTCCATCCAGCATGGGGGTTATATTACCATGTTTCACCCCTAAAATCCCCAAAAAACCCAGCTGTGGCCATTAACAGCTGTGTCTTGACACTCAGTGATACATGCTACATGGAGGTTTGGGATCAAACAAGGTAAGTACGCTATAATATCTTGTCAAAGTCGTGGTGTCTTTAATTGTGCTCTTTCATGCTCTCACCTCCAGATAGGGTTTCGCTGTTTAATTTTTTTTTTTTTTTTTAAACTTCCCTCCTGTTCCAAAATTTTCTTCCTCCAGAAAATTGAGATTTTAAGCTTTCCAATGATGTATCACACATGCATATCGGACAATTTTAAAATTTGGCCAAATTGGGGGTTTCAGAACGGAACTTCAAGTCTGAGTGTTTTCCGCCTTAGAAATATCGCGATGCTTTGAATTTGGCTGCTAAGGCGGAAAACTGCTCTCTGAGTGCTCCTATAGCTTTTTTGTTGCTGTTAGGGGAACATAAGGAAAGAATTCAAGACAAATCACTTTTGAACACAAAGCTGTTTATTGGTTGATTGCAAATGATCACTTCCGCGCTACATGGAGAATGGAATTGAAAAAATAAACACAGGAACTTAAACATGTCAAGAGGAGTGCATTGACATTTCATTTCTACATTAATGCAGAATTTCCGTATATGTAGGTCAGTAGTTTTAATTTTCCTTACTGTCCCTGACCATCTACCACTGGCACATCAAGTATGTACATTTTGATGTCTTTCCTTTCTCTGAATTTGATTATCTCAAAATCAATCCTGTCTGTCCTGTCTTTTTTTAATACTTGGCTGCGTGTAATTGTTTTGGCTGTGCAACCCAACGGCACACAAAGGAGCGACTATACGCTGCAAGGCAAAGTGTGGTCAAACAGTTGTGGTTAAGCGTGTGGGAACGGGGGGGCTCAGTGACATCTTGTCTGCCAGTCCAAACATGACATGGAGCACGCCAGGCCTATAGAAACAGCAGCGCTTTAAAATCTAAAATTTAAAAAAAAAATGCAGCCACCAATGAGTCAGCCAAAAAACGCTAAAAACCCTATTCCAGTCCCAGTGTTTCCATAGCAACCAGAGCCGATTGGAACCACATCTGGTAGCCATTTGGGTCCCCGTGAGGAGAGGAAGAAAGAAATTTATGAGTGAGAGGGAAAAAGACAAATATTTTCTGCAATGCAAAGCAGAAAGAAAGTGGAGTCGTATTGCACTTGAAAGTGGGTGAAAATATTCATTTGAGTTGAGAGTCGATGATGGATGAGGCTTCAGTCAAACTTGCGCGAGTGGAAGAAACATTGAGATTGCTAGAAATGTCTTTAAGCTTTTTGCCAGCAGGAATGATTTCATTGTTGATTATTCGAAGGCCTAACTATCAGACGTGAATGTGTTGTCATTTCCTGGGATGCGGTCATTTCCCTTAGGTCAGATACCATAAGAGGGTGTTTTTATCTCTTATCAGTGTCTGCGAGAGACGTGAATGCGCTCTAATTGCTGTCTTCCTCATGTGTATATCAAATCTTTTTAACTCATTTGCTCCCAAAAACATAAAAATACGTTCTATTTTTAATTGTTTCAGTGTCCCAAATATGTCTTTTACGTTTTTTCTTTTTCACAAAAAACATCTCTAAGTTCTGCAACGTAGCTCCAAAGCACAATGCTGAAAATCCATTTTAAAGCAATAAAACTGGCCACTGCAGGGCAGTAGCGCGTTTGGTAAGACCCGCAACCTGATTCAACCGAACAAATGGCCGGGCCGCACGGCCGGATTGCCAGCGGAAGGACGAATGGACGTCCAGGATGCCAGGCAGCGGACGACCGAGCAGAACAACCGGGAGGACGCCCGGGATGCCAGGCGCTGGACAACCGAGCAGCACAACCGTGACCACCAGTGCAGCGGACGATGCTGTTGAGTCCATGCTGCTCACCGAGCAGAGCCCGCGCCGCCGTGCTCGGCCGCTTGCGTCCCCCGCACCCTCCAGGGTCCCGCGACTCAACTGGAAACGTGCACGGTCAAACCAGTTCCCCCCCAGGAACACAAGTTTTCCAGGCGAACTCCGCCACGAGGCAGTGGTTACCACAAAAGAAAGACTAAAAAAAAAAACATCTTGATGAGACAGACGGTGATGCGGGAAAAGTTTACCCTGGCTGTCGCTGCCACAACAGCGTCGTCTCTCAGTTATGTGTAAATAAATTTTTACTTTGCTATCAAAAGCTCTATTTGTCTTGTTGTTTGTTATTTTGTAGAAGGAAAACTTTATTCAGGTGGTTGGGATGTCACAAAAGCTAAAATTAGCTGTGTTAAAGTCAAAGTGATGTTTGAAATGTATGCTTTTACAAAAAGCTCAATTTCTGTTTTTTCATCAGAAATGGGAAAATTGCTCAAACTAAGCTATTTTCTAATGCTGATATCTAAAGGATGGAAAAGGATATGAACTAACTTTCTTTTCCTGCTGAAAGAAGAAAGTATAATCTTTCTTTTGGTGGGTTCCATGTTTATATAGCAATAGAACAGAATTTTCTGTGGGCCTTGCAAAATCAATCTAAATTTAGTTAAATGGTCGGGAGCGAAGGGGGTTGCTCCAGTGAAAATGGCTGGGAGTGAATGAGTTAAAGTTACAACAAATTTGTTCCTGAATTTTCCGAAATATAAGGCACACCTAAAAACCTTCAAACCTTTTGTCAAAAGCAGACAGTGCACTTTACTGTATATATGGATCAATATTTTTTAATCATGTCATAGCACAGCACCATCTATTGGATGTATAACACAACCCCAACCACTACTACTACTACTACTGCGCCTTATAATTCAGCGTGCCCTATATGTGAAAATTGTTTTAAAATAGGCCATTCATTGATGGTGCACCTTATAGTCTGATTCCCCTAATACTGCATATTCACATTAATATTCATAGTCGACGTCCAAGCCGTTTTAAATGGGAGGGATGGCCACTAGCACCGTCAATGGCCACCAGTGAGTTAATTTAGTGCCCTATAAACCTTAACACAGGGTAAATACTATTGACTGGCTGCTAGCACATAGCATCGGTGTCACAGTGGTTAACCTTATGAAGTAGAGGCGTAACATTACATCAATCTGGAACGAATATATCAATTGGTTAAAACGATCAAAATGCAAAATGCTGACCTTCATCATGCTGTTTTGCTAAATAGAATAATTTTCATTCAAATGTCTGAAATGTGTCAGCCAAAAAATTTAACTTTAATAAATAAACAAAGCATCTTCTTTTGTTTTTCATGTTGGATGCTGGTCTTTCAATGAGGGGAAGCTCAAAGTGTGTCCACCTGTGAGTGCTTTGTGATGGTGGATGGGCTCAGAAAGAACCTAGGGTGCCAGAAGTCAAGTCTTCAAACACATGCAACTACAATAGAAAAAAACACTAGAAATAAGCTTGATTTTTTGCTAGTCATTTTTAACAAAGCAAGTGTCACTAGGATGATGATGATGATGAAAGTCTCCGGTTCAACTCAGAACGATAGAATGCAAATTGAAAAATGTGACAAGATCGTTGATTCAGTCAATCAAAAAGGTGTTCAGCCTCAGACAGATCATCCAATCATCATGCAGCGAAGCAGAGCATCTGGGCCAGCCAAGACCCGCCCAGAGACGCACGTCTTCCAATGAGCGGGATAAATCCAGCCTTAGCCAATGACTCGTCTCATTTTGCTGTAGTGGAACAATGTACTCTCAACTCTGGAGATGCACAGCTTCCACATTCGAATAAATGAAAAGAAAGCGCATATTTACCCAGATAGCAAAATATAACTGGAGCGGATTTGGCATGCAGTCGCCTGCTATTGGGGTAGTCAATGGCACGTACACACAACAGTGTAAATTTGATCACTTATTTTTTTTTGACATTTTGACTTGCAGTCTTAAAGCCTTTTCACACTAGCGTCAACCCAGTGTTAAGAGCGGTCCACGACAAGCGCAAAATGGGAGGGACCACGTAGCCGCTGTCAGGAAGTGAAAAGCGGCAAGCATATTTACTATCGTCCCAAGCACCAGTGTGTTTATTTTTCATTGTTGCACAAGAAAACAGCAACTTTTCATGTTTCAAGTAGTAGAGCGCATTTTAATAGCCGTGTAAAGAGTTTAACTACTTTCGGTGAGAAGGTGAGTAGTTTTTTTGTTGTTCATGAACTACATTTCCACACAAACACACATCGAGGTACCATTTAGGTTAGCAATGAGAAGTATGAAAGTAATTTTTCGGTAAGGTTTCGCCCGCCGTGATTTGCATATACAGTGGGGAGAACAAATATTTGATACACTGCCGATTTTGCAGGTTTTCCCACTTGCAAGGCATGTAAAGGTCTGTAATTTGTATCATAAGTTCTCTTCAACTGTGAGGGACGGAATTTAATACAAAAAAAAACAGAAAATCACGTTGTATGATTTTTAAATAATGAATTTGCATTTAATTGCATTAAATAAGCATTTGATACATCACAAAAATCAAACTTAATCTTTGGTACAGAAACCTTTGTTTGCTATTACAGATACCAAACGTTTCCTGAAGTCCTTGACAAGGTTTGCACACACTGCAGCAGGGATTTTGGCCCACTCCTCCATGCAGATCTTCTCCACAGCCTTCAGGTTTCGGGGCTGCTGCCGGGCAACACGGACTTTCAGCTCCCTCCATAGATTTTCTATCGGGTTCAGATCTGGTGACTGGCTAGCCCACTCCAGGACCTTAAGATGCTTCTTACGGAGCCACTCTTTAGTTGCCTTGGCTGTGTGCTGCGGGTTGTTGTCATGCTGGAAGACCCAGCCACGACCCATCTTCAGGGCTCTCACTGAAGGAAGGAGGTTGTCAGCCAAGATCTGACGATACATAGCCCCATCCAGCCTCCCCTCAATACGGTGCAGTCATCCTTGGCAGAAAAGCAGCCCCAAAAAAAAGATGTTTCCTTCTCCATGTTTCAAGGTTGGGATGGTGTTCTTGGAGTTGTACTCATCCTTCTTTTTCCTCCAAACACGACGAACCGAGTTTAGACCAAAAAGTTCAATTTTGGTCTCATCCGACCACATGACCTTCTCCCATTGCTCCTCTGGATCATCCAGATGGTCAGTGGCAAACTTCAGACGTGTCTGGACATGCACTGGCTTCAGCAGCGGGAGCTTGCGTGCGCTGTAGGATTTTAATCCATGACGGCGTAATGTGTTTCCGATGGTTTTCTTCAAGACTGTGGTTCCAGCTCTCTTCAGGTCATTGACCAGGTCCTGCCGTGTAGTTCTGGGCTGATCCCTAACCTTCCTCATGATCAGTGATGCCCCACGAGGTGAGATCTTGCATGGACCCCCAGAACTAGGCAGATTGACCGTCAACTTGAACTTTTTCCATTTTCTAATTATAACTCCAACAGTTGTTACCTTCTCACCAAGCTGCTTGCTTATTTTCCTGTAGCCCATCCCAGCCTTGTGCAGGTCTATTATTTTATCCCTGATGTCCTTACACAGCTTTTTGGTCTTGGATATTGTGGAGAGGTTGGAGTTTGTTTGTTTGAGCATGTGAACAGGTGTCTTTTATGCAGGTAACAAGTTCAAAGATGTGCAGTTACTTCCGGTAATGAGTGGAGAACAGGAGGGGTTCTTAAAAAAGAACTAAGAGCCAAAATATTTACTAGTTGGTTATGTATCAAATACTTATTTCATGCAGTTATATACAAATTTATTATTTAAAAATTATACAATGTGATTTTCTGGATGTTTGTATTAGATTCCGTCCCTCACAGTTGAAGAGAACTTATGATACAAATTACAGACCTTTTACATGGCTTGCAAGTGGGAAAACCAGCAAAATCGGCAGTGTATCAAATACTTGTTCTCCCCAATGTATCTGTCTGCCGAAACAGCCTGATAGCACAGATATAAGTACGCCTGCCCCTCTGCTATTGGATGCGTTGTTGATGTAAGAGCAGCGGCAGGCGTCCACCGCTCACTTTCACCGAGAAATCCCCTCCCACATACACAATGAATGGCTTGCCGCTGACTTTGTAGTATTTCCTTGTAACAACTAAATCTGTTTCAGCTCTTCTGCATTCGGCAAATGTAATATAATTTTGTAATTTCACCTCATTTTGGTCACTCAAGTGGCCAGCGTATCAATCTATACCTCACAAAAACGCAGGCTGACAGGTTGTTATAAATTTGTTCACGAATGATCAAAGAAGTGATAAGAACAATCATACAATCTCATCTACGGCTCATCTATGTCGTGCTGAATCCATTTTTGGAGATTCCGTGGGTTCCTCTGGCTTGATTTTGCAGTTTTAACTTTGCAAACACACTGCTAACTTCAACCCCAACTCATGAGGTTTTTTTTCCAAACCGGAAGCTCGATGCAGAAATTTTCCAAGATAGCGCCGCCAGTGTTTCGCTCATGAAACTCGTCTATATCTTGTCACTGGTCCGCATGTGCAAGTGTATGTGTACGAGCGGGAAATTTCACGTGCACGAATGTTGCGTGTCACTTCGCTGCAAGAGGGTTGCGATTTTCGCCTCTTCGCGCTCATTCCATGGAAAATGTATTAAACGTGTGTGATGTCACCTCCCATGTGTTTTGCCCCTTAAGTAATCGCATTTGATGTGTACATAATCATATTAAATCGATGGACCACCACTTTTACTGGATCGAATCAAATATAGAAAGAGATCATAGAATTATACTTATTAATATATTCCTTATCCTCTGCAAAGAACAGCTAATATTTGATCACAGTACAAAGCAAAAACAACGTGGCAAAATGAACCAGAAAAGGCTGAGCAAGTTCTCCCAAGCCAAAACTGCTGAAAGGGTGCCAGAATTAAACATGCATTTACATTTACAGTCACATGGACTTACTGCACACTGTCATTAGTGTAGACCCAAACTCCTTTGCAGTGAGCTAAAATCAGCTGCACTTGATGGCACAAATGAAGGGAAACCGCACAGCGGCCCGACCTCCCAAATGGGCGCTCAAACGAGTGATGATGTGGTGACACGAGGCCACAAGGAGCCTCATTTTGGAATGACTTCATGAGAGAAATTGTCCCTCTTAGTTCATCTTATAAGGGATTTCTCTTTTTCAAACATTAATAGAAAACACTGAAAAGCTAGTGTTGTTTAGCGTCAGCGCCCTCTGCTTTTTTGTGTTTCTCCTCACACTGCCATCCATCTGCTATCTGCACACTAAAGTTAATGTGGCTTGAGGTTTCAGCTTTCACATAATACCACAGGCTGACCCCATTTTTTTCCCACCTTCCTCCCTTCTACGCCGGGTGGAGTGGGTGAAAACCGTGTCACAAGTTTTTATTTACACGTTTTAAAGGTCAACGGTAACTTCATTTTTTATGCATTTTGTCCAATCCAATTTGACTGGGAGAGGCTGCGGTGAATGAGCGCTAGATATTATGGTTAGGATTAGTGTTGCATCTGTACCGATACTGGTAGTGCTGCAACGATGAATCGATTAACTCAAGTAATTCGATTAGAAAAAAGCTTAGAATCAAATTTTGCTGTTTCTAGGATATGTTTAATTAGAGTGAAATTTTAATCGTTTGTTTTGGAAGCGTTGCATTTAATTTTATTGATTTGGGTGGATACACTGCCCTCTAGTGGCAACAGTGAATATGCCATAGCTCGTCTAACGTGGCTGAATCCATCTGCTTCTTGTTAAGACCAACATAAGCTATGGTTTTGTTTAGGTAATATGTTTTTTATGCATTTGCAAAGTATATTTAGCATTTTTTTGTGGAAATATGTGTTTGAATGCTCTATTAAAAAAAAGTTAGCATTTTCTAGCATTCAAGGTAGCTGACTTTTGATATGTTCGCTTATGTTCTTCTATTTTTTTATATCACTGAGGCCAAGTTCGGGTATTTTAATTTATTATAAAATGCATCTATTGCTCTTGTGAAATGAAAGTGCAACTCTGCATCGTTTGAAGAAATTCAGGAATTTTATTTTGTATGCGCATTTAACGCTCTTTTGAAAGTGTAATCTTAGCAAGCCAAAATAAATACTATTGCAAGCATGAACACTTGTTTATTTGTTTTCAGCGTAGCCCATCCCTCCTCCCACAGCCCAGCAAAGGAGACATCGTCCCCACCACCGGAAAGGGTGGTCCCCTGAGCCACCCGCACACCCATCAACCGGCCTTCAGGGATGGCAAGAGGGGACGCACCGCCAACGACGCCCCCTCCCACAAAAATCAAACTCTGCCTATACAGTGGGGAGAACAAGTATTTGATACACTGCCGATTTTGCTGGTTTTCCCACTTGCAAAGCATGTAGAGGTCTGTAATTTGTATCATAAGGTCTCTTCAACTGTGAGGGACGGAATCTAATACAAAAAAACAGAAAATCACGTTGTATGATTTTTAAATAATAAATTGGCATTTATTTGCATGAAATAAGTATTTGATACATCACAAAAATCGTACTTAATATTTGGTATAGAAACCTTTGTTTGCTATTACAGATACCAAACGTTTCCTGTAGTCCTTGACAAGGTTTGCACACACTGCAGCAGGGATTTTGGCCCACTCCTCCATGCAGATCTTCTCCACAGCCTTCAGGTTTCGGGGCTGCAGCCAGGCAACACGGACTTTCAGCTCCCTCCATAGATTTTCTATCGGGTTCAGATCTGGTGACTGGCTAGCCCACTCCAGGAACTTAAGATGCTTCTTACGGAGCCACTCTTTAGTTGCCTTGGCTGTGTGCTTTGGGTCGTTGCCATGCTGGAAGACCCAGCCACGACCCATCTTCAGGGCTCTCACAGAAGGAAGGAGGTTGTCAGCCGAGATCTGGCGATACATAGCCCCATCCATCCTCCCCTCAATACGGTGCAGTCGTCGTGTACCCTTGGCAGAGAAGCAGCCCCAAAAAATGATTTTCCTCCTCCATGTTTCACGGTTGGGATGTTGTTCTTGGAGTTGTACTCATCCTTCTTTTTCCTCCAAACACGATGAGCCGAGTTTAGACCAAAAAGTTCAATTTTGGTCTCACCCGACCACATGACCTTCTCCCATTGCTCCTCTGGATCATCCAGATGGTCAGTGGCAAACTTCAGACGTGTCTGGACATGCATTGGCTTCAGCAGCGGGACCTTGCGTGCGCTGTGGGATTTTAATCCATGACGGCGTAATGTGTTTCCGATGGTTTTCTTCAAGACTGTGGTTCCAGCTCTCTTCAGGTCATTGACCAGGTCCTGCCATGTAGTTCTGGGCTGATCCCTCGCCTTCCTCATGATCAGTGACGCCCAACGAGGTGAGATCTTGCATGGAGCCCCAGAACGAGGCAGATTGACCATCAACTTGAACTTCTTCCATTTTCTAATAATCGCTCCAACAGTTGTTACCTTTTCACTAAGCTGCTTGCTTATTTTCCTGTAGCCCATCCCAGCCTTGTGCAGGTCTATTATTTTATCCCTGATGTCCTTACACAGCTCTTTGGTCTTGGCCATTGTGGAGAGGTTGGAGTTTGTTTGAGCATGTGAACAGGTGTCTTTTATACAGGTAACAAGTTCAAACAGGTGCAGTTACTTCCGGTAATGAGTGGAGAACAGGAGGGGTTCTTAAAAAAGAACTAAGAGCCGAAATATTTACTAGTTGGTAACATATCAAATACTTATTTCATGCAGTTAAATACAAATTTATTATTTAAAAATTATACAATGTGATTTTCTGGATTTTTGTATTAGATTCCGTCCCTCACAGTTGAAGAGAACTTATGATACAAATTCCAGACCTCTACATGGCTTGCTAGTGGGAAAACCAGCAAAATCGGCAGTGTATCAAATACTTGTTCTCCCCACTGTAGGTATCAATATGGCACTAAAATGATGCCATTGTTATTGGGTAGTACTAAGAAATAATGCATAATGCCGATGCTGCACAATATGTACTTTTCAAGATGTAGGTCAACTTGTCGCCCGTTCCAAGAGGATAATAGACATAACATGGTTAACACAGGAGGGGAACGCATGGAATTTTGGATCCTCCACTGAGACCACTCCGTGAGTCAACCTGGAGGATCCAAAATTCAGCGCGTTCCCCTCCTGTGTTAACCCTTTGTACTGACTCCATGTTCCAAACGTTTGTAGAAGGCTCACCGAAAACAGGTTTACAATTTATTCATCGACCATGGTCAAAAAACAAGGCAAAAACAGATGACGGAGGAACAATGCTGGATCCAAAACAAGGCTACATAGACATGTTCCTGAGCAGCGACCGTTTGTTATCTCACTGTCCAGTCTTTTTGAAAACTGTGGTGGAGTGGGCCGGGCCGAAGGTGTGGCCGGGTGTTGTCTTGGGATCATCCCTCTGTGACCAGTTTTGGGCAGTTAGGTTCGTGCGTCATCCTTCATGGCTGGGACGTCGTTGCCACAGCGACCGACATCGGTCTTGACGTCCCAAGCGCCCGCTATCAACTTGTTATCCTGGCTGGGCGAGATGCTACTTGTTTTAGGACAGAGCGCCCTGCTCTTTGTCCTTGGAGTGGCCAGGAAAACTGATTGCGAGAGTTGGTGCATCAATCTTGCTCGTGACGCACACGTTGGGCTTCTGTGATAAGATGGCGTTGTGTATCTATTCTGCTTCTTTTCATTAAACTATGGTGTAAGTGCTGTTTATTTTATATTAGGTGTGTTAAAGTAGTACAAACAGTCCTGTAGTACATATGAGAAACGATACTATTCCCTGATTAATTATATTAAGTGTGTTAGCGTAATGCAAACAGTTACAGTATATGGTGTGTGCAAGAAAGGTAACTATTCCTTCACATCCCTCCCACTTCAAACGGATTGAATGTCTATGGCCGGTAGTTGCAGCTAATGCCAGGCAATGAGGTAATTTTGGGCCAGTTAAGGTCATTTAACTGTTGATTTTCAGTTACTTCCTGTTGATTTGGGGTATTTTATGGGTATCTTCCAGTTTATTTTGAGTTACAGAACATGAAGTCACCTGGGAATTACCCAAATGAATAGGCAGTAACTCAAACTCAACAGAAAATTACCTGTAAATGCCCTGAAAATTGGACAGAATGACTGTGAAGGCTCTGGTTTCGAATGAAGGAATGTTCCCAGTCTAAATGGATTGGGCGTCAAGCACCGTCAATGCAGCCTTAGAGTTAACTGAAACACTATTATGGTGGAAGATTTTGGTAGCAACTTCTTGTTTCATTTTTTTTTTTTTTTTTTAGTCATTGACACCTTTTTAAAACGATATCTCGATTCTTGGCAGGAGCATATCAATAACCTTTTGGGATACAAAGTATCACGGTATATCACCATTTCGATATTTTGTCACACCCCTAATAGACATCTCATCATCCTTCTGCTTTGAATTTCATAGAGTGTATCACAAGTAGATGCCCAATCCATTTCAAGCAGTGACAGGAGCATATCAATAACCTTTTGGGATACAAAGTATCACGATATATCACCATTTCGATATTTTGTCACACCCCTAATAGACATCTCATCATCTTTCTGCTGTGAATTTCAGTGAGTGTATCACAAGTAGATGCCCAGTCCATTTCAAGCAGTGACATTCATTCATTGCAAGCCCTCCCACTTCAAATGGATTGGAAGTTGAAGTTATGCGCATTTATTGTTTAAGAATGTCTTGTTTTGAAACTTTTATTTGGGACATTTTTATTGAATTTATGTGCTAACATTTGTAACTTTTTTCATAAAGTGCTAAACATTTCCTTTAAACAGTTTGACTTTTTTTTTGTATTAAGTTAATAATGGTTCTCATATACAGTATTAAACATGCTTTTAATTTTTTTGTCAGATCATTTTGGGGAAGTTCTGGTTTTCTCATAATATCACATTTTTAATTTTATTTCTTTTTAACCTTTTCTGACTTTTTGGTGGGGGGGGCCTGGATTTTACTCTTGGAAAAATTGGTTCACTCGAGTGGTAAAAAGTGGTAAAACAAAAAAAAAAGTCACGAGAGTGGTAGTTAAAAAGCAGAGTACTATTTCAGGTCGTACTTTGTCTCAAAAGTTTGCCGTACAGTATATTTACATGATGTCGGTCGTGCGCTTCTCATCTACGTCAGCCTCAAAGTCTACTCTCTATCACCACCCAGGACAACAGTGTGGCCATTATGGGGGCCATGTGTTTCTGATTATGCGGGCAAAGATTAGAGGGAGGAAAACAGCAGTTGGTGTCTGCTTTTGTACCCCTTTCCTCCCGTTTGTCCCGTTCTTCCCCTCCCTTCCTTTCGACCGCCCGCCCGTCCACCCGCCGGGGCTTCTCTGATGTGGGCCGCCAAGTGAACATCAATCAAAAAGAAATCACACCGTTTACAGAATTCTTCAACCTGCAACCCCCCCTTGTGTACCAGTCTCATCTGATAAGTGATAAGGTTTTACATTTGAAGTTAGTTTGTTTGTTTTTTCTCTCTAATTTGGTTTGTAGTTTATTTTTTACTTTTTGTTTTTCATAGGCGCAGGATTCCAAAACAATTAAAAATAATAGTAATAATAATTTAATTTTGATGTGGAAATGCTGCTTTTCCAGATGATATACAAAACTAACTTTAGCACGGGTCACAAACTTGCAGCCCAGGGATTGATTAAGGCCCGCGATACAATATTTTGCGGCTCCCTATTTGACATCAAGGTGAATAAATTAATTAAAATTAAATTATATATAAATATATGGCGGAAAACACCAAGGTGACTTGGAGTTCCACTATATGTCTTTTTTTTTTTTTTTAGCTAAGAATAATTAATTGATGTCTAATATTTAGTATAAAAAATGATTTTAAAAAATTATTCACTGGCATTTTTTTAAACTTTTTTTAAAAATTGTCTGTAAATAGGTCACTTCATAACTACCGCTTAATTGTTTTTTTTTTGTTTGTTTGTTTTTTTTTTACTGTTGCATTTCCCCCTGATATTTTAGATAATTGATACAAATGAAGAAAAGAAGAAAAAAAATGGCTTAAAAGGGTAAATATCATATATACGGCGGAAAATGGTCAGGTGACTTGAAGTTCTGCTCTCAGACCCCCAATTTGGCCAAATTTCAGAATTGTTCTATATGCATGTGTAATACATCATTGGAAAGCTTAGAATCTGTATTTTCTGAAGGAAGAAAAAAATGTTAACATGAGGGCATTTTTTTTGACACCTTAAAAATAGGTCAAATCAGGTGAGTGAAAGACATTTTTGAGACCTTTGAAATTTTCTTTGTGTTTCTCATTTTAAAAAAAAAAAAAAAAGGTGTTGGACACCTATTCTGGTACATAATAAATAACGAACACTTCAAGATGATCCCCCTTTGTCTACTCAAGTCTTTAATAATCAATATGCATTCACTAAGATGTGGGTAGATGTATAGTACAGTAATAAAGGAAATTTGTGTGTGAGTAAATGTAGATTGATTTAATTTAGCCCTGTGTTTTATTTTGCAAATAAACCTGCCTAAACTGAGAGTTAGCGGTATAGTTAATGATAATTTTACTGCATGCATATTTTGATTTGGCTTCCTTTAAATTTGTGCGAAGAAAAAACATTTCCAAGGGAATTTTAGGGGTTAAATTCCAATATCGTAATATTTTAATTTTTGCTGTGGGCTTTTAAAATATTTATTCAATTATGATAAAAGAATGTGTATACAATGCATCACTGCTTTGACTGAGAATAAAAGGCTCCATATGCATAAAGGGAATATATAATTGTGAGTACATAATACTATCTATTTATTGTATTTAGTCTTGAAGCCTATGATCTAGGCTTTATGATTTAAGCATCTAATGTATCTAATACATTGATATCATTCCATAGTAAGCAACCCAAATGGCAACAAGGGTCGAAAAGATAATGGATAGCATTCTTGTCAGTTAGCCTGCTGTGTCCTTAATTCTCGTGCTGGCGTTCCACCTCAATGTCTTTTTGTGGCTTTCTGGTCACTCGAGGTGCGTGCACGAGCAAAACAAGACTACTGACCTACATACAGTATATGCAAATTCTGCATTAATGTAGAAATGAAATCTCAATGCACTCCTGTTGACATGTTTAAGTTCCTGTGTTATTCAATTCCGTTCTCAACGTAGCGCAGAATTGATCATTTGCTATCAACCAATAAATAGCTTTGTGTTCAAAGTAGTTTGTCTTGAATTGTTTCCTTATGTTCCCCTAAAAACAACAACAAAGCTATAGGAGCACTCAGAGAGCAGTTTTTGCCTTAGCAGCCAAATTCAAAGCACCGTCATATTTCTATGGCAAAAAACACTCAGGTGATTTGAAGTTCCGCTCTGAGACCCCCAATTTGGCCAACTTTCAGAATTGTCCGATATGCATGTGTGATACATCATTGGAAAGCGTAAAATCTCAATTTTCTGGGGGAAAAAAATTTTTGAACAGGAGGGCAGTTTAAAAAAAAAAAAAAAAAGTAAACAGCGAAACCCTATCTGGAGGTGAGAGCATGAAAGAGCAGAATTAAAGACGCCATGACTTCAATGAGATACTATCACATCCTTACCTTGTTTCGATCTAAAAACAAGGTAAGGCATGTATCACTGAGTGTCAAAACACAGCAGTAAATGGCCACAGCCAGACTTTGTGGGGCTTTTATGGGTGAAACACGGTAATATAACAAGAGTCACGATGCGGAAGTCACGGACAAGAAGGAGTGGTCGAGATTTTCTTTTTCAAATATTTACCCTTTTAAGCGATTTTTTTTCTTCTTTTCTTCATTTGTATCAATTATCTAAAATATTGGGGGAAATGCAACAGTAACAAAAAAAATACACTTAAGTGGTAGTTATGAAGTGACCTATTTACAAATTTGTTTAGAAGTTCTAAAAAATGCCAGTGAATAATTTTTTTAAAGTCATTTTTATTAAGCTAAATATTAGACATCAATTAATGATTCTAAGCTAAAAAAATAAATAAATAAACATTTCGAATAACAAATATAATTATAAATTACAATTACTTTCTTTTTATGGCTGGGTTGAAACAAAAGCGGTTGCACAGTGACTGTAAACGGGGGTCTCCAGCGTAAAACGGACTAATTAAAAATAGTCTGGAGGCATAATGCGTCATGAAACTGCTATGGCAGCATATAGACATATTAAAATTTAATAAATAGATGAATGAAAAACAATTTTAAAAATGTATTTTTTTAAAAATGACGTAATAAACCCAAAAAAAGTGGTCCACAAATGGGTAGTAAAATTAGAAATAATTCTAAATAAAATAAATTATTCACACTTAAACAAAAAATTAAATTAAAAAAAAAAAACACAAATAATTACTTTTTTTTTTTAAATATATACCAATAAATAGAGTGGTTAAAAAGTGGCTTATTTCACCCTGGAAATTAGTTTGCTTTTGTTTGTTTGTTTGTTTGTTTGTTTGTTTGTTTGTTTGTTTGTTTGTTTGTTTGTTTGTTTGTTTGTTTGTTTGTTTGTTTGTTTGTTTGTTTGTTTGTTTGTTTGTTTGTTTTCATCTCGTATGGCCTAACAAAAGTAATTCAAGCTAATGGTAACCTTTGCTGTTGTTTTCTTGTTAACTTGAGTTTGAGACCCCTGCTTTAGCATCTTTTATTTTAATACATTTCAGCTAGTTTTGTAAACAAACAATAGTTTCAGTTTGATATATGTTTGTCTTTTACTTACAATTGAGTGATAGTTTTTAATGATTTCAGTTAACAAAAATTATTCTCCAATTCATTGATTTCAGTTAACAAAAATGACTCTCCAATTCAGTTTTCATCGTTTCATTTAACGCTAAACATAAAAATGTAGTGGAGGAATTACACATTGTTGAAGTTAGTGCTACTTTGCGATAGCAAATAAAATAACCAAAAATAATCACCACGAAAAACCCTGCCATGCACAGAATATGTGATGCAGGTTGAAAATAATGTTTAACAAAATGTCATGCTGTCAAGCCACCAAAAAAGAAAATTTCTTACTTCTTTCCACTGCAGCCCAGTAAGAAACACAATTAGTTCCTTGCCATTTTTAACCACATTGATTTCCTGTATTGTGCTCAGTCGGGAGTTTTATCCTGACCATTGAACAATTTGCACTTTGATCCTTCACATGGTAGCCAATTTATTCCCCCAATTACATAAGCCATTCATTGTCATTGATGATCACCTCTTTGACATGTGGTATTAACCAGAAAAGAACATGTCTTTTCTCTTAAGAAAAGTTTTATCTGATGAGATGGCAAACTTTGGTACCTCGGGAGAGCAGGAAGCACCTTTAAAACTCTCCTGAGGAGGCAGAGGTGTTCGCTTGTTTGATCCTTTGCCAGCCCACGCGATTCCAGGGGGCTCGTGGAAAGACGCCGCTCGGTGCGCTCGGCGTCTTCCATAAATGTGAGGGGGGGAAAAATTGTTTAATTTTTTCCACTCTGTCAGCAGCAGATGTGCGGCACAACATCACCGCTTGGCGTGCGCCGCGCTATGTAAGCTGAAAAGTGCTGAATCGCAACTCATGTGGGATGCAGCCACACATGCAGAAGGGTCACCACATGCCATTTTTTCACCTAATTAATTGAACCTAAACTTTACATTTTGTTCTGGTCAATTTTTTACATTTCATTATTTCTTAATATTTTAATGTTTACTACTTGTTAATAGGGATTCGTCTGGGGATATCCCGATTGCATATTTTTGCACCCGAGTACCTGATTCTGAGATTCTGCCGATACCTAGTCCCGATCCGATACAAAAAAAAGCCTATTTTGAGCTCTATTGTAATATAAAGGACTCTTATTATTATTTCTTCGCCTCAGCAAATGAAAATGACCAATTTGGAGGCCTGAACATGCTCGAAAACTCACCAAAATTTGCACATATGTGCGGCTTCGCGTAAATTTCAATTATTTTGCAACGTTGCGAAAAAATGTAACAAAATGGCTCAGTGGGGCCCCCTTGAATTTTTTAAAAAGGCCTCTCCATTTAGGTTTTTTCAACGTGGAGCGGTGAAATTTGGGGAGTCGATACATTGTGCAAAACTGATTCAGAAACTCTTGCACCTATATTCCAAACCCAACAGGAAATCGGGTATTTTGGATTGAATGTGAAATTTTATTGATTAACACGGTGCACATTTGAGACCTTGCTGCCTAGAGTGTTAGTTGGATCCTCCTCAAAATTGGTGAGAATGTTCATGAGACATATGAGATCTTAGGTTCTCATAACTGTTTTTTCATTCAAGGGCCTGACCTGGGCGGGGTGCCAAAGTCGGCCATTTTTTTGGCAAAACACTAAATTCAGAAAATGACTAATAACTCCCTCATACAACGTTCAATCTTTTTCATATCTGGCATGTATGTGAGGTATCCCAGCCTGAACACGACTGCATTTAAAATATTACCCATTAGGCCTGGCGCCCCCTAGTGGGAAAAGGAAATGTCCTTCTTTACAAGACAGGCTCCTCCTCCAAAGAAAAAAAAATCTATTGACCTTAAACCTGTTTCAGGGAAGCCTTAAGACATGTGTTCAGGTGAATGATGAAAAATATTGAGGTTTCGTTGAAGAGGACGGGTCCAAACAGGAGAGTGAAAATGACTGTTGCCCATTTCGTCTCGCAACAAATTCTGAAAAGCCATAACTTGGCAGACATACAACTTATCTGCGCCCAAGAGTCGTACCCTAATGGGTCCTGTAGGGGTCATTTGCATCAACTTTGTAACGCCTACTAGTGGCAACAGAAAGTCACTCATTTTACTTACACATGTCCAGTTCTTTTCAGGTTGGTCACTGTAGTTTCAAGACCTTCTATTGTAAGACTACAATTTAAGGCTCATGTCCACACGTCTCTATCTGTTGCCGTGACGACCCTTTGCTCGCCATTAAAAGGAAGTAGATTTTTTCAGGGACTTAGGCAGTTTACAGATCCACAAACTTTGGCACACTTGGTCGAATTGGCCCAATTAGAAGATTCATTTCGGTTTTGCATATGGGAGTGGCTGCACAGCTCAGTAGCGCCTCCTTTTTTTGTAGGACTGTCTTCAATAGGGGCTTTGTCACCTAGGTGTGTGAATGTATTTGAAATACCAAAAAAAGAGATAAGTTCCGAGAAAGTTAGGTTCTCAGCTAAAACTGTGAAAACGAAGCTGAACGGAAAACAAAGAAATGGAGACAGTCGAGGACAAAGTGGAAATTCCTACATGTTTCAAGGGAATACAGGTAGTCTCCAGGTTAGGACGTACCCAAGTTACATTATTTCGACTTTTTTTTTTTATCATGTTTACTTTTATTTTGTGGTGCATGCTTTTATTTTGTCATTGCATTGAGCAGGTAGTACTTCCACACAGGAGTAAGAGAGCATGTACACTCAAAGAAGAATGTACTTGCGCAAACGAAGAAGAGTGCACACGCACACACACAAGGAAGAGCGCATCTGCTCCCATGAAGAAGTCGCACAGCCGAGCGAGAGAGAGAGAGGAAGAGAGAGGGAAAAGACAGCCTGCGCACACATTTGTAGCTTGTGACGCATTCACAGAGGCAACACCTGTATATAACACATTTTGTATTGTGCGTTTACGATTGTGGTCAAATTATTTGGGGCGGGTTTACGTGATTGTTTTTGCTGATGTGTGCACGTTAATACATTCTAATCATTTGTGTGGATTGTTATTGGCGTATCAGCAGCTAGTTATAAACGCAAATTTGAATGGCTGTTATTGAAATTGAAACTGATTTAATTTTATTTTTTATTTTCGTTTCATTCTTCAAGTTTTGATGTCATGAGCAGCTGAATAAAGTCAGCAAACCATATGGACATCTGACGTCGTCATTTTCGAACTTAGCTATAGCTGTCTACAGTGCCTTGCAAAAGTATTCGGCCCCCTTGAATCTTGCAACCTTTCGCCACATTTCAGGCTTCAAACATAAAGATATGAAATTTAATTTTTTTGTCAAGAATCAACAACAAGTGGGACACAATCATGAAGTGGAACAACATTTATTGGATAATTAAAACTTTTTTAACAAATAAAAAACTGAAAAGTGGGGCGTGCAATATTATTCGGCCCCTTTACTTTCAGTGCAGCAAACTCACTCCAGAAGTTCAGTGAGGATCTCTGAATGATCCAATGTTGTCCTAAATGACCGATGATGTTAAATAGAATCCACCTGTGTGTAATCAAGCCTCCGTATAAATGCACCTGCTCTGTGATAGTCTCAGGGTTCTGTTTAAAGTGCAGAGAGCATCATGAAAACCAAGGAACACAGCAGGCAGGTCCGAGATACTGTTGTGGAGAAGTTTAAAGCCGGATTTGGATACAAAAAGATTTCCCAAGCTTTAAACATCTCAAGGAGCACTGTGCAAGCCATCATATTGAAATGGAAGGAGCATCAGACCACTGCAAATCTACCAAGACCCGGCCGTACTTCCAAACTTTCTTCTCAAACAAGGAGAAAACTGATCAGAGATGCAACCAAGAGGCCCATGATCACTCTGGATGAACTGCAGAGATCTACAGCTGAGGTGGGAGAGTCTGTCCATAGGACAACAATCAGTCGTACACTGCACAAATCTGGCCTTTATGGAAGAGTGGCAAGAAGAAAGCCATTTCTCAAAGATATCCATAAAAAGTCTCGTTTAAAGTTTGCCACAAGCCACCTGGGAGACACACCAAACATGTGGAAGAATGTGCTCTGGTCAGATGAAACCAAAATTGAACTTTTTGGCCACAATGCAAAACGATATGTTTGGCGTAAAAGCAACACAGCTCATCACCCTGAACACACCATCCCCACTGTCAAACATGGTGGTGGCAGCATCATGGTTTGGGCCTGCTTTTCTTCAGCAGGGACAGGGAAGATGGTTAAAATAAACGGGAAGATGGATGCAGCCAAATACAGGAACATTCTGGAAGAAAACCTGTTGGTATCTGCACAAGACATGAGACTGGGACGGAGATTTATCTTCCAACAGGACAATGATCCAAAACATAAAGCCAAATCTACAATGGAATGGTTCAAAAATAAACGTATCCAGGTGTTAGAATGGCCAGGTCAAAGTCCAGACCTGAATCCAATCGAGAATCTGTGGAAAGAGCTGAAGACTGCTGTTCACAAACACTCTCCATCCAACCTCACTGAGCTCGAGCTGTTTTGCAAGGAAGAATGGGCAAGAATGTCAGTCTCTCGATGTGCAAAACTGATAGAAACATACCCCAAGCGACTTGCAGCTGTAATTGGAGCAAAAGGTGGCGCTACAAAGTATTAACGCAAGGGGGCCGAATAATATTGCACGCCCCACTTTTCATTTTTTTATTTGTTAAAAAAGTTTAAATTATCCAATAGATTTTGTTCCACTTCACGATTGTGTCCCACTTGTTGTTGATTCTTGACAAAAAATTAAAATTTTATATCTTTATGTTTGAAGCCTGAAATGTGGCGAAAGGTTGCAAGGTTCAAGGGGGCCGAATACTTTTGCAAGGCACTGTAGCTAGGCCTTAGCTCCAACATCTTGACAAGGACAGCACAATGGCGTATCATACACGTTTATGGATAGTTATTTTGAGATCTGGAGGGTATGTACGGGTACTTAAAGGGTTAAGTCTGACTTCGGAAAGGAAAGGAACTTGTTCGTAAAGCGGGGACTGCATGTAGTTTCCATCGGCGAGCAAATCCAGCATCTAACGACTTGACTGGAAAAGCACACAGATTTAGAACAGGGTACTTTTTAATCAAGTTCCTACGGCCCCACTGAAAGGGGCTTTAGGTAACTAAAATGGTTTTCAGAAGTCCTGTTCCTGGTCCCTAGTTCCTATATGTGTGAATACGCAAAATGACATCATCGTGCCCCAAAAGGTTCTAAGAATTGTACACTTTTTTTTTTTTTTTTTTAAATAAATAAATTACTTATTACTCGACAAATTTTGACATCCACTTTTTACCTTTTCCTTGATACATACACATAGGGCCACGCTCTTAGCCACAGAAGTTATTGTCTGGAAAAGATAGAGACACAAGACAGCATTCCGAGCAGAGACTTTTTTGTTGTCTCTGGAATCATACTTGTTACGTGGCTTGCATTGAGACGCATGCTGTAGCCGGAAAGACATCAAGGAAGTTGCCAGATTTGTTTTACTGCTGTCTCACTGGGATACAACATGCCTGCGGTCTCTCCACATTAAGGTGATTTAGTTGACCAAGACCATAAACTGTCATTTGGGGGTTCTTTTGCATTGGCTTGTGATCATAGATACTAATAAAGTATATTATCAGATTATAATAAGAAACTCAGACCAGGTAAACTTATAAGGAATGTATTTTGGAAGTTAGTAAAAGAACATAAAAGTATCTTAAAAGCTTAAGGTGCTCTGATCGATGATTTAATGAATTTTGGTAGGTCAGTTCATCACTAAAAATATAACAGATCTTTCGTCTAGCGTCAGTTGGCCACATTAGCTCGCTAGCATTTGGTTGCGAAATTTGTGGTCATCAATACGCGCATATGAGTCCACTAGTTGGGTATTATCTGCATATAATGTTAACGGTTGTAAAGTCTGTCTCTCTTCGCTACGCTAATCTGGGTAGTAGGGAACTTTTTATTGGCATTCCATATAGTCACTGTGTAGTTATTGATTTCGGCCTCTACGTGGCCTCATTATGCTGTCTTTCCTTTGTGAGTGAATTCAGTCAGATAACACCTCTTTAGTAAAAGCTCACATTTGGCTCACATTCAATTGTTCCAGCATTAAAAGGTATTTAGATGTGAGGGGGAAAAACTGATATAATTAATTATCAAGTTCTTCAAACCTTGTGATTCTCATTTTGTAGAGCAAATTAGTACTGAATTTTTTTTTTTTTTTTGTAGAAAATTCAAATTTGGTGGTTTGGATACAATTTTTTTTTAAACTTTGAAATTATTTTATAGAGCTCTTCTGCATGTACTGCTGAAAACGGTAATAATCGGTAAAAATCAAGTTAAGCTGGTTAGGCTTTGTGATTATTGTACACCTATTAAAAACTAACATTTTAAGCGAAAGAGGTCCAATTCATTTGGACTGGGAGAATAAGATTGGACACCTATCACCGTCAATGGCAGCACCCAGCTGACTTCATCAGTGAGTGGCATTTAAAAATTTTTTTAAATATTGTTATTTGATAAACACACTCAAGCGGATTAAATATAAATTTGCCCAGAAAGTGCTCATATGTCAATTTTTCACTCTTAAATTAAAGCAAAAATTTCACTGAAAGACACCTCATATCTTGAAAAGCATTTAGGTCCAGTCATTTTTATGCGAAAGTACTAATTTAATGTAACTCCTTCATGTCATGTCAGACCAGGTGGATATATAGTACTCACAGACAAAGGCAGAGGTTTGCATAGGGACAGTAGGGACATAACACTAGCAACTTTTCAGGATGCTCAAATTGTCCCCACCAACTTTTAAGCAATCTTATTTCCATTACATAATGAGTTCAGTTATATAATAATAATCATATTTATTTAATTATATAACAATAGCAATATATAAAAATATATCCATCCATCCATCCATTATCTTCCGCTTATTCTGGGGTCGGGTCGCGGGGGCAGCAGCAGGGAAGCCCAGACTTCCCTCTCCCCAGCCACTTCAGCCAGCTCCTCCAGCGGGATTCCAAGCCGTGCCCAGGTCAGCCGAGCGACATAGTCTCTCCAGCGTGTCCTGGGTCGACCCCGGGGCCTCCCGCCGGTGGGACATGCCCGGAACACCTCTCCAGGGAGGCGTCCAGGAGGCATCCGAACCAGATGCCCGAGCCACCTCAACTGGCTCCTCTCAACATGGAGGAGTAGCGGCTCGACACCAAGCCCCTCCCGGATAACCGAGCTTCTCACCCGATCTCTAAGGGAGAGCCATTCGGCCGCTTGTATCCGTGATCTTGTTCTTTCGGTCACGACCCGCAGCCTTTTGGCTCAGCTCCTTCTTTACCACAACGGACCGGTGCAGAGTCCGCATCACTGCAGACGCTGCTCCGATCCGCCTATCAATCTCCCGCTCCCTCCTACCCTCACTTGTGAACAAGACCCCAAGATACTTGAACTCCTCCACTTGGGGCGGGATCTCATCCCCGACCCGGAGAGGGCATGCCACCCTTTTCCGGCTGAGGACCATGGTCTCGGATTTGGAGGTGCTGATCTTCATCCCAACCGCTTCACACTCAGCTGCAAACCGCCCCAGTGAGAGTTGGAGGTCACGGCTTGATGAAGCCAACGGCTTGATGAAGCCAACAGCACCACATCATCTGCAAAAAGCAGAGATGCAATGCTGAGACCACCAAACCGGACACCCTCAACGCTTCGGCTGCGCCTAGAAATTCTGTCCATAAAAATTATGAACAGAATTGTTGACAAAGGGCAGCCTTGGCGGAGTCCAATCCTCACTGGGAATGAATTCGACTTACTGCCGACAATGCGGACCAGACTCTGACACCGGTCGTACAGGGACCGAACAGCCCTTACCAAGGGGCTCGGTACCCCGTACTCCCAGAGCACCCTCCACAGGACTCCCCTAGGCACACGGTCGAACGCCTTCTCCAAATCCACAAAACACATGTAGACTGGTTGGGCGAACTCCCATGCACCCTCGAGGACCCTGCCGAGGGTGTAGAGCTGGTCCACTGTTCCACAGCCGGGACGAAAACGACACTGCTCCTCCTGAATCCAAGATTCGACATCCCAACGGACCCTCCTCTCCAGCACCCCTGAATAGACTTTACCGGGGAGGCTGAGGAGTGTGATCCCTCTATAATTGGAACACACCCTCCGGTCCCCCTTTTTAAAAAGGGGGTCCACCACCCCGGTCTGCCAATCCAGAGGCACTGTCCCCGATGTCCACGCGATGTTGTAGAGCCGTGTCAGCCATGACAGCCCCACAACATCCAGAGCCTTTAGGAACTCCGGGCGGATCTCATCTACCCCCGGGGCTTTGCCACCGAGGAGCTTACCAACCGCCTCAGTGACTTCAACCCCAGAGATTGAAGAGCCCACCTCAGAGTCCCCAGACTCTGCTTCCTCAAAGGAAGGCGTGTCGGTGGAATTGAGGAGGGCTTCGAAGTATTCTCCCCACCGACTCACGACGTCCCAAGTCGAGGTCAGCAGTACACCATCTTCACTATACACAGTGTTAATGGTGCACTGCTTTCCTCTCCTCAGACGCCGGATGGTGGACCAGAATTTCCTCGAAGCCGTCTGGAAGTCGTTTTCCATGGCCTCGCCGAACTCCTCCCATGTCCGAGTTTTTGCCTCGGCGACCGCCGAAGCCGCAGTCCGCTTGGCCAGCCGGTACCTGTCAGCTGCCTCAGAAGTCCCACAGGCCAAAAAGGCCCGATAGGCCTCCTTCTTCAGCTTGACGGCATCCCTTACCGCTGGTGTCCACCAGCGGGTTTGGGGATTGCCGCCACGACAGGCACCAACCAACTTACGGCCACGGCTCCGATCGGCCGCCTCAACAATGGAGGAGCGGAACATGGTCCACTCGGACTCAATGTCCCCCACCTCCCCCGGGACTAGGGAGAAGTTCTGCCGGAGGTGGGTGTTGAAGCCCTTTCTGACAGGGGATTCTGCCACAATACGTTTGGGCCTGCCAGGTCTGACCAGCATCTTCCCCCACCATCGGAGCCAACACACCACCAGGTGGTGCTCAGTTGACAGCTCCGCCCTTCTCTTCACCCGAGTGTCCAAAACATGCGGCCGCAAGTCCGATGACACGATCACAAAGTCGATCATCGAACTGCGGCCTAAGGTGTCCTGGTGCCAAGTGCACATATGGACACCCTTATGTTTGAACATGGTGTTCGTTATGGACAATCCGTGACGAGCACAGAAGTCCAATAACAGAACACCGCTCGGGTTCTGATCGGGGGGGGCGTTCCTCCCAATCACACCCCTCGAGGTCTCACTGTCATTGCCCACATGAGCTTTGAA
The DNA here is from genome assembly GCF_030265065.1 of Corythoichthys intestinalis. Taxonomy (NCBI): domain Eukaryota; kingdom Metazoa; phylum Chordata; class Actinopteri; order Syngnathiformes; family Syngnathidae; genus Corythoichthys; species Corythoichthys intestinalis. The sequence goes on along the minus strand of NC_080397.1, from coordinate 7,066,052 downwards.
GTCCCCCCGTTGTCTGGCCCCTCACCTAGGACCTGTTTGCCATAGGTGACCATGCCAGGGGCTTAAAGCCCCCAGACAACATAGCTCCTAGGATCATTGGGACACGCAAACCCCTCCACCACGATAAGGTGATGACTCAAGGAGGAGACAATAATATATAATTACATATAATAATTTTGATTATTGTCTTCCCATATTTTGTAAGGATATAATAGACCCCACCATTATTTAGTGAATCATTTTCATTATGTTCAGATTTACATTTATCCCTTTTCACTTGCTGAATGTGCTGGTCCATTTCTTTTTTTTTTTTTAAACCTCAAACGCATGTTTGATTGGCTGATGACCCCCCCCAACACCCCCCACCCCTCCCCCGCCACATGGACACACACACGCGCACTCACACAGTGCTGACAGACTCATGTCAACAACTTGCCTTCTTCACCCCCTTCGAAGAGGAGGAATATTAGAAGTTTTTTTCTGTAAGTAATGTCAAAAGACGTCAATGTTTTGGAGGTGGGGGAAACACCACTAATTTTGCTACTGAAAGTCCGACCTGTAACAGAGTTAGTATAACATTAAACTGTGTGAACTTGCAAACCTGCAAAAATATTGCGGCCAGCTTTCACAAGCAACAACAAAGTCAAGCTAGCTCATTTAGATCATTGTTTGCATTATGTGCATTACAGTAATGCAACATCGTGGCTTCAGAGTCCAAGTCCCTTTATTAAAAAAAAAAAAATGCGGAGCTATTTAACAACAGGTCCACTTCTAAAAAAAAATCTGTGACATGAAATAAGTTAAATAACACATCAGAATTTCATGAGAGTACTTTGGTTCGAATCTTGGAGTAGTTTAGTATGCCTCAGATGTAGATCAGTCCTTGGATATCTCAGATATTTTTTCTTTTTTTTATATATATATATATTTCTTTTTTATTTTTTTTCCCCCCCAAATCACTTTTATATTATAATACTTAAGTTTAAGTCTCGGAGTGCTCCATTGTCTCCAAGAAGTGGACCCAGTCTTGGATATCTCCCTGTTTATGTAATAAAGGGACTTGCGATTCAAAATGTTTCTTTAGGAGTTTTTGAAAACAAAGGTTTGAATCGAACGTTGTATCCCCTGAACCAAAACACATGGAATTTAGTATAAGTCAATAAGTTATTTTGCATTGATCATTTAGCCTATCAATTAATTAGGTTCATATTCGTGAGATAGGTAGCCCCGACCCCCGTTCAATAATCTTTTTGGTCTTATTAATGTCCTGTCTCCAGCAAAAAGCGTACACGCAGGTTAGGCTGTTATATCGTCCCTACCATTGTTGAGACCAAACCTACGTCCTTGTTCGCAGAGTATGTGTTATGGTAGGCAGAGGTGGGTAGTAAACACGTTACATTTACTTGAGTAACTTTTTGAGAAAAATGCACTTCTATGAGTAGCTTGACTAAACCATACATTTTATTTTTATATGAGTAGATTTGTGAAGAAGAAACACTACTTTTACTCTGCTACTTTGCGATACATTAGTTGCTACATTTTTCCTCTTTGTTATTCTATATACTGTATTAGATTTTTTTGCTAGAGACGCCAACAGTGGTGCTACCAGTTTCACCAATGAGACAATAATCACATGACACATGACCAGTGGCGGCGAACTTGGCAATTTTGGGGCCTAAGGCGAACATATCCAGGGGTCCTCCTCATGGGTCAGGGGTTAAAAAGGTGAGAAGGGTGTGGAGGAAATATGTTCCGGTACACTAGGGCTGTCCTAAACGACAAATTTTCTCCTGATTAGTCAGCCGACTAGTTTTACGATTAGTCAACTAATCTAATAATTTTCTTTTTTTTTTTTTACTAATTGAGCATTGAAATTTTTGTGGACGCTTATTAATTCACCAAACCATTTTGGAAGACTTAAATTCTTTATTAAAATACAAATAATCGTGTAAATAACAATAATTAATCACAAATAAACGATGAGCTTAAATGATGATAGCATTTACTAGTGCAAAAGAATGGAAAGTAAACAGATTCAGAAAACTGACTTTGCCTTTCCAACATTATTCAAAACAATTCTTTAAAAAAAAAAAAAATCCAGCATTATTATTATAGTATACTACTACATATAATAGTAGTATAATAATTATAATAATTATTCATTGCCAATCATATTTGTCATAAAGAGTGTCATTTGAAAGCTATTCTTAGTGTAGAATCTGTATTCTGTAGTATTTACTCAACATATTATAATATTAATTCTGAAGTATTGGGGATTAACTCCAGAAATTGTTATTTATATGATGAACATGACGTGCTTTTATTTTGAAACTGGAGGTACTTTCGCTAAACCGCTAACCAAAAGCTTTACACTCCTTAAAAAAACATTCTTTGTCATTGCTTGTGGTGTCACTAATAGATTTAATTTTTAGCAAATGCTGTTAACCAGCTGTTGAGTGTTATTGTATGACTGATTGGAACTGTAGTGCATTGTTTCGTCACAGGGTGTGCTGTCGTGTATTTTATGTTCGGTGTGAAGAAGATGAAAGTTAAAAGAGGCATTAGCGGCTTCCGGCCTGTTCTCAACTTCTCCCTCACTGCTCTTTGGCTCACATGGAGAGCACGTTCGCTCATGTGTTCGAAATAAACAATAGCCGACATGCAAAGTAGCAAGTGAGCTGTAAAAATAGCGAGCTTAGTGGGGTGAAAAACACAGGAGAGCTAAGTGAAGCTAACGAACAGCTAAGCGAAGCTAAGAGATGCTAAACGGAGCTAAGCGAAGCTAAACGGCGCTAAATGAAGCTCAGCGACTGATACTCAGTCCGTCGTCGTGGAACAGTTCATTGTAGTGCTTGTGTGGGGGGGTAGAGATAATAGAAATGCAGCATTCAAATGGCTTTCTTTTTTGTTTTGTTATCTGTTTGTTTGATATGCTGACATAATTATACATGACGAATAGTTAGGGGTGCTGCTGGCTCCGGTGGCCCAAGCCCTTCCTCGTTGGGGCAAGGGCAGCTGGTTGGGGGCCCCCTACTGGTTGGGGGCCTAGGGCGATCGCCTACTTCGCCTGAATAGAAGACCCGGGTATGCACATGACATTATGCCAATCAGACTCAAGTTCTATGATCACGCTGACCTGCTCAATCATATGGTGTCTTTAAAGCATGGTACAAAAAATAATATTTGACATAGAGTGCTGTCGTCAACATGACTCGAAAGCGCAGATTTTAAGCTCTTTCCCGAGTTTTTATTTAGCACCAATTGACCACAGAAAACTAGAGATTTGATCCTTTTATGTATGGATTATTAAATGTACTATTATTATTTTCATTTCATAAGAGGAAATATGTTTTATGCACTTGTGCTCTTTGGACGAATAATGCTTCATTTCTGTATTTTTCTTGCCGGAATTCAATTATTTTTTTTCCCTTTGGCTTTATGTGGTTATTTAGTAGGTTATAGTATTGTTCTTCAAAGTATAATAATAACAATTCGTATAGATAATGTTGTGCTGAGAAAAAAAATATATCATTGTTTTTGAAAAAAAAATAATGAAACATTATAAGCCGTTGCTCACTAAGTTACTATAGGCAGAGTTTGACTTTTGTGGCGGGGGGGCCAAAAATGTTGATGACCCCAAAACGTGGTGTCAGCAATAAAATTAACTTACAAGATATATGCTCAGTTAGTAGTTTAGCTTATGCTCGTAAGTACAGGCATCCAAGCTATGTGTGGGTGAGCGTGCACATTTTTCTGTGGAGAAGTAAATGTCCAATTTAATGCCAAGTTTTTCCTAGTCACTCACACCCTTGCGAAATGAATCCTCACCGTGGTGAGTTTGAAAATGGCGACCGGCAAAACAGGAGACTGCATCCTTTTTGACTGAATATTTCAGCCAGGAACATTTCTAACATTGAAAATGAGCGTTTTTTTGTTTCCCATCATTTTTTAGGGGAATTCTAAATTAGGCTGCTTAGGACAGATATGCTTTTGGCCAAGGACGTCGTCGTCCATTGAATATGGTACTTCCGGTTATGGCTCTGAGTAAAATTAGCGTATTTAGTGGCACAAACTGAAACTGCTCACTATTTTGGCGGTACTCTCCAGCGTTTCATGGTCAACTTCTTCAATCCTTGGTTCTCGCTCAGTAGTTGTTGTCGCTTTTGAAAGCTTAGTTTTGCAGGGGGAAAAAAATATGTATATCCATCTTTTCGTTTCTCTTGTCCTTAGGGGGTTTTGGCTAAGCAAAGCAAATGACCGTCTCTGAGGTGCTAGTCACATGATCTGTTCGAAAATTAATTTTGACCCATTATAAAAAAAAAATTTGTTGTTCATTTTATTCATTTTGTTGTTTGTTTTAGTACTTTACAACTTTTATAGACAACATTTTACCGGCAAAGTCTTAACTTTAAATTCATATATTGGAACGTCAATTACATGCAATGACATTTTCGGCCAGTGGGGGGACTATGCCCCACGGGGGCCCCCTTTAATCTCCTCGTATGAATGTTACTCATTATTTGAGTATTCTTTTCACCAAATACTTTTTTAATTGTACTTGAGTACATTTTCTTGGATGACTACTTTTACACTAACTTAAGTAATATTATTTCAAAGTAACGGTACTCTTACTTAAGTAAAATTTTTGGCTACTCTACCCACCTCTGATGCTAGTTAATAAGAAAAAAAAACTCATCTTGAAAACATCTGGTGAATTCCATGTTTTATTCTTATTTTTTTGCCATTGACGGTGATAGACATTCAATTCATTTTTAACTGGGAGTGGCTAAAAGCGATATTTTGCTGACAGCACTCCCAGTCAAAATGGATTGGACGTCTATCGCCATTAATGGCAGTAAATGAGTTAAAAACATGTATAAACGCAGCTTTAGACTTCTCAGTTTTGTCGCACTATGATCATTTGTAGCAGACTTTCTCGGATGACCTTATCCAAAACTTTCCAATTACTGCACTTGCGGTCTAATAATAGCAAGTGAGAAAAGCTACCTTATTTGATCAGATTCCTCTGAAGAGTCAATACAAAAGTCTCAACACTTGGTGGGAAAAATGGAGAACATTATTGTTGAATGATAGATTCTGACAGCTGAGTGATGTTATTTTAATGAAATAACCTTATTGGCATCCTGGATAGGAGTTCTCCAACATGAAAACTATTTTAATCAATCAATGATGTGCCCTTTACAGTACATTCGTCGTGTGTTAAGCCTGTGAATCTGTAATCAGAGCAATATGGTTCAATAAATCCTCACCAAAGGAGCACGGTGGGAATTTATTTAACATTCGTCCGCTTAAAATGCACACGACATCAAAAATTCAGATCCTGGTTAGTCTGCTTTTCTATTGTTTCACTGGGTTGACCTTTAGATATTTGATGCAATCTTATATTTGCAAATAAAGCTTTATTACATGGAAATGGATAGCTAAGCTAAGAGTACACTAAACATCCTACTTTGAGGTTTTATCATGCTTCTTGACACGTCATGCTATGAGAAAATGAAAATCAGCACTCAAAGCCTGCAAAGAGGTCCCAGAAAGGGGAAGTGGTTTCTGAGGTGGGCCCATTACACAGCACTCTGGTTAAAGGGTTGCAGCGACACCCTGTGGCTCTACTTCTAAACATACATACATTTTCAACACTGCTTGCAAAAAAACTGTGCATACCCACTGAAAGGTGATAAATTACTTGAGAGAATACCATTAAAATTGATTTGTTCACAAAATGATGACAATTAAATTTGAAATACATTTTTGTTAACTGAAATAAAATTAAAACAATCATTTAAACTGTGCATCTTCACATAAGTGAAAACTAAAGCATATTAAAAAACTTATGGGAAAAAAAATATGAATTAAAAAAAAATCTAACATTATCCTTTCTACAGGTGTTTTCTAACGTTTTCTTTTGTGACTTTAATGAATTTTTTTTTTTAAGAACTGACATACGACTTAAAGTTTTTTTTTTTTAAACTAAACTAAGATTAATAAACAAAATCACTTCAAGAAAAATGAAACTTAATAAAAACAAGCAATAACAAAATCCTAAATAGTACTTAGAATGACCATTCTAAACCTTTAATCTTGCATCAAACAGCAAAATAAGGGCTCATGTTCTCTTCACAACTTTAAATAAAGCATCACAAAAGGCAATAAACAGAGAATTTTTACTCAAGAGTAACGTTTCTTTAAAACAATATTACTCAAATCAAAATAGTACTGGGTCGCAGCTATCGATTATCTAGGTAATTGATTAACCTAGCAGTTAGTTAGTTCGAATAATCAAGTACAGTGATACCTCAGCTCACGAACATAATTGGTTCCCAGAAAGTGTGTGTAAGGCGAAAAGTTCGTCTTCCGAACATTTATTTCCCATAAGAAACCATTAAAATGAGAATAATCCGTTCCCAGGTCCCCATAAAACATAATTTTCTACTAAATAAGCCTTAAAACTACACAAAAATGTACCTTATTTTATGTATAATAAATGTGCTATTGTATTATAATTAAAGAAATAAACTGTACTGTATAATAAAGTCGTTTTACCTTTGTGATGGTAGTTGATGGCTTGATGGAATGGAGTGGGAGGAGGAGGGAGGGAGGGAGTTACTGTTTGGAAGGAGAGTGTTACCGGCAAAGTGCGCAGTTAGCGTAGACTCCACTGCTGTGCCCCCCACATGCTTTTGGTTGTTAATAAAAGTGCCCACAAAAAGCCATCCGACGCCTCTGGGTGTTTGTATGCACGCCGCCTCCTTTCTGGAGAGGAAATCGGGCGAACCGAAGACAACCGACGACACCGAGCCAACGTGACTCGCCGGTCCACTTCTCACTACGGTGGGAAGCTGAAAGCACCGCCAATTACCAGTCGAGGGCGAATTGGTAACACGAGTCACCTTCCATAAGGACTGTAGGTAACTCTTTTTCGGTCCCATAATAGCAAAAGTACACTCAATATGGTCCAAAATGTCTATCAAACACAAACCACGTCCGCACTCAACAAAAGTGAGGGGACGAACTGGGACGCCGTGAGCGTGCGTCAGCTTCTCGTGGCGCTTTTCGACCGCGTGAATTGGTTCGTCCGCCGAAAACTAGTTCGTCAGCAGAGACTATATGCTCGCGAATTTAATGTTCTTGAGGCGAAAAGTTCGTGAGCTTAAGCGTTCGTGAGCTGAGGTATCACTGTAATCGGATTATGAACATTTAATGCGTTGTACAATAAAAAGTAAGATACGTAAAACAAATAAAAAGTGTTTATGCTTTCAAAAGTACTTATTTTGGCTTGCTAAGATTACACTTTCAAAAGAGCATTAAATGTGCATACAAATGCAGAATTGAACTTTTATTTCACAAGAGCAACAAATGCATTTTAAAATAAATTAAAATACCCAAACTTAGCCTCAAACAATATACTAATAATAAAAGAAGAACATAAAAAAACATATCAAAAGTCTGCTACCTTAAATTCTATAAAATGCTAAAGTTTTTTTCTTTTTTACAATGCTCCTATTAAATTGTTTAAAAACATATTCCCACCCCAAAAAAATGTTAAATATACTTTTAAACTACATAACGAATGCATAAAGGAACATATTCGCTCAAACAAAAACATACCTTATGTTGGTCTTAACAAGGAGCAGCTGGATTCAGCCATGTTAGACTAGTTATGGCATATTCACTGTTGCCACTAGAGGGCAGTGTATCCACCCCAATCAATCAAATTAAACGAAACACTAAAAACAAAACAAACCATTACAACATCGCTCTAATTAAATGAATCCTCGAAATGAATCCTCCTCCTAATCTAATTACTTGAGTTAATCAATTAATCGTTGCAGCACTAAAGAAGTCATCCAAAAAAATTACTCAATTACAGTACAGCAGTTGATGAACAATTACTCAAGTAAAGAGAAACTGCTTACAAAGTCAGCTTTTTTCCAAACAATGGTATTTCTTTTTCTCAGCACAACTCTTCTATATGAACTGTCATTAAACTCATAGACAAGTTTCCTGAGCGAAATATAGGCGGTGCCAACTTCTGCATTTTCTCCTACGGACCTCCGGTTTAGACAGAAAACCATGAATTGCGGCTCAAGTAGACAAGAAGATGAGTGTTTGTTTTCCATTTCTGTATCGTTGAAGCTAATGCAACGCTTATGATGTCTCAACTGTGACGCAACACACAAAATTGTAGTCAAATTGATTATAAATGTACCTGTTATTGCTTTGTGGGGGCACTGTCTCGGTTCCACATCTGCTTTCAAATGAACACAAAATTCCCATATTTGTATATTAGGACACATTCAACTGAATGCTTTGGAGAGTTTCAGGTCCTTGATTACGTTTCCATCCACTGTCATTAAATCAATAAAATACAAAACCATTTTGGTTGTGGCGACTCTTAGCCATTTATTCATTTTGTCCTCCCATGTCGTGATGATGGCAGATGGATGCGGATTTCCAAATTGTCGTTTTTTGAGGGATTTTTGATGAGTAATGCCAAACCAGCTCTACTGTAGTTTTGTTTGGAAAAAGTGTAAAACGGAAGTTGCGAGCAGAAATGCGGAAGTAAAACGGAAGTACCTCGGAAACTTGTTTATAAATCTCCTAAAACCACTTAATTGCAAAGGAAACTGCTTTTGGCATAGTTATACTCATAACACACACACAAAAGCTGGTTTTACACAAGCATTAGCCTACATTACACATACTGTCACAAGGCATGCATGAGAAACTGATTTTCATTCAAAATTGTATTTTTTTTTCAATGATTTGCAAAATAATAATTAACAAAAACACTAGATATGCCAACATCCATCTCCTGATTTTTATTTTCCCTCATTTCCTCACATCTAAATGCAAAACCTCAATTTTAACTACTTAAGAACATAGGATATATGACTTTCATTCAAAAAGTGGAACTATTACTACATGACTAAATGTCGAATTAATAGTAACAGAGTAAAAAATTGTATTATTACGTAGAGCTAATGTAACTGAATAAGCAGCTATTTACTTTATGTAGCGCATTGCCGCTTCTGTTAAAATCAGCAATATCGACAGCATCTCCTGTCAGAATCGGTTTCACAAATAAGGAAATCCTGAATATTTTGCCTCATCTACATTTTTTCTATAATTTCTACAAATTCGAATTAACCAAGGCATTTATACTAATGCTTCATTATAGCTCCTAGCTAAGGTACGTAAAGTGTGTAGCTGCTTACAGCTACATTACCTCTACTTAATACTACTTCTTTATTTTCTCATAGCAATAGTACAACTTTAATCTCGTAGTCCATTTTTCCCTTTATTTGGCCCTAATCAGTGTTGTTAATCTTACTGACAAAAAGTAATTAATTATAGTTACAAATTACTTCTCCCAAAAAGTAATTGCGTTAGTAACTCAATTACCTGAATGTAAGAGTAATTAGTTACTTGGCAAAGTAATTGGTGATAATTACTTTTTTTTTCCTCCAAAAAAAAAAAAAAAAAAAAAAAAAAACATTGGCCACATTATGTGAAGTTTTTTGTGAAGGTATTTGGTAAAATTGGCCCGAACCCAATTCTTTACCCTAATTTACCCTTTACCCTGAATCAACTGTTAAAAGTTGTTAAAGTGATCCTCGATTTTAAAGACATGTAGGCTCTAATAAATCACAATTGTTCTCTTGTATTAAAATATGTCGTTAAAAACACATAAAATGTTAAATCAATGGAAATATTTTATAATATTTAGTGCATATTTTGACCGATAGTTGGCGCCATGTTCTGCGGGCGCGGAGTGATGACGTCGATGATATTTTTCCAATCGTGTAGCGTGTGTACAACAACTGTGTATTACTGGCTTAACTCGCGAAGTAAAATGCCACGATGTGCTGCTTATGGATGCAATTTCGAGTCAAATGGAAACAAGGAGAGTGATGCGAGTCTCCACAAATTTCCTGTTGACAAGAAGAGGAGAAAGGTTTGGGAAAATGCCTGTAGACAAGCAAATCTTCCCAAACAACCAAGGCTTTGTTGTCGCCATTTTTCTCCTACCGCGTTTGAGGATTTTAGTAGATGACAACTAATGAAAGATCTCATCGGAGCGGCTAGATATAAGCGCAGACTAAAACCAAATGCTGTTGCAACTATTTTCCCGCACAAGAAGCCTCAGCCTGCTCGGATATCGAGTGAAATGCGCGCAATGAAGCGAGACAGACGAGACACTCTGGCCGCCCTCTTAAGCACCCAAGCCGCTCCTGTCGCTACAGCGGGAGGCGAACCTTCGGGCGTACCGCTAGTCACAGAGGAAGCTAATAATTCACCTCTACTGTCAGTTCATCAGGCAGTGTGTGTTCAGTATTCAGCTAATATGAGTGATGCTGCCACTCAAACTGATCAAAGCACGTCCAATGCAATTCATTCAATGCAACACAAATGTCCCAACCCCATTGATAAAGCAATAAATTCTCATCGCCGGAATGGCATACATGTGAAGTCAAAATCCATTTTAGGGGACTCCCTCTGAAAGCTCATCGCGAGAATGGCAAGAGTGCCAAACAGTAATCAGAGAAAAGGGTGGCTACTTTGAAGATACTAGAATATCACACGTTTTTAGTTATTTCACCTTTTTTCTAAGTACACAATACACACGTGTGCATTTGTAGCAAGTTATAACAGAATTCACCGGCGGAAATTATGTTGGCACGTTGTGTGGTTGGGGGGGGGGGGGTACTTTGTGAAGGGAACAGCTGGAAATAACTGTTACCTTCCGCGGGTCGCATGCCAGACAGACATTGCTATTTCTTGCAGCCTAAATGTCAATAAAACAACGCGGATTAGCTCCGTGGTTTGATACTCCGCATCCTTCCCTAGCTCGCCACACATTCATAGTTTTATTGCCTTCAGTGAGAGTTTATAATGTCAATGGTCAAGAAAATAAAAAGGCACGAATGCCAATGTGTTTTGGCCTGTACTGTATGTAAAGCATACGACAGCTCTGGATGCTAACAATCTACACAATTATATTGGAATGAGTTTGATGACGCAATAACTCACCTTGAAGATCTGCTGACAAAAACCTGAGTTCTCGACAACATACGCTCTCTCGCTCCGTTGTCATCGAGATGCACTTGCCGCAAGTACACCAGAAGTTTAGCCCAACTCTTGCCTCATCAGGTATTTCTTGCTGTGCATTTCGCCTTTGCTGCTCGTCTTGTGAACGACCGACAGTGCTGTCCTGCTCTTCACTTTTCCGCTCTGGTTCAAATTGGAAGGGACGAACTGACGAGATGTTGCTAATGAATGACACGCTGAAGTCGAGAGAAGTCCGGCAGCAGGATTTGTGACGTCACAGCACTGCGACGTCAACAACCATGGCGAACAATCAGTTAAAATAATTTTACAAATTTTATTAAAACGAAAACATTAAGAGGGATTTAATGTCAAATTATTATAACTCATACTAAGATGTATCTTTTAAGAATTACTTGTCTTAAAACTAGAGGATCACTTTAAAATTGCTCCCATTATTGCATTAGTTCCCTTCTCTCTACTTTCGACATATGAAAGTTTTAAAACTGTTTCATCATTTAAAGATGGATTCAAGTCAAGATTTTGCCGATTTAGAAGTATTTTAGATAAAAAGTTACTTGGGTTCGCTAGGAAGGTTCTCTACAACAGAGCTGTCCTAAAAAGTACTGCTTTAAGATGGCGCTGTCTACTAACGCATTTAGTGCCATGTCTGTCATTTTGCATCTAGTTATATCTATATACAGTACATGTGATATCTACCATGTCTACCATATCTACCATAACATGCGGGCGTAGTTTGTAGGCTATCGGCTACAACATGTATTATTGGAGCTACCTAGCATCGCGTTTCCTCGGCGTCACAACTTTCTAGCCTCCTCCCCACTCCTGCTCTGCTCTGTCGTCTCGGTGAGTCCGTCTCCCTCAGACTTTTCGACCAATATAGTAACGCATAGTAACGCATGCCTTTCCGTCCTCAGTAACGGTAACGGCGTTGCCAAGATGAGAAAAGTAATTAATTAGATTACCCACTACTGAAAAAAATAACGCCGTTAGTAACGCCGTTATATTGTAACGCCGTTATTAACAACACTGGCCCTAATGATCCGGCATAGTATATAAATCTGACCTTGGTAGATTGTTTTCTTCTTGGAAAAGAGATCAGTGTGTTGCAGCCTAGCAGTTTTCTTTAACATGTGGTTTTCACAGTTGCCGTCATATTTTCAGGATCAAAGCACTGTTCCGCCCCTTTCCGGCCCTGAATCTTTTACTGGAACAGCGTTCCGGCCCACTTTCAGCCCCGCTTCTTACAATAAATCACTATGGGTGTTGTTAACGTGACTACATTTCCCATGATTCTTCTACAGAAACAGGAAGTACTTTTATCTTTTTGATCATATCTGGGCTTCATTGAATAATCGTCCTAAACCAACAACAGATTTCTTTAGTGTTTAGCACAGTGGAGGAAATGTCTGTCTAATTTCTTCCTGTTTGTGTAAACTCTTGACTTGTCCATTCACTCGCTATCAATCTCTGCTGTCATCAGGTTGCAGAACCATGGCCACCACCTGGCTCCTGTCTGTCATGATCCAGCTCGCTCACAGTCCACTTCCGTCTGCAAGTACACTTGACCTACGACCTTCCTCCCCTTGTGCTCATACTCTACTTTGCAATGTTGAGTTGAGTTGCACCACATTGTCACCACATTGTAGCAGTGCCTTGAAATACTTGTAAATAATAGGCAGCCATAGCTTTGACAGACGTCCAATCCATTTGAAGTGGGAAGGTGGCAGCCCTCCTAGTTCAAATGGATTGAATTCAATTCAACTTTATTTGTATAGCCCTGGATCACAACAACGTTGTCTCAAAGGGCTTTGCAGAGGCAATATGATACACAATCAGAAACAGCAAATGAAGCAACAAAGATGAATAAATAAATTCAAGTCCTGGGTATCCCCCAATCCTTAGACCCTCCATGTCGGCAAGGAAAAATTCCAAAAACTCCAGAGTCTTCGGGAGAAAATGAGAAACCTTGGGGAGTACCAAAGTCAGGAGAGATCCACTCCCAGGACGGATAGACAGGAAGCCCCAAGACTGCTAATGGGAATTAGCAGGCGAAGTTGCAGTCCGTATTGGATGTCTCCTTGCGATAAACTCATTTAAATTCAGTGGAAGGCTGAATAGAGCCACATGATTGGATGCCACTGGATGAAAGAGTTCCATTTAGGGGTCAAAGCTCATAGAGGACAGAAAAGCCATTTTGCGATAACTTTAACTCCACTGCCAACACTCCCAGTTCGAATGGAGTGGACGTCTAGTGTCGTCAGTGGCCCTGAAAGGTGAGGATTCAGAACAAGTCTTTCCAATTTAAATGAATTGGACATCTAATGTTGTCAGTGGAACGCAATGAGTTAAATATTATGAAATTTCAAAATTTTTAAATTAAAAAAAAAAACATTTTTTAAAAAATCATACTCATCCCAATTTTCCTTAATTAATTTGGAATCGCATTATTCCTTTAAAGATGATATATAGATAATATAAACATACAACAATGATTAACACAGATTGAGCACTCTACCACAATATTACCCAAAATGCAATGCTGTTGTGTGAAGGTTTTTCAATTCCCCAAAATAGTCACTTGCCCTGCAAAGGGTTAACAAGAAGCTACACAAGGACCCGTGCTATACAATAAAAATCACATGACAAGAACTGTGCGGGTGAAAAATTACCCAACATTAGTGTTCTCGGGTTAAACATTAGCACAAATAAGGAAGTGTGCAGTACATAATAAGATTTTTCTTATTATAGGGCATTATATAGTGATATTGTTCCAAATTATTTGGGCCCGAGCACTAAGCGTGCGAAGGCCCTATTGTTTTGCAAAGGATTTTTTTTTTTTTTTTTTTTTTTCAGGGCAAATGAAAACGGCCAATTTGGAGGCCTGAACATGCATGAAAAGTCACCAAAATTTGCACATACGTGCGGAAAATTATAAAGTTCGATAATTTTGCAACGTTGCAAAAAAAATGTAACTAAATGGCTCAGTGGCGCCCCCTTGAAATTTTAAAATTGGCCTATAACATTAGGGTCTGTCAGCGTAGAGCAATGAAATTTGGGGAGTCTATACCTTGTCCAAAACCGCTCCAAAAAAGCATTTACACTCATATTCCAAACCCAACAGGAAATCGGTTATTTTGGATCGAATATGAAATTTTTATCGATTTACAGGGTGCACATTTCAGACCTTTTCGCCAAGGAAGTTAATTGGATCATCTTCAAAATTGGTGAGACTGTTTAGGAGATATATGAGATCTTAAGTTTTTAAAATGGTGCGTTTTCATTCACGGGTCTGACCTGGGCGTGGTGCCAAAGTCGGCCATTTTTTCGGCAAAATGACAAATTCAGTAAATGACTAATAGTTCCTTGACACAACGTTCAATCTTTTTGATATCTGGCATGTATGTGCGGTATCCCACCCTTAACACGAGTGCATTGAAATATTACCCATTAGGCCTAGCGCCCCCTAGTGAGAACAGGAAATGCCTTTTTTTACGAGACAGGTTCCTCCTCCAAGGGAAAAAAATCTGTTGACCTCAAACCTGCATCAGGGGAGCCTTAAGACCTGTGTTCAGGTGCCTGATGAAAAATATTGAGGTTTCGTTGAGGCGGAGGGGTCCAAACAGGAAAGTGAAAATGACCGTCAACAATTTGTCACGCAAAAAAATTTGAACAGTCATAACTCAGCAGATATACAACATATCTGCGCCAAACTTCCCGTGCTTGTTGAGAGTCATACCCTGAAGAGTCTTGTAGGGGTCATTTGCATCAACTCTACAGTGCCAACTAGTGGTGACAGAAAGGAGTTTTAAAAAAGGCCTTTCCTATTGGGTTTTTTCAACGTAGAGCAATGAAATTTGGGGAGTCCATACCTTATGCAAAACTGCTCCAAAAAGTCTCTTGCACCCATTTTCCAAATCCAACAGAAAATCGGGTATTTTGGATCGAATGTGAAATTTTTATCCATTTGTAGTACAGTTTACATTTGGAGGCCTGGACATGCGCGAAAACTCACCAAATTTTGCACATACATGCGGCTTTGCATGTATTTCGATAATCTTGCAACGTTACAAAAAAAATAAACAAAAGGGCTCAGTGGCGCCCCCATGAATTTTTCAAAAAGGCGTTTCCTATTAAGTTTTTTTAACGCAGAGCAATGAAATTTGGAGAGTCGATACCTTGTGCAAAACTGCTCCAAAAAGTCTCTGAACCCATATTCCAAAACCAACAGGAAATCGGGTATTTTGATCGAATGTGAAATTTTTATCAATTAACAGGGTGCACATTTGAGACCTTGTAACAGAGGGAGTTAGTTGGATCATCTTCAAAATTGGTGAGACTATTCAGGAGACATAAGAGATCTAAAATTTTCAAAATGGTGCGTTTTTATTTTCGGGTCTGACCTGGGCGTGGACCTAAGTCGGCCATTTTTTCGGCAAAATGACAAATTCAGTAAAAGACTAATAGCTCCTTGACACAACGTTCAATCTTTTTCATATCTGGCATGTGTGTGCGGGATCCCACCCTTAACACGAGTGCATTGAAAAATTACCCATTAGGCCAAGCGCCCCCTATTGGGAACAGGAAATGCCTTTTTTTTACTAAACAGGCTCCTCCTCCAAGGAAAAAAAATATATTCACCTGAAACCTGCATCAGGGGAGCCATAAGACATGTGTTCAGGTGCCTGATGAAAAATACTGAGGTTTGGTTGAAGCAGAAGAATCCAACAGGAGAAGTGAAAATGACTGAAGCCATTTCGTCTCACCACAAGTTTTGAACAGTCATAACTTCTACAACATATCTGCGCCAAACATCTCGTGCTTGTTGAGTCATAGTCTGAAGGGTCCTGTAGGGGTCATTTGCATCAACCCTACAGCGCCAACTAGTGGCAATAGAAAGTCACTCATTTTTCTAATATATGTCCAGTTCTTTTCAGGTTGGTCATTATAGTTTCAAGACCTTTTGAAATATTTATTTTACGGCTCATGTCCACATGTCTCTGTCTGTTGCCGTAATGACCCTTTATTCGCTCCTTTTTTGTAGTACTCTGTCCAATAGGGTTTTTTATCTCTTAGGTGTGTGAATGTAAAGAGGCAACGTTCAAGCATGTTAGGTTATAATGAGATGATTAGAGAGGACAATCTGCCACCACCCTGACCTGCACACTGTCCGAGTTGCGTGACATCCGAGTTGCGCTAGATTGCGAGGGCCCGTTCAGTCCTGCTTGCAGGCCTAGTTTATTTATTTATTTATTTATTTTTTTTTTCAGGGCAAATGAAAACGGCCAATTTGGAGGCCTGTACATGCACGAAAAGTCACCAAAATTTGCACATACAGTACTGTGCAAAAGTTTTAGGCAGGTGTCCTGCCTAAAACTTTTGCACAGTACTGTACGTGCGTAAAATTGGAAATTTCGATAATTTTGCAACGTTGCAAAAAAATTTAACAAAATGGCTCAGTGGCGCCCCCTTGAAATTTTAAAATTGGCCTATAACATTAGGGTCTGTCAGCGTAGAGCGATGAAATTTGGAGAGTCTATACCTTGTCCAAAACCGCTCCAAAAAAGCATTTACACCCATATTCCAAACCCAACAGGAAATCGGTTATTCTGGATCGAATCTGAAATTTTTAGCGATTTACAGGGTGCACATTTGAGACCTTTTCGCCGAGGGAGTTGGTTGGATCATCTTCAAAATTGGTGAGATTATTCAGGAGACATAGGACATCTAAAATTTTCAAAATGGTGCGTTTTCATTCATGGGTCTGACCTGGGCGTGGTGCCAAAGTCGGCCATTTTTTCGACAAAATGACAAATTCAGTAAATGACTAATAGTTCCTTGACACAACGTTCAATCTTTTTCATATCTGGCATGTATGTGCGGTATCCCACCCTTAACACGAGTGCATTGAAATATTACCCATTAGACCTAGCGCCCCCTAGTGAGAACAGGAAATGCCTTTTTTTACGAGACAGGTTCCTCCTCCAAGGGAAAAAAATCTGTTGACCTCAAACCTGCATCAGGGGTGCCTTAAGACCTGTGTTCAGGTGTCTGATGAAAAATATTGAGGTTTCGTTGAAGCGGAGGGGTCCAAACAGGAAAGTGAAAATGACCGTCAAAAATTTGCCTCGAAAAAACTTTGAACAGTCATAACTCAGCAGATATACAACATATCTGCGCCAAACTTCCCGTGCTTGTTGAGAGTCATACCCTGAATGGTCTTGTAGGGGTCATTTGCATCAACTCTACAGTGCCAACTAGTGGAGACAGAAAGGAGTTTTAAAAAAGGCCTTTCCTATTGGGTTTTTTCAACGTAGAGCAATGAAATTTGGGGAGTCTATACCTTATGCAAAACCGCTCCAAAAAGTCTCTTGCACCCATATTCCAAATCCATTAGAAAATCGGGTATTTTGGATCGAATGTAAAATTTTTAGCCATTTGTAGTACAGTTTACATTTGGAGGCCTGAACATGCAAGAAAACTCATCAAATTTTGCACATATGTGCGGCTTTGCGTGGATTTCGATAATCTTGCAACGTTACAAAAAAAGTAACAAAAGGGCTCAGTGGCGCCCCCTTGAATTTTTCAAAAAGGCGTTTCCTATTAAGTTTTTTTAACGTGGAGCAATGAAATTTGGGGAGTCGATACCTTGTGCAAAACTTCTCCAAAAAGTCTCTTGAACCCATATTCCAAGCCCAACAGAAAATTGGGTATTTTGATCGAATGTGAAATTTTTATCAGTTAACAGGGTGCACATTTCAGACCTTGTCACAGAGGGAGTTAGTTGGATCATCTTCAAAATCGGTGAGACTATTCAGGAGACGTAGGAGATCTAAAATTTTCAAAATGGTGCGTTTTCATTCACGAGTCTGACCTGGGCGTGGACCTAAGTCGGCCATTTTTTCGGCAAAATGACAAATTCAGTAAAAGACTAATAGCTCCTTGACACAACGTTCAATCTTTTTCATATCTGGCATGTATGTGTGGGATCCCACCCTTAACACGAGTGCATTGAAACATTACCCATTAGGCCGAGCGCCCCCTATTGGGAACAGGAAATGCCTTTTTTTACTAAACAGGCTCCGCCTCCAAGGAAAAAATATATATTCACCTGAAACCTGCATCAGGGGAGCCATAAGACATGTGTTCAGGTGCCTGATGAAAAATACTGAGGTTTGGTTGAAGCAGAAGAGTCCAACAGGAGAATTGAAAATGACTGAAGCCATTTCGTCTCACCACAAGTTTTGAACAGTCATAACTTGTAACTACAACATATCTGCGCCAAACATCTCGTGCTTGTTGAGTCATACTCTGAAGGGTCCTGTAGGGGTCATTTGCATCAACCCTACAGCGCCAACTAGTGGCAATAGAAAGTCACTCATTTTTCTAATATATGTCCAGTTCTTTTCAGGTTGGTCATTATAGTTTTAAGACCTTTTGAAATACTTATTTTACGGCCCATATCCACATGTCTTTGTCTGTTGCCGTGACGACCCTTTATTCGCTCCTTTTTTGTAGTACTCTCTCCAATAGGGTTTTTTATCTCTTAGGTGTGTGAATGTAAAGAGGCGACTTTCGAGAATGAAAGGAGAGGAGGATCTGCCACCACCCTGACCTGCACACTGTTTATTTGTGGCCATTGCATGCTCGAAAACTCAAAACAATTTCTCATCCCAAAAAAAGAAGCAAGTTTAAAGCATGTTAGGTTCTCATTAGATGATTAGAGGGGGGCTGTCTGCCACCACCCCGAACTGCGTGACGTCCGAGTTGCGCTAAAGTGCGAGGGACCGTTCAGCCCTGCTTGCAGGCCTAGTTATTGTTGTTGTTTTATATACGTATGTTGATGTGTTTAAATTGTCTGTCTACATGTGTTGCTTCACCGTTTGGGTTTAAATATCTTTTGCCTTGAAGATTTTCAAACTGTGACAGCGATGCTAAATGTCAGAACGTCTAAGACTTTTTGCATTGTTTGTTCACCTATCTCGCAGATCAATTGGATTGGAAGCCCACAGCACCATGTGCCATCTTGCATTTGATGTTTTTTTTTTTTTCCTTTATTCTTTGTAAATTTGAACTGTTCTGCACTCAAAAGGATGCATGTGCACAATCTTCACTTTTGAATAGTTTTTCATTGTATATATACATTAGCTTTGTGTATTCACAAATTTCTGAATCCATTGTTGTGTTTATTATGTAAGAGAGTCAATAAAAACACTTATTAAAAAGCATTGCTTAATACAGGTGGTCCCCGGATTCCGAACATTTTCCGCTTCTACGCTGGCAACGTAAACCAAATTTCCACGGTAGTCGGAATTAACCTTTTAAGTCCTTCAAAAATAACTATCCAAAAAGTCCAAAAGTACACTGTAAAAAATTGCTGTAAATTTACGGACAATTTTGAACATTAAAATACCATTTTTTTGTTAAACAGTTTATTACTGTAGTTAGCAATGCATTGTAGGTAGTTAGCAATGCATTGTGGGTTACCAACATTAAAGCAACAAGACAAATGCTGTAAACGGTATCTTAATGTTTCAATTACATGACACTACAGTATTTTTGGAAACTGAGTTTAGATTGGAAATTTGGAGCATGGTCATAAATCTGACATATTTTACATTGTGGCAATATAGGCTATGTTTTTTGCCAATTGAAATTAAAATACCTAGACACTGCAAATAATTTGCCATCAAATCCTGGAGGACCTAATTACCCATAATTTTTATGTTGGAGACCCCTCAGAGGATGACTTTAGATGACATATGCTGCTCTTCAGTGCTTGTTCTTCAACTTATATTGGGATTTATATGTACCAATTTATAAAAGGTAAGTTAATTAAGGGTTATTCATATTACCTAAAATACTTTATATTAAACTAAAGTTCAGAGGATTGCTGGATAGCGATATATACTGTAATATTGATGTTTATTCCTCTGGCGTGCCAGTAGAGGTCCGTTTTCTATTGTTTTGCAAAAGATGCTGCTGAGTGAATGTTTTGGGGAAATAAATAAAAGGTGTTTGCCGGTGAGCGGTTAAAAAGGCAAAATCCGAGTGTCTCATATGTATCCAACAGTGGAGTTATAATACGATAAAATGTATTTTCAATTATTTCTCTATTTATATTATTATCTATATATAATAAATTTATTATGTTTATTTCATGATCAGAGGTTGCGCTAGACTTTTTCGTTGCCTGTCATTTTGACTGACAGGGTCATAAAAATCCGGTCATAATTTCTTTTTACCCGTCACTTAAATTTTTAAAATGATGACAATGACATTGTGGTGACCCTTTGTTTGGCATAATTCACCTTCCGTACTTGTGTGTCCATTTGGCCGAGCGCATTACCGGCTACGACAGTCACGTGACAGAGACACTTAAGAGCCGCGCGCGGTCCCCTCACTATCCACTCGCTCTCGCTATATGATTGGCCGAAGAGTCGAAATGCTCTCCCGTAAAATGCCTGTTTAAAAATGTTCCCGTTGTTACTTCTTGCGTTCGCTTATAAGTGCCCATTTAAAAAGGAAAAGCGATGGATGATACTACACACAGAGCGTATTATTTACAAATGTTAAAGTTGTATAATCATATAGCGAGGAATAAGGAACGTCACTGACAAGCGTAGGCCCCCGTGAGTGGATAGTGAGGGGAATAGGATAGTGCGCCTACAGGTAACAAGACTCTTAACATTGCATACCGCTTCAACATAATCAATAGTATTTAGTTTTCATTCATTTTAAATTAATATTCTGTCCGAACAAGCTTAACAGAGAATCCACACCGAGCCATCACACATCAAGCAGATGAATATGTAACTTTTTCTCCACAGTGACAAAAACAGCTGATTGTGGCCCCAGTAGGTAGGTAGCCAACCATATGTAGCATATGGAACAATTAAATTAACAGTTCACCTGCTGTGGCCTGAATGTAGTCTCACACTTTCCTCCTGGTGCGCATGGACTTAAATTGCGTGCCCGCTTGTGCAGTGCCTGTTTTTTCACCTCTTTTATCAACACCATCATCGTTTTGGGGCTTTTTGAAGAAACTTCGGACACTTAGTTGCCTTGACATTTTTCAGAGTAAGGCCAATGACGTCATGCATCAAGAGAGACAATAGCTAATTAATAATATGCTCACTCGCCACCCTGTGGTCTGGGGTGT
This sequence comes from Corythoichthys intestinalis, assembly GCF_030265065.1. Classification (NCBI taxonomy): domain Eukaryota; kingdom Metazoa; phylum Chordata; class Actinopteri; order Syngnathiformes; family Syngnathidae; genus Corythoichthys; species Corythoichthys intestinalis. The sequence continues at coordinate 7,044,802 of NC_080397.1, read as the reverse complement.
GAATTGCAACCGGTCAAAATGACGGATGGACTTCAGTTTTTTCCATCACCGTTTTAAAAAATCGGTCAACGACGGAAAATATTCGGTTAACGCGACCCCTGTTCATGATTATTGAGTTTTAAATTTTGATGTTACAAATGTTAGTTAAATGCATTAGCGTTAGCTGTAGCTGATGATGTATGGGAGTTGAACCTCAGACTACAACACAATCACATCGATGCAAACACCAGACTGGATGTTTTGTTGGCCTATAGGCTATATCATTATATTATTTGACGTCAGGACTGGTCTATGTTGTGTATTCAGTATGTCATACTGTTTATTAAATTTTACTTAAACCAATTTGACATTTTTATTTAACTACAAAACCTAATAGCTACTTAAAGCAGTTGTGTGTAATCACTTGCTTAACCTTCTTGCTTAAATACTGTTTGTTTGTTTTTTGAGTGATGGCTTTTATTGTTTCTTTTTTTTTTTTCTACTGTGCTTTTTATCATGTGAATATTATTAATGTAAATGTTGTTGTTGTATTTTGTCGTTGTAAAAAATAATTTTTCAAAAAAGTCATCGAAATGTTGCTTACTATTGACAGTACACCCTTTTTTAACACACCACCTTTTCACTATAAAGCATTACATCATAGGTTCGGGATGTGTGACGTGCAGAGTTCATTTGAAAGGAACACCCTCTTAAGCAATACTCATTCACCCGATAAAGGACTACTATCAGTATTCCGCTACAAACTGGCGCAAATCTAGTCTACTGTAGTTCATTCCAGTCAGCCTTTGTGAACTAATTGGTAGGCCATATGATTATATTTGACCTATTTGTTTCACAGTACTCTCCAATATTCCTCCTTAATAGCTCATGGCAAGTTAAAGAAATTGGTTTATGCTTACATTCAGGTGATTTTAGCAATATTTTATTGTATAACATGCACGTGTGACAATATTCTGTTTTACAAATACACAGGTATATTATTTTGTTTGGGACATACAAAATCACAATTTAACACTAGGTAAGTAGACCAGCTACTGTACTTCAAATGTCTATATTAAAATAGATATACGTACAATTATTTGCTCTGAAAAATGTGCTGTATTAAATTAATTCAAGAAGAGTCATTCTAATGATACGCCAACATGCCAACTCAGCAGCGTCCATTATCTTCATCTTCATCTCTTCAAAGAACACTCGCAAACTCACTTTCAAGATAAATTCCAGTGGCTCCAGTGCAATATCAGACCTCCATTTTGGAAAACTGTGTCATAGCTTCAGCGTCTTATGGTTGCGTTGGAGATTGGACTGCAGCCGTGTGAGCCGGCGCTAAGGGAGGGTTCATGTTGTATTCTGTGTATGCAGGCGGCAGTTCGTCGGGTTTAAAACCCACCTGGAATAGAGGGGATGGACAAAACCAGTCACGCACAAGCAAATCTGTATTTTAACTCATTGCCTGCCATTGAGAACAGTAAACGTCCAATTCATTGAAACTGGGAGTACTGCTGTGAATGCTCATCTTTCAGTGCCATTGACGGCACTAGAAGTCCAATTTATTTTGACAGGGAGGGCTGACAGCCATCATAAGCTGCCAGGTGTGGGACTTTTGTGAAGTCGGCCCCCCATCAAATGCAAATTTATATAAAAATGCTGTCAATGGGTTGTGCTACGTTTGTTTGTTGTTTGCGTGTTTGTGCTGTAAAAAGTTTCGTTTGTGCTGCTATCAGTGTTTTTTTGTTTTTTTTTTTGTTTTTTTTTAGATATTTAGAATTCTTTTATTGGTCCATCTGAGGTCAACTAGCCCCCCATTTTGATTAAAAATGGCTAAAAATCGTGTTGATCATTTGTGCTTTAAAAAATGTTGTTTGTGTTGCAAAGGTTCTGTAGATATTATGCTTTTAATATTTTGTAGTGATGACGTCACACAGCCCCCCATTTATTGCTAAATTGCCCCAAAGTGTTGTGCTCCTTTGTGCCTGTAAATAATTCTAAATATCCATCTTGCCTCCTTAGGTGTAGTTTTGGCTAAGCAGAGCCAAGGACCGTTTGTAAGGTGCTAGTCACATGATCTGTTTGAAAAATAATTTTGACCCATAATGAAATACTTTGTAGAATTCTTGTTTATTTCATTCATTTTTGTTGTTTATTTTATTGCTTTACAACTTTTATGAACAACATTTTAACGGCTAGGTCATTATTTTAAAGGGGAACTTCGGAATTTTTTACATTGGGCTTAATCTTCAAGTTAGCGGGGGTTTAATTAGTCGGTGGGGTTGATTTCAACAAATTCTGTACAGTTTGTCGGGTTTTTTTTGTTTTGTTTTGTTTTTTTATGGCTAAGCTAGCGCGGGCCAGTGGTGCCTGCTTAGCATACAAAAAAAAACATATTAGCAGGTCTAATATATTCACATATATTCAATATGCGGTGAAATTAAACGATGTGATATTACGCCACCCTGTTTGCCTAGGAACCCTGAAACTAAAAAATAATTAACCAACTGCAAAAAAATTGTTGAAATCAACTGCACTGACTAATTAACTAACTAATTAACTAATTCGCTAACTCGAAGATTAAGCCTTATGTAAAAAATTCTGATCTTCCCCTTTAAAATCATTCATCAGAAAGTCAATTACATGCAATGACATTTTTTGGCCACCGGAAGGAACACTGCCCCCCCCCCACCACCACCCCCCCATCGCCGCCTATTCTTTGTGCTGTTAAAATTTTTGTTTGTGCTGCTATCATTTTATAGATACTGAGATATTGTTTTAGCCCTTAAAAAGATTAACATCGCGATATACCGTATATTGTGAAGGCTCCACACTTACTTTTTGCGTTGGTTGCACTGGTGCGCCCAACTTTTTTCTTAAAGTGCACCAGCACAAAATGTAAGCACATCCACATTTTTCATTGTATCATCTTTAATGCCATACTACATTATCGGCCCAGCCGATTATCTGCGCCGATATTTGGACATTTGTTGTATATCAGTATCTGCCTTTTTTTCTTTTAAATCCGACCGGCCAATATGAAAAAATCCATTTAAAACTGGATTATTTCGGCTCAGATGCAACCGCGCCTCTCTCTCCTGCACTAGTATTCATCTTTTCCTCTGATTGGTTAAATTGTAATGGTAAATCGAACAACACTTGTATTGAAACTTTCCACCTTTTTAAGGCCCTCAAAATGCTTCACAGTATATCCTCATCGACCTACTGGTAACACAGCACCAGGAGCAACGTGGGGTTTAGTATCTTGCTCCAGGATACTTAGACAAGGTCATCAGGACTTTCTTTTCTGTGGAAAATTTTCAGAGAGCTATTTATTTAACCTTTCATTTAACTATTTATTTATTTAAGATGTTTTTGAGTCTTGGAAATTCAGACACTTCTGAAATTATTTGTGTGATTCAATAAAAAAAGGTTTAGGCTGTGTGTTTACATTATTCAATATTTTTTTACGCCAATTTTTACACTTTTACTGCAAATGAATATTGGCTCTAAAAATCGGTTACCTACCCCTCTAACTTCTAATAATCAGTATCAGTCCTGAAAAACCATGTCTAATTCCGAGCAATGACGTCACTCGCAGGCTGTCCCTATCCTAACTCCAGCGGCTGACGGAGTGTACCAACTCTCTTAATAACAGAGGGGCGTCCCAACAAAGAGCGCAAATGTAGCACAAATAAATGGCACCACTTTGGGTCCATTTTGCAGTAAATGGGGACAAGCACAAACGATTGACATCATTTTTATATAGATTTTTATCTAATGGGGCCAGCTTCACAGAGGTAGGGGTGGTAGTAACAGTTTCACATGCCATACTTTTTACTTTAACTTGAATAAATTTGTGAAGAAGAAACGATGATCTTCCTCTTCTTTATTTTACATATTTCACTTTATTTTTGACAGAGATGTCGGCAGTGGCTCTACTAGTTTCACCAATGTGACATTGCAACAATAATCACTTAACTCCATTACACCAATCAGACCTAATAATACAATCACATGACCATACACAAGCTTGCAGTCGGAATTCCTATGATCACGCCGGCCTGTTCATTCACTTGGCGTCTTTAAAGCGCAGTGAGAAATAAAGTATTTCGCATAGAGCACTGCTGTCAACATTACTCGAAAGTGCAGATTTTAACCCCTCTTGCAGGTTTTTTTTTTTTTTGTCACCAATAGATCACAGAAACACGGAGATATGATCGTTTTCATTTCATGGTAGGAAATATGTTTCTTTGGAAGGGTGATATTTTATGTCTATAGACCAGGGGTGGGCAAACCAGTCCTCGAGGGCCGCAGTGGGTCCTGGTCTTTGTTCCAACTGACCCAGCACAGATAGTATAACCAATGAGGTTTCAGCAGAAATGAGAAGCACCTGACTGCAATCGACTGATTGCACTTGTAAAACAGCAGATTGGTGAAAATGTGTCCTCTTAATGGGTTGCAACAAAAACCCGCACCCATTGCGGCCCTTTGTGGAATAGTTTGCCCACCCCTGCTATAGACCCTACTCACATGACGTCACAACCACGCCTCCGCGCCATATTGTCCGTCAACTCGTCATGTTGACGCATTACCGCTACGTAAATTCCTCCTATTATGGCGTGTTTTTCTGCTCGTTAACATTGATAATCAAAATGGTGAAGGCGTGTGTGGCGGTTGATTGCAATAACAGAGAAGATAGACGGAGAGACTTGAAGTTCTACCGTATTCCGAGAGACCCGGAGAGGAGAGCGAGATGGACTGCTGGAAATCAAAGAGAAAACTGGGCTCCAAACGATTACCACGGATTATGTAGTAGTCATTTTATATCTGGTAAGATGCATTTAATATATATTTAGAGGGTTTTGCGCAGACAACCACAATTAAGATCATTGCGAGGCTAGGGGCCAGATTTGGTGTGGTAAAACTGCAGGGGGCTACCTTGGCTGATTTACATAGAACAATATATTTAAACAAATTTTAGCAAGCCCTTCTGTATGTCACATTTGCTTTATTATTATTTTTTTTAGTTCATAATTTCTCATTATTTTTTTTAGTTCATAATTTTAACAATCTCGTCTTTGTGGCGTTCTCTTTCGACACTCGGGCTCTTGCGAAATACTGCTGCTGTGAAATAAACTAGCTTCAAGTTGCTATAATTTCTCGCTGCGTATCTTCCCTGTAATGTCGTACATGTCAGCGTGTCTTGTTTAGTAATATTGCGTCACATCGAACTCTGAAAACAGCAACTGTCTCTTTGCAAATGAGGCAGACACAGTTGTTGCATGTTTTATTGAAGAAATAGTCCAATATCCACCTATCCTTGAAGCGTCGGCCATCGCAGTCAACTTTTTTTTTTATTGATTGTAGCCATTTTAGAAAATTGGAAGTAAAGGGTAACACGGGGTAATGTTGCTTAGAGTGCTGCTCTTAAAGTTTTTCAAACTTTCGTGAAAATAGGCTGATTTTGTGTGGACAAGATAGTTGTAGATATCAGGGTAGCAGATGTCAGGCAGAGAGGGCGAAGACAGCGGGTCGAAAAATATCGATTTAGGCATCAAATATGGATCTGGCGAATGGATAGACTGAAGCTTTTCCACATAACGCCTTTTATGCAACGCATCCAATGAGTTTACAGCGTCTGAAAGCACCGGGGCTTCCATGAATTGCACTATAAATTGCATGACAAATTGAAACCATTGAGAATACGGATAAACAATGACGGACAATATGGCGGCCGGATACAGCGACACGGCATTCTGTGACGTTGGTGAGTAGGGTCTATAGATTTTTCCAGTCGAGATGTGATGACTTGAGCATATTTTTTGGGCCTAATATGGCCTAATATGGTACAGTATACAGTACTACCTCTACTTACGAGCGTCTCTACATACATTTCCCTCAACGGGAAATAATTTCTCTTGTTATGAAAGAACTTTCAGGATACGAAAGGCAAAAATACAGTATAGCTGGTACTCACAGCTTCAACAGTTTACTAAACGTAACCTACTTATAGCTGCTCTGCCATTGGCTATTGCCTAGCATTCCTGGCATCCAATTGGCTAATATGGACCTCTTCTGCATGTTTATTTGTGTATCCCAGCGTCCTCTTCATCCGACCCTCGTGTTCCGACAGTTTTACATAAGTTTTACATAACTTTTATTCTTTACTCTATTCTTGGTTTTTTTACATAATGCACCACTCTGATTTTATGTTTATTATGCAGTAATCAGTGATGGAATGTAATGAAATAAAAGTACTTTGTTACTGTACTTAAGTACATTTTTGTGTATCTGTACTCTAGTACAAATATGAAGTGGTACTTTTTACTTTTACTTCACTACATTTTATAGCTCGTTTCTGTACTTTCTACTCCACTTGTAACCTGCGTTAAACGTTACTTTTGTTTGTTTTGTTTTTTTCTCATTGTGAAAAAGTTTCATTTTCATGCCCCCGGCGCAATCGATAAGCCTCATGCAACTATACCGTTATTTAGCACTCGGGGGAGTAACACAAGTACTACCAAGATTAGGCAGGTGAACAAGATATTTACCAATAAAATACAGTACAATAAAAAAACAGTGAGAGCAGAGCACCTTCAAATGGGTGCTGCACGCTCTTGTACAGCAGGTGGGGGTATGTACCTGATAGTTGCTTGCAATCTGCCATTAAGATAAGTTTTGGAGTTTTTTTAGCTTGTTAAGCTTCTGTTCACAGTGCAGTCAATTTTATGAGTTTGTCATTCTGCGTAGATATATAATGTATTTATATTTAAAATATAATATTTTATATTTTTTTTATTTATGAATACATTTTTGTATCGGGATTGTATACTTTTACTTTTTACTTTTAAATTAATTTTAAAGCAAGTACCTTTGTACTTTTACTTATTGCGGAGTGGCCTTGCGTTCGTATGGTGTCGGCGAAGACTGAAGGCAAAGACGCAAACCTTGGAATCCTGCCTCCAAAGTGGAAGAATTCGATTGCCGGGGGTTGAGGGGGGCTTTCTCCGCATGCATATCAAAAGCTCCCGCGGCGCGGACCGGCGCCGATAACGTCAGCACTCATACACATCACATAGGGCGTGCGCAGCGGTGCTACTAACCATTAAAAACAGCAAATATGGCGGAACGTCGCCGTTAATTTACTGTTTTTATAATATTTTAATTTAAATATGTTGAATGTTTCCATTTTTGTGCCTTTTTGAACAAAAGAAAATGCCATTGCTTGGAGTGGGCGGGCATGTTGTCTTCCGGGCTGTGCAGGTCAAAGTGCATCATTCGTTATTGCCTTGTAAGTCTGCATTGTCCCCTAGGGCCTGGCATGCTTACTACATCGTTTTCATGCGGAATTTTGACTTTGTTCAAATGGAGACAGAACCATATAGATGCAAACATGAAATTTTTCGTCTTCTCGAACAGTCACCATGTAAACTGCCCCTTAGATTCTTGTACTTTTACTGAAGTAGTTTATGTAATAGTAGTAGTAGTTACATGTTTTGATGAATTTTCAGTTCTTTTCACAGAATACCTTTTTACCTGTAGTGGAGGTTTTTTTGTTGTTGTTTTTTGGATGACTACTTTTAACACTGGAAGTCCCGGGGGGGTTGGCTATAAAGAAAGACCAGAAAGGGGGCTTGCGTGCTGCTGGATGTGGTAGGGCATGCTCGGGTTGGGGGTTCCGGTGCCGGGATTGGCGATGCGGCGGCGTAGGGTTGGTCGCCAACGGGCTTACACTCATAAGAGATTCACACGATTACTGGGTTCTAGATCACAGAACTGATTTGTGTACACTCTACCCCTTTCAATCACTTAGCTTATAGTCTTATAGACACCCCCACCCCCATTCTCCTCTTTCACTGGCCAATAGGCCCCCACATGGTGTAAACCGGAAATACATCTCGCTGACGATAGCACCAGCATATTAGTAACTAGTTTAGATGTTCAATGTATTTCTTGTTGTTGTTTGTGTATGTGTTTCTTTTCTTTCTTCTCTTGTATTTCTTTTCTTCTGTCCCCACATAATCCCTTCCTGTTCGCTGCTTTGTCATAATAAAAAGGTATTTTGAATGATCACAATGGGAGTATGTCAGACTCTCAATGTGAAACATTAAAACTGTTCAGAATCCGGGCACTTAGACTTCCATTCTCTGTGTCAAACAGCTGAACAGGACAGGTTTATAAAAAAAAAAAAAAAAATTAAAAAAAAAAGAAAGACCAGAAAGTCGTCAGATGACCCCAATACCAAACTGACTACTCAAGTGAAAAGCTACAATTAGCATCTGAATATTTGTAAATTGCAGGGTTACCTTGGCTTTGTCAAACAACAGCCCACTCAAACAAGCAATCAAGCAGACAACCTTTTTACATATTCCTGTGAGGACACTCCTGGGTGTGAAGTGGTGCTGTTCACTCTGGATAGCTGCCGTATGTTTCCGCCAAGCAGAAGGAGAGCATAGTAACTGCTGAAATGCCAGTCGGACAAGGACATTGCACACACTCAAAACCACATAAAAAGGCTTTGTTTAGTTTTTTATTACACATCCTCTTTTATATAGTTTCTTTTGTTGTCTTTTTCACAAACGTTTTCCACCGTATTTTTGACCGACAACAGCTTTATTGAACAAAAAGCTTTTTTGTGCAAAAATGAACTGTGTTGTATCATCAGCCATCATCAGCAATATGACAACTATAGCTCCATACATACAAGAAACAGTGTAACTAAATTTTCAGAGGGATTGAGATAGTAGTTCTTTTTTAATGTTGTCTTGTCAGACAGTCCTCCGCAAAAAATCCTCTAAATCCTTTTTTTTCTTTTTTGCTGAGGATTTATTGAGAAGAAGTGTCTGACATGAAAACATTACAAAGGAACAACTGTCTCAATCACTTTTTGTCTGAAAAATAAGTTAAACTGTATCTGCTTAATTGTCTGTTTGAGTGGTCTATTGTTTGACAAAGTCAAGGTAACCCATTTTTGCACATATTCAAGATGCTAATTGTAGCAATCCAACCCTGTGGTTTTGCTAGTGTGAATGTGTAATGAGCAGCTCAATGCTCACAAAAGATAAGCTGATTAGAGTCAGATGACCCTTCTCTGGTAACAACAGTCATTTGTATCAACTGATCCACCCTTGGGTGTTCTAGTGTTTAATTAAACGTGTAATTTTAGTTTGAGTAAACATTTGGGCTTCCCTACCCACTTCTGTTCACTGGCAGCCTCTCTCTAAATTTTAATATTGCGGCCTACTTTTAATGACAAATAACAATTAAAGATCACCTCGTTATAGGAAGGCGGGGGTCCACAGTAGCCTCCAGCATCATTGTACAGCGGCGGTGTGAAGGATTCCTGGTTATACTGCGGCACTGCTTGCTGGTCTTCTTCACCCTGTTGTTGCTGCTGCGACAGCCTCCCATGAAAGGGTATAAAAAATATGGGAGGAGGGCGACCGTCGTGCTCGGTGCGCCTCCACGCCTCCCTCTCGATCTGCTCCTCTCTCAGGCGGCTGCACGCCCTGAAGAAGGTGGTGCAGAACATGATGAGGAGCCCGATGCCCAGGATGGCCAGGAAGATCCTTGGGAGGAAAATCCATGGAGTTTCAATCGTATGTTCTAGTTGGAGCTCAACCCTTTACGTGGAAATGTACTCACTCCAGAGCGGGGATACTGCTAAACGACATCCTTTTAGGTGAGGTCAACCAACGTGGATCAAAACAGGACATAGAAAAAGAAAAATATATGTGTTATTGTTTTCCAAAGAATTCATATTACTGTAATTTTCGGGCCATAAGGCACACCTGACTATAAGCAGCCACCCACCAAATTTGACACTAAAACGGCATTTGTTCATAGATAAGCCCCACTCGACTATAAGTCGCAGCTGTCCTCACTGTATTATGGGATATTTACACCAAAAGATATTAACCGGGAACACTATTTGACAGCGGCAATATAAGATGTCATAACAGCAAATGAACCACCGTGAACTTCGAACCAATGGGCTGCAAAGCTTCATTGCTTCAAGAAGCTTCATCTGGCCATTGCTGCTTCCTTGTAGGAGACAGTCAACCTCTGCTGCCACCTGCTGTCAACAATTTTGTTGTCCAACATGCCTCCTAGCATGCATTGCAGCGCTACAGATGTAAATAACAATCAATATTCATGTTCTGCGCTAATTATTTCTTCAGTTACTGTTCCAGTTGTTTCATTAATTGCTAGTTATGGTATTTGGTAACACTTTATCTGACAGTGGCGCCATCATACATTCATAAGACCATTATAATTATGACATGACACTGCCATGAGTATTAATGAATACTTATGACTGATGTCATTATGTGTTATCCGGCAAATTATCCCACTTTTGAATGGCTGTAAAAGATCCGAGCTGGACATAAATATAGTTAGGGACATTATTTGCCGGATGACACTTAATGACTTCTGTCATAAGCATTCATAATGCCCATGATAGTGTCGTGTCATAATTATGACAGTCTTATGGCAGTCTTATGATGCCGGGTCAAATAAAGTGTTACCGATTAACCCAATAAAATAAAGCACACTGGACTAAGAGCCGCTGGATTCAAAATGAGGGAAAAAAAGAAGCAGTTTATAGTCCGAAAATTACGGTAAGTACAGTATTTTTCGGACTACAAGTAATTTTTTTCATAGTTTGGTTGTGAGTGCAACTCAATACTCTTGAGAGACTTATGTGTGAAATTATTAACAATCATTGTGACTTGTTAGCATGTTCTTTATGCTATAGTTATCTGAAGAACTCTCAATAGCTTTGTTACATTAACATAACGAGCACGTTCTCAGCTCGTTGTGTATGTGTCATCTAACGTTAGCATCCCGTACATTTATTCAGCTTGTTGTTCTCTATTCTTTTTTAAATTTAAATTGCTTTCAAGATATGTCTGTTCTTGGTGTTGGATTTTATCAAATTAAAAATAAAAAATAAAAAAAATTTTAAATGCGACTTATACTCCGGTGTGACATTTTTTTTCCTCTACATTGCGCATATTTTGACTGGTGCGACTTATACACAGGTGCGACTTATAGTTGGAAATATACGGTAAGCTAATGTACTGCCTAAAAATGTTGCATTTTCCCAGAACAATATCAATTTGACTGATCTTACTGGAAAAAAAGCAGGCTGCCCAACCCACAACTGCTTGATACACTTTGAACCACAACCATTTGTCCAAGTCACCATGATCTCAAAGTGTTTTTTTATGACACGCACAGACGAGATAAGCGTCTTTAGCAGGCAACCTGCCCTAACCCAACATTCTGCTTTTACAGTCCTCCAGCACTGGTTGTTGCTGGTTCAGATTTTCACTGGGTCTTGTTTCATGTAATACTAAAGAACACCCATGTTTTCTAGATTAGGTCTGACATACGCACTATCGAACCATCGCCGCAAGCTCTCCAAGTCCAAATACAGTAGATTTGACATCTTATTGCCATCAACAGCAGAATTGAAATCAAATCCTACTGGTTGTTCGATCAATGTTGTTTTGTTATTTCAGAGAACACGTTTTCATGTTTTCAACCGATTAGGACAATGTTATCCTATATTTATGCTTTGTAATCATAAAAATACTGTGTATATTCAGTACTACGTAACCTTCAGTTGTCGCAATACACGATCACGAGTATTTGAATCATCACATTGATTGCTTGACTTTGTGTCAAAATAAAAGCGGACTGAAAGTGGTTCTAACTTTTAACTCATTCCCTGCTATTGGTAGCAATACACATCAAGAGTTATAGTCTGTCATGGATCATTTTTTTGACAACCTTTACAGTGCGGTGAAAGTTAGCGACAGACACAGTAATCAATGTTTTGTTTTGACTTTAAAAACACTGCTGGCCAAAAGTATTGGCACCCCTTCAATTCTGTTAGATAATGCTCAATTTCTCCCAGAAAATGATTGCAATTACAAATGCTTTGGTAGTAATAGCTTCATTTATTTTGCTGGCAATGAAAAAACACAAAATGGAATAGGAAAAAAATGAAATCATCATTTTACACAAAACTCCAAAAATGGGCCGGACAAAAGTATTGGCACCCTTTGAAAAATCATGTGATGCTTCTCTAATTTGTGTAATTAACAGCACCTGTTACGTACTTGTTGCACATAAAAGGTTGTCGCAATAACTAAATAATACTTGCAGCCAGGTAAAATGGATTAAGGTTGACTCACTCGCTGTCCTGTGTCCTTGTGTGTACCACATTGAGCATGGAGAAAAGAAAGAAGACCAAAGAACTGTCTGAGGACTTGTGAAGCAAAATTGTGAGGTAGCCTGGGCAATCTCAAGGCTACAAGTCCATGTCCAAAGACCTGAATGTTCCTGTGTCTACCGTGCACAGTGTCATCAATAAGTGTAAAGCCCATGGCACTGTGGCTAACCTCCCTACATATGGACGGAAAAGAAAAATTGACAAGAGATTTCAACGAAAGATTGTGCGGGTAAAGAACCTCGACTTACATCCAAACAAGTTCAACCTGTGCTGTAGTCCGACGGTACAACAATCTCAACCCGTACTATCCGTCAGCGTCTGAAAAGGGATTCTATGGTAGGATACCCAGGAAGACCCCACTTCTGACCCAGAGACATAAAAAAGCCAGGCTTGAGTTTGCCAAAACTTAACTGAGAAAGCCAAAAAAGTTTTGGTAGAATTTTCTCTGGTCAGATGAAACAAAAGTAGAGCTTTTTGGGAAAGCATAGAGGGTACAGTAAAAAAAAACAAAAAACGATGCCTTCAAAGAATAGAACACGGTCCCCACAGTCAAACATGGTGGAGTTTCCCTGATGTTTTGGGGTTGCTTAGCTGCCTCTGGCACTGGACTGCTTGGCCGTCTGCATAGCATTATGAAGTCTGAAGACTGCCAACGAATTTTGCAGCATAATGTAGGGCCCAGTGTGAGAAAGCTGGGTCTCCCTCAGAGGTCATGTGTCTTCCAGCATGACAATGAACCAAACCACACTTCAAAAATCACTAGAAAATGGTTTCAGAGAAAGCACTGGAGACTTCTTAAGTTGCCAGGGGGCTTAGAGTGTCAATACTTTTGTCCGAGTTTTGTGTAAAAACATCATGATTTTTATTTTTTTCATTCTCTTTTGTGTTGTTTCATTGCAAGCAAAATCAATGAAGATATTACTACCAGGGCATTTGGTAATTGCAATCATTTTCTGGGAGAAATTGAGCATTATCTGAAAGAATTGCAGGGGTGCCAACACTTATGGTCAGCACTGTAATTACGATTATTCACAACTGACAAAAATAACGCCGCTAGTAACGCCGTTATACGTGCTACGTTATACACTGCTAGTGACGCGACAATACATTTCAGTTGAATTTTATTTTGTGCGATGCATAGATTTTTTTTTAGCCCCTCCCATCTGGGGAGAGGCTATTTTTCAGCCGCAGCCTCCTGACTATCCTGACCCCTGGCTGGATGGACGTCCTCGTTGTCGTCCCCCTCGTCTCATCTGGCGATATGGACCCCATATTGTTTTCTCACTCCAATGCATCTCTACAAACTGGACCTCCTGCTGCTAATTCCCACCATTAGTCCTGGTGCATCTATAGCCTGTCCGTCCTGGGAGCGGATCTCTCCTGACTGTGGTTCTCCCCAAGGTTTCTCATTTTGGACATGAACTTCATCTAATTCACCTACTGCTTCTGACTGTGTATCATATTGACTCTGCAAAGTCCTCTGAGACAACCTTGTTGTGATCTAGGGCTATACAAATAAAATTGAATTGAATTGAATTTCTTTTTTTCTCTGCGCTGAGTACGTGCAAGCAGTGCGCAATTGAGCACGTGAACAGCGTAGAAGTAACATTGGTAGATTGTTTTTTTGTTTGTTTTTTTTTAACCGTGACACCTTTTTAAAACGATATACCTTGGTGGCAGCAAAACGGTAATCTTTGGGGCTAAAAAGTATCATGATATATCACCTTTTCGATATAATGTCACACCCTTAGTCAATAGCAAACAGTGAGTGAATACTTAATTAATTACTGAGGATATTCTGTCAGTGTATAGAGTGTATAAGCTTTTATACAACTTTAGAGCACCTTAAGTAGTATGCATTATTAGTCAATACTTTGTAAATCATTAATATGTCAGCAGCGGGTGTTGGCTCACTGTTTGGTCAGTTCATTACCTCTTACATAAAGGTTTACCATACTAAAGAATAAGAACAAGACATGCTTCATTCAGATTTCTTAAACTTTATAAAATAAGCTAGGAGCTTTACATGTAAATTACAGAAATGTGCTTAACCATTTATAGGGTACTCATTGAAGTCATTGGCTGCCATTGACGGTGCTAAATGTCCAATCCATCATGACTGGGTTAAGGCTTATCCATCAATAGCTCTGAAACATGATCACTCAATGCCAGCCTTACTAAATGAAATTGATTAGATGAATATGAATGTCAATGGCAGTGAATGAGTTCAATATTATGAAACTGAAATAAAAAAATGTTTAAAAAATCTACTTTAGTGTTATTGAGGGCCATAACCTGAGTGTGCATCATTATTTATTATAATAGTTTTTTTATTAATATATAATTTAATTTTTTTCATTGTAAAATACAAGACAATAAAAATACACTGATGATTAATAGCATAAGTAATAATAATAATATAAATATGCTGTAATTGAAACCTGTTGTCCAAATACTTGGACATCAAATTTTGGGTCATGTAGGCCACACCTGTATACTAAATGTTAATATTGTTGCCAAGTATTTATGAAGTTTTTAGTCACTTGCCCTATAAAAGGTTAAATTTTCTTTTGAAAATAGATTTTCTTGACCCATTGGCTGGAGAAGAATCACATGGTTTTGATGGTCATGGTCAGTACAACTGAGGCACGTGGTGGCAGTTTCCGCTCTAGTTAGTAATCAAATATGGTTACAATAAAACAACTGCACTCAAACAAATGATTTACCTAGGTCAAAATAGTAATACATATTAGATAGGGAATACTATTTTAAAGTTCGAATAGATTATTTGAGGGAGTCATGTGTTTTTTTTTTGTTTGTTTGTTTTTTGTGACAAGTTATTTTACCAGCTGCTTATTATAAAATAAATGGGTTGAAATTTCTTACCTTAAGTCGCAGTGACGGCTTTCCTCAGGTGTGGACAAAAAGGTTGTCTTCTGATGTCAGGGAGTGGCCCGCAGCCTTGTCTGCGCAAGACTTAAACGCAAAAAAATAAATGAAAAAGACACTTTCTAATGTATCTTTCCACTGCAGCAAGTGAAGTTTGCCGTCAGTCAATGCTCAGTGATACTGTAGGTGTGCTGTTTTCTATTATAGTATATGGCGCCTTTTATTGGTATGTGCCAAAGGTCCACCGCAAGAATTTATGACGGCTGTAGAGGTTTTAAAGTAAACGCTACCGACAGTCATACGGCCTCACCTCAGACCACTTTGCTTACAGAAGAGATTGCTAGCATCACGTGGACATGCGGAGAATTTGTCATAGTACATAAACAGTTAAGACTATTGGGTTATACTGACAAAAATGAAGCTCAGATGTTCTAGTAAGTTTTCATTGGTGTGCCATTATGGTTAAAACAAAAGGTTTTGCCTTGATTTCATCAGAATGTAAAATATTTTCTACATCTCTAGCAGTGTTGTTTTCGTCAACAGTGACGACAACACTTTCATGACGATAACTAGCGCAAAACTTTCATGTCATGTCGTTTCCTGTTTTATTTTGAAGGCTTCACCCTCCTCGTATCCGCGTACTTGCCCTTCCTCTGGTCACCTAATCACCTATTGTTTCCACCTGTTCCCCATTACATCCTTTGTATATATTGCCTTAGTTTCCCTTGTCCAGTGCAGAAGTCTCATTCTACTCAAGTAAGTCATAGCAGCCTTTTGTCATAGCTTTCATAGTAATCCTGTATATTTATCCTCCATTTGGAGCGCTTTGTGTTTGTAAATTTTGATCATAGTAATCCTGACTTTGTCATCTTTTTGGAGCATTTTACGTTGTTACCTTTCCTCCCTTTTGGAGTGCTTTGTGTTTGAACTTTTTTTGTTTCTAATCATCCTGACTCATTCCTCTGTTGGAGCGCTTTCTGTTTGTACTTTTCTCATCCCCGCATGTCAGCGGAAGAACCTCTGTTTTCAAAATAAAAGTTTTTTTTCCCGAAACTCCGCAACTGGGTCCACCTCGTCGTCTCGGTCTGACAGAATACTTCTGCCAGAAATGGACCCAGTGGAGTTTTCTGAATTCTTTGCCACGCTGCGAGAGCAAGCAGCTCGCCTCACCCGCCAGGAGGACTTCCAGGCCGCAATGGCTGCACAGCTGGTCCACATGAACAATCAGATGATGGAGCTCACAGCCCAGCTGCTCTCAGCACACTCAGCCCCCACTGCCGGATCCCCCCCCCTCCTGCTTCCTCCCCCACAGTCTCTGGAAGAGGACCTAGATTGGCGCCACCGCAGCGGTTCTGTGGGGATCCAGGTACAAGCCAAGCTTTTATTACTGAATGCGGCATGCACTTTGATTGTTCGCCTCATGATTTCAACTCAGATCGCTCTCGTATCGCCTTCATGGTGTCCCATATGTCGGGACGGGCCCGGGCCTGGGCCATGGCAGAGTGGCAGCGTGATTCATTATCATGCCATGTCTTGTCCTCATTTAAAGGCGCCCTAAAGACGACGTTTGACCCTGTTTGCTCTGAGAGAGACAGAGCCCGAGAACTCAGCAACTTGCATCAGGATAACGACTATGCTATTCAGTTCCGTGCCACGGGTTGTGGCTAGTGCCACACTGCCCTGTATGACACCTTTTTTAAGGGACTCTCTCCTACTATCCGGGATCGCCTCGTACCGCTTGACCTTCCAGAGGGTTTGGACGACCTCATCGCCCTTGTCATACGCACTGACCACTGTCTTGTGGAGCTTAGCAAAAGCCGACCTATCCACGTTGTGAGATCGCCTCCCGAGTCGCTGGAGCGGTCTGAACCTCGCCGCGCTCAAACCCCGCCGGCCGCTCCTCATAGGGATTATAACGACGCTGTACCCATGCAACCCGGACCTACACGTACATCCCCAGAGGAGCGCAGACGCAGACACCAGGAGAGACTGTGTTTCTACTGTGGGTGCTCGGGACACCTGGTAGCGATTTGCGCGGCCCGCAGAGCCAAGCCCAGCCACGACAGTCAACCTGTGTGTGCCACTCCTCGCTCTACGACCACCATTCAAGTAAAGCAGTCCTCTTCACATACACTCCCCGCCCTCATTTACTCCGGCGCTGATGACTGTCTGATACCATGGGCGGTTTGCAACCTCCTGGGTCTACAGGCTGTCCCACTTGACCGACACCTGGTGGCCAGATCCCTCAATGGAGAGAAACTTTACAATCACCCATTCTTGCGAACCTGTAGAAATCACAGTCCAAGGACATACTGAGACCATGTCATTCCATTTGTTTCCTGCCCAAGCTCAATCATTAGTTTTGGGACTCTCATGGCTTCGCAAACACCAACCCCACATTGAGTGGAACTCCGGGTCCATACTGGGGTGGGATGTGGACTGCAGGGGATGTTGTCTGGCTGTTGAGAACCCTGGGGTTGACGATCCTGGGGTTGGTGAGACTGTGATTAATAAGTTTTCTCTTTTTGTCTCTCCAGAGCAAGAGATCGACTTGAGCACCATTCCCGAGTGTTATCACTACCTATGCCAGGTTTTCAGTAAGACCCAAGCCCAGTCTCTGCCACCCCACCGTCCCTATGACTGTGCTACTGACCTTATCCCGGGCTCCACTATCCCCAGGGGGTGCCTGTATCCCATCTCTGGTCCTGAAAAAGCCGCCATGCGTGAATACATCCAAGCCTCCTTGAAAGCAGGGCTCGTCCGTCCTTCCTCATCTGCTGCTGGAGCGGGCTTCTTTTTTGTAGGAAAGAAAGGTGGGTCACTCCGTCCCACTATAGACTACCACCAGCTCAACAAAATCACCATCAAGAATTGCTATCCACTCCCCCTCATGTCTTCAGTAGTTGACCAATTGCAGCAGGCCAAGGTCTTCACAAAATTAGATCTACGCAACGCCTACCACTTAGTCCGCATTAGGAAGGGAGACGAGTGGAAGACGGCCTTTAACACCCCAGATGGCCACTATGAGTATTTAGTTATGCCCTTGGGCCTCAACAATGCACCTGTTGTTAATTAACGACGTCCTCCGTGAATTTCTTGACCATTTCGTCTTTGTCTATCTGGACGACATCCTTATTTACTCCCCGGATCTTGCCACCCACAAGCAGCACGTGGAATCAGTTTTGAAACGCCTTCTCACCAATGACCTTTATGTTAAAGCCGAGAAGAGCGAATTTCATGTTGACTCCATCTCCTTCCTGGGATTTATCATAACCCCTGGGGGGGTCCAGATGGATCCAGCCAAAGTGACCACAGTGGCCCATTGCCCCACACCAAACTGTCACAAGAAGGTTCAGCAATTCCTCAGGTTCGCAAACTTTTACAGGCAGTTTATCCGTGGTTTTAGTGCGACAGCAGCCCCTCTCCATGTTCTTACCTCCACCAAAATGCAATTCACGTGGACTCTAGCGACAGAGGCAGCGTTCCAGGCCTTGAAGACTCGCTTCACCACGGCCCCATCCTGACTGTGCCAGATCCCCGCCGTCAGTTTGTGGTGGAGGTCGACGCTTCCAATGAGGGCATCGGGGCTGTGCTGTCCCAACGCTCGGAACTGGACGGGAAGATGCACCCCTGTGCCTTCCTTTCTCGCCGCCTGTCGCCATCGGAGCGGAATTACAACGTGGGCGACCGGGAACTGCTCGCTATCAAGACCGCTCTGGGGGAGTGGGGCATTGGCTCGAGGGGGCGGAGCAACATTTCATTGTCTGAACTGATCATCGTAATCTAGAGTATCTTAAGACAGCTAAGTGACTCAATTCGCGCCAGGCCAGATGGGCACTCTTTTTTTTAACAGGTTCTCCTTTTCTATCTCTTACAGGCCGGGGTCCCAGAACATCAAAGCAGACGCCCTCTCTCGCCTGTAGCCAAGGAACCTGAACCCATCTTGACACTGAATTGTGTAGTAGGGGCGGTAACTTGGCAAATAGAAACGGAGGTTAAGCAGGCGTTAGGGGGGGTTCCGAAACCTCGGGGGTGCCCTGAGAAACGACAATACGTCCCGGCTAACCTACACCCCCGGGTGATCCAATGGGCTCACTCCACGCTGCTTTCCTGTCACCCGGGAGTCAGGCGCACCATGCACGCCATCTCCCGGAGGTTCTGGTGGCCAGGCATGGAGCCGGAGGTCCAAGAGTACATTCAGGCTTGCTCGGTCTGCGCCCAATTTAAGACGTCCACCAGACCACGCATGGGCCTCCTTCAACCTCTCCCAATTCCCTCCTGACCATGGGCAGAGATTTCTTTGGACTTCGTCACGGGGCTCCCTGTCTCCCAGGGAAACACCACGATCCTGACAGTAGTCGACCGCTTTTCCAAGATGGCTCACTTCATAGCCATGATAGCCTTGTCCTCTGCCAAGGACAAAGCAGGGATCATGATGCGACAGATATTCCGCGTTGACGGCTTCCCCCGGGACATCGTCTCTGACCGGGGGCCACAGTTTGTTTCAAGCTTTTGGAGAGAGTTTTGTCGTCTCATCAGGCCCAAAGCCAGCCTCAGGTCGGGATACCATCCGAAGTCCAACGGACAGACTGAGCGCCTCAATCAACAGTTGGAAACCGGCCTCCGGTGTTTGGTATCCCAGAACCCGTCCACATGGAGCAATCACCTGGTCTGGGTCAAATATGCCCACAACACGCTTCCCACCGCCGCCACAGGTATGTCTCCCTTCAAGTGCGTCCATGGTTATGAACCACCTTTGTTTGCTGCACAGGAGCGGGCGGTCTGTCCCATCCGCCCATGTCTTGGTTCGCCTTTGCCGACGCATATGGGAGGCGGCTCGCCAGGTGCTCGTCCGCCAAGGGGATCGGGTGAAAAAGGCTGTAGACCACCACAGATGCCCAGCACCCGCCTACCAGTCAGGACAACGAGTATGGCTAAGTGCCCAGAATCTGCCCCCAGAGCTACCTGCCGGAAACTTGCCCCCCGCTTCGTGGGCCCGTTTCCCATCTCAAAGCTCACTGGTCCGGCGGCAGTGCGCCTGCTACTCCCACGTTCCCTGAAGGTCCACCCCACCTTCCACATCAGCCAGGTCAAGCCAGTGGTTGAGAGCTCCATGGTGTCTACGCCACCCCCTCCACCTTCTCTGGACATCGAAGGACGCCATGCCTACCAGGTCAAGAAAGTGCTGGCGGTGCGATCCCGAGGTCGAAGCCACCAATATCTTGTGGACTGGGAGGGTTACGGTCCTGAGGAGAGACAGTGGATCCCCTCTCGGTTCATCCTGGACCCTTCCTTGATCAGGGACTTCCATAAAGACCACCCCGACCAGCCTGGACCGTCTGCTAGCCGGTCCTAGAGGGGTGGGGGTCTGTCATGTCATGTTATTTCCTGTTTTATTTTGAAGGCTTCACCCTCCTCGTGTGTGCGTACTTGCCCTTCCTCTGGTCACCTAATCACTTATTGTTTCTACCTGTTCCCGATTACCTCCTGTGTATATATTGCCTTAGTTTCCCTTGTCCAGTCCAGAAGTGTCTTTCTACTCAAGTAAGTCACAGCAGTATTTTGTCATAGCTTTCATAGTAATCCTGTATATTTATCCTCCATTTGGAGCGCTTTGTGTTTGTAAATTTTGATCATAGTAATCCTGACTTTGTCCTCTTTTTGGAGAATTTTACGCTGTTACCTTTCCTCCCTTTTGGAGTGCTTTGTGTTTGAACTGTTTTTGTTTCTAATCATCCTGACTCATTCCTCTGTTGGAGCGCTTTCTGTTTGTACTTTTCTCATCCCCGCATGTCAGCGGAAGAACCTCTGTTTTCAAAATAAAAGTTTTTTTGCCCGAAACTCCCCAACTGAGTCCACCTCGTCGTCTCGGTCTGACAAAAACATGTTTTGGGAGACTAAAACATAACGAGACGCATGCCAATTTTCGCCTGACGAGACGAGATGAAAACACGCCATAGTTTCTGTCACATGTTCACAATGTGTGACATTTTATGTGTAGTTAGCGTGCATCTTAGCAGTGTCTCGTTGTGTCACTCGTGACGTGCTGCCCCTCCCCCAGCCTTCCCACTTTCAACAGTGTGTTTTTTAGTGAGAGAGAATAGGCAATGTTGCTTTAGCCATTAAAGGTCTGTATGTGCCGAGTGATCATCACACACTAAATGTAACTCATAGCGTTAACCTAGCATTCGCGTTAACAATAGGCTAATGTTAACGGTGAGCGCCTCTTAAACTTTTTGTGGCGTCCAGGTGGGTGTAATTAATTGAAAATTCAGTAATGTACTGTTTTTCTGCTGAGTGTGTATAATCACCAAGTTGGCGGCGTCCTTTCGGGTGCTACAATATGTGCTCGTCTGTCAAGGTTCATTTGAAATACAGTAGTTGGAAACCTTTATTTTTTTATTTTCGGGGTAAAATGTTTTTATTTTACAGACGGAAATATTTTCAGTGAAACTAGACGAAATTAGTCTTGGTTTTCGTCAACAAAAACTAGACAAAGACAAACACATTTTGAGATGACTAAAATATGACTAAGACTAATAAGTATTATCATCCAAAAGACTCAGACAAAAATTAAAAGGGCTACCGAAAACAACGCTGATATCTGGTCTGGGTTCTTTATGAATGTTTTATTCTGAAAACAACAGCATCTAAATTAAAAGGCTGTGGCTACATTTTAAACCACACTTCAATTGTATTTTTCGGGCTATAAGTCGCACCAGCCAAAGAATGCACAATGAAGATGAAAAAGTATAAGTCGTACTGGAGTATAAATTGCAATTTTGGGAGTCAATTTTTTAATTGTTCAGACACCAAGAGCGGACATTATACATTAACATAATAGTAAAATTGAGAACAACAGGCTAAATAGGCATTTGTTAATGAAACATCAAGAGTTTTTCAGATAACTACCATAATTATCGGACTATAAGCCTCTACTTTTTTTTCATTTTAAATCTTGTGGCTTATTATAACCTTCAAATCGGGGCTAAAAACGCTCCTGTTTCGCACAGCATATCCATAACTATCTATGTATATATTTCAATCTATTTGCTTTCCATTCCTCTTTTGCTGTATCTCCATTGCTGATTTCAATTATTAGTAGTAGAAGCAGTATTTTTTAATTTTTTTATTATTCTATACGTGATTAAATGCGATTTTTATGTATAATTTTATATCCTGTTTCGATTGTCTTTGTTTTTACGTTCTATTGATTTAATGGGATTTTTATGATCTTCATGTGATGTAAAGCACTTTGAATTGCCTTGTGTTGAATTGTGCTATATATATATATATATATATATATATATATATATATATATATATGTATGTGTATATATATATGTATGTATATATATATGTATGTATATATGTCTGTGTATATATATGTATATATATATGTGTATATATGTATATATATATATATGTATATATGTGTGGATATATATATATATATATATATATATATATATATATATATATATATATATATATATATATATATATATATACAGTGCTGCTCGAAAGTTTGTGAACCCCACAGCGATGGTCAGATTTTTTGTAAAAAAAACTAAAATAACCTTATTAAATGTTAAGTTATACCCAAATCCACAATACTGACATTCCAAATAATGGACTGAAACAAAAGAAATAGTTATATTGTCATTCTTTATTTAACAAAAGTGGTTGATTTAAGAAAAACTCAGATATCATGTGTGCAAAAGTATGTGAACCCCTTCAGTTAATAGGATATTGCGCCTCCTTTTGCAGAGATTACCTCAACCAAACGGTTTCTGTAGTGACTAATCAGCCTCTCACATCTACTTTGGGGGATTTTTGCCCATTCTTCCTTGCAGAACGCAGTCAGTTGAGAGAGGTTTGATGGGCGTCTGGCATGAACTGCTCGCTTCAGGTCCCGCCACAGCATTTCAATGGGATTTAGGTCAGGACTTTGACTGGGCCAGTCCAGAACACGAATCTTCTTCTTTTTCAGCCATTCCTTGGTTGTATTGCTGGAATGCTTTGGATCATTATCATGTTGCATGATCCACCTTCTGCCAAGCTTTAACTTCAAAACAGATGGCGTCAGGTTATGTTCTAGGATTTGACAATATTCCTCAGAATTCATGATTCCCTGGACTATGTGGAGTTGTCCAGGTCCTGAGGATGAAAAGCAAGCCCAGATCTTGACATTCCCACCTCCATGCTTCACTGTTGGGAGAAGGTTCTTTTGGTGGTATGCAGTGTTGACTTTTCGCCAGACATGGCGGTTTTGGTTGTGACCAAACAGTTCAATTTTGCACCTACATCAGTTGATGAAAACTCTTTTTAATTTAGTCTCGACAACACAACTGTTAAAAAAACAAAAAAAAAAACTACTGAATTGATTGATTAGGAAATCAGGTTGAAATAATAGAAAATTCCAAAATGTTGAGGGGGTTCACAAACTTTTGAGCAGCACTGTATATATATATATATATATATATATGTATATATATATATGTATATATATATACATATATATATATATATATGTATATATATATGTATGTATGTATAAATAAATTTGTCTTGCCTTGCCTTGCATTATAGTCCAGGGCAGCTTATTTGTTGATTTATTTGGGTTAACAGGTAAAACTTTATCTGACAGCGGCGACATTAGACTGTCATGTGACCATCATAATTATGATGTGACACTAAGAGCACTGGAAGTCACTCACAACAGGGGTTCCATCCAAAAACCGTTTCGGTCCAAATTTGTTATGCTCACACGTTTTCTCCAAACAAGGCGTGCACAGTGGCAGTACACAAGCATGCTTAATTGTTTACGTACTACTACTTGGCTACTAAAAAGACAGTGTTCTATTTCACCTACAGTGTGTGTGGAGTTTTTGTATTGGAAATAAAAGTGCCCGTGTAGCCCGTGTGTAAAAACTACGACATTGTTTCAACATGATTTATTTGTTTATTCATTTTTAAGCAGAAAAAAAAATGATATTAAGAACCTACCTCAGCACCCCTCTTCCCGCGCCACTGTATGACTGTCATGGGCATTAATGAATGCTTATGACAGACGTCATTAAGTGTCATCCGGCAAATTTTGCCACAAACTCCATATATGACCAGCTCGGATCTTTTACATCCATTCAAAAATGGGATAATAACTTCTCATGCATAGACTTCACCATCAATTGACAAGACAGCTCCCACAAACATTGCGCCACGCGTTCCCATTGACAGAACATTTGGCTTTCACTGTGCTAAGCCCAAACACACTCTGCCTTCAAACGCCAGATTTATGTGGAAAAAGGACGAATGTTTTACTGCATACAAGCAGGCAGGAGTGTCTCAAGAGTGTTTTGATCGAGGATTCAAGGTAATTATTTTATAAAATAGCCCCATGCATGCACTTCGAAAAGTTGTGAAAAAAATGCATGGAAAATTTAGCGTACCTTTAGCTCGAAATATTTACGTAAAATGAAAGATAACCGCCAGTTTTTTTGCCTTTAACCAAGAATCTAGACTGTTCCATGTTCATATTTATAGAAATTACGGGATGTATGTATTTATTTACAAAAATATTCAACTTAAAAATCTCTTTGTTTTATGATGACTGCCATGTATCCATTCACAGTAGCGTAAGTTTAGATTCAAATGATCAGGTGTTTTTCGGCCAACTGCCTGTTTTTGGCAACAAAAGTAATAATTTAGACATTTCTGCGTCAATACAAAAAAATCGCCTTTTACGTGTTTTATTTTATGTAATATTTCAATCTAAAAACGATGAGGGCTAGATAGCCTGCAAGACAGCTGAGCAGGGGTGAAAGTGGGCCGAAACGCACCTTCATGGCGGAGCGCCGTTCCGTCATTCGGTGCTTTGATCCTGAAAATATGACGGCAACTGTCAAAACCCAATGTTTTAAATAAAATAAAATAAACTGCCACGCTGCCACACACGCATCTCCAATAAGAACAATCTACTAATGTCAGATTTACATACACAAGTGTTAACAATACAAGCCTAATAAAGAGCTTGCTTAGCGTCATCCGTTCCACGGATTTTTATTATTCATTTATTCTACGTAGTTCTTCCCAGCGTTTCTCTCTATCTGACAAGTCGCATTGCCTGTAGCCCTTTTCACACATATTACCAGGGAATTTCCCGTATAAGGTGACGCAGGATTTACTCTCGTCATTGCTTTCATGCATGAAAAGATTGAAGAGAGAGAATGAAGCCGGTTGGACGCTTTCACAGACTTGTCCTGTGTTACCCACTGGCGCTCTCTGTGCATGGAAGGTGCTGGGCGATTTTATAACCTGGGCATTATATCATTTTTGGTCAGTATTGTCACAATGTTGGTCAAATCCTGTCGTGTTTTTTTCCGGAGGGAGCGTTCCCCGACGTGTAACTGCAACCAATTTAAGGTCATCAAGAGGTAAGATCGGGCCTAAAAAAATCCAGTCCGACCCGACCCGGGTCCGCTGTCCGCTGGTATTAAAGCCTAACCCGCCCGGGCCCGATCAATTAACTTGATTTGCAGGCCCGGGAAAAAAAAAAAAGTGTTATGTTTTATTTGTAGGCCCGAGCCCGGAAAAAAAAACGAAATTTTATATTTTATTTGTAGGCCCAAGCCCGAGAAAAAAAACCCTCAAAATTCTATGTATTATTTGTGAGGAGGAGAGGGAAGGGATGCTCCAGTCAGACCTGGACAGATCACTGCTTGCTCCTTGGAAAAACGGACTGGTTGTGTTTTGCATGATCACATTTGGTGACAATGCCTGTGCATTAAAGCCTGTCTTTTGTAACGAATTCTCAGTTGACAGAAAAAAAAAAACACAACTTTTCTTAATGTTTAAATAGTCTACATATTTTTATGATCATTTTAAATGCATTTACACAACGAAATAACGCTGGAAAAGTTTGTTAAATGTAAATAAACTAGGGCTGTCAAACGATTAACATTTTTAATCGAGTTAATTACAGCTTAAATATTAATCGTAATTAATCTCAATTAATCGCAATTCAAATCATCTCTAAAATATGCCATATTTTTCTGTAAATTATTGTTGGAATGGAAAGACACACGACGGATATATACATACAACATACTGTACATAAGTACTGTATTTGTTTATTGTAACAGTAAATCCACAAATGCCATTATTAACATTCTTTCTGTTAAAGTGATCCACGGATCGAAAGACTTGTAGCTCTTAAAAGATAATTGTTATAGTTACAAGTTATAATAATTTTATATTAAAACCCCTCTTCATGTTTTTGTTTTAATAAAATTTGTAAAATTTTCAATCAAAAGTTGAATTAATATAATAAGAATAAGAATAGAAATAACAATAATAAAAACAGAGTGACCAAAGTCTAAGTTTTACGTTTATTTTGCATAGCTATTTTGATATGGAATGCCAGTTCATTTTGCATTGTTTTTTAACTGTGTGTCAGAATAGGGCCTCATTACTATAGACTGAAGTGCTTTTCTTTTTGTGAACATTATTTTTTTTAGGAGAGATAGGAATATTATTTTTGTTGTGCTTTCACTAAACGATACTTATGCTTGTTGTGAAGGAGAAGCTTATGCCAATAAACGGCGCGGTCCAAAGAACGCCTGTGTCCACTCGCCTTTACTGTATAACATATATCTGTACATATCTTACCCAAAATACAACAAGAGACACATAATTGCCACTAAAAGAAAGAAAACTTACCGAAATATGTGTGGAGCACAAATAGCAATTTGCATTGCATTGTTAATACAGCATAAACGTCTCACAACTACTAATACTCCCACGTGTAGAAGAAATAACATGAGTATGGAACGGCGCTGCCCCCAAGCGGCCGGTGGCATTCTCTTCACTCTTAATGTCCATAAACGGCCTCATTGTAATCTGTTTGAGGCAATGTGCAAGCGGGTCATTTAGTGCATGCGTTAATTGCGTCAAATATTTTAACGTGATTAATTTTAAAATTTGATTAACGCCCGTTAACACGATAATTTTGACAGCCCTAAAATAAACAGATGCGGTTTTGCATCGCAGAGGAGAAAGAGTAAAAAGAGGGCGCATGGCACGCTCTGGCTCAGCAATGACCATACAGCGCCTTGTCTTTTTTATCCAAATTATTTATTTGTTAACAAGTATTCCTTTGTTTAACATCCATACATCGTTTTGGTATACGTATATAAATATATATTTATTTTAAAAATTTTGCGAGAACCCCAGCCCGACCCGAACGTAATGATTGACATTTTAATTTAGTTATTTTCAGTTTAATTTAGCCATTTCCAGCTTGCCCTGTTTATAGCCCTGCTTTCACACACACCAGGAGAAAACCAACACAGGCATGGTGAGAACATGCAAACTCCACACTGGAAGGCCAGAGCCCGGGATTGAACCCTTGATATCAGAACTGTGAGGGGAAGGTGCTAACCACTGTGAAACCTGTTGTGTTTTATTGTGTGTTATATTTATAACTGTGCCAAAAGTTCTTGCATTTTGGTGGTTTTAGGAGGTTTAAACAGGCTCAGCCTAACTGAGAAAAAAGTGCAACTTATAGTCTGAAAAACACGGTAAATAATTTTTCAATTACCGTAATTTTCAGACTTCAAGCTGCTACTTTTTTCCCTCATTTCGAATCCTGTGGCTTATTTGTAGATTTATTTGGGTTAATTGGTAACACTTTATTTGACAGCGGTGTCATAAGACCGTCTTAATTATGACATGACACTGTCATGGGCAGTAATGAATGCTTATGACAGACGTCATTAATTGTCATCTAGCAAATTTTGTCACAAACTCCATTTATGTACAGCTCGGATCTTTTAACATCCATTCAAAAGTGAGATCATTTGCCGGATGACTCTAAATTACATGTCATAAGCATTCACTAAAACTCATGACAGTGTTATGTCATAATTATGACAGTCTTATAGTCAGGTGCGCCTTATAGTCCGAAAATTACGGTATTTTTTCCCCATATTTATTCTAATCTTTTATATGAGGGTTTGTTTGTTTTTTTTATATTACAACACTCCCATTTGAACAGGGGTGTGCAGACTTTTTATAGCCACAGTTCTGTAATCACGGTTGATTAGAATTCAAGATTATGCTTGAAATCGAGTAATGTAGGTGCAAAAGGTTAGGTTAGGTTTAAAAAAAAAAAAAAAAAACATGGAAAATAGGACAAAAATAAATGAATCTTGTCATACGCAGTCAACAGAAATTTTATTTTCACACTTTTTTTCCAATTTTTTTGCTTGTATTTATTTTTACACTTACAGATAGTCAGTTTCGATCATAATTTGTTCATGGTGTGAAATACATATAGAATTTATTGCACCAGAAACAAAACCAAAAAAAAAAAGGTAGACGGGTAAACAGAAAAAGTCTAGTATTTCCAGAAGAGACTTTGGAAAATCTAAGCAAGCCAGCAAACAGTTTGCTGAAGACATGTCAACGAAGCACATGATGTCCTATGGTCTGATGAGACGGGTGGGCTTTCTTGTGTACCGCCTTCAAAAGAGGCTTCCTCCTGGGCCATGCCATGCACACCAATTTGATGTAGAGTGCGACGTATGGTGTGAGTACAGTACAGGCTGACCCCCCACCTCTTCAATCTCTGCAGCAATGCTGACAGCACTCTTGTAACGAGTCACATGACATTTTGGAGGGAAACTGACAAGCAGTACTCAATTTGGACATTTAGGGATGTACGTAGTTTCAATGCGGTGTACTCACTTTTGTTGCCAGGGGTTTGGATATTAATGGCTATATTTTGAGGGAAAAATTAATCAACTATTATATAAGCTGCACACAGACTACTTTTCATTATGTCAAAATTTCATTTGGTCAGTGTTGTCCCATGAAAAGATATACAGTACTTAAATATCTGCAGAAATGCGAGGGATGCACTCACTTTTGTGATACACTGTACATTTGTGTTAATACGGTAACCTTAGATTTGGAATATGAATAACGTTAGCATGTTCGCGCTAACGTTGCATAGCATTTGGGTCCATTGTCGAGGGAAAAGATAGTGTCAATATGCGTGAACATGTTTGTTCGTAATTGAAATGGATGGAGGAATAACATTGTTTTTGTGTATGCTATCAATATCAATGCATTACTAAACTAGAAAATGCAATGGTGGCGTTGCAGTGATGGTTGGCATATCAGGTCAGACCTGTAAATATTGGGTCACTTCCTGTTGATTTTGAGGCATTTTGGGTTCACTTCCTGTTCATATTGGGTCACTTCCTGTTTACAGGGGGGATTTCGGGGTCGCCTTCTGTTGATTTAGAAGCATTCCAGGGTCACTTCCTGTAGATTGTAGATATCTGGTCACTTCCTGTTGATCTGGGGGCATTTCATAAATATTGGGTGCTCTTCCTGTTGATATCGGTTCACTTGAGTTGAAAATCAATAAGAATTAATAGAAGTTTTTGTGCTATTGATATGAATGGTGACTTTTGATCATTAGAAATTAATGAGTATGCTTTCTGCAAATTTTGGTCGAACCGTACATTCTCATCAAAAACTGTATAGAACTTTTTGCCCCTTAGCGTCCTGAATTTTTTCGTGTGTAAGCGATGTGATTTGGACAACAAATTTTGTGATTTGAAGTTTCACTTTTCTTTAAAAAAAAAAAAAAAAAATGTGTTTTTTAGAGAAATGTCATTTTTGGGGTGTCAAAAAATAGCCCACATTGTGACAATTCCGTTCGTTTTGGTGTATGAATGACGTCGGTGGCCAAGCGGTTTTGGCTGGGCCATTGGGGGAAAAAGGAATACAGTGGTACCTCTACATACAAAGTTAATTCGTTCCAGAACCTTGGTTGTAAGTCGAAATGGTCGTATGTCGAGCAGGATTTCCCCATAAAAATACATTATAATTCCATTAATTCATTCCACAGCCCGAAAACCAACACTAAATCCTTAAAAACTAATGCTGTTACTATTGCAAATAGTAATTACACAGGGCAAAACAAATAAATTATGAACAAAAATTGGAATAATAATAATAGTAATAATTATAATAATAAGCCTGTAATAATGTAACGAATCGGGTTCTAATGTGGCAGATGTTTTTTGCGTGGTGTACTGACGTGTCACAGTGAGGGAGGACTTTTTATTTTCACTTCACTTGTTCAGATGTAGTGGGTAATAGGCATGTCGTGTTGCTATTTTGTAGTGCTAAGTTCTGAAATGATTAAAAACCTGACAAAGCTGGTAATCTCTTTGATGATGTTACCATAATAATAATTGTCACCTTAACTTATAAAGACTGGCGAACATAGGAGGACCACCGAGATCAAAGACCGTCTACGGCCATTTTGTTGAGCCAGTTCACTGATGCGCACCCCACGCTCATATTTTTTTTAACATTTCCAGCATCATTTCAATGGTAAACCTCAGCTTTTTCCTTTTTTTACCACACTGTTGGAACCCATGTTGATTCTCTCACGAGAAAATCTGCCGTGCGTCCATCTTGCGGGAAAACAAAGAAACTGCGGCGCTCTCATAAATCGTTGTATTTTGAGCATATCGTCGGATGTAGAAACAA
Organism: Corythoichthys intestinalis; assembly: GCF_030265065.1. NCBI lineage: Eukaryota > Metazoa > Chordata > Actinopteri > Syngnathiformes > Syngnathidae > Corythoichthys > Corythoichthys intestinalis. Next base: position 7,014,105 of record NC_080397.1, on the reverse strand, counting down.
ATGGTGTCAAATTTTACATCGGATGTCGAAAAGATCGTGTGGCACAGCGATCGGATGTTGATGTACCACTGTATTATAGATGGTAGATTTTGCATTACATGCGAAGCTGCCCAGTCCCCAGGGCGCTCTTTTAAAGGCATTGGGAGTGATTCTAAGTTCACACTACTTATCATCAAAAAGACAGATGTGTTCTAGTGCTGTAATTGAACATAAACCAAAAAAATGGCAATTACAAATGACCTTTTAAACACAAAAGTTACTTTCTACTTTCTTTCTGGCCAAAAGATGTTTCACTTTGACAAAAATTGTGCAAAGTCACAAATTAAACGTGTCCAACTTGGGACAACCCCCTGAGAAAGTCAACCACTTGTCCATCACCCAATAAATACATTCTGCATAATGAATTGAAAAAGTGTCCAAGTGTGAATCTTATAGATCCTCATGAATAAGACGCTCGCGTTTTTTCAGCCAGGACTGCAGCACAGAGAAGTTGGTGTCGGCCCAGCGGATGTTATCGGTGATAGTGTCGTAAGCCTGCTGGATACACCTCATCTCACCGCCCATCTCCTCCGTAAGAGAGCTGAAGAATTTCCAAACCTGAGCATATGTACAGAAATTAATCTCAATAAAGCACGAAAGTAGAGGAGAAACATTAACTGACACAGTTGATGAGGTGATTTTCAACATATTTAATACTACATATTTGCTTTGCATCAATCGCTGCTCGCAATGAAGAACATAATAGCGTAATTTTCTTAATATTTCGAAAATGGACAAAAAAAACCCTTCTTAAATTTCTTTTGATTTTTTTTTTCTTATTAATTTTCTGGAATTTAGTTAATGCTTAACTGAGCATTTTAACTGAATGAATATTCATATATTTTGTTTCTTTTTTTTTTTTTAAATAAAAAAGATAAAACACGATCTGTAAATATACTTTTACTGAATTTATAAAAAACTTTTCAGAAATATTCAAATTTGAAAAAAATGGAACAAAAACTGGTGATATCGTATTTAATCAAGCATTACAGTGAATGTTCATACATTACTACATTTTTCAACAAAATAAAACCAAAAGAACTGCTAATAAAAAAGTAGTTAATAGGTATTTAGTCAACCACTTATTGTGCAAGTTCTCCCACTTGAAAATTTAAGAGAGGCCTGTAATTGTCAACATCGGTAAACCTCAACCATGAGAGACAGAATGTGGGGAAAAAAACAGAAAATCACATTGTTTGATTTTTAAAGAATTTATTTAAAAATCATGGTGGAAAATAAATATTTGGTCAATACCAAAAGTTTATCTCAATACTTTGTTATGTTTGCTGGCAATAACGGAGGCAAAACGTTTTCTGGAACTCTGGACAAGCTTTTTACACACTGTTGTTGGTATTTTGGCCCATTCCTTCATCCAGATCCCCTCTAGAGCAGTGATGTTTTGGGGCTGTCATTGGGAAACACGGACTTTCAACTCCCTCCATAGATTTTCTATGGGGTTGAGATCTGGAGACTGGCTAGGCCACTCCAGGACCTTGAAATGCTTCTTACGAAGCCACTCCTTTGTTGCCTTGGCTGTGTGTTTGGGATCATTGTCATGCTGAAAGACTCAGCCACGTCTCATCTTCAATGCCCTTGCTGATGGAAGGAGATTTTCACTCAAAATCTCTCGATACATGGCCCCATTCATTCTTTCCTTTGCACAGATCAGTTGTCCTGGTCCCTTTGCAGAAAAACAGCCCCAAAGTATGTTTCCACCCGCATGCTTCACAGTGGGTATGGTGTTCTTCGGATGCAATACAATATTCTTTCTGCTCCAAACACGAGAACCTGTGTTCCTACCAAAAATTTCTATTTTGGTTTCATCTGACCATAACACATTCTCCCAGTCCTCTTCTGGATCATCCAAATGCTCTCTAGCGAACCGCAGACGGGCCTGGACATGTACTGGCTTCAGCCGGGGGACACGTCTGGCAGTGCAGGATTTGAGTCCCTTGCGGCGCATTGTGTTACTGATAGTAGCCTTTGTTACTGTGGTCCCAGCTCTCTGTAGGTCATTCACTAGGTCCCCCCGTGTGGTTCTGGGACTTTTGCTCACCGTTCTTGTTATCATTTTGACGCCACGGGGTGAGATTATCAGTGGTCTTGTATGTCTTCCATTTTCTAATAATTGCTGCCACAGTTGATTTCTTTACACCAAGCGTTTTACCTATTGCAGATTCAGTCTTCCCTGCCTGGTGCAGGTCGACAATTTTTTCTCTGGTGTCCTTCGACAGCTCTTTGGTCTTGGCCATAGTGGAGTGTGACTGACTGAGGTTGTGGACAGGTGTCAATTATACCGACAATGAATCGAAAAACGCGGCCGCACTGTGACTGGTGTGCTCTGGCTGCTTGACTTTAACGGCCGCGTTCACTGTGTTGAAGCGGCGGCCACGTTGTTGCGTCGTAGACGTGCATGGTGTATTACAGGGTTTAGTTTTATTGATTTGGGTGGATACACTGCCCTCTAGCGGCAATAGTGAATATGCCATAACTCGTCTAACTTGGCTGAATCCAGCTGGATAAAGTATGTTTTTGTTTGAGCTAGGTTTGTTCATACATTCGTTATTTAGAAGTATATTCAGCAGTTCTTGGTTTTTTTTTTTTTTGTGGTGGCAATATGTGTAACCATGCGTTACAATATTCGTAAGAATTTGTTAAGAGCATTGTAAAAAAAAAACATTAGCATTTTATAGCATTTATGATTGCAGACCTATGCTATGCAAGTTAGCCAGTTGTTATTTTGTTGTACTTCGCTGCTCATTCATTTTTTGATATCGTTTGAGGCTAAGGTCAGGTATTTTAATTTATTATCAAAAGCATTAGTTGCTATTGTGAAATGAAAGTGCAATTCTGAAACGTATAAAGAAAATCAGGAATTTTGTTTTCGCATTTCATGCTGTTTTGAAAGTGTCATATTAGCAAGCCAAAATAAATATTATTGCAAACATTGACACTTATTTATTTAACATATTCTAAAATTTATTCTGCAATGCATTAAATGTTCGTATTGATATTACTCTATTATTGGAACTAACAATTCGATAGATTAATCGATTACCTAAATAATCGATAGCTGCACCCTTAATGGCAGCCAATGAGTGAAAAATGCAATTCTCAAAAATAGTACACTATGTGCACTCACCGATGTCAGCAACGTCTTTGTAGAAATGGCATTAGTCACACCCGTCACCATGTGAGCGATGGAGGAGGAACCAATTTCAAACCTACAATAGTCATGGGGAAAAAAAAGTTTACTGAACAGTCTGAGCGTTTAATTTGCTATTATCAAATACGGAACTGCCCTTGACAACAAGCTGCACCGCTAGGAACTTTGGCAACTTTACGTAGAGAATCGCACATGGCGTGATGATCATTTAGATTTCTGAACCCAGATAGTGACAAAATCATTATCACTTAAACAAAGGGTGACGTGAAGAAGTTCATTTGCCGCCTCAGACCTGACCTGATTTCAGTTCACTCAGCAATCTATAGTTGGCTATCATTCAAAAAAATGATAACACACATTACCTAATCGGGTCTGAGACTTTGGAAATCAGTCAAGCATAAGTAAAAGTAGTCCGTCCACATGTCCATACTTGGCCCATATAATAATGGGTATTTTGTAGGGCTTTCAAAATTATCGTGTTAACTGGCATTAATTAATTTTTTTAATTAATCACATTAAAATATTTGATGCAATTAACGCACATGCCCCGCTCAAACAGATTAAAATGACAGCAGTGTCATGTCCACTTGTTACTTCACTTCACTTGTTTTTTGTCTCCCTCAGCTGGCGCTTTAGTGCGACTGATTTTATGGGTTGACATCAACAATGGCAAGCTACTAGTTTATTTTTTGATTGAAAATTTTAAAATTTTTATTAAAACGAAAACATTAAGAGGGGTTTTAATATAAAATTTCTATAACTTGTACTAACATTTATCTTTTAAGAACTACAAGTCTTTCTATCCATGGATCTCTTTAACAGAATGTTAATGTTAATGCCATCTTGTTGATTTATTGTTATAATAAAGAAATACAGTACTTATGTACAGTATGTTGAATGTATATATCCATCTTGTGTCTTATCTTTCCATTCCAACAGTAATTTATAGAAAAATGTGGCATATTTTATCGATGGTTTGAATTGTGATTAATTACGATTAATTAATTTTTAAGCTGTGATTAACTTGATTAAAAATTTTAATCGTTTAACAGCCCTAGTTTTTGATAAAGTTGGGATGTCCTGATCACATATTTTTCACTCGAGTCCGAGCCACCTGATTTTGAATCTGCCAATACCAAGTCCCGATCCGATATCGACAAAAAAAAAAAAAATGTTTATATTTGAACAAAAGTTACAAACATGTTCCAGTAGTGTACTTTTTACAGTACTTCCTCTTCCGCTGTTTCCAGGAGCGTTGCGGAATATAAAACGTTCCGGATTATTTTGTTACGAAGCGCTATATAAGTATAACACCATTTACCATTTTTAGCCCTAAAAAAGTAAAAAAAATATACATATGGCGGAAAACACAGACAAGACTGAAAAAGCAGTTTCTGCTCTTGTACCCCTCTTTAAAATAAACTGCTGTATTTTAAGCCAAAAGATCTGTTGTGCCTGATCGAACAATATGTCGATATGCTGCCATAGCAGATTCATGGCGCACTAAGCTTCCGAACTATTTTTAATTTGTCCGTTTTACCCTGAAAACCCCCGTTTACAGACATCACACAACCGCTGTTGTTTCAACCTAGCCATAAAAACAAGGTAAGTAATTATATTTATTATTCAAAATGTCATTTTTAGATAAGAATCACTAATTGATGTCTAAATTTTAGTTTTAAAAAAAACGACTAAATTATTCACTCCATATTTTAAACTTTTAAACGGATTACAAAACAATGAAAAATTTGGTGTCTGTAAAAAAGTCACGGATATCTACCTCATAACTATCACTTAATTGTATTTTTTTTGCAGTTTTTGGATCGAAACTAGGTAAGTGCGCAATAATATCTCGTTAAAATCATGAAGTCTTTAATTCTGCTCTCGCGTGCTCTCGCCTCCAATTAGGGTGTTACTGTTTAAACTTTTTTTTTTTCTTTATAAATACCTTCCTGTTCAAAATTTTTGTTCCCCCAGAAAATTGAGATGTCAAGCTTTCCAACGATGTATCACACATGCATTTCGGACAATTTTGAAAGCTTGAAGTTGAAATTTTGAAAGCCAAATTGAGGGTCTCAGAGCGGAACTTCAAGTCAAGTCAGTGTTTTCCGCCATACTAATTCGCACTTACTTTTTGCATCGGTTGCACTAAACTTTTTTCTTCGGGTGCACCAACACAAAATGTATGCGCACAGCACTGTGAGGTGGACGTGCTAATCACTATCCCACCTTGCCACCTTCATAATGTGAATTACTTTTAAACAAGAATAATGTAGAAAAATGCTTGTCTTTATTAAATATTTCATTGAGTGAGTCCACTCAAATTCACTCATGCTTTGACGCTGACGCTGCCGAGAACAGCCTCTCACTTGAATGAGCTGCCACAGACTGGTGTGTAAAATTAAATCATGATTGACATATTTGCGCCTTTGATTGTAGAGCTACCGAGCCTTCTCTCGGTAGATCAAAGCTACAAACCCGTCAATCATCGTTAACCATGGGCATAGTCGGACATATTTCCTGAGGCATGTGCCTGATCTGCAGTGCCCCCGTATAAATATCACCGAATGAAAAAAATATATATATATACATGAGGGCTGTCAAACGATTACAATTTTTAACGAGTTAATTACAGCCTAAAAATTAATTAATCGTAATTAATCGCAATTCATCGCAATTCAAACCATCTATAAAATATGCCATATTTTTCTGTAAATTATATGTATATTCTGTAAAATAAATTGTTGGAATGGAAAGATAAGACACAAGATGGATATATACATTCAACATACAGTACATAAGGACTGTAGTGGGCATTTCACTCTACTGTCATTTAAATCTGTCTATGCTGTCCTCACTCCGAAGCGTCTACTTTTTCACTAGACAGCTAGTGAACGACGCCTTAATAATCAGACTTCTTCCTTTTTCATCTGATTTATTAATAAAATGGCCTCAAACCATTGTCCTATTTAGACCGTAGTGAAACTACAAAAAAAAAAAGTACACAAGCATTGCATTAGCAACAACGTTAGCTTAGCACGCTATACAGGTTCACTAAACATAAACAAAAAGCATCTCATACAAAAAATATAACATTTCGCTTACTAACATAATATGTACATTCTTTACAACAACCATACTTACGGACAAATCTTGTCCAAGGATCATATAAGCACAACATTACAACGTAGGCGTCAGCCCGAGACGTCATGCAGCCATATTGAACTGGCAAGAAAGCAATAAACCATGTCGCAAAACGACCACAAGAGTTCGCTGTTAGACAGCACAAAAAACCTGCTGAAAACTTACCAAAAGGCAGAATACTGTCTGACATGGGACAGTGCGGGACATGTGCGTTAATTGCGTCAAATATTTTAACGTGATTAATTTAAAAAATTAATTACCGCGCGTTCACGCGATAATTTTGACAGCCCTAATATATATATATATATATATATATATATATATATATATATATATATATATATATATATATATATATATATATATATATATATATAAACTTTAGAGTTACAGTCCAGTACAGCCCAACTAGTCAACGTTGTCCCATCTCATCCCGTCGACTGTTAAAGGTGAGTTAAAAATATCTATGTATATTGTAATGTCGACAAAGAGATTACCTTAGTCAGGTTTGCAATTCTTTATTTTTGGAACTTGTGGGAACAACAGGGCCCTGTCTGCCACAGCCGATGCCAGCACAACAACAACCAGCAACAACAGGATGACATCTCGCTCCGTCACACCTCCCTCACTCACGTCAGCCACGGCACGCGGCGCATTTAGGACGGTATGCAAATACACCCAATTCGTTACAATATATATATATACAGTATATATATGCGAGGAAAGTTGGGAATGGTGGACATTCAGCAGGGTAAGCGGCACAAAGCCCAAAAAGCAGACCAGAGTGGCCGAAGCATGGATTTATTTTAACGAAACAAAGGCGGGTGTCACTGTCGTGTGGAGCAGGGCAGAAGCACATCGGCCATGAATGAACACCTGAAGCGCTGTCACCCAGGTATAATTTTGGAAGACGACAGGAGACAACAAGCTGGCCGATCGTAAGTCCATATAACGATATTTTTTAATTTAAAATTGCCTTTATGTGCGTCTTATGACGGAGTATCGGGGCTAATCTCAGGCTAATGTAGCTGAAAAAGCAGCTACGTACTTTACGTATTTTTATTTTTTTATTTACGTATTTGCCATCTCTGTTAAAATCAACAACATTGAAAGCCTCTTGTGTTTTAGAATTTGTTTTAGAAATAAGGAAATCCTTATCACTTCTGCTTCAGCAACATCAAATTATACTCAAAAGAAGAATTTATACTAATGCTATAATGCAGCTAAGGTACATGTATGTAAAGTGCGTAGCGGCTCACAGCTACATTACCCTTCCATAATACGGCGACTTTTGCTCGTAGCAGTATTACGAATTTAAATGTCGTTCTTTTTTTCCAATTTATTTTGCCCTAATTATTTTTTTTTTTTTTTTTTTTTTTTTTTTTTTTTTTTGGGCCCTAATACTCCGTCGTAGCGTCATATCAACGTGCATCTTTAAGTTTTTTTCACGTACTTCACTCCAGTGATACATGACATTTATTTATCTGCTCTGCCGGTGCTTACTCTAATGCTGAGAAGAATATAGACATACCACATAAAGAGGAAGTAAGAATTGTTTTGAATCCTGTTGGAAAAGTGTGTGGAAAATATGTTTACATTCCATTCTTTTGCATTAGTTAATGCCATCAGCATTTGATGTCATTATTTATTTGTGATTCATTTTTGTTATCTATATGTTTATTTGTACTTTAATAAAGAATTTAAGTGTTCCAAAATGTTTTGTAAATTAATAATTATCAGCAAAAACTTAATTGCAAGATTAGTTTAAAAAAAAAATTTTTTTTAATAAAAAAGTAAAGAAATTATTAGACTAGTTGACTAATCGTTAAAAAAGTCGGTAGACTAATCGGAAGAAAAATAATTGTGTGTGACAGCCCTAAAGTCTTACATAGCATAATCTACAAAATGCACCTATTTAATATACCATATTTTTCAGACTATAAATCACACTTGAGTATAAGTTGCACCAGCCCAAAAATGCGCAATGAAGAGGAAAAAAAAACAAAGTGTAAGTCGCACCGGAGTATAAGTCACATTTTTGGGGGAAATTTACTTGATAAAATCCAACACATAGAACTGTTTCACATATGTCATCTTGAAAGGCAATTTAAAATAAAAATACAACAGAGAACAACATGCTGAATAAGTGTACAGTATGATAATGTTACATGATGTATGAACAACGAAATGCGAACGTGGCCGGTATGTTAACGTAACATAGCTATTAAGAGTTATTCAGATAACTATAGCATAAAGAGCATGCTAACAAGTTTAATCAGTGTCACTCCAAAACACCAAAATAACTTGTGAAATGATATAATAATGTGTTAATAATTTCACACATAAGTCAGTCCAGAGTATAAATCGCACCCCCAGCCAAACTATGAAAAAAAATTGCGATTTATAGTCTGAAAAATACGGTATTAGTATTACTCTATTCAATCTGTACATGGCTCCTTAATATGTTAATTTATGCACGCAACTTTGGCCTTGATAGACATACGAATTGAAATTTCCGCAAAGCACCTTCAGGAGATATGCTGCGTTCATGTATATTGGGAGATCTGAGTCAGAGTTCCCAAGTTGAAAAATTGTTCTGATGTGTTGTAAAGTCATAATGCGGGATAAAACCATAGCTGCTACAAAGAAGAGTGCCTATTTTAATGCGCCAACGATATACCACAAGTTGAGTGACTGTTTGGCCTTTTTTATAGACAATACTTTTTTGATTACTCCAACAACACGTGAATTCAGCGTTAATATTACGTTGCGTGTGCTAATTATACGGTAGACAGTGCTAATGACATTTTCCCTCCTGCTTTACAGGTTGGTGCCAGATAAACTAGTCATCCTTGTTGTTCGTTTTGCCTCTGTGTTGATGTTTGTTTGTCTCCTGTTCCCATGAATTGTCAATTTAAATGGTTCAACTTTACTCTTTACATATCAGCCAGTTAACTGCGGTAGACTATTCTGGTCACAAATTGAAGTAGCAGATTAGCTGCCGTCTTTTAGTTTACTGGCAATGAATAGTTATTTGAGTCAGAGGTTCTCACTCAAGAGCTTTGTCCGATATTGTGTTTAAGCATCCCAGGATAAAAGTATCACGTTTCATAAAAGTCATTGGCTTACGACTCACTTTTGGATCAGCGTGCCCCAATTGGCTCGGAGGAAGTCCCACGCTATTCGATGGCCTTTAGGGTTCCTGCTGACTGATACCAACACCTCTGGTAACTCTTGAGTTTTTATCACTTCACCCAAAAGACTCTCTGCCAGAATCCTGGAGGAAAACGAGAAGACCCATTTGTTATTTTTTATTTTTTTTTTTAAATTTATGAAATAACATTTAAGCCGTTAGAACAAAAGGAAGGTTTTTGATGTGTCTTTGTTTGAGTGTTTTAAATATTAATATGCCAAATTGTAAAAACTGTAGTTTGAGAGGTTCTTCTATCACCGTCAATGGCAGCCAATGAGTTAATCCATCCGGGGGAAAAAATGGGTGATTCTCGTGTTTTCTTTAATCATTGACAAACAAACTGAAGCCGAAAAAAACTACACAGGTAGTCCCCGGGTTACCAACAGGCTTCGTTCCTAAGGTGGCGGCGTAACCCGAATTCCCGCGTGAGTAGGATTTAACCCTTTAAAGCGGAAGTACGGAATTTTTGACATCAGGCTTAATCTTTGAGTTAGAGGGGATTAATTAATCGGTAGAGTGGATTTGAAAAAAATTCATGCAGTTTGTTAGTTATTTTATTATTTTCAGAGCTCCGGAGTGGCTAAGCTAACGCAAGTCAATAGTCCCCTCCGAGCATGCCAATAAAACAACATATGCTCGCAGGAGAATCACCGGTGACGCATGCAATCAATAGTGTTGGCTGTTTTTAGGATAAAGTTATTAAAACTTACCATTGCATGTCAATAACTGTAGTATGAACAGTTGTTTTGGCTGCAAAGGATTTTTTAACATTGAGCTGCATTTTGAGTTTATTTGACTATGTTCAATTGGCATGCTAGGAGGGGACTATTGACTTGCGTTAGCTTAGCCATTTTGGAGCCCTGAAAATAATTTAAAAAGCTAACAAACTATACAGATTTTTTTTAAAATAAACTCCACATACTAATTAACCACCCCCCCCACTCCAAGATTTAGCATATTGTCAAAAATCCTGAACCTCCACTTTAAGTACCCCAAAATAACTTTCAAAATAGTCCAAAAGTATTGTATTTAGCTTAGTGATGGAGGATACAATGCCCCCTGGTGGCAGCGTTGGCTCTGGCTGAACTGTTGCCTTGTATGACTTAGTAGACTTAGACGTCTGACATGGACAAAGGATAGCTGCACTCTGGTTGGCCCACATAAGGCTGTAAGTTGTATCAGCTAATATACAGTATGTTTGTGTATGCATTTGTAATTAGGTTTACAGCTAGAGTTTGTGGAGTTATACGTGAGCGATTTGCTATAAGAATTTTAACTATGTTAGCATTCGTAGTGTTTAAAATAGCAGACTTTTGTTAGACAAATTAGGCTAATTTAATCTCCTAAATTTACATATTGATCAGACTAGATGGACCTTGGAACAAAAATTGTATTGTGTCAAGTGTTTTACTGTAAAAGTGTGTAATTTTGAACATAAGTGTACATACAGTATGTGTGTTACAGCTTTATAAATTGTCAAAAGTAAAGGAAGTAAATAGCTTCAAAAAACACAATTGCCTTGTTTGCTGTCTGTAAAGCTAAACAACTTCACATTTAGTGAGGACAGAACATGTTATAATAGTAAAGAAAAGTGAAAAATAAGATGCTGTGAGGTACAATGAAGAACTGTTTATCCGACTTGAATAAAAAAAAAAAAAACGACTGCAGATAAAATGACTGACGAGAGCCCGGCGTCGTAAAGTCAAAATCGCGTAAGTCCAGTACATCGTAACCCGGGGACTACCTGTAATAGAATCCTTATTTTCAGTTTTTAAATTGTTACCTTATTTTTCAGACTGCGATAAAAGCTGCACCTGATTATAAGGTGCAATAATGAATGAGTTTATCTTCATACACTGGAGGAGCACTCCCAGAGAGCAACCAAATTCAACCCTCATCATCACCATGCCGCCCAACTCTCATGTACATTTGTGACCTCTTTTTTCTTAAAATAATAATAATACATTTTATTCATAACGCACTTTACATTTGAAAAACAAATCTCAAAGTGCACATTATCATGTAAAAAAATAAAATAAAAAGCCTAAAAATAAAAGATTAAAAGCAAAAACAGTCAGAAACACAGATAAAATCAGGTACAAATCAGATAAAGTAAGATAATAAATGTAAGCACCTCTTCTGTTTCGTATCACCGTATCCTGCAAGTTTGATAATACAGCCTTTATATTCGCTCTTGAGTTTTCTTGCATTTGTAAGTGCTATTACTAATTCTTTCGCAAATGTTACAAAAGTATTAAATTTAATCATTATTTAAATTTTTTGTTGAGGTGATAACACCCCAATGACATTTTTATGAATTACAATGCGTAAAAAAATAATTGAATTAAATGTACATAATAATTAAGGATTTACCAAAAGCAAAATGCTTGGCCGAAACCGAATGGCCGAATAATACACTGGTATACAATTCATTTTTTATTTCATTTTTCTAAAATTAATTGTTTTTCATTATTTTCCGATTGATGCCCTTTGCTTTGGCACAGATGAAGTCCATATGCTGGGAGCTACTTCTTTTTTTTTTTTTTTTTTTTTTTTTCCGTTTCTGTGAGCTTTCGATTTTTGTCATATTGTTCTGTGTGTTTGTAAGACAAGTGGCTGACTAAACCTAAGGTGGAAAAATTCTTCAGGGTTGTACCCTCTCGAGCAGAGGTTGCGCTAGACTTTTTCGTTGTCTGTCATTTTGACTGACAGGGTCATAGAAATCCGGTCATAATCTATTTTTACCAGTCACTTAAATTTTTAAATTGACTATATCTTGATGCATAATATAAAGTAACTAACATTAGTGCAGTCATGGATTACAGTAAGCAGGCCATTGCTGTGTTTCCATATGTATTTTTATTATATTATGTATATACAGGATATATATATATTTTTTTTTTTTTTCCCCCAAGTGGGACCTTCCATGATCCTAATACATTTAATAATAATAAAATATTATATAATTCCATTATATATATATATATATATATATATATATATATATATATATATATATATATATATATATATATATATATATATTTTATTTTTTTTTATGTATTATGATTACTAAATAAAAATGCACGTTGATACGACGCACATAAAGGCAACTTCAATTTTTTTTAAAAATCGTTAGAAAGTTGTATGGACTTACAATCCGCTAGCTTGTTGTTTCCTGTTGTCTTCTGAAATACACCTGGGTGACGGCGCGTCAAGTGTTCGTTCATAGCCGACGTGCTACCGTGGTATGCGAGCTCAGCTTAGCAAAAAGAGTACACACCAGTGACGTGCGGTGAGGTTCATGGTTGGTGAGGCACTGACTCCTTTAGTGTCAGATTTCCAAATATATAAACCAAAAAGGGTAGCTTATTCAATTGGCTACTGGTTATTTCATATCTTATCAGCATTCTTCACAAAACACGCACACACGGTACATATTATCGATGCGTAAAAGTAAGAAAATAACATGCATTTGCTCTACACCCTCAATGTGTTGGTCGTCGCAATTCTATAATTCATGCAACATAAATGAGAGTAAAGAGTGGTGTACAAAACCACAGAATTCAATTCTGACCTTTAGTGAAATATTCAGTTGTTTTTAAAACTTTTAATTCTGATACTTTAATCAATTTATTACAGATTGCTAAACAAAAAGTGTGAAAAGGAAAACAAAGAATATTTTATTTAAGGCCAAAATTTAGTTTTTAAATATTCTATTGTATTTTTCTTGGTCTAAGCTCTTTTTTTTTTTTTTTTTAATAAGATTGAAATGAAAACTGTTTGTGATCTTGCGCCTGTCCTTCACCACAAAAACCGGCGTTACTTTGGAAGGGCATAAGTTTGGTCTCAACATTCGTAGGGACGATATAACAGCATAACCTGCATGTAGGTACACTTTTTGCTGGGGACGGGACATTAATTAGACCAAACAGATTGGATGAAGGGGGCAAAGGGCCACATTTCTCATGTATATGAACCTAATCAATTAATAGGCAAAATGATCAATGCAAAATAAATCCTTATCTTCTGATAACTTTTACATGCATTGGTTCAGATAAAACACTGTTCGATTCAAACCTTTGTTTTAAAAAAAAATACTAAAGAAACATTTTGAAAACTTCCTGAATAAATGTCTGGTTTTTATTAGCTAACATAAACATAATGAAAATAATTCACTTAATAATGGCAGGGTCAATTCTATCCTTACAATATATGGAACTAGTGAAAGATCTAAATTCTCTATATAACTGAACATTATATCATGCAAAAAAGGTAAGGTTGCTTAAAAGTTGGTGGGGACAATTTTAGCATCCTGAAAAGTTGGTAGTGTTATGTCCCTACCGTCCCTATGCAAACCTACGCCCTTTTTGTAAAAGTCCTCCTTATTTTCCTTTACTTAAAAAAAAAAAAAAACATCTCTCCGCCTCAATTGAGAGGATTGCTTCAATTAGATCGTTCTGTGTTCTATTTGACAAGCCAGAAAACACAGTGGATGTGTCCAAAAGTCTAGCTAACCTTTCATCCTTCTCAGCAAAACCATGTAATCTTTCTACATATATGCCATGTTTAGAAGAGCTACACGCTCATCGTTACCACGAAATGTTAACTCCTGTTTAGCTAGGATGCAGGTTGCATTAATGAGGTCTTTCAAACTCTTTCCTTTACCTTAACATTGAGAATGCTACCGTTGAGCTTCCGCTGTTCGTCAAAGCCAAATCGATCCATGAGCTTCCAAATGTTTTTAAAGCAATCAGGCTTTGAATGTGAGTGGTCGAGCTCTCATGTTTGCTGAGGCTTCGTGGTAGTTTTTTAATGTCACAATATCTCGTGTTAGTCCAGACATTAGCACAAGTTGAGAAGAAAAGGCAGGGAAAGCAGCAAATGCGATTTTTCGAAGGACAGCCACATAGCCAGTCTTTTCGGGTGTACCAGTCCGTTTGAAAAGCGCGAGTTATCTTCTGTCTCGTAGTTTGAATCAAACCTTTTAGCTCCGGTGTTGTGTTAACCGCGTCCACTTTTAACGGAAAGTCCAGTTTCACGTACGCCCCCTTGCAGTGCGGCAGAGTACTATCTGCCGCAACCTGTGCCTTTTCACTGCGGTTTTATTTCCCATCAGCAAAACTAAATATGTCGCTAAAAAACATTAAACTTTAAGGGATGAAGACATTAGCCAGACTGTGGAAAATCAGGTCAAATAAACGTATCTGGAAACATTATAATGGCGACATGCAGATGTACGGCAACCAGCACGCTCCAATTCCATGTATCAACCCAGTTTGTTGTGGATTGCGCAATCAGAGGTGAGGCTTTACTCATTGCTGCCACACCTCTCGTTTCATTTCTTTATTTGAACAGGAAATAGGCAAATTCAGTGATTTTGACTATAAAAAATGTTTGAAATGAGTCATACATAAAGAGCAATGGACAAATATTAATATAAATTTGATGCTATAAATATTTTTTTGTCATGATGACAGGTGAGGCTCTGCCTCACCTGCCTCCCCTGACCGCACGTCACTGGTACACACAGTGGTTGCACCCTCTATATTTTCCTTTAAATAATTTCAGGCTCTGGCTAGTCTGGTCCGCTTTTTTGGCTTTATGCCGCTTTCACCGTGTTACCAATTCTGCCCTTCTTAGTAATTGGCGGTGTTTTCAACTGCTCGCCATAGTGAGGAGTGAACCAGCGATTCACTTGATTCGTTGTCATCCTGCACCAGTCCCTCTTTTTTCACCTCTTTTATCAACACCATCGTCGTTTTGGGGCTTTTTGAGGAAACTTCGGACACTCAGTTGCCTTGACATTTTTCTGAGTAAGGCCAACGACGTCATGCATCAAGAGAGACAATAGCTAATTAATATGATCACTCTCCACCCTGTGGTCTGGGGTGTGAATTGCAACCTGTCAAAATGACAGATGGACCAGTTTTTTCTGTCACCGTTTTAAAAAACCGGTCAACGACGGAAAATATATGGTTAACGCGACCCCTGCTCTTGAGACACTTCAGCAGAACAGATTTTACGGACGGGAATCAACGCATATTTTTTTGATACCTCAAAATACTTCCAGATTGCGGATTACAACATCCCTGACTTATATGGTTTCAACTTTACAACACCTGAGTCTCGTCCGCTATTTTGTCTTCAGTCTTTTTTGTTTGTTTGTTTGTTTGTTTGTTTGTTTGTTTGTTTGTTTGTTTGTTTTAATAATGTTGACTTTTGTTTACTGATGCATGCTTTTATTTTGGTGCAGGAAGTACAGTAGTATGAAAAAGTATCTGAACCTTTTGGAATTTCTCACAGTTCTGCATAAAATCCCCATCAAATGTGATCTGATCTTTTTCAAAACCACATCGATGAAAAATCGGTGTCTACTTTGACTAAAACTGGGTGGTTTTAGTTAAAGCAGACACTGTTTTGTCATCTGTCATCCGATGAAAAATCGGTGTCTGCTTTGACTAAAACTGGGTGGTTTTATGCAGAAATGTGAGAAATTCCAAAAGGTTCAGAAACGATTTCATACCACTGTATGGAACACCGTTTGTACTGTTTATTGTGCGTTTTCAACTGTGGTGAAATACTTTTGCGAGTTTATGTACTTGTTTTTGATGATGTGCAGGCGCTAACTGACTCATCGTTTGTGTGGATTGTTATTGCTGTATCAGCAGCTAGTTATAAACGCAAATTTGAATTGCTGTTATTGAACATGAAACTGATGTAGTTTGGTCGCACTGTAGTGGCTCTTTGGGTTAACTACTGTAAACGTGATTTAATTATGAATGTTTCCTTTTATTTAATTATGGACATTTTGGCTTATTTCAATATATACTATTTATAAGGGACATTTATTTTCCATAACCTCAGTTGAAGTTGTTTTCATATCTTACAAAGAATGTTTATTTTCTTTGGAAAACCTTCAAGTTATTACATTCATGATTAAAGCATCCAGTAGGGCATCACAATATAATTAGCAATAACACGTTAAAGGCACGACCACATGTATGGGTATCGGTTGGACAATATCTGTTATTGGTTAAAAAGTCATTATTGGACAACTGAAATTATAATCAAACTTGCAGGATATGTTTGTAATATTAAACAGAAGAAGTCAATACATTTGTGGCGATGAGCTTAAAGGTCACAGAATTCAGAAAAGGAATTTCACAATCACTTGTTTCATATTTAATGTGAGTGCCAACTCTACCAAATCTGGCAATGCTTTGAATTTGGCGGCTTTGGCGAAAGTCTGCTCTCTCAAAGTGCTCCTCTAGTTCTAAATGTTAAATGTATGATATTTACGATTGGATAGCACCACCTAACTTATTTGATGTAAGTACATACTTCTTGAGCTTGTCACGCAGTGGGCTGATTGTCAAGGCGATTTTGATGCGATTCTTGACAGACATTTGCAAAGACCGGCGGTAGTGCTCGAACAGGAAGTCCCACCCTTCCGGCGTTTGAGCCCCGACAGCATACACGGCCAACGTGACATCATTGGGGAGACTACGAAACACAGACATTTTAATCCCGTGCACTAGACATGATCATTATCATTGAAATGTGAGGAAATGCTGACCTAATGATGCCATGAGAGTTCTTCCATATGTTGAATAGCTGAGTGGCTTTGGTCACACAAGGAGTGTAGTTCCTGACACAGGCGAACAACAGCAGGTAGCTACGCAGCGTTCGCTCTGAGGTGGAACCGGAGTCGTCCCAACTCTGATTGTCAATTAAGTCCTTGAACAGGTCCAGCATAAAAGCCTGCGACAACATAAACATTTTAACAATTGACAACAACAACTTAAAATTGACGCGATGACACAGGTCAATCAAACTATTTCCTCATGTGAAACCAGTTTGTGACGAAACAAAAGCCTAGTGGAGGTGCTCTGAGCTAATTGGTGACAGTTGAAGTTTGTTGAGTCGGCTGAAGGGAGAAATATGTGGAGGACGATAAAATAAGATTTTTTAAAGTTCATTGAAAACCATAGCTGGGGAGGAAAATTGTTAATCGTGGCCCTATTTGGACAATTTTAACTTCGGGGTTTACTGTTGTTGCCAGAAGTTATAATGTTCATTTCTGCATTTTGAATTATTGCAAGATAACAGAAATATTCAGATCCCCTCTGTCAACTAATCACCAACTCTGTTTCAAAAACATGCAAATGTGCGACATCCATACCTCACGTACAACCAGTTAGACCACATTTCAACTTTGGAGTCTTACATGACTTCAGTAACGCTGACGTCTTCAGTCACATAGTTGCTGTATGTCTCCAAACCACGCAAACATTTCCTTCTAGACAAAACACTTAAACCTTTATAGAACAATCAATGAACTTATTGGTACCGAAAGATGAGCATTTACAGCCACCTTCTGAGTTTAAATGAATTGGACGCCAGTTGCTTTGAATGACAGGCAATGACTTTTTTTTTTATATTTCATAGCATTTAAATTTAAGTGTATTTCTGTTTTTATTCATTTTAATTAGATCACTTTTGAGTTCTCATCATTTAATTCATTCATAATTGCATCGATTGATCAAAAATACAGTCAAATAATATAGAAAAAATATACACAAATAATAATAAAAAGATACAGATATCTAATTACAATTGAGAACTAGCGTCAGTATATACGATATCACCTTTTGAGTCATGTAGGCCACACTTGTATATTAAATATTAATACTGTGGCCTTCATGACCCAAAATGTGATGTTCACTTATTTGGACGCCATGTCTTTATGATTTAAAAAATAAATAAATAAATAATTGCCAAAAATAGTCACTTGCCCTCTGAAGAGTTAAATTTACTTTGTAAAACGGACAGTGGGTTAGGTTTTTTTTTTTTTTTTTTTTTTTTTTTAGAGTACCAAAATTTAGAGATTTCCCTGATCCGCTCACGCGATCGGAAATCGGGTCCAATCACGTCATTTTCAAAGGATCGACTGAAAAAGATTGGATTATTTAAATGTACTGTAAATATATTCTTTGTTTTAGTTAATATTTAGAAATTTAGTTTTACTTGCACTTTAATTATTTGACCTTTTAATATCTATTTTTTGTTATTGGAATTCAGGGGAACTAATACAATACTGGGGCACAGCGAGGCACTGGCGAGCGGAGGAAAAAGTTTTTGTACTTACTGTATCTATTTCTGTATAAAAAGTGACTTTTTTGTTTTTCAGATATCAGTATTCTAAATCAAAATTGGGACATCCCGTGTTGATAGTCAATTCACTTCTGCTCATGCTCATCAAACCCTCCATCACTACTTCACCTCTTCCCACACTCTGCTGCTCTACTTTGGACAGAACTGTAACTGTCATAAAATTAATCAGTGTTTCTCAACAGTAAGGTTGTGACCTAAAGTTGTTTATGTTGCCTAGGTGGGTTACCTCACTTAGCTCTCTCATTCCTCCTTGCTTATTTATCCTTGCTGCGAGCAAATAACTTTCTAATATCCATTTACAAGCG
The DNA here is from genome assembly GCF_030265065.1 of Corythoichthys intestinalis. NCBI lineage: Eukaryota > Metazoa > Chordata > Actinopteri > Syngnathiformes > Syngnathidae > Corythoichthys > Corythoichthys intestinalis. The sequence continues at coordinate 6,995,081 of NC_080397.1, read as the reverse complement.
TAATGCTGTTTGAGTCAAATAGAAATCTTGTTACAGATTGCAGGGACTGCAGTAAGAAATAAAATGCTTGTAAAACAGCTGGAAATTATGATGAGCACACATCCAAAATTTGTAGAGGTTTTATCCCAAAGAGATTCTATTCATTTTGGTCATATAAACAAATAGCAATAAATAGCATCAGTATTGATACAGTTCAAATACCACATATCTTATAACACAGTATTAGACGAAGCTCTTGAGTGAGAGCCTCTCACTCAAATCACATTTAATTGTCATTGTATTCATAGCCAGTTAGCTAATAGACGCCAGTTAATCTACTACTTCAATTTGCGACCGCAGTAGTTTATCGCAGTTAAACCGGCCTGATACATAAAGAGTAAAGTTGAACCATTAAAATTCACAATTCATGGGAATAGGCGACTAAACAAACACCAACACAGAGGTAAAAACAAACAAGGATGGGCAGTTTATCTGGCACAAACCTGTAAAGCAAGTGGGAAGATGTAATTTGAACCCTCGACTGAATGATTGGCACTAGGGGTGTGACAAAATATTGAAATGGTGATATATCGTGATACTTTGTATCCCAAAAAGTTATTGACATGCTCTCGTCAAGAATCGATACATCGTTTTCAAAAGTTGTCAATGTTTAAATTTTTTTTTTTAAAAAGGAACCAACAAGTTGCCACCAAAATAGTGTCTCTGTTAACGCTGGCTGCCATTGACGGCGGTAGACGCCCAATCCATTTAGACTGGAAGAGACGAATGATCGTTCATTAAACTGACACCAGAGCATCTTTCCAAATTTTGGGGAGTTTCTAGGTCACTTTTCGTTCATTTTAGGTCATTTTCAGGTCACTTCCTGTTGAGTTTGTGTCACTGTCTATTTTTTGGGAAGATTCCCTGGTCACTTCCTTTTCTTTCATGCAAATGCATCAGAAATAGTAAGTGAGCCATAAATGCCCCAAAATCAACAGCAAATTACCTGAAATGCCTGCAAATTAAACTCAATGGATGCGATTTACTGCCATAGATGTCCGATCTGTTTGAAGTTGGGAGGGATGGCTGCCACCCTCCCAGTTCAAATGACGTCTACCAATAATAAGCTCACAGCAGAAGGATGAAAATATCTTGTTTTTTATGTTTATTAGCTGTTTTGTAGAATGATTTCCTGACCAATGTATCGATAATATTTTTATCGCCTGTGACACAAAAAAGCATGTTTATTTCATATTACATATTACGATATTTTATACTCCTGAATGAAAGTGACCACTTGAATGCGTGCAGAAGCGATTGATATATTTATTCAATTTTTTTTGATCCCGCATTATGTATGTATATATACAGTTGTGGTCAAAAGTTTACATACACTTGTGAAGAACATAATGTCATGGCTCTCTTGCGTTTCCAGTTATTTCTACAACTCTGATTTTTCTCTGATAGAGTGATTGGAACAGATACTTCTTTGTCACAAAAAAACATTCATGAAGTTTGGTTCTTTTATGACTTTATTATGGGTGAAAAGAAAAAAGTGATCAAATCTGCTGGGTCAAAAATATACATACAACAGCGCTAATATTTGGTAACATGTCCCTTGGCCATTTTCACTTCAATTAGGCGCTTTTGGTAGCCATCCACAAACTTCTGGCAAGCTTCTGGTTGAATCTTTGACCACTCCTCTTGACAGAATTGGTGCAGTTCAGTTAAATTTGATGGCTTTCTGACATGGACTTGTTTCTTCAGCATTGTCCACAAGTTCTCAATGGGACTTTGGGAAGGCCATTCGAAAACCTTAACTCTAGCCTGATTTAGCCATTCCATTACCACTTTTGATGTGTGTTTGGGGTCATTGTCCGGTTGGAACACCCAACTGCACCCAAGACCCAATCTTCGGGCTGATGACGTTAGGTTATCTTGAAGAATTTGAAGGTAATCCTCCTTCTTCATCATCCCATTTACTCTCTGTAAAGCACCAGTTCCATTGGCAGCAAAACAGCCCCACAGCATAATACTACCACCACCGTGCTTGACGGTAGGCATGGTGCACTTGGGGTTAAAGGCCTCACCTTTTCTCCTCCAAACATATTGCTGGGCATTGTGGCCAAACAGCTCGATTTTTGTTTCGTCTGACCACGGAACTTTCCTCCAGAAGGTCTTATCTTTGTCCATCTGATCAGCAGCAAACTTCAGTCAAGCCTTAAGGTGCCGCTTTTGGAGCAAGGGCTTCCTTCTTGCACGGCAGTCTCTCAGTCCATGGAGATGCAAAACACGCTTGACTGTGGACACTGACACCTGTGTTCCAGCAGCTTCTAATTCTTGGCAAATCTGCTTTTTAGTGATTCTCGGTTGAATCTTCACCCTCCTGACCAATTTTCTCTCAGCAGCAGATGATAGCTTGCGTTTTCTTCCTGATCGTGGCAGTGACAAAACAGTGCTATGCACTTTATATTTACAAACAATTGGTTGCACTGTTGCTCTTGGGACCTGCAGCTGCTTTGAAATGGCTCCAAGTGACTTTCCTGACTTGTTCAAGTCAGTGATTCTCTTTTTCAGACCCGTGTATGTATATTTTTGACCCAGCAGATTTGATCACTTTTTCTGTTAACCCAAAATAAAGTCATAAAAGAACCAAACTTCATGAATGTTTTTTGTGACAAAGAAGTATCTGTTCCGATCACTCTATCGGAGAAAAATCAGAGTTGTAGAAATAACTGGAAACTCAAGAGCGCCATGACATTATGTTCTTCACAAGTGTATGTAAATTTTTGACCACAACTGTATATACTATTCAGCTAATTTAGCGGATTAAGTAGTTTATTTTTCGCATCACGCCAACCCAGTGTGCTGCAGGCTTTTGTTGCTACACCAGGGAGAGTGGTGTGAGCATTTCTGGGTTTCCAAAAGATCCTATCCACCGTGAAAAAAAACAAGTACGCCTTTCTGGGTTTCCAAAAGATCCTGTCCACCGTGAAGAAAAACAAGTAAAAACAAAGTCCGGCATTCGAGGGACCATTGGACGGACGAGGAAGTAAGTAAGCTACGAATTTTATATTATGTCAAATACTGGGATCGTGGCATATGTTTTAATAAGGAGATGGCTTGCATTTTGTGGGTGAAAATGCTCCCTGTTCACCAAGCCGACCGGGGGCTTGTCACACACCATGGTCGCCGCGGATGAAGGCCGGAGGGCCCACGCTCCAGCAGCCACGCTCTCTCGTCTCCGGTTCTCGATTGTGTCAAGACTTCCACCCCCCTCAGACCTCTTCACGTGCCCGCCTATAGCGCACGATCTTTAGCTTGGGCCCAGGGAGCACCCCGCTCTCGTTTCCCGTTCTCGATTGTGTCGAGACTTCCACCCACTCGGCCCTCATCGCTTGCCCACCTATAGAGCGCTATCCTCGGCTTGGGCCCGCGAAGCCCCCCGCTCTCATCTCTGGTTCTTGATTGTGTCGAGAATTCCATCCCCCAATCCCCCTTGACGTTCCCACCTAGAGAGCACTATACTCGGCTTGGGCTCGGACAGCCATGCGCTCCAATGTCAGCTGGTTTGTCCACCGAGAATGCGCCATTTTTGGCCTTCATTCCCCTGCTGCGTCCCCGGTGATGAGCACTGCCATCCTGCCGGGACCGCAGCAGGGGGACGGGGGCTGGCCGATCAGTGAAGGCAATCATCCCCGCCGCCATGTGTGACACAAGTCGGGGTAGTTTTGTGTGATTTTTCATGTTCGAAAGGCAAAGAAGAGACTTGGAAGAGCCGCTCAGTTCGGGGTAGCATGCCTAGCTCCGAATACCTGCTGGGAAACTCCGGTGGCATACAATACCGTTCGGGAGGTTTAAGAACACGGCACATTTGACCATTATGCAGTAATTTAGCCGTCATACTGAATAAATGCATTTTTAATACTTCATTTTCCTCTTAGCACAAGACTGTTATTTGTCATGACTATACAATTTATTTAGCAATTGGGGAAAAAATACTTGGATACAAAGAATATCCTATAAAAATAGTGGAGTAGAGGGATAAAAGCTATGATGACATTTTGCAGTTTGCTGTAGTCATCAACCTTGTGTTTGTTGTCTCTGTCGCCTTTTTCTCGTTCTGAATCTTCCTCCTCCTCCAAATATGACTCAAACATTTATGGCTGTATGTCACATACGTACATCCTCTGAATCGACAATATCGTACGAATAATCCACACTTGAACCAGAATCGCTGAAAAACCCTTCCCCCTCCATTGGGCTCAATGCTAAATCCGCTAAAATCGCTCATTACAGCAGGGCCGAAAACCAAAAGTGGTTTTTGCCATGTGGCAAAATGTTTTTGCCATGTGGCAATTTTTTTTGCCATGTGGCAAAATGTTTTTGCCATGTGGCAATTTTTTTTGCCATGTGGCAAAATGTTTTTGCCATGTGGCAAAATGTTTTTGCCATGTGGCAATTTTTTTTGCCATGTGGCAAAATGTTTTTGCCATGTGGCAATTAGTTTTTGCCATGTGGCAATTTTTTTTGCCATGTGGCAAAATGTTTTTGCCATGTGGCAATTTTTTTTGCCATGTGGCAAAATGTTTTTGCCATGTGGCAATTTTTTTTGCCATGTGGCAATTTTTTTTGCCATGTGGCAAAATGTTTTTGCCATGTGGCAATTATTTTTGCCATGTGGCAATTTTTTTTGCCATGTGGCAATTATTTTTGCCATGTGGCAATTTTTTTTGCCATGTGGCAAAATGTTTTTGCCATGTGGCAATTTTTTTTGCCATGTGGCAATTTTTTTTGCCATGTGGCAAAATGCATTTTGCCATGTGGCATTTATTTGGGGTATGTGGCAAAATGCATTTCGGTTTGTGGGGGGGTATATGGTATTTTGGGGGGTATATGGCTGTTTTGCAGGCCATACAAGTCCATGCCATTGACGGCTATGCACGTCCAAATTGTTTTTTCATTTTAAATGGCAGAAAAACATCTTTGGCTGTGTTTTTTGACAGTACACTTTACATTAGAGCTTATCGGCATTCATCTGGAACCCCAAGTAAGGCTCTGCCATTGACGGCTATGCACGTCCAAATTGTTTTTTTCATTTTAAATGGCAGAAAAACATCTGTGGCTGTGTTTTTTGACAGTACACTTTACATTAGAGCTTATCGGCATTCATCTGGAACCCCAAGTAAGGCTCTGCCATTGACGGCTATGCACGTCCAAATTGTTTTTTTCATTTTAAATGGCAGAAAAACATCTGTGGCTGTGTTTTTTGACAGTACACTTTACATTAGAGCTTATCGGCATTCATCTGGAACCCCAAGTAAGGCTCTGCCATTGACGGCTATGCACGTCCAAATTGTTTTTTCATTTTAAATGGCAGAAAAACATCTGTGGCTGTGTTTTTTGACAGTACACTTTACATTAGAGCTTATCGGCATTCATCTGGAACCCCAAGTAAGGCTCTGCCATTGACGGCTATGCACGTCCAAATTGTTTTTTCATTTTAAATGGCAGAAAAACATCTGTGGCTGTGTTTTTTGACAGTACACTTTACATTAGAGCTTATCGGCATTCATCTGGAAGCCCAAGTAACGCTCTGCCATTGACGGCTATGCACGTCCAAATTGTTTTTTTCATTTTAAATGGCAGAAATACATCTGTGGCTGTGTTTTTTGACAGTACACTTTACATTAGAGCTTATCGGCATTCATCTGGAACCCCAAGTAAGGCTCTGCCATTGACGGCTATGCACGTCCAAATTGTTTTTTCATTTTAAATGGCAGAAAAACATCTTTGGCTGTGTTTTTTGACAGTACACTTTACATTAGAGCTTATCGGCATTCATCTGGAACCCCAAGTAAGGCTCTGCCATTGACGGCTATGCACGTCCAAATTGTTTTTTTCATTTTAAATGGCAGAAAAACATCTGTGGCTGTGTTTTTTGACAGTAAACTTTACATTAGAGCTTATCGGCATTCATCTGGAACCCCAAGTAAGGCTCTGCCATTGACGGCTATGCACGTCCAAATTGTTTTTTCATTTTAAATGGCAGAAAAGCATCTGTGGCTGTGTTTTTTGACCGTACACTTTATATTAGAGCATATCGGCATTCAACTGGAACCCCAGGTAAGGCTCTGCCATTGACGGCTATGCACGTCCAAATTGTTTTTTTCATTTTAAATGGCAGAAAAACATCTGTGGCTGTGTTTTTTGACAGTACACTTTACATCAGAGCTTATCGGCATTCATCTGGAACCCCAAGTAAGGCTCTGCCATTGACGGCTATGCACGTCCAAATTGTTTTTCATTTTAAATGGCAGAAAAGCATCTGTGGCTGTGTTTTTTGACCGTACACTTTATATTAGAGCATATCGGCATTCAACTGGAACCCCAGGTAAGGCTCTGCCATTGACGGCTATGCACGTCCAAATTGTTTTTTTCATTTTAAATGGCAGAAAAACATCTGTGGCTGTGTTTTTTGACGGTACACTTTACATTAGAGCATATCGGCATTCAACTGGCACCCCAAGTAAGGCTCTGCCATTGACAGCTATGCACGTCCAAATTGTATTTTCATTTTAAATGGCAGAAAACATGTGTGGCTGTGTTTTTTGACGATGCACTTGACATTACAGCTTATCGACATTCAACTGACACCCAAGTAAGGTTCTGCCATTGACGGCTATGTACGTCCAAATTTCGGTGTCGGCTGTCTTTCTGCACTGATGAATCTTGGGTATGCGGTCACTACGCTCGCGGTTTGACCAGAGGCATAGCAAGGGTCCCCGGGGGCCCCAGGCAACGAGCAACATGGGGGCCTTTTGAGTCACGTGACACACATACATACTCGCGCAGTATAATGAACACAAAGGTGAGGGGGTGCGAGTGCGTGCTGCATGCACGTGTGGTCCATCTTGGCCATCAAAGTGGCGAAAAGTAGCACTTTACATTGACTCATATGGATGTACTTACATTCGTTCATGGACGCACACATTTTAACAGGTGGCTGTCCTCTGCTCGAAATGCGCACCTTACGCCTATTCTCGCTCCCAGAATACACAGCGCTTGTGACGTAGGACAATAACAGGACTGGTTGCCATGGGAACGTACGCATACCCAAGGAACCTTGATAAAAGGAGTATTGAAATTGCTAATAAAATAGTTTAGAATTATTTTAGATACATATATGTTGTATTTTTCTTATAGAGTATTCAACGAGGAATACAATAGACTAATTAATAGACTTTTTTGGAAAATCACCATTTCTTTTAGTAGTTACGAGTAATGAGTTGGCCTGTGAAAAGCAACGTAAAACAATTCGGCAAAGACTTTCCAGAGAGTTTGGTGAGTTACTCTTTAAACAATCATGTGGTATTAATACCTGATTGGACTTTCTTAAACATGTATAATCTACGTAACAGATTTAGTGCTGATTGGGATTGATAACAGAATTGTTAGATAATCTGCCAAATGATTCCATCGTATTGAAACACAGCGAAATTGGAGTGGCACCCTTACAGTTGTTTCGACAGACGGAAAACTAGAATCAATACATTGCGTAACAGTTATTCAGTATCTGTGTAAAAGGAGAATAAAAGAAAACTGAGACGTACAAAGTATTTTATTTTTAAACATACAACACAATCATATAAAAACAACCAGCAATAAAATTAAGATTTACCTGAAATTGTTGACGTGGCTCCTGAAATAACCTCGTGGTCAAACCCAGAGGCGTCGCGTCCCATTAGGCAAACCAGGCAATTGCCTAGGGCCCCCAGCCAGAAGGGGCCCCCTCAGAGGGCCAACAGATTTAGCACACGCAACTTTACTGCACTGTCGCAGCGACAAGTGTAGGGAGTGTTTCAATAACATGGAATCATTTGGCAGATTATGTAACGATTCTGTTATCAATCCCAATCAGCACTAACTATGTCACGTAGATTTTACGTGTTTAAGAAAGTCCAATCAGGTATTAATACCACATGATTGTTTAAAGAGTGACTCACCAAACTCTTTGGAAAGTCCTTGCCGAGTTGTTTTACGTTGATTATCACAGGCCAACTCATTACTCGTAACTACTAAGAGAAATGGTGATTTTCCAAAAAAGTCTATTAATGGGTCTATTGTATTCCTCGTTGAATACTCTATAAGAAAAATACAACATATATGCATCTAAAATAATCCTAAACCATTTTATTAGCAATTTCAATACTCCTTTTAGCAAGGTTCCTTGGGTATGCGTACATTCCCATAGCAACCAGTCCTGTTATTGTCCTACGTCACAAGCGCTGTGTATTCTGGGAGCGAGAATTTCGAGCAGAGGACGGCCACCTGTTAAAATGTGCACGTCCATGAACTAATGTAAGTACATCCATATGAGTCAATGTGAAGTGCTAGTTTTCGCCACTTTTATGGCCAAGATGGACTGCACGTGCATGCACCGCGCGCACTCGCACCCCCTCACCTTTGTGTTCATTATACTGCGCAAGTGGTATGTGTGTCACGTGACTCAAAAGGGCCCCATGTTGCTCGTTGCCTGGGGCCACCGGGGACCCTTGCTACGCGCCTCTGGTCAAACCGCGAGCGTAGTGACCGCATACCCAAGATTCATCAGTGCAGAAAGAAAGCTGACACAGAAATTTGGACGTGCATAGCCGTCAATGGCAGAACCTTACTTGAATGTCGATAAGCTGTAATGTCAAGTTCATCGTTAAAAAAACAGAGCCAAAAATGTTTTTCTGCCATTTAAAATACAATTTGGACGTGCATAGCCGTCAATGGCAGAGCCTTACTTGGGGTGCCAGTTGAATGTTGATAAGCTTTAATGTAAAGTGTAGGGTCAAAAAACACAGCCACAGATGCTTTTCTGGCATTTAAAATGAAAAAACAATTTGGACGTGCATAGCCGTCAATGGCAGAGCCTTACTTGGGGTTCCAGATGAATGCCGATAAGCTCTAATGTAAAGTGTACTGTCAAAAAACACAGCCACAGATGTTTTTCTGCCATTTAAAATGAAAAAAACAATTTGGACGTGCATAGCCGTCAATGGCAGAGCCTTACTTGGGGTTCCAGATGAATGCCAATAAGCTCTAATGTAAAGTGTACTGTCAAAAAACACAGCCACAGATGTTTTTCTGCCATTTAAAATGAAAAAACAATTTGGACGTGCATAGCCGTCAATGGCAGAGCCTTACTTGGGGTTACAGATGAATGCCGATAAGCTCTAATGTAAAGTGTACTGTCAAAAAACACAGCCACAGATGTTTTTCTGCCATTTAAAATGAAAAAAACAATTTGGACGTGCATAGCCGTCAATGGCAGAGCCTTACTTGGGGTTCCAGATGAATGCCGATAAGCTCTAATGTAAAGTGTACTGTCAAAAAACACAGCCACAGATGTTTTTCTGCCATTTAAAATGAAAAAACAATTTGGACGTGCATAGCCGTCAATGGCAGAGCCTTACTTGGGGTTCCAGATGAATGCCGATAAGCTCTAATGTAAAGTGTACTGTCAAAAAACACAGCCACAGATTTTTTTCTGCCATTTAAAATGAAAAAAACAATTTGGACGTGCATAGCCGTCAATGGCAGAGCCTTACTTGGGGTTCCAGATGAATGCCGATAAGCTCTAACGTAAAGTGTACTGTCAAAAAACACAGCCACAGATGTTTTTCTGCCATTTAAAATGAAAAAACAATTTGGACGTGCATAGCCGTCAATGGCAGAGCCTTACTTGGGGTTCCAGATGAATGCCGATAAGCTCTAATGTAAAGTGTACTGTCAAAAAACACAGCCACAGATGTTTTTCTGCCATTTAAAATGAAAAAAAACAATTTGGACGTGCATAGCCGTCAATGGCAGAGCCTTACTTGGGGTTCCAAATGAATGCCGATAAGCTCTAATGTAAAGTGTACTGTCAAAAAACACAGCCACAGATGTTTTTCTGCCATTTAAAATGAAAAAACAATTTGGACGTGCATAGCCGTCAATGGCAGAGCCTTACTTGGGGTTCCAGATGAATGCCGATAAGCTCTAATGTAAAGTGTACTGTCAAAAAACACAGCCACAGATGTTTTTCTGCCATTTAAAATGAAAAAACAATTTGGACGTGCATAGCCGTCAATGGCATGGACTTGTATGGCCTGCAAAACAGCCATATACCCCCCAAAATACCATATACCCCCCCACAAACCGAAATGCATTTTGCCACATACCCCAAATAAATGCCACATGGCAAAATGCATTTTGCCACATGGCAAAAAAAATTGCCACATGGCAAAAAAAATTGCCACATGGCAAAAACATTTTGCCACATGGCAAAAAAAAATGCCACATGGCAAAAACATTTTGCCACATGGCAAAAAAAAATGCCACATGGCAAAAACATTTTGCCACATGGCAAAAAAAATTGCCACATGGCAAAAATAATTGCCACATGGCAAAAACATTTTGCCACATGGCAAAAAAAATTGCCACATGGCAAAAAAAATTGCCACATGGCAAAAACATTTTGCCACATGGCAAAAAAAATTGCCACATGGCAAAAAAAATTGCCACATGGCAAAAACATTTTGCCACATGGCAAAAAAAATTGCCACATGGCAAAACCATTTTGCCACATGGCAAATACCACTTTTGGTTCTCGCTGTCTCTCCATTCTCTGACATCAACACCCAGATGGAGGAGCCAGAGCGCTACAATGACAGGAAGAGCTAAAAGGCAGATTAAAAGACTTATTTGTCGACTTCTTCGCTTTTTCAAATTGTTGTATATAATCGAATCATCTCAAAGTATGATTTTAATTCCAATAAAAATGCTATTTAAGTTGTTTTTTTTTAATCGCCTCAACACGTATTTTAAATAGGCATATTCTGTAGATTATGTATGTTTTTTTAGCGGTGAAATTTATACTGGGACACTGCAGATCAATACTGGGGCACGCCCATGTTGGAGTTAATGGAATTTCTACTACCATATTTTTCGGACTACAAGTCGCAGTTTGTTTTTTTTTCATAGTTTGGCCGGAGTTGCGAGTTACTTACTCTCTCTAATACTTTGGAGCGACTTATGTGTGAAATTATTAACTCCTTATTATATCATTGTTGCTTGTTAAATTGAAAATTGCTTTCCAAGATGACATGTCTGTTCTTAGTCTGGGATTTTTGGAACAAATTTCCCCCAAAAATGTGACTTATACTCCAGTGGGACTTCTATAGGTTTATTTTCCTCTTCATTGTGCATTTTTAGCTGGTGCGACTTATAGTCAGCTGTGACTTATAGTCCGAAAAATATGGTACTTTATTTTTATAGCTAAATGTTTATTTTCGTACATTTTGTAATTAGTCATTTATTTTCAACCGCATTTCGTGCTGCATGACAAATGTGCAAATACACATATATATTTTTTCACTTGGTTTAAACCACCACCCCATGAACGTTTTTATATGGCTATCGTGTTGGGATAGTTTGTTTGCAGTTTTTGTTTTTGTTTTTTTAATATAGGGACTCTGTATCAGCAGATCCTAAAAGGGTACAAAAATAAGTGATCGGGATGTCCCTACCAAAAATAGTCCCTTACCCGATAAATCAGGGGTGGGCAAACTATTCCACAAAGGGCCGCAGTGGGTGCGGGTTTTTGTTCATACCCATCATGAGGGCAGCTTTTCACCAATCTGGTTTCTTACAAGTACAATCAGTTGATTGCAGTCAGGTGCTCCTTGTTTCCACTGAAACCTCATTGGTTATACTGTGTGTGCTGAATCAGTTGGAACAAAGACCAGGACCCACTGCGGCCCTCGAGGACCGGTTTGCCCACCCCTGCGATAAATGGGTAAATATCTGCCTTTGCTAACCTTCATGCCGTTCTCCAGAATAGAAATTTCCCTCCGTTCGATCATTTTATAGATGGGTACGAGCTCTCCGAAGCCCTGAGTCACAGCCATGATGTCGGTCTCTTTGGACAGATACGTGGACAGATCCAAAGCTGTTTCCAGACCCAGCTTCTCAATGCTGCAACAGGCCAAAAAATAATAACACCATTGTGTTCGGTATGAATACTACTTAATACTACTACAAAAACACTTATTTAACACACAATATATCCAAAGGAAACTTGACAGTGAACAAAATACACTGTTTCCCTACTTGACCAGCCGGAAGACATCATGTATCAGACTAGCACGGTCCTTGCTGCTAAGCGCCGTATGATTGTTCTGCAGAAGGTTAATCATGGATTTCCACCCGTCTTTGCCGTAGTGAACGATGTAGTAGCCACTCATATCCACATTTAACTTGATCCAGTCCACTGGGTTTGGAACACGCACAAGGTCTGTGGAAAAAGAGATACATAGGTTGCAAATGCAATGAGTAAGGCAGTCGAAATCAAGGGTTTAGAAAAGATTATCCTAAGGATTATTCATTGAGTAATCAGATAAAAATGTATTTTGCGTTACTTCTACGGTACTGATTATAAGACTGTTCGATTAACCGATTTTCAACCGAAACAGACCTTACTGGTTAAAACTAAGTTAAAAATGTTCAAATCGGTATGTTCAATTTTCAAAAACCGCAACATCTATCCATCCATCTGTTATCTACCGCTTAATCCCGGATCGGGTCGCGGGGGCAGCAGCTTTAGCAGGGAAGTCCGGACTTCCCTCTCCCCAGCTACTTCAACCAGCTCCACCACCAGATCCCAAGGCGTTCCCAATCCAGCCGAGAGACATAGTCTCTTCAGCATGCCCACAGTCATTTCAAGGGCCTTCTGCCGGTATGACATGCCCGGAACACCTCTCCAGGGAGGCGTCCAGGAGGGATCTGAACCAGATGCCTGAGCCACCTCAGCTGGCTCCTCTCAACGCGGAGGAGTAGCAGCTCAACCCCCAGTCCCTCCCAGATGACCCAGCTTCTCACCCTACAGTATCTCTAGAGAGAGCCCGGACACCCTGCGGAAAAAACTCATTTCTGCCGCTTGTATCGAGGATCTTGCTCTATCACTCACGACCACCAGCTCATGACCATAGGTCATTGTAGGAACGTAGATCGACTGGTAAAACGGGAGCTTCGCTTTTTGGCTCAGCTCCTGCTTCACCACAACAGACTGGTACAGAGTCTGCATCGCTGCAGGCGCTGCACCGATCCGCCTGTCGATCTCTTGTTCCCTCCTACCCTCACTAGTGAACAAGACCCCAATATACTTGAACTCCTCCACTCGGAGCAGGATCTCATCCCCGACCCGGACAGGGCACGCCACCCTTTTCCAACTGAGGACTATTGTCTCAGATTTGGAGGTGCTGATCTTCATCCCAACCGCTTCACACTTGGCGGCGAACCGCTCCAGTTAGAGTTGAAGATCATGGCTTGATGAAGCCACAGCACCACATCACCTACAAAAATTAGAGATGCAATGCTGAAGCCACCAAACCGGACCCCCTCAATGCTTCGGCTGCATCTAGAAATTCTGTTCATAAAAAATATGAACATAATCGGTGACTAAGGGCAACCTTGGCGGAGTCCAACCCTCACTGGGAACAAATCCGACTTACCGCCGGCAACACGGACCAAACTTTGGCACCTGTCGTACAAGGACCGAACAGCCCTTACCAAGGGGCTCGGTACTCGTACCCCCGAAGCACCACCCACAGGACTCGTTGAAGGAAGACCGGTTGGGCAAACTCCCATGCACCCTTGAGGACCCTGCCGAGAGTGTAGAGCTGGTCCACCGTTCCAAGGCCGGAACGAAAACCACCCTCCTCCTCCTGATCCCAGATTCGACTTCCTGACGGACCCTCCTCTCCAGCACCCCTAAATAGACTACCACTATTTTGGTTCATCTACATAAGCATTTCCGCTCGTTCCCACTAGAGCGCGACGTCTTAAACAACAATAAAAACAACATTTGCCCAGCCAACTTTGGACGAAAATTGCATAGCGCCATAAGTAAGTGTATTATCTCATGATGTAATTAAAGTATTATGTGTATATGTAGAAGGATTGCAGTGGATCGTCAAATAAAACATGCGGCCTCGAAACGTTCCAACACTTCCTCATTTACTTCGTCTGCACACTTTCATGTAGAACAAAATGACAGACAGGTATACAGCGCCACGTCTGGCTGAGTGTATATTGCACTATAACACAAGTATGAAAGTATATGCCTGTGTGTGTGTGTTTCTCTGTCTTGTTTTCTGTGTGTTTCTCTGTCTTGTTTTCTTGTCAAGATTGCTGCCAATAGATTACAGTATTGAAAAGCATATCATGTTGTTTTATGTTTTAAGACAATAAAAAAGTAAAATGCATAGGTCTACATTTGAAAACTGAATCTATATGCACATTGTTCGTTGACCGATGAATGTGTTTGACCTGTGGCCTGTACTACGAACGGGGTTCAACCTACCCAGAAGTAACCCAGGGTTCCAGCGGGAAACCGGGGTTGACAAAACCTGGTTATCCATTGTGGGGTTAATCGGTGCTACGACGTTGATTATGAAGTTGATTTGCTGAACCTGTGTTAACTCAATCAGAGTTACTGCGCGGTCACATAAAAGGGGGCGGATACCACAGTCATACACTACTTTTGACGATGGCACGGGCACCTTATTTCTCAGACAAGGAATGCATGATAATTATGAGTTATGAAGAATTCAAATCCATCCTCACCGCGAAATCCAACACCACTTCAGCGAGTAGAGCGCGACTGGTCTGTTAGCAGCAAATTAAAGATTGTGTGAATGCGTAAGTATGCCAGATTTATTGATGTCCGTGAAAAGAAATGAAGCCTGCTGTCAGGACAATAAAATAAGATTTGGTACATTAACTGTAATTTATCGTATGTGCATCACCACATGAAGCAGGATGATTGTATGTTTAGTCCCCTTGACTGTATGAGTCTATTCATGTCCTTTGAATATCTTCAGAGGCAACAGCAGCAGAAAAGCACCTGGCAACAGGTCAAAGTGAAATATAAGGACCTCATCCAAAATGGTAAGTGTGTGTGGTGGGTTGGGGGGACAGAAGAGAGAGTGAGAGAATGAAAACATGCTTTTGTCTTTTCTCACAGCCAACAAGGGGAAAGTTGCAGTGAGGGGCACAGGAGGAGGAAGTGCACCAGAGTCCTTCACTGTGGCTGAAGAGTTGGCCCTAGCCAACAACAGTGGCAGGCCAATTTTGGAGGGGGTGCAGTCCACCCCTTGTGTAGTGGAAATGTCCACCCTCTATGTGCAGGGTAATATATGGCATTGGGGTGGTAATATATGGCGTGGTTAATCGGAAACCCGAGGTTAAGCAATATTCAACTCTGAGACGACCAGGTTTGAGATGTGGCGTACATTGCCATGGCAACATTCCCCGGTTTCAACATATCCACCTTTCGTAGTCCCAGTTAGCCAGGAAATTATGCTGAACGCGATTAAGTTACTCTCGAAATTATCCTGATAAGCCAGAAAACCGGCTTCGTAGTACAGGCCACTGACGTCTTTTGTAAAGATGAGATGCTCATAAACCTAAGAGATCATTTTGTTTGTGACCTTCACTGGGGTGCATATTTGCGTTTGTTTAGACAAGGTGATTGTCACCTTGCATATTGTTATTATTGAGTGAAAGTTTTGCACTAATAATTCATTTATGCAAGTAAAACCAGAGAGGATTATGGCATAATACAGCACATCACCCTGAGCCTGGCTGGCAACCTACTTCACCTGACTGACTTGATTGACTGGCTGGCTAGCTGGTTGGCAGACTGACTTGCTGAAAGACTGTTTGATTTACAGACTGACTGACTACGTTTTCTCATGTTTGATTTTGTTTAGAATGGAATAAGCACTTTCTTCTTTCATAATCGCTTTATTAAGAACAGAGCTGGAGTCTGTTGTATAAATAAAATGGTCTTCATCCCAAGGGATTGTTCTGTGTGTATTCACAAAGTTAAATTCACTGTCACTTTCAGTGCTAATAAAGGAAAAATATTTTTAAATAGAAGACATTCGAAAACCTTTTTCTTTTGCCAAGAAATTGTAATCGACATCGGAAAATCGGGTTTGAGAGAAAATATTCTGGATTTTCTTGTTAGGCAGACTTGAACAGCCCTAACCGATTATTACAAAGGGCTACTAGTTTGAGATATATGTTACAGCTACTTCAGGTTCAAATACACTGTAAAATATAAGGACTTATGTTGACTTTATAAAATAATAAAAAAACAAATAAAATAAAAATAAAAAGGCTAACTTGCTGCCTGAGATAATTATATTTATGTTACTTACATTAATTAGATGCAATTTACTAAGTCATGTCAACTTTTAAGGACTCAAATTAACCTTAATAATTATGATAGTAAATTGTTAATTCTGAGTTTGCAGTACTCAAATTAACTTTAATGAATTACAGTAATTTATTCATTGTGCGCTTCCAGTACTAAAGTGATACCTAAGTTAGCTTTAGTGCTGCTCATTCATCATATGCAAGTGAACGTCATTTTTTTACATGAAATAATGCTACAATATAAACAGCACATGCTAATTTCATTGATAACACGTTTTCAAACAATAATGACCCTACCTCCAAATAAATGATGGCAGAACACTCAATGGATTAACTCATTGGAATTATACTATTTTAAAATGCTCAACAATGCATTTAAGACACGAGAGACATTGGCTCTTGACATGCTGCTGAATGTTTTGTTAATCCTTGGAGTGAAATTAACAATCAGTAGTGTAACCAGAGCTCTCTTCAACACTTTCACATCAATTTGATAATTAAATATTGTGGCGAATAACTACCCATCATCCATTGCGGCGGAACAGATAAATACCAATCGTTACGATATTTTACGGCAACGTGACATTTTATAAAAGAGTAAAATATTTACTTATCAAATCGATGTGAAGTAAGTAAAGTAATTGAAGGTGCTCAAGAGAGCTCTGGTTGACAGCGCAGTTCACCGTGGACATGTGCAGAAATGTTTTGTGGTCAGAAGGGCGAAATAGACGAGGCAGATCTGCGCATCTCTACAAGAATGCTCGAACAACACTGGGTACAAAAAAATTACATTTTTTCTAATTTGACTTGACTGAGATGCATCAAATTAGGCATTTTTTCTAGCCCCAAAATACTACTTACTTATAAAAAAAAAAATTGGGGTTCACAACTGGTTGATAAAAATTAGTTCACTTATTCCATTTAATTAAGTTGTATATTGGCATTAAGAGTATACTGTAAGTCAACTACAAGTTACTCATAGCCCGGCATTGCTCTGGTTTGTGTAACGTGAACGCAGTACAATCAAGTGTCAGATAAAACATACTTTTCTTAGAGATGCACTTTTAATGTATAATTAATAGTAATACAAGGGTACACAATCGCTTTTCCATCACTCTGTACAGAATTGTGGTGAGCGACAGAGAAAAATGAGAGAGACCGTTTTGTTTCATACTTGCTGCTCTTTTACTCTATACAATGTACGACCCCAAGAGACAGGGCCTTTACTGAACAGAAAACACAAGAATATAACAATGGCATCCACCACTCTCAGTGGTGGGTGCCACAACTACAGTACCCATGAACCATTGCGGGCATAACACATAATAAATAAAAGTCACTACTAGGGGTGGGAACCTCTTGGTACCTCACGATATGATACGATTTGCAATACAAAGCTCTTGATAACGATCTCACTATACGGCGATACAACGATTATCGATACATTGGTCAGAAAATCAAGATATTCAACCAAGCAAGTAATAGCTAAGCCATTTTCATCCTTCTGCTGTAAATTTATCACTAATCCAATCCATTTGAACTGGGAGGGTGACAGTGAATAAACCCCTACCACTTCAAACGGGCCCCTCACACTTCTAAGGCTGTCAGTGGCAGCCAATGCCAGGCAACGAGGTAATTCTAGGCCATTTGAAGTCATTCCCTTTTGATTTTCAGTCACTTCCTGCTCATTTTGGGGCCTTTCCCCCCTACTCACTACAGTATGAATATCCAGCGGAAATGAATCCCTGAGTAATATTCCAGAAAATTGTACATGGCCTACAGAAATCAAACCCATCTAAAAACACTCCCAGAAACAAAGTCGCTCAGCCATTTCGGAGTCCAAAGGGAAAGAACACACACATGCACACACACCCATAAAGTTCCATTTATATAGAAGAATACGCAGTCCCCGGGTTACAACGTACCTGACTTGCGTGATTTCGAATTTATGACGCCGGAGTCTTTTGCGCCATTTAGTCTCCCGTCATCTCGTAATAATGTCTTGTCTGCCATTTTGTCACCAGTTGCGATCTTATTTTTATTTTATTAACATGACAATAATCCATGTTTTTGGATAGTTATTTTGAGATTTGAGAGTACTAATCATCATCACCATCACGACATTGCGTAGAACTGACCAGGTGAGCCGGGCCTCTCCAGTACTGGCGGTCTTGTGCCAGCAGATTTGCATCCTTCAAGGTAAGTCCTTGTTGTTGGAGATCATCCACGATGGTGTCAAACCATCGAGTGCGGGGCTTTCCTGGTGGTCGTCTACAGCCTGCAGCCTTTGGTTCAGAATGGCTATTGTCAGGTGGTCAGGAAGAAGACTGACAACATGGCCAAGCCAGCAGATGCGGCGCTGTGCAGCCAGGCGGGAGGCTTGGGCTGATTTGTCCGGGCTCGCAGTGTTTCGTTGGAGATTTGCTGGGGCCACCTGATGTTCTCGGTGGTTCTGAGAGCCCTGCTGTCAAAGCCATCTATTCTTGCGGCCAGTGTCTGGTTTAAGGGCCATGTTTCAGAGCCATAGAGGAGAATATAGATTACGGAGGTGTTGTAGATTCGGAGCTTCATCTTCCGTGAGATGGCTTGGTGCCACCAGAGTGGTTTTCAGTGAGACTGGAGGGCAGAGGCTGCACGGGCTCTCCAGCGAAGAACCTCTGATTTAAGGTCACAGTTATCGGTCACCGGGACCACTGTTCAACGGCTCTACGGTGTTATCACCAAGCAGGATGGGGGGTGGATCAGGTCCCTCACCGACATGCATGAATTTGGTCTTGGCCCAGCTCATGTGGAGACCAAGCTTTTCTGCCTCTTCGCTGTATATGCTCAGAGCATCCCTCAGCCGGTTGAAGGAGGTGCTGAGCAAGATGGTGTCGTCAGCATACTCCAGGTTGGTCAGTTGGTAGTTGCCAAGGGACACTCCGGGTACTCGCTCACAGACCCGGCACATCAGGTAGTTGATTAACAATTAAACAGGTCTAAAACAGCTATGCAGCCTTTGTGGACAACACTTGAGATGGAAAACCAGTCAGAGTCACATCCGTTGCCGCGGACACAACTCTGTGCATTGCTGTAGAGAAGCCTGAAGAGGGTTGTGATTTTCGGAGGTGCGCAAAGGGCTTGTAGGATACTCCACAGTTATGAGTGGTGGACTCTATCAAATGCAGCCTTGAGGTCCAGGAATCCAATGTAAAGATCCTGGTCTTTCCGGAAGTCATACACTTTCTCAATGAGCAGACGGACAGCGGATTTGTGATCTGATGTAGAACGGTTTGGCATGAAGCCAGCTTGCTGGGAGCGGCGTCCACTTCCAATCGCTGGGAGAGCACGGGTCAGCAAGAAGAAGCGCTTTCCAGGAATGGAGAACAGAGTGATACCTCGGTGGTTGCCACAGACGAGCCTGTCGCCTTTCCGCTTCCAGAAGGGTAGGATGAACCCTTTGGTCCAGTCGCTGGGGAGCTGTTCTGTTTCCCAGACCTTGTTAAAGATGTGCGTCAGCCACTCGACAATGCCAACCTTTATCATCTCAGCAGTAATGGAGCAAATGCCAGGGGCTTTTCTGTTGTTCAGTTTTTGTAGAGCGGCTCTGACCTCCTCTGGTGTTATCAGCTCAGCAACCAGGGTGGTGTTGTGCTGCAGTAAGAGGCGGAAGTGCTCGTTCCAGCGTTGAAGGCAGTCTGTCTCTGTTGTTATGAGGTTGCCGTCAGTCTTTAGGGGTACTTAAAGGGTTAACACAGAAATTCGGGCTGCGTCGCCAGCGTTGGAACGGAACCAGCTTGTAACCCAGGGCTACCTGTATAGATATTTGGCTTCTGAGACCTTTGACCTTTTCTCATCATGTCACCTACCCTGCATTATGAAAAAAATATTTTCTGACCTCTATAACTTTTAACTTCATCAACCTGGGGCTACCTGTATAGATATTTGACTTCTGTGACCTTTGACCTTTTCTCATCATGTCACCTACCCTGCATTATGAAAAAAAATATTTTCTTCTGACCTCTATGACTTTTAACTTCATTACCCCAAAATTTAATCACCTCTTTCATTTCATATTTGAAACATCCTGCAAGTTTGATAAACAATCATTTTATTCACATATGGGTTATTTTAAATACAAAAACACAGATAATCAGACAGACATACAGTACATCCTGCGTAATGCAAGACAGTCCTTCATTTAAATGCATTTTGCATCCTATGCAGCCTCAAGCTGGACACTTATTTGCCTTTCTTTTTGGAGTTGGACATGAACGCAACACACTTCAGTGTTTTTATCAGTGCTCACTGCAAGAGTTGCAACTGTATGTTTTGCATTTTGACTGTAAGAGCTGGCGGTGAACATCCGTTCATTGGCTGTAATGTCTACCACTGTCGCTGGTTGTCAGTAAGTTAAATGAGTGCACTAAGAAAGGTTAAACAAAAAAATCAGCCTCTTACCTACTGCTGACTTCATCAGGAAGTGGTGTGTTGTGTCAGAGGCGCTCGTCTTGTATGTCAGTGGAATCTGCCAAACTTGCCTTTAGACACATCAGTACAAAATTTAAATTAGGAAAAAAATACACATACACATTTGTAATTCATTATTAAAAGTAATTTTCATGGTTTAAAAATGTGTTCTGTAAAACTGTGACATTTTAAAACTGGCGACATTTGTGGCAAAATATGCATACAAAGACAGTTTCAAACAATACACTTGAGCATGAATGATTAAGGAAGATTTACTTTTCCGTTTGGGTTACAGTAGTGGTGGGGGTTGAGGTTGTGGTGGTGGGCTTCCCATCTATCTTCACATAACGTTGCTGGGTAAGCATGAGTTTGCGATTTCTTAGGTCAACGTTGACCAGCGGGAAGCCTTTCTGTAGTGTCCATGTGTCCATGATGGTCTTGATGTCAAACTTATTACCATCGTATTGCTTTTGTCAAAAAAAAAAAAAAACACAAATCAGTTACACGCAATTCATCACACTTAAAGGTACGTATTTTTAAGCATAAAAACTTACATATTCTCCAGATTTAAGGCTATGTTTCCAGCAGAATTCTATTTGTTTGGATGAGGCGTTATGCAATTCGTTTGAATTGCAAATCTGATTAAGAAAGAAAATCAATGAGAAGTGTTTCTTGACATAACGAGACTTTGCCGGTTTACATCTGACGGGACGATGCAAAAAATGTTAAGTAGTTTCTGTCAGATGTTCAAAATGCATTACATATTTTGGTCAGGGCACATGTACAGTAGTTTGTCAGGCTGCATCCTAGCTACAGTATCTGTTTTCCACATATTTGGTGTAAATGGAGTGTTGAGTTAAGTATTTTAGCTTGTTTGCGCTGCTAACGTCAGCATGTTGGCTTACATGTAGAACATATTTATTTTATGTTCCAAAAATGTAATGTATGTATATAAGAGGTCTGTTTCCTTGTATACAACGTATTTTTCAGATTATAAATCAAATTTTTTTTGCATAGTTCGGGCAGGTGTACGATTTATAATCTGAAGAGATTTATCTGTAAAATTATCAAAACGACGCTGCATGCTGGGAGGCATGAGGAATGATACTTATTGGTCTGTTCCACCCGCAAAGGTTGATGGGTAATTTGTTAGGGCACCATGACTGAGAGTTGTTAAGTTCACTATAGGCCTGTGTGTGGGCTGAGTTCAGTATAGTACCTATTCTGGGTGTCGCCCAATGTATGAAACTCAAGAGCAACTTGTGAAAGTAAAGGCCAGAATCTTCATATTTGTCCCACACATCGCTCACAACACTATTTTAAGTTGCCCACAAAGTGAAATATCTGTTCTTAGGGTTGGATGTTATTAAATGCATTTCCACATAGGAACTCGATTTAAACTCTAGTGCGACATACTGTATACGTTTCATTCTTCATTATTATGCTTTTTTTTTTTTTTTTGCTAGTGCGATTTACCTCTAAACTACAGTGCTATGAAAAAGTATCTGAACTTTTTGGATTTTCTGACATTTCGGCATAAAGTCACCATCAAATGTGATAAGATCTTTGTCAAAATCACACAGATGTAACAACAGTGTCTGCTTTAACTAAAACATTTATAGGTTTTCATATTTAATGAGGATAGCATGCAAACAATAACAGAAGGGGGAAAATAAGGAAGTCAACCCTCTGCCTGAGGAGACTTAAAGCGTAATTGAAACCAATTTTTACCAAACAATTTAAGTCAGGTGTGCGCCCAATCACTGATGAGTGGTTTAAAGCAACTTTGGCCCACGATAAAACACGCACCTGGTAAGAATTGTCTTGATGAAAAGCACTGTCTGATGTGCATCATGGCTCGGTCAAAAGAGCTGTCTGAAGACCTACGATCACGGATTGTTGATTGGTATAAAGCTGGGAAAGTATAAAAAACCATCTCTAAAAGTCTGGATGTTCATCAATCGACAGTCAAACAAGTTGTCTACAAATGGAGAGTTTGGCACTGTTGCTTCTCTCCCAAGGAATGGCCGTCCACCAAAGATGACGCCAAGACTTCAGCGCAGAATACTCAGAGAGGTAAAAAAAAAAACCTAGAGTGTCTGCTTAAGACTTACAGAAATCACTGGCACAGTCCAATATCTCTGTGCACACAATGCACACAACAACTACATGTAAAACTATGGCCAAGAATGGTGTTCATGGGCACACTCCATGGAGGAAGCCACTGCTGTCTAAAACAACATTGTTGCTCGGTTAACCTCTTTTATCTTTACCCTCATGCCCTAAAAATGTCGTCACTCTTTCTTTTCTTTCATCATCATATCAACTACTCTACAAATTTGGGTTAAATAAGCTAATACGTTATCAAGTGACCACGAAAATTCTTTTTCTGACCTCTGTGACCTGTGATCTCTTTAGCTTAGAAAATGTAATCACCTCTTCCGTTTCATATCAACGTATCCTGCAAGTTTGATAATAATGCCTTTATTCGCTCTTGAGTTGTCTTGCATTTGTAAGTGCTATCATTAATTCTTTCGCACATGTCACAAAAGTATTAAATTTAAACAGTTTATTTTTGTTGAGGTAATAACACCTCAATGACATTTTTATGAATTACAATGCGTAAAAAATTTTGATTATATGTACATGATAGTTAAGGATTTACCGAAAGCAAAATGCTTGGCCGAAATCTAAAGGCCAAATAATACACATGTATACAATTCATTTTTTATTTTATTTTTCTAAAATTAATTGTATTTCATTATTTTGCGATTGATGCCCTTTGCTTTGGCACAGATGAAGTCGATAAGCTGGGAGCTACTTCTTTTTTTTTCCCCCCCTGTTTCTATGAGCTTTCGATTTTTGTCATATTGTTCTGCGTGTTTGTAAGACAAGTGGCTGATTGAACCTGAGGTGGAAACATTCTTCAGGGTTGTACCATCTTCAGCAGAACACATTTTACGGCCGGGTATCAAAGCATAGTTCTTTGATACCTCAAAATACCACCAAACCGAGCCAGGAGTGTTTGCAAGACAGCGTCAGCCAGCGTGATGCTTCTCGCCATGTTTTGATGACGTCATTACAAGAGGACTATGGTTCTTCACACTATTCGGTGGTAAGCTTCACATCTTTAATACAGTGGTATGAAAAAGTATCTGAACCTTTTGGAATTTCTCACATTTCCGCATAAAATCACCATCAAATGTGATCTGATCTTTGTCAAAATCACACAGGTGAAAATACAGTGTCTGTTTGAACTAAAACCACCCAAACATTTATCGGTGTGCATATTTTTATGAGGATAGCATGCAAACAATGACAGAAGGGGGAAAAATAAGTAAGTGAACCCTCTGCCAATGGAAACTTAAAGAAAATTTTTTTAAAAATCAAAACCAATTTTTACCAAACACTTTAAGTCAGGTGGGTGCCCAACCACCAATGAGTGGTTTAAAGCTGCCCTGCCAACTATAAAACACACACAGCTGGTAAGAACTGTCTTGATGAGTAGCAATGTCTAATTTGCATCATGGCTTGGTCAAAACAGCTGTCTGAAGACCTGCAATTAATGATTGCTAATTTGTATAAAGCTGGGAAAGGATATCAAACCATCTCTAAAACTCTGGATGTTCATCAATCGACAGTCAGAGAAGTTGTATACGAATGGAGAGAGTTTGGCACTGTTGCTTCTCTCTCAAGGAGCGGCCGTACACCATAGATGATGCCAAGAGTTCAGCGCAGAATACTCAGAGAGGTAAAAAAGAACCCGAGAGTGTCTCCTAAAGACTTACAGAAATTACAGGCACAGTCCAATATCTCTGTGCACACATAAACTATATCTAAAACTAAGGCCAAGAATGGTGTTTATGGGAGGACTTCATGGATGTAGCCACTGCTGTCTGAAAAAAAAAACATCGTTGCTCATTTAATGTTCGCAAAAAGGCACTTGGGCACTCCACAGAAGTTTTGGCAAAATATTTTGTGGACTGATGAAACCAAAGTTGAATTGTTTGGGAGTAACACACAACGTCATTTGTGGAGGAAAAATGGAACAGCTCACCAACATCAACACCTCATCACCACCATGAAGCATGGTGGAGGGAGCATCATGATTTGGGCCTCAGGGCTGGACAACTTGCAATCATTAATGGAAGAATGAATTCAAACGTTTATCAGGATGTTTTGCAGGAAAACCTGAGGCCGTCTGTCAGACAGTTAAAGCTAAAAAGCGGATGGATGCTGCAACAAGACAATGATCCAAAACACAGAAGTAAATCAACTTCAGAAATGTTTCAGAAGAAAAAAAAAACATGTTATGGAGTGGCCAAGTCAAAGTCCAGACTTGAACCTTATTGAGATGCTGTGACATGAGCTAAGGCAGCGATTCATGCCAGACATCCCAGGAATCAGACTGAACTACAGTATTTTTGTAGAAAAGAATGGGCCAAGATTAGTCCTGATCGATGTGCCAGACTGATCTGCCGCTACAGGAAGCGTCTGGTTGAAGTTATTGCTGCCAAAGGGGGTGGGGCACAAAATATTAAATGTGATGGTTCACTTACTTATTTTTCTCCCTTCTGTCATTTTTTGCATACTATCCACATTCAAATATAAAAACCTATAAATGTTTGGGTGGTTTTAATTAAAGAAGACACTGTTTTTTCATCTGCGTGATTTTGACAAAGATCAGATCACATTTAATAGTGATTTTAAACAGAAATGTGAGAAATTCCAAAAGGTTCAGATACTTTTTTATACCACTGTAGGCATGAACGATATTGGAAAAAATTAACATTGCGATATACATTGCCAAGGCTCTACACTTACTTTTTGCATTAAATGCACTGGTGTGCCTAACTTGTTTCTTAGGGCGCTTTACCATTTCACACTAGCACTGTTTGTTTGTTTGAGACAGGGTCCATATCGGAAGTGGGCGACACCCCGCCAACCCACCGGCACTCAGCCAGTGACCCGCGCCGGAGCCCAAGGAGGATACCCGGACAGAAAAGAAAGGGGAGAACACTGAGAAGCCGCAGCGGGTAAAGAGGAGGCCACGCACAGGAGCCACACCATAGAGAAAATGTGTGGGACCTACCTACCGTCCTATTACTGTGGCTGCCAGGTCCCCAACCGACAGCCATTACACAGCACTAATGTTCCCTCTAATTTTTCATGTGTCTGTGCAGACACACAAGCTCTGTGAGCACACTGTGGACCACGGTGAGCAATATCAGATGTGTACACGGTGGCCACACACCAGTATCAAGCCTATTCAAAACCTTGGATCATTGCAAGTTACATGGCTTATTAAAAGAAATTACAGCAGCAAATTTCATTAGTATACAGTATAATTGATTTGGCCCACTTAAAATGAAAAAGACCAAGATCCCGTTGTTCATGAGATGTGTACTATGTCATATGTGAGAGTCTTGCTTTAACCATAGGAGAGTCCTGCTTTGGCCTGGGTAAGATCCAATTGTGGCATGGGTGAGTTGATAAATAAAACATATTCAACAACCACAATGTATCACACTATATCACTCCCACATTAAAAATGGTCAGACAATAAGGACACTCAATATTTTTATTCTCTGTGTCTGAGCAGCTACACTGCAAAAACACACCTCCTTATAACTAGTTAAATTCCCTCGTTTTCAGTGTAAATATACAAGAAATAAGTGAAATTATCTGCCAGTGTTTCAAGTAAATTTTTACTCAGATTTCTTGAAATAAGAAAAGTAGCTAGTGGAAAATTAGCTTAAAAGACATATTTTAAGCAATAAATTAGTATATTTAATCTTCAAAAAGCTTTGAAAGGTCAGAAACGTTCTTAATTCAAGAATAGATATTGTTCAAACCATTATTTGAAAGGATTTTTGTAGACACCAGTCACTCATTGAGCAGCATTGCAAAATGGTACGGAAACAATTTTGTTGGTCTAATTAACTAGATTATATCAGTTCTAAAATTAGATATGAATTAATACTGTAGCGCTTGCAAAGATTGGCAGCGGAATGTTGCTTCAGTAAATCAGCAGAGGAGTCAAACTGACTTTTCTCTATTAATGGGAGCGTGGGAGCGTTGCCGTTTCGAACGCATCAATGGAAGTGCTGCGTTGCCGTATCGAACGCACCAATAGGAGCGGTGCGCTGACATATCATTGCGGCGCTAACAGAGAGTAGTCCTATTGGCACTACGATACGTTTCTGTTGAATTTTATTTTTCTGCGCTTCATAGATTTTCTTGTGTGCTGAGTGTGTGCAAACAGTGGCGATTGCGCACGCGCGCAGTTTAGAGGGAACATTGCACAGCACCGTGATGGGATTGTGCGGGGAGGGTAGTGCAGTGTATGCATTAAAATAGGAGAGCCTGGCTGAGGGCAGTGGGACCGCCACATGGAAGTTATTCCCAGCAGCACATCCCACAGCTGCACGCCGAAGCCCCCCCCCCCCCCCCCCCCGTGGAGTATAATGTATGTGGTGCGATAAAAGAGGTGCAGGAACTGTCACCCCCTCCCCCCATTTTGCCTTCCGTTTTTGCCATCACCATGCAAAGGCGAGGCCATTCCACAACGAAACCGTCGTTGTGACACAGCGTCACCATGTAAACAGCCCATAAAAGTAAAAGGACTGCCAAAAAACAGCACTGGCTGTAATATATTTACAGATGCATTTAATTTTAGAAAAGACTGTTTGGGTGTTTTTAAAAGCGTGGCGGTGCAGCGATAATACATAAGAGTGGTTTTTTTGTTTAAACTAGGGGCTGTCAAACGATTAAAATTTCAAATCAAGTTAATCACAGCTTTAAAATTAATTAATCGTAATCAATTGCAATTCAAACCATCTCTAAAATATGCCATATTTTTCTGTATATTACTGTTGGAATGGAAAGATAAGACACAAGACGGATATATACATTCAACATACTGTACATAAGTACTGTATTTGTTTATTATAACAATAAATCCACAAGATGGCATTAACATTATTGTGTATTCTTTCTGTTTAAGGGATCCAGAGATAGAAAGACTTGTAGTTCTTAAAAGATAAATGTTAGTACAAGTTATAGTGTTTTTATATTAAAACCCCTCAATGTTTTCGTTTTAATAAAATGTGTAAATTTTCAATCAAAAAATAAACTCGCCATTGTTGACGTCGCCAAGTGGTGATGTCACATGGGCTCCCTGCCGTACTTCCACAGTGTCTTAAACTACGTAAGGTAGTGATTAAAATACACCACAAGATGTGAATGGCGAGTTTGAAATTAATTTGAGATCTAGCCAACGAGTGCGTTTTGTCCCACGACTGACGCCGTAGTTTCTGGGTTTATTGTACCTTACGTTCATTTGTGTGTTGGCTTAACAACGTACGAGACCTCTGATAGTTTGTACTATATATTGTGACTAAATATTGCCATCCAGTGTATTTGTTGCACTAAACAAGAGCTAAATGAAATGTTTGAATAGAGTTTGACCAAAGTCTGAGTAAGTTTTATGCGTATTTTGCATAGCTATTTTGATTGGGAATGCCAGTTCGCTTTGCATTGTTGTTTAACTGTGTGAGAATAGGGCCTCATTAATACAGATTGAAGCACTTTTTTTTTCGTGAACATTATTTTTTTGGGAGAGATATGAATACTATTTTTGTTGTGCTTTCACTAAATGATACTTATGTTTGTTGTGAAGGAGTTGCCGAAGCTTATGCCAATAAACGGCGCGGTCCAATGAACGCCTGTGTCCACTCGCCTTTATCTGCCTCTTAGCTCTTAATGTGCAAAAAACAGCAACATTGTAATCTTTTTGAGGCAATGCATGTTCGGGTCATTCCGCGCATGGGTTAAATGCATCATATATTTTAACATGATTAATTTAAAAAAAATAATTACCGCCCGTTAACGCGATAAATTTGACAGCACTAGTTTAAACTAATGAAAATTGTATTATTCATACATATTGTGTGTATTTCATACACATCAATCACTCACATTGGTCAGACTCTCCCATAGATGACTATTGGCAGTGTTTCGATAGCTGTAGCGCTTCAGGTAGCGGATGATCCCGACCTCGAAGGCCTCTGGCGTAAGAAAGTCTTTCAGCATATTTAGAACACACGCTCCCTAAAAAAGAACAAACTCGGTAATACAAAGATGCAAACGACATATAATAAATTAATACAACAAGAGAAAACAACCGAACCTTATCATATGATACTTCATCAAACATTTCCTGGATCTCTGTGGGGTTTTCCACAGGGGTGGAGATTGGGTGTGATGAACTGAGGCTGTCTACCTCCATAGCATGGTAACACTTGCCCAAAAACAAGTCATTCTATGAGGAAATGCGCCAGGTTTATGAGCTTTGCATAGAGCTTCACAGACAGAAATTTTCCACTTGTAATAGTAGCATATCTCTTACTGCTTGAAGCTCTGGATATGTCATGTCAACGGCAATAAATTCCATAAACTTGGCAAAGCCCTCGTTGAGCCACAAATCATTCCACCACTCCATCGTCACCAAGTTGCCAAACCACTGCAATTAAAGGACAATGCACGTCATTCATAATCAATGAATATCAACGGTCTAAACCAGGGATGTCAAAGTTTTGGTTCGCGGGTTACATTCATAGAAATTAGATCTTATGTGGACCTATTCGCCTACCAGTCAAAATGGATTGGAAGTTTAGCGCCGCCAATGGCACTGAAATTTAAGCATATTCACAGCAAATCTTTCTAGTTTAAGTGAATTGGAAGTCTATCGTTGTCAATGGTAGCCAAAGTGTTAAATTGGGGTCCCTTCTTTGTAATTTGCGGGTCACTTCTTGTACATTTTGGATCATTCCTTGTTGATTTTAAGGCATTTCCGGGCCACTTTCTTGTTTTTTTTGTCACTGTTAACTTTGGGGCGTTTCCAGGTTACTTCCTGTTGATTTCGGGTAACTTCCTTGTTGATTTGGGGAAATTTTCAGGTTAATTCCTGTTGATTTCGGGTCTCTTCCTGTTGATTTTGGGGCATTTCCTTGTTACTTCCTGGTGATTTTGAGTCGCTTACTGTTAGTTTTGGGTCACTTCTTTGTTAACTCATTAGCTGCTATTGACGGTGCAAGATGTCCAATCAATTGGGAGGTGGGAAAAGAAACAACTGTGACAGGACAGGAAAGTAAGTCAATTTCAGGAGTGCACACACTCGATCACACAAATAACTGGCTTTAAGATGCGAGTGTAAATTTTTTTTTTAAAAAGCATGGTATTCTGTTTGACACCCATGGTCTACACAGTACTGCTTAAATGTCAGTTTTGGTGGCTTAAGAAATATTACAGCTTTCGTGAATAATTTTTTTGTATACTGTATATTGTAATAGAAACATTCAAAAACAAGTAATGGAACATGAATATACATTTGGACAGAAAGTTAATCCACAAAAATTAGATATATAAAAGTATGCCAGGGGGTACAGATACGCTGCCGGCCAAACGTATTGGCACCCCTGCAATTCTGTCAGATAATGCTCAATTTCTCCCAGAAAATGATTGCAATTACAAATGCTTTGGTAGTAATATCTGCATTTTTTTGCCTACAATGAAAAAAGACAAGAGAATGAAAAACATTTATACATTTATCATTTTACACAAAACTCCAAAAATGGGCCGGCAAAAAGTATTGGCACCCTCAGCCTAATACTTGGTAGCACAACCTTCAGACAAAATAACTGCAAACAACCGATTCCGGTATCCATTAATGAGTTTCTTGCAATGCTCTGCTGGAATTTTAGACCATTCTTCTTTGGCTGCTCCAGGTCTCTGAGATTTGAACGGTTCCTTCTCCAAACTGCTATTTTCAGATCTCTCCACAGGTGTTCTAAGACTTCAAAGTCCGGCCCGGGGGCCAAATGCGGCCCGTGGTCAAATTTCATCCGGCCCCCCAGCCTCTGTCATATAATCAATAACGTCTGGCCCACACACAGACTTAATAAATTTGTCAGCAGTACTGCGACTAGGGTTGCCACCTTTCAGAAATAAGAAATATGAGACGCCCCCCCCCTCGCGCCCAAAGCTGTACAGGTAGAGAAAAAAAGGGACATCCCAAAAACTCCTAAAATGCATAAAAATGTATCTATTCATTTATATTCTGTATTAGTTCAATACGGAACGCAACATTTAATTCCCAATTTCGGATTGTTCCTCATTTTAAGGGACAGGTGGCAACCCTAACTGCGACCAGCATATGAAGTAGCGTACACACTAAATGCTGCTCCTCATTTACCCACTAAAAGGCAGCAGCACTCTAAGCAACATTACCCCGTGTGACCTTTTACTTCCAATTTTCTAAAATGGCGTCAATCAACAAAAAAAAGAAAGTTGACTGTGACGGACACAAGGAAGATATATAGCGAGAAATTGAAGCAACTTGAAGCTAGTTTAATTTTTAGCAGCATTATTTCGCAAGAGCCCAAGAGTCGAAAGAGAACACCACATAGGATGGTTGCGAGATTGTTGAAATTATTAATTTAGAAAACTAATAAAGCAAACGTGACACACATAATGGATTGCTAAAATTTGCTTAATGATATTGTTCTACGTAAAGGACGTCAGTCAAGGTCAGCCCCCCAGATTTTTACCACACCAAATCTGGCCCCCTTTGCTAAAAGTTTGGACACCCCTTTTCTAAGGGATTCAGGTCTGGACTCATTGCTGGCCACTTTAGAAGTCTCCAGTGCTTTCTCTCAAACCATTTTCTAGTGCTTTTTGAAGTGTGTTTTGAGTCATTGTCCTGCTGGAAGACCCATGACCTCTGAGGGAGACCCAGCTTTCTCACACTGGGCCCTACATTATGCTGCAAAATTTGTCTTTAGATTTCATAACGTTAGCACACAGTCAAGCAGTCCAGTGCCAGAGACAGCTAAGCAACCCCAAAACATCAGGGAACCTCCGCCATGTTTGACTGTGGAGACCGTGTTCTTTTCTTTGAAGGCCTCGTTTTTTTTTTCCCTGTAAACTCTATGTTGATGCCTTTTCCCAAAAAGCTCTACTTTCGTCTCATCTGACCAGAGAACATTCTTCCAAAACGTTTTTGGCTTTCTCAGGTAAGTTTTGGCAAACTCCAATCTAGCTGTCTTATATCTCTGGATCAGAAGTGGGATCTTCCTGGCTATCCTACCATAGAATCCCATTTCATTCAGACGTCGACGGATTGTAATGGTTCACACTGTTGTACCCTCGGACTTCAGCACAGCTTAAACTTGTTTGGATGTTAGTTGAGGTTCTTTATCCACCATCCGCACAATCTTTTGTCGAAATCGCTTGTCAATTTTTTTCCTTTCCGTCCACATCTAGGGAGGTTAGCCACAGTGCCATGGGCATTACACTTATTGATGACACTACACACGGTAGACACAGGAACATTCAGGTCTTTGGAGATGGACTTGTAGCATTGAGATTGCCCATGCTTCCTCACAATGTTGGTTCTCAAGTTCTCAGACAGTTCTTTGGTTTTCTTTCTTTTCTCCATGCTCAATGTGGTACACACGAGGACACAGGACAGAGGTTGAGTCAACTTTAATCCATTTTAACTGGTGCAAGTGTGATTTGGTTATTGCCACCACCTGTTATGTGCAACAGGTAACAGTAACAGTAACAGGTGCTGTTGATTACACAAATTCAAGAAGCATCACATGATTTTTCAAAGGGTTCCCATTCTCTTTTTTGTTTTTTCATTGCAAGCAAAATCAATGAAGATACTACTACCAAAGCATTTGTAATTACAATCATTTTCTGGGAGAAATTGATCATTGTCTGATAGAATTGCAGGGGTGCCAATACTTTTGGCACGCAGTGCATCCTCCTAACATATTTACAGAAAAAGGAAAGCAATTATCTTTAAATAAACATCCAAAAATTATTAGTCACAAAATATTTTTAGTATTTTACAGATATTGAGCGTTTTTATTGCTTTTTCCTGTTTTGATTTGTTTAGCAAGCTATATAATTTTGTTCTGAAAATGTGAAAAGGATGGCAGAAAGGTTATTAAATTTACATTTGTCAAGGTACAATTTAGGCAAAAAAATTAGCAGGTTAGTGAATTAGACGGCATCCTCATTTTTTAATACTGCTGTAAATAAAAAAAACTAACATTTTCCCATTTGAATTTATGTACATGTGCAAGTTCCTGATGATGAAATTGCAAAATTCCTTGAAAAAATTAATTGAGAAAAAGCATGTCCGAAGGAAATGTATAGACAGTACTGATGGATAATTTTGAAAGAGACCCCTTCTATCTTATTTGGTAACAGAAATTTGTCAGTGATTGTCCACACCTTAGTCCAAAGAATACCTTGACAAATTGATTCCAAAGTCATTTAGAATATAGAGTGGATCGAAATTCATGATGGAACATTTTCCCCAATCCTGAATTTAAAATATTAGTAGGAGACGTCAAACTTTGCAATGGCAAGTTTATATTTCAAAACCTAATAATGATACCTGCAGGGATCACATACTGTATACTGTATATTATTTCATTTTTATTTCTGTTGCTCTTGCCTGGTGTGCGAGCTCATGAGCAATAATTCTGGCGATCTGCACTTTGTCTGCCACTGAGGATTTTTCAGGGTGGAAGAGAAGGGCCTCTTCTCTGTAGGTGGTCAGGCCCCAGTTTTCCATCGCGCCTGCCTGGAAGTCAGGGATAGCAGCCAGATCTACAGGGGCAAGAAGATAGTTATTTGCAAGGAAATACACAACTTTACAAGCCTTTAATGTAACGAATTTGAAATATGAATTCAATAAATACCATTAAAAAATGCAAAACATGCCAAGTCATGCTGTGACTCTCACGGATCTGGAACAACTAGCGTATAATTAATGTAATCCCTTCTCAAGCTTGTTGTTGATAACAATCACAGCAATACAATACACAATACACAGCACAATACGAACTATTAATAACTCATAGCTTGTAAAAGGATAAATTATTTTCCAGTTCCTTCAGGTTCAAAACTTTTCTGGAATATTGTAAAATTTAAAAATGATAAACATGTACGCAAAATACTTGGTACTCTACCAATACTAGAGGTGTGCATCGACACCGCCCTCACGATTCGATTCGATTACGATTCGGAAGGCCACGATTCGATTCGATTCGATTCAGAGGGTCACGATTCGATTCGGTTCGATTCGGCAATGCATTGCGATGCATTAAAGCCTGGGATGCATTAAAATTCTAAAGCAAAGCATATTTTTCGTGAATCATGAGCCAACACAAGCGGACAGACATTAAACAACTTCTTATTGGCTCTTGTGTCACTCCTGGTTGAAGTCATATGAAAATAGTATACTTTCATATATATCTTAAAAAAAAAAAAAAAAACAGATCACAGCATTTAATTAGTGCTTTGAATGAGACCAGGGCTTTCTCTCTTTTTTTTTTTTTTACACACAGTAGCAGCCTTTCACACAGTGCAACATCTGAACTCCTGTGCAAAATCAGTAAAAACAGTCACTGTATTTTAGTCACAACGACCATCAATAAAAATATTCAAGTAAATATTAAAGAAAACGACAAGGAAAATATTGTAGTGCAGCAGCATCTTTATCGCAATCTCAATCCAGGGATCAGTTCAGTTGCAAACAAAACATCAACTAAATTGCAATGTAGAACAAAAGTAAAATGTAGGCCTAGCCTATCTTATATCTATGATATTTCTCGCTCCCTCTTTCTCCGTTTCAGCCATTGTTATGTTATGTCCTATCTCTCTGCTCTCTCGATTACAACTGCGCTTGTCTGTGACGTTACTCCGGTAAGGAAGCGGATTTGGGTTCCTCGTCCCCCCGTAGAGGTTAGATCTTGTGCCCGAACCCGACCCGACCCGAAATGTTAAGCATTCACGTTTCGGTGGGCCGGGTCGGGCCGCCGCGCCGGACTAATAAATTATTAAAAATGAAAAAAAAAAAAAATGTGCAGAGGGCTGTGGCGCAGCCCTCTTTATCTTCTTCTCCTCCCGTTATTTCGTTGTGTGAATGCTTTTATAATTCTCATAAAAATATGTAGACTATTTAAATATTGAGTAAACTTGCGTTTTTTTCCTGCCAACTGAGAATTCGTTACGAAAGACACTTTTATTTACGCACACAAAGGCAAATGTGATGTGATCCTTTTGAATCTTCTCCTCTGTGTGTCTGTAAAACCGTGTTTTTTTTTTTAATCAAACTTTCCCAGCGTTATTTCGTTGTGTAAATGCTTCTATAAATTTCATAAAAATATGTAGACTATTTAAATATTGAGTAAACTTGCGTTTTTTTCCTGCCAACTGAGAATTCGTTACGAAAGACACTTTTATTCATGCACACAAAGGCAAATGTGATCCTTTCGAATCTTCTCCTCTGTGTGTCTGTAAAACCGTGTTTTTTTTTAATATTAAACTTTCCCAGCGTTATTTTGTTGAGTAAATGCTTTTATAAATCTCTTAGAAATATGTAGACTATTTAAATATTGAGTAAACTTGCGTTTTTTGTCTGCCAACTGAGAATTTGTTAGGAAAGACACTTTTATTTATGCACACAAAGGCAAATGTGATCCTTTCGAATCTTCTCCTCTGTGTGTCTGCAAAACCGTGTTTTTTTTATGTTAAACTTTCCCAGCATTATTTCGTTGTGTAAAGGCTTTTATAACTCTTATAAAAATATGTAGACTATTTAAACAGTAAGAAAACTTGAAGAAATGAAAATAAATTGCTGCTGCTGCTGCGTTTTTTTTTTTTTTCGCATCACTCGGCTCGGGCATGCAAATCTATAGTTAATTGATCTGGTCGGTCGGGCTTCAATACCAACGGGCCGTGTCGGGTTGGGCTGGAATTTTTTAAGGCCCGATCTAACCTCTACGGCCTTGCTTTGAATGTAAAGTAGCTCTCTCTACAGGTAAACATGAGAATAACAATACAAATGGGGAAACCAAATCCATTGCATCACCGGAATTGCGCAGGGAAGATTTTTTAACGTACTTATATATTTTAAAATGCGCTGAATCGATTCAGCGTGTTGCCCGCATCAAATCGAATCGTCCCTGCCCCACATCGGGATGCATCGCCGCATCGATTATTGGTGACACCCTTAACCAATACTATAACGACACTACATATACAAATTTTTTTCCTTTAAATTTCTACATACTCACTTGAATGTAAAGTGATTCTATCACGGCTTGGTCAGGCACTGCTTAACTCATAGTCTGCCATTAACAGCGCTGGACATCCAATCCATTCGAATTGGGCAGGCTGCCCTCCATCTTCAAATGGATTGGACGTTTACTAGTGATAAACTCGTTTACATTTCAACAGAAGGATGATTGGACGCCACAAGCTAGGATTTTTATTATCATCTTGGAAAAGAAGACAAGCGCTCCTTTTTTTTATAGCGGTGCGAATAGCTGGTGGGCATCTTGGGTAAGGAGACCGGCAGTTCTGACCTAGATCTCAAAGAGTACATATTGTGCAGCATCAGCAAAACATTTCTTAGTATTCCCTGATATCAATGATGTCATTTTAGAGCTGTATCGATACCGACTAGTATCGGTGCAACACCACCCGCTAATATTTTGTTTCACAAATTTCTGAGGCAATCACTGAAATTAAACAATAATTGTAATTTTGGATTTCATGATAGAATGTCACTTCAGAACTGACCGCTTGCATAATGATGTAACAATGTGACATTAGGGGTGTTAAAGTGTTAGCATTAAAGTGTGTATGACACCAAAAAGCATGTTTATTTCATATTTCACGCTGTGTTTTATGCTCCTGAATGAAATGGACCGCTTGGATGTGGAAGCGATCATTTTATATGTTCAATTTTTGAATCCCGCGCCACGAAAATGAGTTACTTCTGGCTCCAGTTTCGGTTTTAGGACGAATGCAAATGTGACGTCACCTGGGTCAGCGTCTCACAATACAGCATTGCTTTATAGCATGCAGATGGACTGCGTATTCAGCTGATTTTACAGATGAATTCGTTTATTTTTCGCATCATGCCAGCCAAACGGCTGCAGAAAAATGTTGCTGCACCAGGGAGAGGCGTGTGAGCCTTTTTGGGATTTCAAAAGGTTCCCAATCACCAGTGGATACTGGCCAAAACAAGCCCTACTACTGTGGGACCATTGGACTTACGAGGAAGTCCTCGTAACATTGCAAAAAACTTTGATGATTTTTTTTTTTTTGTTACAATTGCTGTTACAATTGCTCCTAGGTTAGCTGAAAACATTCCACAGGTACACTACAATAACACGCAGCAAAGTGGCTATGTACTCCATGTTTTTGCATCCAGTGAAGGACACTGAGATAAGGCATCTGGTCGGGAAATTGGGAAACAAAGCTTCGACAGACATGCAAGGCATGGACATGAGGCTTATAAAACTTGTAATAGATGACATTCTTCAGCCTCTAACATATGTTTTTAATCTTTTTTTTTAAACTGGAACATTTCCGAATTAAATGAAAATAGCGAAAGTCATCTCCGTATATAAAGGAGTGGACGCACATGTATTTAACAACTACAGGCCCATTTCCATTTTGCCACAATTGTCTAAGATCCTCTAAAAACTCTTTAATAATAGGCTTGACAAATTCATATCAAATCATAGCTTAGCCAGTATGGTTTTAGAAAAGACCACTCTACTGCACAAGCGCTGAGGGAGTAAGTAAAAATTATTACGGATGCGATTGATCAAGGACAGTATTCTGTTGGAATTTTCTTGGATCTGAAAAAAGCATTTGACAGAGTAGATCATAATATATTATTTAACAAATTAGAGAGACTGGGAATTAGAGGAACAGCTCTAGACTAGATACGTAGTTATCTATTTAAAAGGCATCAATATGTGACAATTGGTTGGAAAAGGTCGGAAAAACTTGAAGTTACATGTGGAGTACCTCAAGGTTCTGTTTTAGGACCAAAACTGTTTATACTATATATAAATGATATATACAAGGTTTCCAGCTTATTAAAAGTTGTGCTTTTTGCTGATGACACTAATATCTTTTGCTCAGGTAGCGACCTAAACAGATTGGCCCAACAAGTGAATGAGGAATTAGGCAAGCTACAAGAATGGTTCAATGCCAACAAACCGTCACTAAACCTTAGTAAAACTAAATATAGAGTGCCCTCCATAATTATTGGCACCACTGAAAAAGATGTGTTTTTTTAGCTTCTAATATACAGTATATATATTTTTTTAATTCAAATAATATGGGACCTTAATGGAAAAAAAGAGAAAAATCCAACCTTCAATACAAGTGCATTCATTCAGTGGGGAAAAAATCCCACATAAATAAAAAAATTATTTGACATCAAATAATGTGTGTCACAATTATTACCACCCCTGGTGTTAATACTTTGTACAACCCCCTTTTGCCAACAAAACAAGGTCTGGGGACTGAGATGGCCATGGAGGAGCTTGATTTTGTGTCTGCTGAACCATTTCTGTGTAGATTTGGCCATATGTTTAGGGTCATTGTCTTGCTGAAAGACCCAGTGACGACCCATCTTCAGTTTTCGGGCAGAGGCAACGGATTTTGATTTAAAATGTCCTAGTATTGCAAAGCATTAATGATACCATGCACCCTAACTAGGTTCCCAGGGCCTTTGGAAGCGAAAAAGCCCCACAGCATCACTGACCCAGCCCCGTACTTCACAGTGGGTATGAGGTGCTTTTCAGCATCCGCATCTTTTGTGGCACACCAGACCCACTTAGAGTGTTTGTTGCCAAAAAGCTCAATCTTGTTCTCACACAAAAATACACACTGTCCCAGGCTTCAGCTGGGACCGTGTGCTTTGGTCAGATGAGACCAAGATTGAGCTTTTTGGCAACAAACACTCACTGAAACAATGACATTTGTGGCTCTCGTCGTCGCATTTTCCTCGTTATGAATAATTCCCCCTCAATGGGCTGTATACTAAATATGATGAAACCTCTCTCCTGCCGACGTCATCCACCTGTTGGGGACGCTAGGGTCCTATAATGGTAGGCGAGGCTAGACGATGGATTATAACACTAATTTGTCGTCATCTGCGCTTTGCCAAATTGTTGTATATAGTCCAATCGTCTCAAAATATGATCGTAATTCACATAATAATGCTATTTAAGACTGTTTTTCTCCTGTAATACGAACTTTAAGGCGAAGTGCTATGTATTTTTTGGTGAGATAGAGGTTAGCGATGCTCTTATTTGTGAAAAACCTTCCAAAAAGAACAATAAACAGGAGCTGGGGTGGTGGATGGAATGTATATGACTGACAACACATTTTTCACGCGAAATAGCTCCGCTAACCTCCTTCTCGCTGAAAAATATAATGCTCTCCGGCTTAAAGCTAACACTCTTGACTCCCAGCTACTCCCACAATGCAACGCGGTAACATTCTTTCTCATCATTATGCAACCAGTCAACAGTCTGATGTCTTACTTTGAGCCATTCTTGGATATTTTGGCATACTGTTCACAAATATAAGGCTTGATGATAACAGGCGGCCATCTTGCAACAGGGGCCTTTTCTGGTAGGTTCTATTGTAAAGGACCTAAGGTCCACTGAAATACTGTCAACTCGATGAATTCTTGCCAGATTTACAAACGTAGCTATGATTCAGACTTGATGTCTAAAAAAGTTTTGGTTTTTAAAAATACAGGAAATTTATTGCATTTTTGGCATTGATGAAAAACCAAGCGGCCTGAAAATCAGTCACCCATCTAGCCTTATATATACGAGAATAAGTGTTTTGTAGCTGTGTTCTGGCCGCTTTTGTTACCATCTGCATTATACACCTCTTCAAATTGCCGTTAATTAATGCTAGACACATCCAGGGAGGCTGGCAATTATCCAGTGGATGCCCTGAGCTATGTTTATTGTGGTACTCAATATGTCAAACTTCTTGTCACCATTGTATAGGTTGTCAGTCTACAGGCAGGGGCAGACTGGTAATCTGTGGGTTCTGGAGGATCACAGAACGGCCGGTGTCCTGGACGGCCGGCGGCCGCCATTCATTATACGTCACTGTTTTTATCTCCCCTACAGTTCGCATCCAATCCGACAGGTGGCAGCAATGCGCCTGGCTGTTCATCGCCAGTCTGATAGAAGAATGAAGAAAGCACAAAGTAGCCTTCATTGGTTCTTTGTGGAAGCAAACTAGCGACGAGCGTCAATGCACAATATGGATGGTGGTGGCAAAAAAAGAAAAGAGAAGAGTGGCGCGGAGAAGGTTAGGGAGAAAAAAATTAAAGAAACTGGAGGGCAAAGCATTAAAATGTCATAAGTTGACAAATATTTTCGCAAGCAGCAGTCTGGCTGCAACGGCCACGTCGGGTAACAGCAGCCCAGGCCCCGGCGATGGTGAGAGGGAGAGCGGGAGCCGCTCTGACGTGCAGCCGGTGCAGGGAGAGAGAAAAGAAGAGGGAGGGTGTAATGATAAGCTGGTGGAAGTTCCCCAAACAAGCGCAGGGCAAGTAAAAAGGGATGAAGAGGGTCACTTGCTCGGTATACTGGCAATTGTTATCCACCAGGTAGCTACATTTTAAATGAAATAAATGACAATTAAAGTGTTAGTGCCAGCTAGTCCGTTTGCAATCGTGTCAAGTTACAGTATGCTAGTCCTACTATCACTCTCCTAAGGAAAAATATTTTAGCTGTAAAACAACGTATGCACACGCAGCAGCAATATTAATTCCGAAGAAATATAATAAAATACTAATAAAATGAATGGTTTTACTTTAAAGTTTAGTTAGTTAAATTGTCGTAAATATCGTTTTGTTTTCTGGTTAATACTTTCCAATGAAGGTTATGTATCCAGGATTTGTCTTGAAATGTTTATTTTATTTTCATTGAAATTTATT
Organism: Corythoichthys intestinalis; assembly: GCF_030265065.1. Classification (NCBI taxonomy): domain Eukaryota; kingdom Metazoa; phylum Chordata; class Actinopteri; order Syngnathiformes; family Syngnathidae; genus Corythoichthys; species Corythoichthys intestinalis. Next base: position 6,954,538 of record NC_080397.1, on the reverse strand, counting down.
ATTTGTATGGCAAGATTAATTATGGCAGGGGTCTCCAAACCGGTCCTCAAGGGCCGCTGTGGGGCCTGGTTTTTGTTTCAACCGATCAAGTACCGACAGTTTGATCAATGAAGTTTCCACTAAAACAAGCAGCACCTGACTGCAATCAACTGATTACACTTGAAAGACACCAGATTGGTGCATAGGTGTTGTCTTGTTTTGTTGGAATGAAATCCTGCGCCCGCTGCGGCCCTATGTGGAATAGTTTGGAGACCACTGAATTATGGCATAAACAATGAAATGAAATCATTTTATAGACAGAGATATATAGAGATATATTGTAATCAATTGGATACATAAAACTTGCTTTGAAAAATAAATTTTCATTTGTTTTTTTCAGGTTGATCATAGAGCTAGTACAGAAAATGAACCCAACTCCAGTTCAACCTTGCAATACTTTGAGCGCCCCAAGTCAGACAGTCACAGTCTAGACACATTTTCTTCATTTTCTCTCAAAGTGTACGAAATTGATGCATTTTACAATAAAATGTTTTAAAAAAGTCTCCGGGTGGGGGAGGGGGCATGCCCCCGGAGGTCTGTGTTTCCCTTCGTATAGCGATTCTTGTGGGCTGGGCCCAGTCAAAGTCCAGAGCTGATTTTTAGTCCCAGTCCGCCCCTGTCTACAGGTAATTACAAGTTCAAAGAAACCTGTGGTGTTAATTGGAGGACACACCTTGCTTGAATATGTCCCTCTAGTTCATTTCTTGTTAAAAAATTTGCAGGGATGTTACGATCCCAATGTGTAATTGGAAATCAGAATCAAGGAAAGATCGGCTATACTTGTTTTCTCACATTTGAATTGTCACTATGTGATAAGGTAGCTTTGTGCTGCAAAGCATAAAGTACAAAACCAGAATTGTGAAGTAATAACTGATTTTCGTTTTAAATTTTATTACATTTTGAATGTATCGTGTAGCTAGATTTTTTTCAGCAAGTGTGTATTTCATTGAATGTGTAACATGCTATACTGTTCCTGCAATACGATTTAAAAAGTGACGACATTCCACATTCCCAATCCTGGGTCAAATACCAAACAACATGCTCACCCTGTTTGGGGAGTGGGTAAGGAATACTGAAGTAGGTGTCGTAAAAATCGAGCAGCCTCACGGCGGCATCCAACGCGAAGTCCGTCTGGTTGATTTTCTCAGCAACGGCGTAGACGGAAATCTGATGACAATCAGGAATACAGTAATACCTTGAGATAAGAGTTACATCTGTTCCAAGACAATGCACGTAATTCAACACATTAATATTTCAAATAATCTATCTCCGTTGAAATGAATGAAAACGCCATGAATCCATTCCTACATCATGAAAAAATAATTTTCAACTTTTGGGTTTTTAATTTTAAAAAAGTAGCAGGTGAAGGTACGGCCTGATCCTTGGTGCCATTACAGAAGAACAAGTTGACCCTTAGAAGATGCGCAGCAGCGTCCTATGCGCATGTCCTCTTTTAAGCCAAGTAACTTGGTGATGACGTCACCCACGTGCTTGCGGTCCCGCTCATTTAAAAGTGTGGAAGTGGAGCTTCACCCTTGTTTTTACTTTAACTCAATACACCAACTAAAATGGGAATAATCCCATTCGATCTTTATAGTTTTATTTCCCTCATAAACAAGCTTTAAATCTCACTGTACTCTGTACAATGACAATAAAGGCTTTCGTGATGAAATGGAATGACGATAGTTACACAATAGCCACTACCACGAGCGAGTTTGGAGTGTTTATTTGGAAGATATGATCTGCAAAATGCATTTTGCTTTATTTTAACAACGACGAAGAGGATGATATTACCCGTTTTAACCAGAGTATGTATAAATGTTAAGGCTCTAACAACCGATCGATTAAAATCGATGAATAAATCAATTGCCAACTAATTTGATAATCGATTTTTTTGTCGGCAGCTATGAGCAGTACCATTTGGGTCGTTGTTTGTGTGTAATGTGAGGCTCCGCCAGTGCTTCAAGCAAGAGAGAGAGAGTTTACTGCTGGTCTGCTACACTCAGTTTAGGTTGATGAATCAATAACTTTATGAAGTGTTAAACACTAGATTGTCTTTTGTGTTGTTAGATGCAGTGTGTATCCGTCAGAGGTGAGTAATGAAGCCAATTGCATAGTTTGTATTCTTTGCTGATGAGATGTTGCTACTTAGCACAGGGTGCTAAGCTAGTTAGCGATGATGCTAATCAGTGTCTTAAATGTCCATTTGTGTAGTGTTTTGGAAAAGCATATAAGCACTTGAGTTATTCTTTAGTAGTAAAGTTTTAAAGTTTTAAAGTAAATTTTAAAGTAAGTTTTAAAGTAAATTTTTAGAAAAGACACAGGTAAACCCATTCATATAACAGCTTTCAACACAAACTCCTATTCAGACTGGAAATTGTCATACAATAGTATGCTTTGAAATTGGATTTGGATCATATTTATGGACAACTGTTTTAAAACTGATTCATTACAGTCTGCCTCCTCCTTAACTGATTTTGTTGTTTAAAGAAAAAAAGTCATTGACACAATTTATATCAGCGCTTTGCCCACAAGATAAAAAATGTCAGTCAGCTGCACGTGTTTTTTATTTGAATTAACATGATTTTTAAGAAGTTCTTTTTATATTTTATCCTCAGAAACTTTCTTACAAACAATGAAAAGTTTTATGTAAAACAGTTGTAGACTACAGTTAAATCAGTAAGCTGTGATAAAATATTATTTTTCAAGAAAATAGTCATCCATTATGTCTTTATTGTTACTTACAACATGCCTAAAACAATTTCAAGTTAAATTGTGAAGGTAATTGATAAAATGACATTTATCCACTTAATCATTTAATTAGTTGTCCAATTAATCGATTATAAAAATAATCATTAATTACTGCCCTACTAAATGTGTATGTATGTATGTATGTATGACCATAGCTGCTGTTTCTATTGAATTATCAAATATAAAACAATTCAGTCACATTTTTTTCTGTTGAATGTTCATATTTACAAGTTGAATAAATATTATCAAGCTTAGGAACAGTTAATTGAGCATGCTTGCTAGTCAATAGGACATCAATATTACAAATTTTGACAAATTTTTTTTTTCTTATGTCTTTACGCTTTACGGGCCCAAAATGTTGATACAATTGGTCAATGAAGAAAACAACAGTTTGGACATGAAACTTATGGTGTCCTGAAAAAAGGGACCAAACTAGGCCATTGTGAACAATTCTTTCTTTGAAATATAAAGGGCACGCCAAAATCGCACAAAATAAGCCCGGAAGTTATAGGGTTAAGGCTAGCCATGAGAGGTTTGACAGATTTAAAAAGAACAGACCTCCGCAGTGTGCTACGATGTAACTATTATGTTAGGGCTAGCGCTAACATCTGTTAGCCCTGAGGATTTAAAGACCAAGAAGTCAAGTATTTTATTTTTCTTCTTCATAATGGTAGTAATCTGTTTTAGTAAATTTAAGTGTTTTTAAGATTTCATACTGACCAGGGCCGGCCCAACCTATACGCAGACTATGCAGCTGCTTAGGGCCCCTGACCACTAGGGGGCCCCCAATCTGGCAATTGTTTAATTTAGATACTATTTTGTTTACTACAGTTTGCTTTATTTGACTTTTGTGAGTTTTGATACTTGATTACAAGCTTAAAAAATAAAAGTCCTTCCTTAACTTTCTTTCCTTCCTCTTTTAGAAAAAGGTTTGGCGCTATCTACTGTAAGTACTGACAATCATTTGGGGTGAGAAGTTTGAAGTATGCAGTGCAAAAAAATCTGATTAATATACAAAATATGGACGTATGGGTTGGATTGCATGTATGGGTTTCACAGTACACTGTGACGAAATGGTGGGCTAAAAATATGGGCCCCTTTGCATTATTTTGCTTAGGGCCCTGAAATGGCCTGGGCCGGCCCTGATACTAACTGAAACATTTCTGGCACTGTTTGGTGCCCTGACAGGCAGCTTCATATGAACGACGAAGACGTAACTCAGTATGTTGATGATGTCTTTGTATGTAAATATCTATTATTAAAATTTGGACACTTGTATCTTATAATCAGGTGCAGTTTACAGCTTAGAAAAAACATCAAAGTACCATTGTATAAAGTATTAAGCACGCATGAGGGAGTGGCCCTCACCTTAACACCATGTTGGGTCATTTTGCTCACGGAGTGGAAGTCAGAAACAATGAACGCTACCAGGTATGTGCTCATCTTCACTGTGGTGGCAAAATGATCCTCAAATACATTTCCAGGCAATGTCACTGTTTTGATCTGTGAGGTAACAAGTAACTTATATTATAGTCAGACATTTTGAAAGTGAAATAGTAGCAATGATAGTAGAGTACCTTGGGCATATTGGAAATGGCAACATGTCGTGACTCTCGTAGGATGGAAATGGTAAAGTTGGCTTTAAAGCTGGGCTCGTCAAAACAAGGGAATGCTGCTCGGGCAAAGGTGGGTTCAAACTGTGTGGACGCTAGAATCCTAAAATCAAAACAGGAAGTCAACTTTCACCAACTCCTAAAAGTTCTAAAACTCATTCGATAAAGATTAATTAGAATGTGATGCAAAGTCAGTAGTAGCAGGTAGAGTTGTCCGATAATATCGGCCACCTGATAGTATCGGATAATGAAAGCATTTTAAATACGGTAATATCCAAAAATACAAGTAGTCCCCGGGTTACAAATGAGTCGTGATCCAACGCTGCCGACATAACCCGAATTTCTGCGTAAATCAGACTAAACCCTTCAGGCAGTCCTGAATACCCCCTAAATATCAAAATTACTATCCAAAAACATGAATTATACATTGTCATTGTACAGTCCTCACAGTGGCGCTCAATCCTAGTTAGACAGCATGCTAAACTGTAATCTTTCCCCTCTCTGTCACTCTGCTGCGTGACTTCTTTGTGAGAGCAAATGCGCTTTTCCTCGTGTTTGTGTGTGCATGCGCTCTTTTCTTGTGTGCAAATACGTTGTCCGTTTGTACAGGCACTCTTACTCGCGTGCGGAAGTACTACCTGCTCTACACTTCTTGCACCAAAATAAAAGCATGCAGCACATAACGAAAGTCAACATGATAATTAAATACACATTTTGCCAAAGGTGAGAACATTCATATTAATAAAATGAAGTAAAAAATAAGATACTGTGAGGTGCAATAAGGTACTGTTTACCAGTGTTGTTAATAACGGCGTTACAATATAACAGCGTTACTAACGGCGTTATTTTTTTCAGTAGTGGGTAATGTAATTAATTACTTTTCTCATCTTGGCAACGCCGTTACCGTTACTGAGGACGGAAAGGCATGCGTTACTCTGCGTTACTATATTGGTCGAAAAGTCTGAGGGAGACGGACTCACCGAGACGACAGAGCAGAGCAGGAGTGAGGAGGAGGCAAAAAAGTTGTGACGAGGAGCAAACGCGATGCTAGGTAGCTCCAATAATACATGTTGTAGCCGATAGCCTACAAACTACACCCGCTGCTATGGTAGATATGGTAGACATGGTAGATATCACATGTACTGTATATAGATATAACTAGATGCAAATGACAGATAGATATGGTAGAGATGGTAGATAACACATATACTGTATATAGATGTAACTAGATGCAAATGACAGACATGGCACTAAATGCGTTAGTAGACAGCCGCCATCTTAAAGCAGTACACTGTTTAGGACGGCTCTGTTGTAGAGAACCTTCCTAGCGAACCTAAGTAACTTTTTATCTAAAATACTTGTAAATCGGCAAAATCTTGACTTGAATCTATCTTTAAATGATGAAACAGTTTTAAAACGTTCATATGTCGAAAGTAGAGAGAAGGGAACTAATGCAATAATGGGAGCAATTTTAACAACTTTTAACAGTTGATTAAGGGTAAAGGGTAAATTAGGGTAAAGAATTGGGCTCGGGCCAATTGTACCAAAAACCTTCACAAAAAACTTCACATAGTGTGGCCATTTTTTTTTTCTTTTTTTTTTTTTTTTCTTTTTTTTTTTTGAGGGGGAAAAAAAAAAAAGTAATTATCACCAATTACTTTGCCAAGTAACTAATTACTCTTACATTCAGGTAATTGAGTTACTAACGCAATTACTTTTTGGGAGAAGTAATTTGTAACTATAATTAATTACTTTTTTTCAGTAAGATTAACAACACTGCTGTTTACGCAGCTAAAAAAAATAAAACACTGGAAACAAAATGGCGATCGAGATTCCGGCATGGTAAAATCGAAATCACATAAGTTGGGTACGTCGTAACCCGGGGAATACCTGTGTCTGTGTCTGTATCGGTTTTGCACCAGTATGTATGCTGAGTTATAAATTAATGTAGAAGCCTGCCGCCTTTGTGTATGGGCTGGTAACAGCGGCTGTGCTTAGAGTGACCTTTAGAAGTTTGCAAAGATGCTTGGGATTCGTTAACTGAGGGAAACGGCCTAATCACTCATGGTGCACACATAAAAGGACCAATAAATGGGAAAAAAATAAACAAATAATGAATTTTATACTCATCACATACAACTACTGCGTCACGAAAAAGAAAAAGTCACAAAGAAAACTATTAAAACACATAATTACAGTGGGGAGAACAAGTATTTGATACACTGCCAATCCCATTGGCAGTGTATCAAATACTTTTTCTCCCCACTGTATAAATATAAAACTGTTCAAAAGCGCAGAAAAATGGAGCTTAGGAATTGTCATTGCATTGGCATTTCCTACGATTGCCTGTCTGTATTTGTCATGCATTGGTCGCCTCCCTAGTGGCTCTTTGGGTTAATTACTATAAACATGGCTTATTGTCAATTATTCCTTTTATTTAATTATGGACTCATTTCAATTCATTTTATTTATTATTTTGGCACTTTTTCTATAACTTCAGGTGAAGTTGTTCTCTTCATTTTTCACAGAATGTTCATTTTATTTGGAAAACCTTGAAGTTGTTACATTTATCAGTATTAAACCATGTAGTGGGGCATCACAGTACAATTAGCAATAATATGTCCACAGTCACATATATCAGTACCAGTTTGATATCGGTATTGGATTTTTTTATTTTACATCATCGGGATATCGGTTAAAAAGTCATTATCGGACATCTCTGGTATGGAGGTAGATTTGTGTCTTTATTATTCAATCAAAAAAAAGTTGCAAGTTGCTTCTATCAAGATATATACTGTATTTTCAATCAAAAAAAGCCACTTCAATTTTTTTTTAAATTGTTTGCAAAAATTACATTTAAGGCTCAAAAAAGTATTTGAAAACTATTTTCTTTGAATTACTTTTTTTTTTTTTTTTTTTTAATTCAAGCAGCTTTTTTGGGATTGAATGATTTTGCCATGTCCTACCCATAATATGACCCAAACACAAAGAGGATTGCTTTAATCAAAGAAAACATTTTCTAAGAAAAATTAAGTGTTCAAATGCAAATTTTTGAGTCTCAAATATTTTTTCGCATTCACAAACGTTTTTTTCTATGACTGAAAAAAAAAATCTTTTTTTATGGAAGTGATTATCTTTTGAAAATACCGTATTGGCCCAAATATAAGATGGTGTTTTTTGCATTGAAATAAGACTGAAAAAGAGGGGGTCGTCTTATATTCGCGGTCTAGACATTATACCCATTCACGACACTAGATGCCGCCAGATATCATTGAAGCAATGTTCTGTCATGACAGATCTCAGCTACTCTCCCCATTCAAGACGCTAGATGGCGCCAGATATCATTGAAGCTATGTTCTGATTGACAGATCTCAGCTACTTTCAAGTTTAACCAGTTTGCATTATTTTATTGCAATGTTTTTCCTTATTCAGATTTGTTTCAAGACTACAGTTACAGTTAGACTTCACTTTGATGGTTAATGCAGTTATTGCAGTTTTGTTGTTCTATCACAATATATTGGTTTATTTACATTTAAAAAACCAGAAGCATTTCACGAATTTTACGCACGCATTTTACGAAGGTGATTGCACTTTAGTTAACATATTTAAATGTTCCGATATTAAGATTTGAATGAGGCAAAATAATATGCCTTTTCTCTCAAATATATTGTTATAATCATTTGTTTCGGATGTACTGTAATTATTTTCTGTATAAAAATTAATTTGGTGTTCAAAAAGTCTTTTTTCAAACTTGAGTCTTGAAAAAGAGGGGGTCGTCTTATAATCAGGGCCGTCTTATATTCGGGCCAATACGGTAAATATGTTTTTGTTTGAAGCCACCTATTTTTTGATTGAATAATAAAGTCACAAATGTCCTAGCCAAAATGTGGCCCAAACGCAGGAACAACATTACTTCAATCAAAAAAGTTGTTTCAATTAAAAAAAAAAACTTCACTTCAATAAAAAAAATAATTCAAAGAAAAAATAGTTTTCAAATGCTTTTTTTAATCACAACATTACTTCAATCAAAAAAGTTGTTCCAATCAAAAAACTTTAAAAATAATTTTAAAAAAAAATTTTTTTTAATCAAAGTTTTCAAATGCTGGGTTTTTTTTAGTCTCAAATTTATTTTTGCATTCAAACACATTTTTTTTGATTGACGTGACTTTTTTAAATTAAAAAATATATATTTTGATTGAAGCAACTTTTTTTTTTTTATTGAATAATAAAGACAGAAATGTACCTCCATACTCTAGTACAGACATGTTCAAATTCCGGCCCGGGGGCCAAATGCGGCCCGTGGTCAAATTTCATCCGGCCCCCAGCCTCTGTCATAAGATCAATAACGTCTGGCCTGCACACAGACTTAATAAATTGGTCAGCAGTACTGCTACCAGCATATGAAGTAGCTTACACATTAAATGCTGCTCCTCATTTACCCACAAAAAGGCAGCAGCACTCTAAGCAACGCTACCCCGTGTGACGCTTGACTTCCAATTTTCTAAAATGGCAACAATCAACAACAACAAAAAGTTGACTGCGACAGCCGACGCTTCAAGGATAGGTGGAAATTGGACTATTTCTTCACTAAAATGCACAACAACTGTGTCTGCCTCATTTGCAAAGAGACAGTCGCTGTTTTTAAAGAGTTCAATGTGAGGCGATATTACCAAACAAGACACGCTGACATGTACGCTGCGAGAAACTGAAGCAACTTGAAGCTATTTTAATTTCACAGCAGCAATATCCCGAGAGTCGAACGCCACAAAGGCTAGTTGCGAGATTCTTGAAATTAATAAATACAAATAATAATAATAAAGCTAATGCGACACACAGAATGGCTTGCATAAATTTGCTTAAACATATTGTTCTACATAAAGGACGTCAGCCAAGGTCGGCCCCCCACATTTTTACCACACCAAATCTGGCCCCCTATGCAAAAAGTTTGGACACCCCTGCTCTAGTAGCAGAAAGAGGCATTTTCAAGTTCTACTACAGCTTCTGGAACATTGCCCACTGTGCTGTAGTGTTAGCAAAAAAAATTTTTTTTTAATCCGACTTACCGGACCTCCCCGCTGCTGGTTTGATAGCTGCTTTTGTAAAAACCATGGTAGGTGTCCGAGAGGATGGCAGAAAACTCCATATAGACCTCGTAGTCCTCCCCTTTGGTGATCACCTGATCTGACAGCAAGGCTAGCTGCTGGTGGACTGAATTCTCCACAACCTGAAGAGCCCTATCACCCTCAGGTGTTTTGAGCTTTACATTGAGAATCTTCAACTGCTTGGCGTGCATAATGATGGCTTCGGTGTCCTCTAAAACATCCACCAGGATGCGAACGATGCCTGTGAAGGTCAGGGTGGTCAGGTTGGGGTGAATGGTGAGGTCATAGTGGGTGGGCACGACAGTTTGGGGGAGTCTAATCTGATGCCAGGGGAACGGCTGAGCACCGTTGATGTTACGTGAGTTTCCATATGGAATCTGTGCCCCCAACACATCGCCCAGGAAATGAAAGACCACAAGGAAAAGAGGTGCCACTGACATGGTAGCTACTGGAACATGAACCAGCAGTTGGTGTTCAAATCAACAATGACACATTAGCTTCGGGACCCTGCAACAACACAATACAATAGTGAATTTTTCGAAATTGTTTAAGCTTTCAGGACAGTGTTCATTAGGGGTGGACACCTATGGGTACCTCACAGTACAATACAAGGCTCACAGTAATGATTATCTCACGATATGGTGAACCAACAATTATTGATACATGGGTCAGGAAATCTTTCTACAATATTCTACAATAAAAAGTAAAACAAGCTCTTTTCATCCCTCTGTTGTGAATTGAAACGAGTATCACTAGTAGATGTCCAATCAATTTGAAGTTTGCTCATTCACTGCCGTACCTCCCACTTCAAGCGGATCGGACATCTATTGTCGTTAAAGGAAGCCATTTTGAGGCATTTCAGGTCCTTTCTTGTTCATTTTTTATCATTACTTGTTTATTTTTGGGTATTTCTGGGTCACTTCCTGTTGATTTTGGGTTACTGAACAGGAAGTGACTTGTAAATGCGTAAATCAATTTCAACTGGGAGTTAAAATGGTTTGGACATCTATTGCCTCCAAAGGCTGCCAAAGAGTTAAGCTCTGTGAGGTCACAAATCAAATTCCCAGAGCAACATACACACGGACCACACTTATTTGAATTTATGTATTTTTATTTTTCCAAATTATTAGAATTGTTTTAGTTTACTTTATGTTGAAGTTTTTTTTTCCATTCATTTTAATATTTTTAGAATTATTAATATACATGGCGGAAACACTCAGGTGAATTGAAGTTCCGCTCTGAGACCCCCAATTTGGCGAAATTTTTAAATTGTACTATATGCATGTGTGATACATCACTGGAAAGCTTAAAACCTCAATATTATGGGGTCAGAAAAATTTTGAACAGGAGGGAATTTAAAAAGAAAAAAAAAAAAATTTACAGAAAAACCCTAACTGGAGGTGAGAGCACGAAAGAGCATAATTAAAGACGCCATGATTTTAACAAGATATTATCGTGTACTTACCTTGTTTCGATCCCAAAAATCAATCTAGCATGTATCATCGAGTGTCAAGACACAGATGTGAAGGGCCACAGTCGGATTTTGGGGGGATTTTATGAGTGTAACATGATAATATAACAAGTGTCGCGATGCAGAAATCGCAGACATCAAGGTGTGGTCGAGATGTTCTTTTTTCATACATTTACACTTTTTTTTTTTTTCAATTTTTCTTTGTTTGGATCGATTATTTATCATCTAACATATCCGGGAAAATGCGACAGTAACAAAAAAATAAAATTAAGCCATAGTTATGAGGTAGATATCGTGACTTATTTAGAGACACCATTTTTTTCATTGTGACGTATTTTATTTAAAAGTTTAAAATATGAGAGTGAATAATTTTTTTAAGTCGTTTTTATTTTTTTAAAGGAAATATTAGACATCAATTAATGATTGTAAGCTAAAAATGTCAGACATTTTGAACAATAAATATAATTACTTATCTTCTTTTTATGGCTGGGTTGAAACAAAAGAGGTTGCGCAACATCTGTAAACAGGGGTTTCCAGGGTAAGACGGCCAAATTAAAACTAGTCCGGGGGCTTAATGCGCCATGAATCTGCTATGGCAGCATATAGACATTTTGTTCTATCGAACACAACAGTTCTTTTGGCTTAAAATACAGCAGTTTATTTTAAAGAGGAGGATATAAGTATTTTTACTTCTTCCTACTCCTTTTCGAGTCTTATGTTTTTTTTGTTTTCTTGTACATCCATAATGTGATGCATGTTTTCGAAATAAATTCAATCAATCAATCAAAGGAGTGTAAGAGCAGAAACTGCTTTTTCAGTCTTGTCTGTTTTTTCCGCCATATATATTTTTTTAATTCTTTCATATTTACTATTACAGTATATCTTTTTTAATGGCTCCTTCATATAAATAATTCAATATATTTATAAATTTTTATAGCCCATCCCAAAATACATTCGGGCAACACTGATACTACAACTGGATGTCAAACAGGGGCAGCAAAATGTTGTCCTGACCATTTGAGGACCCAATGCTCTCCAATGATAATAATTAAAACAATTCAGGAAAAAAAAAATCATAATTTGTGCATGAAAGGGTTAACTCATTAGCTGGCATTGATGGTGACAGATGTTAAATCCATTTGAACTAGATGACTGGCAGTGAATACGTTTCAGTGCAATTGACGGCGGTAGATGTTAATCCATTTGGAATGTGAGGCTAGATTGGACGATGACACATGCTACATGGAGTTTTTGAAACGAAACAAAGTAAGTACGCGATAATATCTCGTTAAAATCATGGCGTCTATCATTAAGCTCTTGCGTGCTCTCACCTCCAATTAGGGTTTTGCTGTTAATTTTTTTTTTTTTTAAATACCCTTCTGTTCAAAATTTTTCTTCCCCCAGAAAATTGAGATTTTAACCTTTCCAATGATGTATCACACATGCATATAGGACAATTTTGAAATTTGGCTAAATTGAGGGTCTCAGAGCGGAACTTCAAGTCAATTGAGTGTTTTCCGCCACACACACACACATACATATACATACACACACACACACATATATATATATATATATACAGCATATATATATATATATATATATATATATATATATATATATATATATATATATATATATATATATATATATATATATATATACACACACTAGGGCTGTCAAAATTATCGCGTTAACGGGCGTTAATTAATTTTTTTAATTAATCAAATATTTGACGCAATTAACGCAGATGTCCCGCTCAGACAGATTTAAATGACAGTACACTGAAACGCTCACTTGTTGTTATGGAGTTTTGCCACCCTCTGCTGGCGCTTGGGTGAATGACCATCTCGCATATTGCCTCAAACAGATTACATCATATGAGGCCGTTTATGGACATTAAGAGTGAAGAGAATGCCACTGGCCGCTTGGGGACAGCGCCGTTCCATACTCATGTTATTTCTTCTAAATGTGGGAGAATTAGTAGTTGTGAGACGTTTATGCTGTATTCACAATGCAATGCAAATTCCTATTTGTACTCCACACATATTTCGGTAAGTTTTCTTTCTTTTAGTGGCAATTATGTGTCTCTTGTTGTATTTTGGGTAAGATATGTACAAATATATGTTATACCGTAGAGGCGAGTGGACACAGGCATTCTTTGGACCGCGCCGTTTATAGGGAATGGGACGTACTACGTCACTGTTTGGACGCGCCTCCATGCTGGCAATATAATTTACTTCCGGTTCGGCAGAGTCAATGCGGATTGTAACGTGTGGTAGTGCTAAGCTAACTCTTTCGGTGTTTTAGAAAGAAAATATGGGTGCTTATTGTTGCGTTACCAGGTGCAACAGCGTCTCCTACGACAAAAAAAAGGGGTTAGGAAAAATGGACTCACTTTTCACCGTTTTCCTGCATGGAGGACCAAATATCAGATCACGAAGGTACGACGGATGGCTGGATTGCAGCGGTTCGTCGGAAAAGCATTTCTTATGATCATATTTCTGCTGGAATGAGAGTGTGTTCCTGTCATCTCTACTCTTGTAAGTTGAACGATTTATCCACTTTTGGTTTCAATACGTTTTTCTTTTTTTACACCGTTGTGTAAATCTGCCTCGGTAGCAATGCTCGCCTACTACGACTCACCGACCTGTTGTGCTCCTAGGTAAACCTGCTGACAACACATCCCAATTGGTCACCATCTCTCTTCTTGGATCATTTAACAAAGAAAATTTGTTCAATGGAGTGGTTCCATTTGTCCTGTGTCGGACTCAAACAAGCCCCTGCTGCAGACGCCATCTGGGTCTGCCCTTCTCGTCGATGAACTGCGGGCTTTTAACTTGTGAAAATGCAAGAACTGTAATGCACATATTTATTCTGCCTGGCTATTTAACTATGGCCAGTGACGTTGTTTTTTTTAATCACTTTGACAAAGACACGTTTCATTGTAATGTTGAATTTATATATTCTATTATTATTTTTAATTTATAATATTCTTATTTGCACTAATGTAGACTTTAGACTGTCAATTCAAATAGTGTTGGAAAAGTTGCAATACCTAAAATAGAAATGCAAGAACTGTAAAGTACATATTTATTTATACACGTTTATTTACCTAAGGCCACTGGATGTTTTTTAACTGCTTTGAAAAATACAGGTTTTGTTGTGATCTTGTATTTATATAGTATATAGCTTATTATAATGTATTATGTATTATAATATTTGCTGCCCCCTGCCAGAGTGTGGGCAATTTTGTACTAAAAGGATTTTAAACTGTCAGTTCAAATACTGTGTTGGAGACTAGTACTTGCAATACTTAAAATGGAAATGCAAGAACTTTAAAGCACACATTTATCCTGTCTGGCAATTTACCCAAGGCCAGTAAATAGTGTTTTAAACTGCTTTGACAAAGACACGTTTATTGTGATCTTGTATTTGTGTATTACTTATAATTATATAATATTTGCTGCCACCGTCAGAGGGTGGGCCTTGTTTGCGCTAATTTAAAGATTTTAAACTGTCAATTCAAATATCGTATTGGAGAAATTGCATTACTTGAAATAAATCTATTGCAACTTATCAGTCCCAGTTCTTGTCTACAACACTGTCCAAAAATTGTCAATGCATATTCCAAATAGAATAACAAAATTAAGTCACCTGACTTTGTAATTATTACACCTGTTTATTATGAAGACCTGAAGTAAACAACAAGCAGTTACAGTTTGTCAAGAAGTTGTTCAAGTCATGTTTTGGTATTCATATTTTATTGACTTTTCACAACAACACTTGGGATCGTGTTTGTAAGAGCAGAGCAAACTGAAGTTTCAGCGTGCACTCTTCGCCTTTCCAACCTCTCATAACGCTCCGATGTGGTGCGCTTGACCTCAGAATAACCCAAGAAGAGATATGGTGACCAATCGGGATGTGTTGTCAGCATTTCATATGCAGGTTTTCCTAGTAACACAACAGGTAGGTGAGGAGGAGGAGTAGGTTAGCATTGCTACCGAGGCAGATTTACACAACAGTAAAAAAACAAAAACCGTATTGAAACCAAAACGGATAAATCGTTCAACTTACAAGAGTAGAGATGAGGGGAATACTCTCATTCCAGCAGAAATATGATCATAAGAAATGCTTTTCCGACGAACCGCTGCAATCCAGCCATCCGTAGTACCTTCGTGATCTGATATTTGGTCCTCCATGCAGGAAAACGGTGAAAAGTGAGTCCATTTTTCCTAACCCCTTTTTGTCTGTGGGAGACGCTGCTGCACCCGGTAACGCAACAATAAACGCCCATATTTTCTTTCTAAAACACCGAAGGAGTTAGCTTAGCACTACCACACGTTACAATCCGCATTGGCTCTGCCGAACCGGAAGTAAATCATATTGCCAGCATGGAGGCGCGTCCAAACAGTGACGTAGTACGTCCCATTCCCTATTGGCAACTCCTTCACAACAAACATACAGTGGGGAGAACAAGTATTTGATACACTGCCAGTGGGTTTTCCCATTGGCAGTGTATCAAATACTTGTTCTCCCCACTGTAAGTATCGTTTAGTGAAAGCACAACAAAAATAATATTCCTATCTCTCCCCAAAAAAATAATGTTCACAAAAAGAAAAGCACTTCAGTCTATAGTAATGAGGCCCTATTCTGACACACAGTTAAACAACAAGGAAAAATGAACTGGCATTCCATATCAAAATAGCTATGCAAAATACACGTAAAACTTAAGACTCTGGTCACTCTATTTTTATTATTGTTGTTTTTATTCCTCTTATTATTATATTAACTACTTTTGATTGAAAATTTTACAAATTTTATTAAAACGAAAACATGAAGAGGGGTTTTAATATAAAATTACTATAAATTGTAACTATAACATTTATCGTTTAAGAACTACAAGTCTTTCTATCCTTAGATCACTTTAACAGAAAGAATGTTAATGCCATTTGTGGATTTATTGTTACAATAAACAAACACAGTACTTATGCACAGTATGTTGTATGTATATATCCGTCGTGTCTTATCTTTCCATTCCAACAATAATTTACAGAAAAATATGGCATATTTTGGAGATGGTTTGAATTGCGATTAATTGCGATTAATTACGATTAATTAATTTTTAAGCTGTAATTAAATCGATTAAAAATTTTAATCGTTTGACAGCCCTAATTATTATTTACCCTTTTAAATGTTTTGGTTTTTTTTTTTTCTTTGTTTGGTTCGATTACCATCTAAAATATTGGGGGAAATGCAACAGTAACGAAAAAAATAAAATTAAGCCATAGTTATGAGGTAGATATCCGTGACTTTTTTACAGACGCTAATTTTTTCATAGTGTCGTAATTTGTTTAAAAGTTTAAAATATGCGAGTGATCAATTTTTTTTTTTTTCCAAACTAAATATTAGACATCAATTAATGATTGTAAGCTAAAAATGACAGACATTTCGAATAATAAATATGATTACTTACCTTCTTTTTATGGCTAGGTTTAAACAAAAGCGGTTGCGCGACGTCTGTAAATGGGGGTTTCCAGGGTAAAATGGACAAATTAAAAATAGTTTGGCGACTTAATGCGCCATGAATCTGCTATGGCAGCATATAGACATATTGTATACAGTGCCTTGCAAAAGTATTCGGCCCCCTTGAATCTTGCAACCTTTCGCCATATTTCAGACTTCAAACATAAAGATATAAAATTTTAATTTTTTGTCAAGAATCAACAACAAGTGAGACACAATCGTGAAGTGGAACAAAATTTATTGGATGATTTAAACTTTTTTAACAAATAAAAAACTGAAAAGTGGGGCGTGCAATATTATTCGGCCCCCTTGCGTTAATACTTTGTAGCGCCACCTTTTGCTCCAATTACAGCTGCAAGTCGCTTGGGGTATGTTTCTATCAGTTTTGCACATCGAGAGACTGACATTCTTGCCCATTCTTCCTTGCAAAACAGCTCGAGCTCAGTGAGGTTGGAGAGTGTTTGTGAACAGCAGTCTTCAGCTCTTTCCACAGATTCTCGATTGGATTCAGGTCTGGACTTTGACTTGGTCATTCTAACACCTGGATACGTTTATTTCTGAACCATTCCATTGTAGATTTGGCTTTATGTTTTGGATCATTGTCCTGTTGGAAGATAAATCTCCGTCCCAGTCTCAGGTCTTGTGCAGATACCAACAGGTTTTCTTCCAGAATGTTCCTGTATCTGGCTGCATCCATCTTCCCGTCAATTTTAACCATCTTTCCTGTCCCTGCTGAAGAAAAGCAGGCCCAAACCATGATGCTGCCACCACCATGTTTGACAGTGGGGATGGTGTGTTCAGGGTGATGAGCTGTGTTGCTTTTACGCCAAACATATCGTTTTGCATTGTGGCCAAAAAGTTCAATTTTGGTTTCATCTGACCAGAGTACCTTCTTCCACATGTTTGGTGTGTCTCCCAGGTGGCTTGTGGCAAACTTTAAACGTGACTTTTTATGGATATCTTTGAGAAATGGCTTTCTTCTTGCCACTCTTCCATAAAGGCCAGATTTGTGCAGTGTACGACTCATTGTTGTCCTATGGACAGACTCTCCCACCTCAGCTGTAGATCTCTGCAGTTCATCCAGAGTGATCATGGGCCTCTTGGCTGCATCTCTGATCAGTTTTCTCCTTGTTTGAGAAGAGAGTTTGGAAGGACGGCCGGGTCTTGGTAGATTTGCAGTGGTCTGATGCTCCTTCCATTTCAATATGATGGCTTGCACAATGCTCCTTGAGATGTTTAAAGCTTGGGAAATCTTTTTGTATCCAAATCCGGCTTTAAACTTCTCCACAACAGTATCTCGGACCTGCCTGGTGTGTTCCTTGGTTTTCATAATGCTCTCTGCACTTTAAACAGAACCCTGAGACTATCACAGAGCAGGTGCATTTATACGGAGACTTGATTACACACAGGTGGATTCTATTTATCATCATCGGTCATTTAGGACAACATTGGATCATTCAGAGATCCTCACTGAACTTCTGGAGTGAGTTTGCTGCACTGAAAGTAAAGGGGCCGAATAATATTGCACGCCCTACTTTTCAGTTTTTTATTTGTTAAAAAAGTTTAAATTATCCAATAAATGTTGTTCTACTTCACGACTGTGTCCCACTTGTTGTTGATTCTTGACAAAAAAATTTAATTTCATATCTTTATGTTTGAAGCCTGAAATGTGGCGAAAGGTTGCAAGATTCAAGGGGGCCGAATACTTTTGCAAGGCACTGTATATATATATATATATATATATATATATATATATATATATATATATATATATATATATATATATATATATATATATATATATATATATATATATATATATATATATATATATATATATATATATATATATATATATATATACACACACAGTTGTGGTCATAAGTTTACATACACTTGTGAAGAACATAATTTGAGTTTCCATTTATTTCTACAACTGATTTTTCTCTGATAGAGTGATTGGAACAGATACTTCTTTGTCACAAAAAACATTCATGAAGTTTGGTTCTTTTATGACTTTATTATGGGTGAACAGAAAAAAGTGATCAAATCTGCTGGGTCAAAAATATACATACAGCAGCGCTGATATTTGGTAACATGTCCCTTGGCCATTTTCACTTCAATTAGGCGCTTTTGGTAGCCATCCACAAGCTTCTGGCAAGCTTCTGGTTGAATCTTTGACCACTCCTCTTGACAGAATTGGTGCAGTTCAGTTAAATTTGTTGGCTTTCTGACATGGACTTGTTTCTTCAGCATTGTCCACAAGTTCTCAATGGGGTTTAAGTCAGGACTTTGGGAAGGCCATTCGAAAACCTTAATTCTAGCCTGATTTAGCCATTCCATTACCACTTTTGATGTGTGTTTGGGGTCATTGTCCTGTTGGAACACCCAACTGCACCCAAGACCCAATCTTTGGGCTGATGACGTTAGGTTATCTTGAAGAATTTGAAGGTAATCCTCCTTCTTCATTATCCCATACACTCTCTGTAAAGCACCAGTTCCATTGGCAGCAAAATAGCCCCACAGCATAATACTACCACCGCCGTGCTTGACGGTAGGCATGGTGTACTTGGGGTTAAAGGCCTCACCTTTTCTCCTCCAAACATATTGCTGGGCATTGTGGCCAAAAAACCCGATTTTTGTTTCGTCTGACCACAGAACTTTCCTCCAGAAGGTCTTATCTTTGTCCATGTGATCAGCAGCAAACTTCAGTCGAGCCTTAAGGTGCCGCTTTTGGAGCAAGGGCTTCCTTCTTGCACGACAGCCTCTCAGTCCATGGAGATGCAAAACACGCTTGACTGTGGACACTGACACCTGTGTTCCAGCAGCTTCTAATTCTTGGCAGATCTGCTTTTTGGTGATTCTCGGTTGAATCTTCACCTTCCTGACCAATTTTCTCTCAGCAGCAGGTGGTAGCTTGCGATAATGGATGGATGGATGGATGGATGGATGTTGCTCTTGGGACCTGCAGCTGCTTTGAAATGGCTCCAAGTGACTTTCCTGACTTGTTCAAGTCAATGATCCGCTATTTTCAGATCCATGTATGTATATTTTTGACCCAGCAGATTTGATCACTTTTTCTGTTAACCCATAATAAAGTCATAAAAGAGCCAAACTTCATGAATGTTTTTTGTGACAAAGAAGTATCTGTTCCAATCACTCTATCGGATAAAAATCAGAGTTGTAGAAATAACTGGAAACTCAAGAGAGCCATGACATTATGTTCTTCACAAGTGTATGTAAACTTTAGATGACAACAATATATATATATATATATATATATATATATATATATATATATATATATATATATATATATAATTTTTTTAAATTAATCACGTTAAAATATTTGACGCAATTAACGCACATGTCCCGCTCAGACAGTATTCTGCCTTTTGGTAAGTTTTACAGCAAGGCTTTTTGTGCTGTCTAACAGCGAACTCTTGTGGTCGCTTTGCGACATGGTTTATGTTTTCATGCCAGTTCAATATGGCTGCACGACGTGTCGGGCTGACGCCCATGTTGTAATGTTGTGCTTATATGATCCTTGGACAAGATTTGTCCGTAAGTATGGTTGTTGTAAAGAATGTACATATTATGTTAGTAAGCGAAATGTTATATTTTTTGTATGAGACACTTTTTGTTTATGTTTAGTGAACCTGTATAGCGTGCTAAGCTAACGTTGTTGCTAACGCAATGCTTGTGTACTTTTTTTGTAGTTTTACGACCGTCTAAAGAGGACAATGGTTTGAGGCCATTTTATTAATAAATTAGATGAAAAAGGAAGAAGTCTGATTATTAAGGTGTCGTTCACTAGCTGTCTAGCTTTGGAAAAAGTAGACGCTTCGGAGTGAGGACAGCATAGACAGATTTAAATAACAGTAGAGTGAAATACCCACTACAGTCCTTATGTACCGTATGTTGAATGTATATATCCATCTTGTGTCTTATCTTTCCATTCCAACAATTTATTTTACAGAATATATATATATAATTTTCAGAAAAATATGGCATATTTTATAGATGGTTTGAATTGCGATTAATTACAATTAATTAATTTTTAAGCTGTAATTAACTCGATTAAAAATTTTAATCGTTTGACAGCCCTAATATATATATATATATATAGAGAGAGAGAGAGAGAGAGCCTACCCACCGACGTCATAAAACCACGTGCTCGCTATATGGTTCCGCCCACTTGTCCGTCATTTTGTCTCTGTATTAGCATTGGTTTCAATTGATCGAGGAATTTAAAATGCATTTCATGGAAGACCCGGTGCTTTCTGATGCCGTAAACTCACTGGATGTGTTGCATAAAAGGCGTTATGTGGAAAAGCTTCATTCTATACAGTCGCCAGATCCATATTTGATGCCTAAATCGATGATTTTTGACCGGCTGCCTTCACCGTCTCTGCCTGACCCTGATATTTACAACTATCTTGTCCACACAAAATCAGCCTATTCTCACGAAAGTTTGAAAAACTTTAAGAGCTTGGAGGCTTATAAATGCTACGTTGCTGGTTGGGTGAAACAGGTCCTCGTACACGAAAATTCGGCAGGAATCTTGTGCTCGGAAGGTGAGTTACGAAATTTTCAATTCAAAATCTTTTGTTCTTGCTAACATCCACTGTCAAGTCTAATGTATTTCATGTCATTTGTCAATGGAGCTAGGGCTTTTAATGTTTATATGGTTTAGCGATAGCACTCACTACATACATACGTGTATGTTGTCGGCGATTAGCCTAGCAATGATCTTAATTGTGGTTGTCAGCCCAAAACCCTCTAAATATATATTAAATGCATCTTACCAGATATAAAATGACTACTACATAATCTGTGGTAATCGTTTGGAGCCCAGTTTTCTCGTCGAATTGCAGCAGCCCATCGCGCTCTCTCCTCTCCGTGTCTCTCGGAATCCGGTAGAACTTCAAGTCTCTTCGTCTATCTTCTCTGTTATTGCAACCGACCGCCACACACGCCTTCACCATTTTGATTATTAATGTTAACGAGCAGAAAAACACGTCGTAAATAGGAGGAATGTACGTAGCCGTAACAGGTCAACACGATGTGTTGCCGGACAAGTGGGCGGCACCAGTCAGGAGAGCGGAGTTGTGACGTCACGTGGGTAGGGTCTATAGGGCTGTCAAAATTATCGCGTTAACGCGCGGTAATTAATTTTTTAAATTAATCACGTTAAAATATTTGACGCAATTAACGCACATGTCCCGCTCAGACAGTATTCTGCCTTTTGGTAAGTTTTACAGCAAGGCTTTTTGTGCTGTCTAACAGCGAACTCTTGTGGTCGCTTTGCGACATGGTTTATTGTTTTCATGCCAGTTCAGTATGGCTGCACGACGTCTCGGGCTGACGCCTACGTTGCAATGTTGTGCTTATATGATCCTTGGACAAGATTTGTCCGTAAGTATGGTTGTTGTAAAGAATGTACATATTATGTTAGTAAGCGAAATGTTATATTTTTTGTATGAGACGCTTTTTGTTTATGTTTAGTGAACCTGTATAGCGTGCTAAGCTAACGTTGTTGCTAATGCAATGCTGTGTACTTTTTTTTTGTAGTTTTACGACGGTCTAAAGAGGACAATGGTTTGAGGCCATTTTATTAATAAATCAGATGAAAAAGGAGGAAGTCTGATTATTAAGGCGTCGTTCACTAGCTGTCTAGCTTTGGAAAAAGACGCTTCGGAGTGAGGACAGCATAGACAGATTTAAATGACAGTAGAGTGAAATGCCCACTACAGTCCTTATGTACCGTATGCTGAATGTATATATCCATTTTGTGTCTTATCTTTCCATTCCAACAATTTATTTTACAGAATATATATGTAATTTACAGAAAAATATGGCATATTTTATAGATGGTTTGAATTGACAGCAAAGTGAAAAGTGTACTTGTTGTGTTTTTCGGAGTTTTGCCGCCCTCTGCTGGCGCTTGGGTGCGACTGATTTTATAGGCTTCTGCATCCATGAGCATTGTGTAAGTAATTATTGACATCAACAATGGCGGGCTACTAGTTTATTTTTTTATTGAAAATTTTACAAATTTTATTAAAATGAAAACATGAAGAGTGGTTTTAATATAAAATTTCTATAACTTGTACTAGTTATTATCTTTTTTTTATTTTCTATAAATTTTTATAAATATTAATATATTTTATTTATTTATATATTTTATTTATTATTTTTATTTATCTTTTAAGACCTACAAGTCTTTCTATCCATGGATCGCTTTAACAGAATGTTAATAATGGTAATGCTGTCTTGTTGATTTATTGTTATAATAAAGAAATACAGTACTTATGTACCGTATGTTGAATGTATATATCCATCTCGGTCTTATCTTTCCATTCCAACAATAATTTACAGAAAAATATGGCATATTTTATAGAGGGTTTGAATTGCGATTAATTGCGATTAATTACGATTAATTAATTTTTGAGCTGTAATTAACTTGATTAAAATCGTTCGACACCCCTAATATTTATATATATATATATGTACAGTATGTTATATATATGTTTCATATATATATAGATATACAGTATGTTTCATATGATATGAAAAATAAATAAATCCTGTTCAATGGAATTCCCTTTTTAACTCATACATCTCAAAATAACAAGCCCTTTGAGCGCCTTGAAAGGTGGAAAAGCGCTATATAAGTATAACACCATTTACCATTTAAGTGGCAGCCAATGAGTTAAAAAGTTGCGTATAACAACAATTGTGTGTGCATTCTATCTCAATGAAAAACAAAATGCACTTCAATCCACTATTAGCTAGTACTTAACTCAATAAAACATTTTGAATACGTTTTTGACATATGTTTTACCGACGATATAGCGAGATTTCCTTGTTCCTTGTTATTGTTTATGAAAATATGCTCTATTTAATTTTCCGTCTCGTGTCACTTACGCTCATCTTCATTACTGAACTATTTCCGCAACCACTGACTGAACAAAACGACGAGTTATGACACACGTGTGGTAGTCAGCTTTTATATCAGCAGTTATAGAGATATGTAATAATTCATTTTACTTGTTAGATACGTGTATGTATATATATATATATATACATGTACATTGTCAATTAATAGCAAATATGAGTCCAAAAGACTATTTACCGTTTCGTTCCGAAGTCGTTCAGCATGCAGGACGCTGGGCAAATGAAAGCGAATGAGCTGGAAGAACAAGTGCGTACTGGGAGGGGAGATTTTCACACGTCCTCCTACCAAATCACAGCAGAGCGCGTCTCATGGTAATTCAAAACTTTAAAGTTATATAATTGTTTTTTCAACTCACTGTTTTCGTTTCTTAATTACGCGTGGAGTTTTGATTAAGTGTTTGTGCACTACTACATGTCGCCACAAGCAACAGCACCATTTTCTCCCCCTGAACGCTATTTGTTTTTGTCCAAATCACTTCAGAAATCTTAAAATAATGAGGCGCACCCAGCTATTATTTTTCTTGCGGTTAAAACGTACGGTCCCGCCAAAAATTGCCAAAAAACTTACCCATTCGAAATTTTATTTTTTTATTTTTTTATTTGGGGGGGGGGGGGGGGGCGTCAAACCTACTGAAAAGCAAAGAAAACTGTAAAACTGTTTTGGTCAGTTATTTCTATAACACATACAAAAACTGATTTTCATTCAAAATTGTATCTTTTCAATGATTTGCAAAAAGCAGCTATAACCCCAACCTCCATCTCCTATGTTTTATTTTCCCTCATTTCCTCACATACTAAATGCCAAATTACAATTTTAACTATTGAAGAACATCGGATGTATATTAAAATTGAAGATAATGTAAACATTTACTTTTTGTTGTGTTTTTTAATAATGAAGATATAAGTACCATCCATTCAGAAAAATAAGTACAAATGACTTATATTATGCAGAGTGAAATGGAATATACTTTGAAGATCGCGCAAACATTGACTTTTTTAAATCATAAGGAAATGAATAAGTAGCCTAACATATATAAACAAATATAAGTGCAAAGTGCACATTGACAGCTAAGATGTTCTGAACTATGGAGGACCAGGAGTGCAAAAATTCAATAAATAAATACACAATTAAATAAATAATTAATAGTGTCATTAAAATGCTTTTATTTCAATATTTATTTATTTATTTCAATATCTATTTCAATTTTTATTTATTTATTTCAATTTATATTTATTTATTTTAATTTTTATTTATTTCAATTTATACTTATTTCAATTCATATTTATTTATTTCAATTTTTATTTATTTATTTCAATTTATACTTATTTATTTCACAATTAATTTCGATTTTTATTTATTTATTTCAATTTTTATTCCTTTATTTCAACTTTTATTATTTATTTCAAAATGTATTTCAATTTTTATTTATTTATTTCAATTTTTATTCATTTATTTCAATTTTTATTTATTTATTTCATCATTTATTTATTTATTTCAACATTTATTTATTTCACTTTTTATTTATTTCATTCTTGCACTCTTGTTCCCCGTTTGGCCGCATGAAATAATTTTATCTGTCATTGGCTCATCAAACTCGGTGGGCGGGCGTGAACTAGACGGGGTTTGAGTTGATCGAGTAATAAGCGATTGCTACGTTCTATTTCTTCCCAACATGGCGGCATTATCTGAGATTTTGCATGAGCTCTCTTGGGACATGTTAGATTTCTCAGAACAAATTGAAGCAGGACATTTGGACCCTGAGTACGTGTTCTACAAAACAGAGCAATTAATTAACGTTATTGGCATCATCTCGGCTCTGTCAGATCAAGATGTTGATCGAAGAGTTTTCGATAGTTTATAACTGCGGTCAAGCCAGCCTCCACTCGTAAAAACGAAGTCAAACCAGCCGCCCCTCATTTGGATTATTGTTTGCATTATGTGCATTACGGTAATGCAATGCGCTGGCTTCAGAATGCAATGACGTGGCTTCAGAGCGCAAGTCCCTTTATTAAATATATGGGGGGAAAAACGGTGACCTATTCGATAACGGGTCCACTTTAGATAGACACTGGAGCACCCCTAGACCCAAACTAAATCATTATCATGTAAAAATGATGTCGGAGTTCAGAGTAAAACTACTTAGGAAACTGCTTGTTATTTCTGTCATTTAGCCCTATTTCAAAACTTGATAAAAAAAAATAAAATAAAATCTGGTAAATATCCAAGGACCGTTCCACTTCTGAGTTATACTAGTTTCTCGTATGCAGACATCAGCCCGTTTAAAGGTGCTGGCCCGCGAGATGTAGAAGCCACAGACTGGACTCCACCATGGACTGCTGGTGGAGTTCTCCTCAGAGTGTCCTCGATTAAATTTGCTGCGTCTCCGAGCAGCTCTGGGCACATTTTGGACATATGTATGTTTTGCTTGGACAAGTCAAAGCCTACTACCGCTACACTGACCACGCTACTAATCTTCGTCGTCTTTATGATTTTGAGGGAGCAATTACTTTTCAGATTATACGGATCTACACTGCCACCTTATGTATCGGGTGTACATAAAAATTAGCCAATGCCTCAGGCGTCAATCTATTATCTGAGATCGACTAGTTAAGACTTGCTTTGCATAGCAACCAATCAGACGTTAGAAACTTTGACGAGCAAACGTGACAGATAAAATTATTTCATGGTTGCACCTCCAGAGGAACAAGAGTGCAAGAATGAAATAAATAAAAAGTGAAATAAATAAAAGTTGAAATAAATAAATAAATGATGAAATAAATAAATATAAATTGAAATAAATAAATAGAAATAGAAATAAATAAATAAAAATTGAAATAAATAAATATAAATGGAAATAAATAAATAAAAATTGAAATAAATAAATATAAATTGAAATAAATAAATATAAATTGAAATAAATAAATAAAAATTGAAATTAATATTGAAATAAATAAATAAATATTGAAATAAAAGCATTTTAATGACACTTTTAATTATTTATTTAATTGTGTATTTATTTATTGAATTTTTGCACTCCTGGTCCTCCATATTAGAGGAGCAGCCCTCTGCTGGTTTAAATCATATTTATCTAATAGGTACCAGTTTGTCAATGTAAACCAGCAATCATCATCGTACTCTAGAGTTAGTTATGGTGTGCCGCAAGGATCGGTCCTCGGGCCCATCTTGTTTACGCTGTATATGCTTCCTCTAGGTAATATCATCAGAAAACATAGCATTAACTTTTATTGTTACGCTGACGACACACAACTGTATTTATCAATTAAACCTGAGCAGGTCAGGCAAGTAGAAAAACTAAGCGCCTGCGTCCGAGATATAAATACCTGGATGAGCACTAACTATCTTCTACTTAACCCTGAAAAGACAGAAGTCCTTATAATAGGCCCGAAAAGTGTGAGAGAGACTTTAGCTGCCCAGATAGTCACTCTGGACAATGTAAGTGTAGCCTCCAGCGCCACAGTTAAAAACCTAGGAGTTTTATTTGACCCTGACTTATCGTTTAAAACACACATTAAACAAACCTGTAGAACGGCTTTCTTTCACCTGCGCAACATCGCCAAAATTAGAAATATTTTATCTAAAAGCGATGCAGAAAAATTAATTCACGCGTTCGTTACATCGAGATTGGATTACTGTAACTCCCTACTTGCAGCTTGTCCTAAAAGCTCTCTAAAAGGTCTTCAGCTAGTCCAAAACGCAGCAGCAAGACTTTTAACAGGAACCAATAGAAGAGAGCACATCACCCCTGTGCTCCAGGCACTTCACTGGCTTCCAGTCGAGTTTAGAATTAAATTTAAAATACTCCTTCTTACATTTAAGACCATTAATGGGTTGGGGCCATCTTATCTCACCGATGCTCTGGTTCCATACCGCCCCAACAGAACACTCCGATCTCAGAATGCAGGTCTACTGGTAGTTCCCAGGGTTTATAAAAGTACTGTCGGAGCTAGAGCCTTTAGCCACCAAGCCCGTTTTATGGAATCAGCTTCCAGCTAGTATTAAAGAAGCCGAGACAGTCTGCACATTTAAGATTAGATTAAAAACGTTCCTATTCGACAAAGCTTATGGTTAGGCTAGTTGAAGTCGGAGTAGACTCACAGTTTAGTCTAAGCTGCACTAGAAGCTATAATGCTGGGGGCAGTACAGCCGCTGAGTTCTATCTCCTTTTCTTACTCTACCTACCACTTGTCTTACTTTATTTCTATTTTTCCAATGTTAATATCTAGTTGTCTAGTCTCTTCATCACTAGTCACCCGGTGTCCCCTTTCCCCCCTCCCCTCTGGGGAGGGGCTATTTTTCAGCTGCAGCCTCCTGACTGTCCGGACCCCAGGCTGGATAGACGTCCTCGCTGCTACCCCCGTCTCATCTGACTAGAGGGACCTCTTCTTGCTCCTTTACTCCACTGTATTTTTACGGACTATAACTTCGCTTGCTAATTCCCATTAGCAGTTCTGGGGTTCCTGTCTATCCGTCCTGGGAGTGGATCTCTCCTGACTGTGGTACTCCCCAAGGTTTCTCATTTTTCTCCCAATTGACTCTGGAGTTTTTGGAGTTTTTCCTTGCCGGCATGGAGGGTCTTAGGATAGGGGATACCCAGGACTTGAACTGTATCTATTCATCTTTGTTGCTTCATTTCTAATTGTGTATCATATTGCCTCTGTCACGGTGGCTGAGTGGTTAGCACGTCTGCCTCACAGTTCTAAGATCAAGGGTTCAATCCCGGGTTTCGGCCTTCCTGTGTGGAGTTTGCATGTTGCATGGGTTTTCCTCCGGGAACTCCGGTTTCCTCCCACATCCCAAAAACATGCATGGTAGGCTGATTGAACACTCTAAATTGTCCGTAGGTATGAGTGTGTGCGTGAATGGTTGTATGTCTCCTTGTGCCCTGCAATTGGCTGGCAACCAGTTCAGGGTGTCCCCTGCCTACTGCCCCGAGTTAGCTGAGATAGGCTCCAGCACCTCCGCGACCCTCGTGAGGAAAAGCGGCATGGAAAATGAATGAATGAATGAATATTGCCTCTGTAAAGCCCTTTGAGACTTCTGTTGTGATTGAGGGCTATACAAATAAAATTGAATTGAATTGATTATTATATTTTTTAACAATGTCATCAGATAGACAAAAACATAAAATTATGTGCAAATGCCTGCATCTTCAAATCATGAAAATAATAACAGCCTATATCTTACCAATGTTGTAATCTCGATGGGTCTTGTATCCATTCCATGTCAGGTAGTCTATGCACACTGTTTGCATCCTGATTAGCATCTGGCTAATACATTTTAGGTCCAACATAAAATTCCAAGCTCCTCTTTTTCCTCCAACTCTTCAAAAACTTGGATCTCTTCCCTTGCGCTCGATCTAGCGCTTATATCGCTGTTTGAATCATTGTCAAGGGCTTTATATGGCGGCCGTATGTATGGAGGTGCCATCGCGTTTCCGGTGTGACGTATCACTTCCGGGTTCGTCCCCTTTCAGGCTCGAACTTCGGAAACGCGATTATTTTGTCAAATATACAACATATAAATTATTTTTTCATGCTTTATTTGTTGGACAATGTTTAATTACTTTACTTGTGACCCTATTTGGCATGTGAAGAAATTACTTGCTTTAAAGGTAAGTTTCTTCCTAAATCAGAATTGAGAAGGCAAGAAATTAATTTTGAAGCAGTCATATCAAGAGTCAAGGAAGGTTATTGTTAAATCTATGACACAACAACAAATTGCAACAGAGTGCTCACTCAGAGTGTCGTGGGATGTTGGCCAAACATAATCCGTTCTCTGATGGAGAAATAATAAAAGAGTGCATGACTGAAGTGATGGCAGCAATGTTCGGAGAAAAACAAAAGGAGGAAATGAGAACAAAAATCAAATCTCACACTCAGATACATCAACCACAAGACGCACTGAAGTACTGCCTGATGATGTGAGTAAACAGCTTTGTGACCCCCAAATGCAATTTCTCTCATTGAGCAGTGTTTTAGAGTTAAAGTTACTGTCAATAATTGTTATGTTTGCACCTCAATGACAGAGCTTGTCATTTATGTTCTGAACAAGTGAACATGTACTGTACTACTTCCAAATGTTTTGTTTTTTGTCAAGCTGTGTTTTACAATTATTAAATGTACTATTATTAAATGTACTGTCAATAGTTATTGTTTGCACCTTAATGACAGATCTTGTCAATTATTTAATGTAGATGTGTAAACATTGTACATTTCTTTTTTTGTGTATTTTTATTTTAATTAAAAAAAATGTTTTCAGAATGTACATTGTATTTTTGTTTGGTCAAAAGAAAACCCTCTTTACCACCTTCGACCTGCCTTGTACTTGACCGACATTAATAAATGGACCCATGCTTGTATGGAAAAAATATTTGTGGACCAAGATTTGTATTTGAGGACCCCTGCCATAGAACAACATTGTTTCAACGTCACTTGACGTTGAATATTTCGTTGTCAACCATACTGATGATTTTGATAGAAAAACCAGCGTTTATTCAATGTCGGTCTGCTATCTGGGCTGCTTTTGTCCACAAGCAGAGCCAAACTCATCAGAAAATGAAAGCTCCTTTGGGCTGCTTTAAGGCCACAAAAATGACAATTGGGGAGAAGGGAGTAAACCTCGGTTCACTACATTTCTCACAGTTTAAGGAGAAAACACATACTCTACTGAACGAAACTTCTCTCT
The DNA here is from genome assembly GCF_030265065.1 of Corythoichthys intestinalis. NCBI lineage: Eukaryota > Metazoa > Chordata > Actinopteri > Syngnathiformes > Syngnathidae > Corythoichthys > Corythoichthys intestinalis. The sequence continues at coordinate 6,924,370 of NC_080397.1, read as the reverse complement.
AAGCAGCTTCCTATTCAAGTTTTGCAGGTTAGCAAATTCACAAAGTTTAATGTTAAGAAAACTAAGGTCGGATTTTCAGTAGCAAAATTTGTGGTGTGTTCCCCACCTCCACAACATTGACATCTTTTTACATTACTTGCAGAGGCTGCTGGTGCTGCTGGCTGAAAAAAAACTTCTAATATCCGTCCTCTTTGAAGGGGCGGAGGAGGCGGCATGTTGACAACGTGTTCGATAAGTAATCAACCAATCAAACATGCGTTTGAGGGAAAAAATGGACTGGCACATTCAGCAAGTGAAAAGGAGTAAATTTAAGTCTGAACATAATGAAAATAATTCACTTAATAATGGTACGTCATTTCTATCCTTACGGCATATGGGAAGGCAATCTAAATGATCTATATAACTGAAGTCATTATATAATGCAAATAAGGTTGCTTAAAAGTTGGTGGGGACAATTTCAGCATCCTAAAAAGTCGGTAGTGTTATGTCCCTACCATCCCTATGCAAACCTACGCCCTTGCTTACAAATAATATAAATTGTACATACAACAATAGTGAATGACGATAATCTATTTCACGATTCATTGTTTTTCTTTTAATGGAAACAGTCGTAAAAGATGATGATTAACATAAAAGAAAGAACAAAAGAAACAGGAGGAGAAAAAAAAACTTAACACATGTGGGAGCACACTAGGTATTTTATTCTTACCCAACATAATTAACATAATTAGGAAGCAAGAGCGTGGGTTTGGTCTCAATATTGGTAGGGACGATATAACAGCATAACCTGCATGTACACTTTTTGCTGGGGATGGGACATTAATAGGACCAAACAGTTTGGGTGAACGGGGGTCAAGGCTACATTTCTCACGAATAAGAATCTAATTAATTGACATGATAAATGATCATTGCAAAATAAGTCTGTATTGATTTATACTAACTTTCACACAAAATTCACACGCAAATTTATAACGTCATCCAGGTACAGACATTCACTTTTTAAAAGAGATTTTTTTTTTTTTTTTTTTTTTAAATGGGGATTATTTATGTCTGTTATTTGTGTCCTCCTTTTGAAAAGCAAAATATGATATCCCTGGAATGACGGATGACGTGTGTCATTTGTTTTGATGCTTCTGCGCATGCGGGTCTTCTTGCTCAGCGCGTGTCGGATTGCGAATTAGTGCGCATGCGTAATACTTGAACGGTCTCAATGGACAAAGGCAGTCTGAACGGGCACGCCAAAAAAACGGGTATGACAAAAAATCGGATTCGTGCATTAAGACCTGTAGTATGAACGTAGCCATAGAGTATCCTGAAAAGTTGGTCGTGTTACGTGTCTACCGTCCCTATGCAAACCTACGCCCTTGCAACAAACAACAAAAATTCATGAAATGAACAAAAAAAGATAATTTTATAATGGGTCAAAATTATTTTTCGAACAGTGACAAGCACCTTAGACAATCTTTTTTTTTTTTTTTTTTTTTTTTTTTTGCTCAGTCGAAGGTTGCTTGCTATGAGGAAGTACGAGGTGGCAGGCAATGCGTTGACATAAAAAAAAAAAAGTTAACACCATTTGCGTCACATTTTACACATTAAAAATAGTGTGTGAAGCAAGGATGCAATAGAATGAGAATATTGACATGAAAACAAAATTAGAAACTGTGAAATGAATCGAGTTTAATTTCATTTTCCAAATTGAAAAGCAAATCAAAAGGCAAAATTTGTTGTAAATGAACACTGTTTGTTGGATTTATGAGAAGATTCATGTTTTTGTTGGGATTTTTTTCTAACGAAATTAGTTCGTGTACAAATGTGGCGTTCATTATGTGCAGGGTGTTTCATTAAATTCGATTTCATTTGTGATGTAAACATGACAGAAACTGCAAGGTCAAGGTTAAGGCAACTGGGCAAGTATAATGTTGAGCAATTTAATATGTGTTCCTCCAAATTTGAATGAAAAATTCCAAGATATGCGCACTGGCCCAGTGTTTGTTTAGTAGTGTGTCGATGCTGCAGGCACAAAGATAAAAACACATTTTGGCCTGTTTAAAAACATGCTGTCTAAATGACAAGAAATTTGAATGGAAATTCACTTCAGTTTTAGCTTGCTAGCTTAGATATATCCATTTAGAATTTGAAAAAAAAGATTTTTAAAATTCCAAAGGGTTCGGTTAATGCACGTTTGAAACTCATGGGGGTTCGGTACCTTAAGCAAGATTAAGAACCACTGCTTTAAAACATAAAGTGAATATTTTTTTTTTCTTTTCATATGATAGATTACAATGCTTTTATTGTCATTATACACAGGTACGTACAACGAAATTGTGGGATGTTTCCCTAGTCCAGAGGTCGACAACCTATAACACTCAAAGAGCCACTTTGACCCAGATTCCACAGAAAAGACATCACTGGAGCCACACAGACATATGGCAGAAAACACTCAGGTGACTTGAAGTTCTGTTCTGAAACCCCCAATTTGGCCAAATTTCAAAATTGTCCTATATGCATGTGTACATCATTGGAAAGCTTAAAATCTCAATTTTCTGGGGGAAGAAAATTTTTGAACAGGAGGGCATTTAAAAAAAAATTTTTTTTAATGTTTTAACAGCAAAATCCTAACTGGAGGTGAGAGCACGCGAGAGCAGAATTAAAGACGCCATGATTTTAACGAGATATTATCGCATACTTACCTCTTTTTGATCCAAAAACTCCATGTAGCTTGTATCACTGCATGTCAAGACACAGCTGAGAATGGCCACAGCTGGATTTTTGTGGGATTTTACAGGTGAAACATGGTAATATAACAAGGGTCGCGATGCAGAAATCGCAGACATCAAGGAGTGGTCGAGATTTTCTTTTTCATATATTTACCCTTTTAAAAAACTTTTTTTGCAATTTTTTTTTGTTTGGATCGATTATTTATCATCTAAAATATGGGGGGGAAAGCGACAGTAACGAAAAAAAATAATTTAAGCGATAGTTATGAGGGAGATATCCGTGACTTTTTTACAGACGCAAATTTTTTCATTGTTACGTACTTTGTTTAAATATTAAATTTTAAAGTTTAAAAGTTTTTTTTTTTTTTAAACTATGTATCAGACATCAATGAATGATTTTTAGCTAAAAATGACAGACATTTCTAATAATAAAGACGATTACTCACCTTCTTTTTATGGCTAGGTTGAAACAAAAGCGGTTGCGCGACGCCTGTAAACGGGGGTTTCCAGGGTAAAACGGACAAATTAAAAATAGTTCTGGGACCTAATGCGGCATGAATCTGCTATGGCAGCATATAGACATATTGTTCTATCAAACACAACAGTTCTTTTGGCTTAAAATGCAGCAGTTTATCTTAAAGAGGGGTGCAAGAGCAGAAACTGCTTTTTCAGTCTTGTCTGTGTTTTCCGCCATATACTGTAGTGTAGACATTTGAAATGATTGCATCAGCACGATTTTATATATACATACTGTATATATGCTGTCAAATGATTAAAAATTTTAATCGAGTTAATTACAGCTTAAAAATTAATTAATCATAATTAATCGCAATTAATCGCAATTCAAACCATCTATAAAATATGCCATATTTTTCTGTAAATTATTGTTGGAATGGAAAGATAAGACAAGATGGATATATACATTCAACATACGGTACATAAGGACTGTATTTGTTTATTATAACAATAAATCAACAAGATGGCATTAACATTATTAACATTGTGTTAAAGTGATCCATGGATAGAAAGACTTGTAGTTCTTAAAAGATGAATGTTAGTACAAGTAATAGAAATTTTATATTAAAACCCCTCTTAATGTTTTCCTTTTAATAAAATTTGTAAAATGTTCAATCAAAAAACTGAAGTCATCTTTTTTTGACAGGAGCACGTTTATTGTATTTTTGTAAAACTGAAAATAACAAGGCAATGTGTCAATAACTTGCATAATTCACAAAATAACATAAAATGTACACACACGTGTCCATTTGAGCAGTAGCACTAGCCAATTAGCTCACAAGCATCTAACAATGTAACTGCATTTCACCATATATGTGAACAAATTCAAATACACATCACCAATAACATTATGATGCTCATTAACTTAAACAAAGGAGGAATAAAACTCACAAGCGATGCATGTATTAGACACAAACAGTGTGATGAGGCTATGAGAACTGCCACTGAATACTGGATGCAGACGTTAGCTGGTCTGAATACAGGCATGAAAATGGGTCAGGGGTTAAAAAGGTGAGAAGGGTATGGAGGAAATATGTTCCAGTACACTGTACACCCCAACAAAATATTGAGCTCTGTCGACCCACACTGTGTTTCAGCAGGGCCGTGCAGAGACTGGTGGAGGGGCGGGTGCTTGTAGATCAAAAGGGGCACATGAACAAGTATTTAATACACCTTAAAACAACATAACTTCAATTTTAACCAGCTTTAGGTAATAATTGGCTGCGACTGTGACATACTTTAATTGGGAGGGGGCAACAGTGAATAGAAATCAAAACTGTCATAAACACTTTATGGCTGTGACTCAGTCAGTCTGCCTCTTTTCTTCCTTCAACCTCTGCATCAAAACTTCCTTCCTCAACTTGTTCATCTGAGAACAAACCACATCAGATGGTCACTGAGCCACCAACAGCACAGTTTTCTCAAAACTATTATTTCATTATTATCCATACTTAACAACTCTAGCACCTAATGATTAATAAAGCAATGACATAAAATCTTATAGAAAAAGAACATTGTAATTGTGTTTATAATTGTATTTAATACCTGACTATCCTTGCAAACTTCTTCTTACCAGGTCTGCTATTCACCCAGCTGATGAGGTATCCACTGCCTTTAGCAGCCTCATCCAACTCCTTTTTTTTATAACTCAATCTCCTTTCCCTATGAGGCATGTCTATGTAATGAAATATAAATATTTCAAAAAAAACAAAAAAAACAAAAAAAACTGACTCCCCGGTGGCTTTTAGTTTTAAAGCTTTCTTAATTTCTTTCTCTTTCAATAACGATGGAGGTAGATTTGTGTTTTTGTTATTCAATCAAAAAACAAAGTTACTTCTCTCAAAAATAAAGTTGCTTCAATCAAAATACAGTATATACTTTTAATCCCAAAAAAGTCACCTCAACAAAAAAAATTGTTTTTGATTGCAAAAATAAATTTAAGACAAAAAAAGCATTTGAAAACTATTTTTCTTGATTGAAACAAATTTTTCCATTGAAGTAATGTTGTTTTTTGTTTGGGCCACATTTTGGCTAGGACATTTGTGTCTTTATTATTCGATCAAATAAGTTGCTTCAAACAAAAAAATATATATAAAAAGAAAAACTTTGCACATGTGTCAATCACCGTTTAACAAAGCCTGAGAGGGTTTGAGTAGACTCACTATGAAGCATTTAATAAAGCCAAGCATTTTCTTACTACTTTATTCTTGTTTAAAAATAATTCGGTGGGGCAGTAACATGTTTAAAACTTATCATAATTCTTACATTTTGAAGTGCTTGAAAACCATTTATAAAAGATACTTTGGTGAAAAAAGTGAAAAAACATGTCTTATATATATATATGTATCTTTTTTCCAATGTAAAATCTGAATAAATACATCGAACACGCACAAAAAAATGGGGGGGGGGGGGGGGGCTACTTCGCGGTTTTCACTTATTGCGGCGGGTTCTGGTCCCCATTAACCGCGAAAAACGAGGGATCCCTGTATTTCTGAAAAGCTTTAAGAAGCAAGAGTCATTCCCACCACTCGTCGGGCCGGTGTTGTGCCGACAACGGCCGTCAGCTCAAGTCCCAACCGAAAATAACGTGTCTCAGGCGGACGACGGGAGCGATGCGAGGAGCCCCACTCAATCCGAGAGCATGCCGCTTAATTTGACTCAACAGTGTGTTTCTTCGTTAATATTACCGCTAAATACACGAGTTTGACGCCAATTTAACGGGAGCTATTTTTTCACGGGAGATTTGGCTAGCTCTGGCAGTGTTCAACGCAAGCTGCAACGAATGGCAGTAACTTTATTATATCGCAAAATATGAAAACGATTGAAAGCATTACTCACCAAATTCAATCTGCTGGCAAATGCAGGGAAGCGTGTATGCTGCGCTCTGGTCTGCCCCGCTCTGGATAAGGCCTGCTTTTTGTTTTCGCAGCTTTGCAATGCAACGAAAGGCTCTCCAAGCACTCCATGTACACGTAAAGAGTGCGCGCGATTGGAATAATGGAACGCAGTTTGGGCCGATGATTGGTTCTCGTCAGCGAAGCATCTAGAAGGATTTGCTGACTGGATTTCTTAAGTGCTCAGTTTACGTACTAAGTTAATCACATGATGATAATAATAATAATTAAATAAAACCTCCCGACACCCCCCCCCTCCCAAAAATAATTTCTCCTCGGATCTACGCAATTCACGTAGGTCGCCCTTTTTGACTTCAAAACGGCGAATTTCGCCGAAAGGTGAGAGATTTTCATGCCTGTGAATAGCACTGTCTATTAGTGTGAGTTCGCGTCGACATATAATCACGTCGGAAAAGCGCGCCGAAACCCAAATAATCAGCTGCACCGAATTGCCAGCAGAGGGCAACATTACGCCAGATAACATATGCAAGTCACACCCAAGCGCCAGCAGAGGGCGAAAAAACGCCATAAAACACAATTAACAAGTTGGCCTTTCACTGTACTGACATTTAAATCTGTCTGAGCGGGGCAACGTGCGTTAATTGCGTCAAATATTTTAACGTGATTAATTTAAAAAATTAATTACCGCGCGTTAACGCGATAATTTTGACAGCCCTAATATATGAATATATATATATATTAGCAATTAACGCACATGTCCCGCTCAGACAGTATTCTGCCTTTTACTAAGTTTTACAGCAAGGCTTTTTGTGCTGTCATCTTGTGTCTTATCTTTCCATTCCAGCAATTTATTTTACAGAATATATACAGTACTGTGCAAAAGTTTTAGGCAGGACACCTGCCTAAAATTTGGCACAGTACTGTAGATTTTTTTTTTTTAATTATTAAATTTATTAGGATCATGGAAGCTTCCACTTGGGGAAAATATATGCATACAGTATATCCTGTATATACATAATATAATAAAAATATCCTGCCTAAAACCTTTGCACAGTACTGTATATAATTTACAGAAAAATATGGCATATTTTTTAGATGGTTTGAATTGCGATTAATTGCGATTAATTACGATTAATTAATTTTTAAGCTGTAATTAACTCGATTAAAAATTGTAATCGTTTGACAGCCCTTATATATATATATATATATATATATATATATATATATATATATATATATATATATATATATATATATATATATACCCTAATTTTCGGACTATAAGCCGCAACTTTTTTCTCTCACTTTGAATCCTGCGGCTTGTAGTCCAGTGCAGCTTATTCGTTGATTTATTTGGGTTAATAGATAGGACTTTATTTGACAGCGGCGTCATAAGACTGCCATCTCTCCATACCGGTCTCCTGTATGTTCCAAGAAAAAGAAGCAAGCAGGGTGAGGCAGCATTTAGTTATTATGCTCCTCACCTCTGGAACGAGTTACCTGAAGCTCTGAAGTATGCTCAAACTGTTAGCTCCTTTAAATCAGGGCTAATAACGCTTTTGTTTAGCACTGCATATCCATAACTGTCTATATATTTCAATCTATTTGCTTTCTATTCCTCGTGTGCTTTATCTCCATTGCTGATTTCAATTATTATCAGAAGTAGTAGTATGCAGTAGTATTTTTTTTAAATAACGTTTTTTTTTTTTTTTTAAGTTTATTATTCTTTCGTGATTAAATGCGATTTTTATGTATAATTTTATTTCCTGTTTCGATTGTATTTGTTTTTACGTGCTATTGATTTAATGTGATTTTTATGATCTTCAAGTGATGTACAGCAGTTTGAATTGCCTTGTGCTGAATCGTGCTATATGAATAAATTTGCCTTGCCTTGCCTTGCCTTTACATAGTTGAATTAATGAGCTGAATGAGTGAACCAAGTAAGGCCGTGATTCCTATTTGGAAAGTGTGCCAAGTGTAGTATTTGCTCCTGTGAATGGTGCAACAACTTGGGGGTACACCTCCTGGTGGGCAACCATAACTTTACATAGTGAGTGAATTCATACGTAGGTTTTCTGTCAACACACACACAAAACAGTGAGCCTGTCGTGATCTGCCTGCTAAAAGGAAGTTAAATTTCTTACTTAAATCTCGCAAGCACCAGAATAGATTTAAAACACATAATCATTTATTCAATATAGAGCCGCAACAGAGGGTTCAAAGAGCCGCATGCGGCTCCAGAGCCATGGGTTGCAGACCCTTGCCCTAATTAGTGCAAAAATGTAGCAAGATATGGAAAAAATAGGATATAACAAAATATCTAAATGCATACACCATGAACATAGAGGTAGGAAATATACAGACGTGTGGCTATTTCTGTATTGCACTTTTTTTTTTTTTTAATCAATAAAGAGCATGTTTACAGTTCTTTTTTCCTTTTAGTTATCTTTAACCAATGAGTTCAAGTATACGACAGTAGGTGGCGTTAACTCGATTTATACGATATTTACCGCCTGCAACAAATACAAGAAAGAAAACTGCGGAAGTTAGCAATAGCATTAGCGTACATCACTTTAATTGGACCAGACTTGACGTTAAAATCCTCTTGTCTCTTTGCTTTTTACTGTCTACTACATCAGAATGTTGAAAGAGTTGGTGAGGGAGCGACTCATTGCGGCCGCCGACGAAATCTTCGAACTGTTCGAACGAGCGATAGCATCGTACGAGGAGCAACTTTGTCGAGCGAGAGAGGAGAACGAGCGACACCGACGACAACTGGAAGCTGTGAGCAAGACTCAGACTGTCACCAAACTCCAAGGTTTGATCGCATCTTATACTTGATATTTCCTCTAATGGGGATGTGCAAAACGTAACATTATTTTTTTCCCCAAATAAGACAACGTCAAAATTGGAACCTCTGCCATTCCTCGCAGTCAAAATGGATTAGACGTCTATCGCCGTCAATGACGTAAAAGACAACCGTTGTCGTGTTTGTTCACGCTATGTGTATAGTGTATGACAAAAATGAGTACACCCCTCGCATTTCTGCAGATATTTAAGTACATCTTTTCACGGGACAACACCGACAAAATGACAGTTTAGCACAGTGAAAAGTAGTGTGTGTGCAGCTTATATAATAGAGTTCATTTATTTTCACCCTCAAAATCACTCAAAATATTAATCATCACAATATTAATCATCATATTATTAATCAAAACATTAATATCTAAACCCCTGGCAACAAAAGTGAGTACACCCCTTAGAAACTACATCCCTAAATGTCCAAATTGAGTACTGCTTGTCATTTTCCCTCCAAAATATCATGGGACTCGTTAGTGTTACTAGGTCCAGGTGTGCATAGGGAGCATGTGTGTTCAAATTTGTAGTGCAACTCTCACACTCATACTGGTCACTGAAAGTTCTAACATGGCACCGCATGGCAAAGTACTCTCTGAGGATCTTAAAAGACGTATTGTTGCGCTACATGAAGATGGCCAAGGCTACAAGGAGATTGCCAACACCCTGAAACTGAGCTGCAGCACAGTGGCTAAGATCATCCAGCGTTTTAAAAGAGCAGGGTCCGCTCAGAACAGGCCTCGGGTTGGTCGTCCAAAGAGGCTGAGCGCTCGTGCTGAGCATCACATCCAAATGCTTTCTTTGAAAGATCGTCGCGGGGTGCCTTCAGCATTGCTGCAGAGATTGAAGAGGTGGGGGGTCAGCCTGTTAGTGCTCAGACCATACGCCGCACTCTACATCAAATATGTGTGCATGGCTGTCACCACAGGAGGAAGCCTCTTCTGAAGACTGTACACAAGAAAGCCCGCAAACAGTTTGCCGAAGACGTGTCAACAAAGCACATGGATTACTGGAACCATGCCATAGGGACGGATGAGACGAAAATTAATTTGTTGAATGTCATGGTCTGGGGCTGCATGAGTGCTGCAGATGCTGGAGAGTTACATTCCATTGATGGAAACAAGAACTCCAACATGTACTCTGAAATACTGCAGCAGAGCATGATCCACTCCCTCCAGAAACTGAATTGCAGGGCAGTGTTCCAGCAGCTTGAAGCTTTGCAGTCAATTGGTTTAAAGCTTCATGGTGGTTCATTTGGTCTTAGGACAGTCTTATGATACTGCTGTCCAATAAAGTGTTACCAATTATTATCTTTTAGTGTAAATATCCCATAATATGTGTGGTAGTAATTAGAGCTGGGAATCTTTGGGCACCTAACGATTCGATTACGATTACGATTCAGAGGCTCCGATTCGATTATAAAACGATTATTGATGCACACCCTTCCTTTTTAATTTAAATGTTGTGTACATTAGTTCCAAAATTGTTCAAAAATACTCTCAGGCTAAACCAAATCACTATTTCAGTTTCAAGTTAACATATAGCAGTAAACAAATATACAAAAATAACAGTAAATTAAAAAACTCCAGTCCCCATTCTGTATCAGCAGCTTTAAACTACATTCAATTAATTTAATGTTGTGAATCAACCGTTAAAGTTGTTAAAATTGCTCCCGTTATTCCATAATTTCCCTTTTGTCTACTTTCGGCATGTGAAAGTTTTAAAACTTTTAAAGATAGATTCAAGTCAATATTTTACCGATTTAGGAGTATTTTAGATAAAAAGTTTATTAGGTTTGCTTAGAAGGTTCGCTACAACAGCCTTGCAGGGAAGTGTACGCATCTAGCTTTTTGTAGATGTGCTGCTAACGCTACCAAATCTATATTGCATCTAGTCCTATATACATGATATCTACCGTAACATTATGTGGATGTACTTTGTAGCAGCTTTTCGGCAGCAGTCAGGTATGCTGTTGTGTTTTTGTGTCTCGTGGTATGAGTTGAGCTAAAGCCGTGAGTTGAGCATTGGCATTACCCGAGGGGCCGGGTAATGAGAAGCATGATGTTTAGCTACTCTCGCTTCGTTCCTCATTGTGTCCCAAAGACCGCGCGGCGCGCTGAGTGTGTTGTACATCCGCTTTACTTGGCATATTTCAATAATCGGAATTTGGATGTTTGTGGATCGTTCTCGAATCTTCCACGGCCGAATCGCGAATAATCTAAGAATCGGAAATTTTGCACACCTCTAGTAGTAATAGTATAGGCGGCTTACAGTCAGATGCGCCTTTATAGTCCGAAAATTACGGTAATTTAAAATTTTGGGGAAATTGTAACAATGTTTTTGTCTTTCAGACATTCAGCCGCCAACTGTTCATCAGGAAGAACCATCCTCACATCTGCAGTCAGGAAGCTCAAGTTTGTCCCCCCACATTAAGGAGGAAAATGTTTCAGAGCCCCGTTTTATTAAACAGGAAAACAACCACTTAGATATCAGCGAGTTGCCGCTGACTGGTGTACCTATGGAAAGTGAGGATGAAGACGAACCGCATCGCCGTATTTCAAGTGGAGACCTCTTAGCCCCGTTGTCAGACACAGACGACGACGACAACACGGAAGAACAAACGACGCCACGTCAGCACACGTCCCACTCGAAACCCCGTGTCGGCGTGCGAGCCGGTTTGAGAAGTCCCGCAAGCGATACGTCTTTTGAATCCCAATCCTTCCCTTCAACCCACTACAATACGGACTCCGAAAACAAAAGAAAATTCTCCGCCGTGTGGGACCATTTTGAACTTATATCACCAGTGAAGGTTTAGGTCGCACTCAGATCCTGTCTGTAATCCATTCTGAAATGATTCTTGGTTGAATTTATAGTCATTTTACCATTTTATTTCCTGCAGGTTAAATGTCGCATTTGCTCGACTAAACTGTCCTACGTTAATAAAAGCACATCGTCAATGTTGAGACATTTCAGAGCGAGACATACCCACGAGGATTCCACGAATACGCCTAAAATAGCCAAAGGTAAGTTAGCTGCCATGATTCTCTGCCGGATTAGGTTAGACATCTATCGTCGTCAACGCATTGACTTCATAACCTATTGACATGACACGCGAAACTGGGCCGATTTGTAGGGGGCCTATTTTCAAAAACTTCAAATATTTACAAAACCAAAGCTGCTACCGACCTAAAAGCAAAACAGGCACCTACCTTAGCCATATTTGAGTCTCCGTGAGCGTCGGCAAAAAAAAAATTCAAAGTCGTTCCGTTATAAAATCCCGATTAATTATTTTCTGTATAAGTATAACACAAAATTAAAATGGCTATAAAAGTATCAGATTTTACACTAGATGCACAAAAATCACCAAATGCAGAGTTGATCACCTATACCTTCAGGATCAATAGCAATATTTAACATATACGTTTTTGACCGAAATAGCAACTTAATTTTTTTTTATTTACTGCAAGTTTTCAACAGCTAATTTATCACTCCATTTAACGTCAGAAACTTAATACTTGAGGAAAACGTGCAGAATTAAGTATAAATAATATGTAAATGGATTATTAATAAATTCTATACACAATCAGAACTTATTATAGAATAGACTAGCCCTTTATAATCGTTATACACTATATACTGTTAGCTAATGAGGCTGGCAGCCGCCTGACGTAAACAGCTTTTCTGGCGAAAATTCTTGTGAATAAATACTTAAATCCCCAAATTCTGCATAGATATGGACATAAAACAGTCTCGATTCTTGGTTAAAAGCAAAGAAACCGTGCACTTAGTGTTGATTTTACATATACTGTCGAGCTACAATGCTACTCTGTTAGCGAATGAGGCTAGCAGCCGCCTGGCGTTAACAGAAATTTCTGGCTAAATTCTCTGAATAAATGCGCAAATCCCTGAATTCTTCATTGATATGGAAGTAAACCAGTCTCGGTTCTTGGTTAAAAGCAAAGAAACCGTGCAGTTCGTTTATTTTACGTATATTGTCGAGGTACAATGGTACTCTGATATCGAATGAGGCTAGCAGCCACCTGGCGTAAACTGAGCTTTTCTGGCGAAAATCCTTGTGAAAAAATGCTTAAATCCCTGAATTCTTTATAGGTGTGGACGTAAAACAGTCTCGATTCTTGGTTAAAAGTGAACTATGAGGCTAGTCAGTTACAAAAATTAGCCGCCTCCATGTGTAAACGAAGAAAATTCCTGCGAATAAATGCTTCAATCGTGCATGCATGGTACGAAAAATATAATATTTACCTTGAATCCTCAAACAAATCAGTCCTGAGACAATCCTTCCTGTTTGTATGCGGTACAGCTTTCGTAGTTCTTCAAAAATCCAAGCTTGAATCCAGCTTAGACGTGAGCGTGTGCAGTCTTCGCCTGACTATACTAAATGAAGCTCGGGGTGGCGTTACGCAAAGAATGACGAAGTCCCACTTCAATAGTAATGAAGTCTATGGCCAACGGGAGGGTGGTAGCTAATGGTTTACTTTGACTTCTCATGACATTTTTTGGGTTAAGTTTCCAGAAAACATGCATTGGACCAGGCAGTTCTAAATTTCCTAATCAAAGAGTCGCAACCTGTCAGCATTGTTGAGAGCGACAGCTTCAGAGAACTCCTTCAAGCCATCGAGCCGTCATACGTTTTGCCCACCAAAAAGGTTTGGCCTGAATTTGTCTCCACCATTAATTGATTGATTGATTAAATCGATTGAACTTTTTGAATTTTCAGATAGTCAACGAAATGGGGTCCAAAATCGGCTGCGGCGAAAATGAGTGAAAATCAGCCAGTACGGAGGCTTACGTGGATCTGACGTTTCATAACGTTGATGATCTACAATCGTGTATGTCAATGGGGAGAGTTTTAAGCACCCACTTTAAGTATGTTTTGATCACTTTGTATTTATTTGTAATTGATGACTCAAAGTGAACTGCCTATTTTTTTTTGTTGTTGTTGTATTTTTTAGATAACCTTTGGCAGCTGCTTGATGAAGAACTTGATTGACAGCCAACACTAAAGTTGATTTAATGAGGTCCACAGAAAACTATTACCATATTTTCCGCACCATGATGTGCATCGCAATAGAAGGCGCATCTCCAATGAATGGCCTATTTGAAAACTGTTTCCATATATATATGTATAGGGTGCATTGCATTATAAGGTGCAGTAGTTGAGGTTGCATTGTGCATCCACTAGATTAGCACTTCTCAAATAGTGGGGCACGCGGAGCGATGCCGGGGGTGGCGCATGTGAACTATGGGAACATAGGTTTTAAAGTGTAATTGAACATCCACTCAGTGGGTGGCAGTGGCGCTCTTATTTTTAACCACACATCAAGGAGCATTGGAGATATGAAGAGCTAAGACGAGGAAATATGACAAAGCGTACAGTGCTGGCCAAAAGTATTGGCACTTCTGCAGTTTTTATCAGATAATGCTCAATATCTCCCAGAAAATGATTGCAATTACAAATGCTTTGGTAGTAATATCTTCATTTATTTTGCTTGCAATGAAAAAACATGGACATTGTTTTTTTTAGTCATCATTTTACACAAAACTCCAAAAAGGGCCGGACAAAAGTATTGGCACCCTAGGCCTAACACTTGGTAGCACAACCTTTAGATGAAATAACTGCGAACAACTGCTTCCGGTATCCATCAATGAGTTTTTTTACAGCACTCTGTTGGAATTTCAGACCATTCTTCTTTGGCCAACTGCTCCAGGTCTCTGAAATTTGAACGGTGCCTTCTCCAAACTGCCATTTTCAGATCTCTCTACGGGTGTTCTATGGGATTCAGGTCTGGACTCATTGCTGGCCACTTTCGAAGTCTCCACTTCTTCCTCTCAAACCATTTTCTAGCGCTTTTTGAAGTGTCTTTTTGGGTCATTGTCCTGCTGAAAGACCCATTACGTTTGAAGGAAACCCAGTTTTCTCACACTAGGCCCCACGTTATGCTGCAAAAGGGGTTGGTAGTCTTCAGACTTTATAATGCCATGCACACAGTCAAGCAGTCCAGTGCCAGAGGTAGAAAGCAACCCCAAAACATCAGGGAACCTCCACCATGTTTGACTGTGGGGACAGTGTTCTTTTTTTTGAAGGCCTAATTTTTTCTCCTGTAAACTCTATGTTGATGCCTTTTCCCAAAAAGCTCTTCTTTTGTCTCATCTGACCAGAGAACATTCTTCCAAAACGTTTTTGGCTTTCTCAGGTAAGTTTTGGCAAACTCCATGCTGGCTTTTTTATGCCTTTGGGCAAGAAGTGGGTATCCTACCATAAAGTCCCTTTTCATTCAGACGCCGACAGATAGTACGGGTTGACACTGTTGTACCCTCGAACTGCAGGACAGCTTGAACTTGTCTGGATGTTATTCGAGGTTCTTTATCCACCATCCGCACAATCTTTCGTTGAAATCTCTCGTCAATTTTTCTTTTCCATCCACATCTAGGGAGGTTAGCCACAGTGCCGTGGGCTTTTTACTTATTGATGACACTGCGCACGGTAGACACGGGAGCATTCAGGTCTTTGGAGATGGACTTGTAGCCTTGAGATTGCCCATGCTTCCTTACAATTTTGCTTCTGAAGTCCTCAGACAGTTATTTGGGATTCTTTCCTTTCTCCATGCTCAATGTGGTACACACAAGGACACAGGACCGAGGTCGAGTCAACCTACGTAAATCCATTATAACTGGCTGCAAGTAGGATTTGGTCATTGCCACCACCTGTTATGTGCCACAGGTGCTGTTAATTACACAAATTCGAGAAGCATCACATTATTTTTCAAAAGGTGCCAATACTTTAATCTGGACCATATTTGGAGTTTTGTGTAAAATGATAATGATTTAATTTTTTTCCCATTCTCTTTTTTGTTTTTTCATTGCAAGCAAAATAAATGAAGATATTCCTACCAAAGCATTTGTTAATTGCAATCATTTTCTGGGAGAAATTGAGAATTATCTGACAGAATTGCAGGGGTGCAAATACTTTTGGTCCCGCTTTGTCAGTGTTACATCAGTAAACCAGCAAGCGCTGTTAGCATCGTATAAAGTGACATACCAAGTTGCTCAGTGCAAAATAACCCCACACCAGAGCGAAGGAAATAATACTGCCTGCAGCAAAAATAAAAACTGTCCCTCTGTCCATGGACACAGTTGTTTTTGTTCTTTCAATTTTTGTTTCTTCTGTCAAAGTGTTTGGTATATTGTCCTCATGAGTTAATGTTGCTAATCAGTTTCAATGTATTATTTACTGATTTTATTAAATTTGTTTTTTTAATGTCAAATGGTCCAAAATGCACCTTGAGTGTATTTTTACAGTTTGGGTATGACTTTATTTTTTATTTCCGGCGAATTGATGCACTCTTAAGTCTTTTCATTTCCAAACAAAACAACGTTAATAAAGTTTAACTTTATTGTAAGTTGATTTATATTGCTTTTTTTTTTCTTTAAAATAAAAAAGGACACAATGTTATCAGAAGAGTACTTAAGATAATTATATACACAAATGATAATGTTTACAGTGATGGCAGAGAGAGAGGGGGGGGGGGGGTTTGGGGGTGCGCAAAACATTTACCTCATCCTGAGGGGACGTAACAGAAAATTGAGAAGCACTGGATTGATTGATTTATCGGGCGCATCGGATTATGAGGCGCACTATCGGCTTTTGAGAAAATTGAAGGTGCGGAAAATACGATAACTGTTTAAGTACTAATGACAAGTTACCAACGTTGCTATAAGTCATGTTTGAGGTGGCACTAAAACAAAATGTAATATTTTCCTAGTCACTGTTGTACAAAAATATATCTTTGCACAAAAAAAGCCAGATTTTGTTTTTCGATACAAAGTAGGTGATTTCGTTGAAACTAGAATGTTTACATTGTAGACGAACGAAAGAACAAACTAAAGTAGAAAATACAAGTTCAAAATGGACTACCGAAGCACAACCGAAGAGTGTACGTGCATCTATAAGTCAACAATTATTGTAGTTAATCAGCCCTGAGACAAATATTAAAAATCGAGCTCAAAGGATTAATGCATACAGGTATATACTGCTGGCCAAAAGTATTGGCACCCCTGCAATTCTGTCAGATAATGCTCAATTTCCCCCAGAAAATGATTGCAATTACAAATGTTTTGGCATTAATATCTTCATTGTTTTTGCTTGCAATGAGAAAAAAAACACAAAAGAGAATGGGGGGGGGGAAATTAAATCATTATCATTTTACTCAAAACGCTTTGAAAAATCGTGATGCTTCTGTAATTTGTGTAATTAACAGCACCTGTTACTTAGCTGTGGCACATAACAGATACACACTTGCAGCTAGTCAAAATGGATTAAAGTTGACTCAACCTCTCTCCTGTGTGTACTACATTGAGCATGGAGAAAAAAAAGAAGACCAAAGAACTGTTTGAGGACTTGAGAAGCAAAATTGTGAGGAAGCATGGGCAATATCAAAGCTACAAGTCCATGTCCAAAGACATGAATGTTCCTGTGTCTACCGTGCAGTGTTTTCAATAAGTGTAAAGCCCATGGCACTGTGGCTAACCTCCCTAGATGTGGACGGAAAAGAAAAAATGTTGAGAGATTTCAACGAAAGATTGTGCAGATGGTGGATAAAGAAACCTTGACTAACAAGCTGTCCTGGAGTAAGAGGGTACAACAGTGTCCACCCGTACTATCCATCGGCATCTGAATGAAAAGGGACTCTATGGTAGGATACCCAGGAATACCCCCCTTCTGACCCAAAGACATAAAAAAGCCAGGCTGGAGTTAGCCTAAACCTATCCAAGAAAGCCAAAAATGTTTTGGAAGAATGTTCTCTGGTCAGATGAGACGAAAATAGAGCTTTTTGGGAAAAAGTATATCAACATAGAGTTTACGGGGGGGAAAACGAGGCCTTCAAAGAAAAGAACAAGGTCCCCACAGTCAAACATGGCGAAGGTTCCCTGATGTTTTGGGGTTGCTTCCTGCCTCTGGCACTGGACTGCTTGACCGTGTGCATGGCATTATGAAGTCTGAAGACTACCAACCCCTTTTGCAGCATAACGTGGGGCCTAGTGTGAGAAAACTGGGTCTCCCTCAGAGGTCATGGGTCTTCCAGCAGAACAAAGACCCAAAACACACTTCAAAAAGCACTAGAAAATGGTTTGAGAGAAAGCACTGGAGACTTCGAAAGTGGCCAGCAATGAGTCTAGACCTGAAACCTATAGAACACCTGTGGAGAGATCTGAAAATGGCAGTTTGGAGAAGGCAACCTTCAAATCTGAGACCTGGAGCATTTGCCTATACTTTTGTCCGGCCCATTTTTTGGAGTTTTGTATTTTTTCATTTTCTTGCTTGTTTAATCAGAAACCTCATAGGTTGAACTGTCTGTGCTGGATCTGTTGGAACAAAGACCAGGACCCACTGTGGCCCTTTGTGGAATCGGTTTGACACCACTTGCCCAAACTAACCATTTTACAGTAGATACAGGTCGACCGATACACCGGTCAGCCAATATATCGAGCTAGTAGCCTATATTGACCTTTTTTCAACACTGGCCGATACAATGGAAGAATTTATGGTCGCTTTTTGGGTTCTGATTTTTCTTATCAAGGTCGACCGATATGTTGCCCGGCTAATATATCGGTCAAATTGTTCTGCCCCTTGATCTTATGTTGACTACTTTTAAGTTTGATTTATTTCTAAAATGATACATTGGTCATCTATCCACAAGATGTCAGCATTGTAACTGGTTCATTATCAATGTACGGTACCTTTGAGAACTCTCAACTCTCAAAAAAAAAAAAAAAAGCTGGGATTTTCCATTTAACTTCACATTTATAGTATCAAGTAGCTGTTATACAGTTAGGAATGCACGTTGGTCAAGCTCCCACACTTTTTTAAAATAATAAACTACAAGTACACAAAGTACACTTAAACAGCAAATTATGTCATCTCTGTCATGGACAAATTCAAAGCAGAATTAATGCATTCTAATTACATAGTGATTTTCAAATGTATATTTTCAGGAAGGTTGTTTTGTCCTTTTCTTCAGCCTACATTGTGTTTAATTGGAAAAAAAACAATGGATAGTAGTTAAATTAGGCCTTTTTTTTTTTTCATTTTCCTTAAACTCAACAAAAAATTTTTCTTAATAAAATCTGTCAACAAAGATATGTGGTCAGATTTTCAGCCGATACTATAAGGCCCTAACTTGATCATGCAGAAATCGCGCAAAGAGTTTGCTAACTCGTGGGGGGGGGGGGGATGCTTTATTTTCTTAGAATATAAAACATAACAGAGTGGACAGTAACCTGACAGGCAAAGTGGACAAATTGTGAAACATTGTTGAATGAATCAAAGAATTTAAATTGAAATATACAGTGGGGAGAACAAGTATTTGATACACTGCAATGGCAGTGTTTCAAATACTTGTTCTCCCCACTGTATATACCAGAGGTCTTATCCCCTTCAGATATTGTCCTTTCAGGGTCAGGATTATGACATTCCTGATTGTGTCCTTACTATTTTAGCTCCTTTTGATCTCATACCTTGAAAAGTTCAACACAAAAAGTGTAACTTAACCAATTTAATAAGGAGTAAATTTGGCTTGCCCAATCAAACTAGGTTTTCTGTAGTGCTGCTCCGATACATTTTTACCATGTCTAGCATGACCTGTTATAAAATGTCTGTAATAGCTCTTATCATATTAGCATGTTAACATTATCAGTATGTGTCTTAAACTTTTAAGAACCCTGTGCACCCAGTCATTAAAGCTTTGTTGACAGCGAGGACCATGACAGGGTGGGGATTTTTGTCTAGAAATTCCATTTAATAACCACATGGTGGACCTTCAGTAAGCAAAATGGTTCAAACAGCAAACAGACTGGACTTTTTAACATATATCTTTCAAATTTATCATTTTTTTTCTATTGGTATTTTATAATGACAGAGTGGACACGTTAAGCTTGACAACATCTGACTACACAACTAACTAATATGACAAAAATTGCGAAACATAAGTGTAAATACTTACTCTGCAACTAGTCTGTTTCAGTCACCAATAAAGGAAGACAAAATTGGGGTTGTGACATCACTGAAAAAATCAGTAGGTTTCTTAAAGAGTCAGTTTTCCCTAAGTGGCAGGGTGGACAATTTTTTTTTAGGGACATTGTATTATGGGGGGGGGGATGTTAAATATAATTATGAAAGTAAGGATATACATGATCAAAATGACCAGTTCTATCAAATAGTTGTGACAAGAAGTTCATATGTAAAAAAAATTTCATTTTTTATCATTTAACTCTTACACACACTGAAGTTAGCAGTGCAGTGTGTGGGACATGCCAAAATGCAGTATCTGAAAAGAAAAAAGTACACATAAAATAAAGGAAACACATTTTAAGAGACCTATTGTTGTCCAGATATGTGTGAAAATCTTTTTCTCCTATAATAAGACATAAGAGTTTAATTATTTGTTGATTGTATTGAATATACATTTTCAGGATAGCTGGGTGTGTCTGATGAGGACATCAAAAGGCACTTTATATTGATAAAGACCCAGCTCCGGACTCAAACGTTTTTCTTTGGTTGTGCTATGTGCGTTTGGTTTACCCCTAGTGGCGACTTACTGGAAGCAGCAGGCCAAAAAAAAAAACTTGACAGGTGGTCCCCGGGTTACGACGTACCCGACTTGCGTGATTTCGACTGCTGACTTGCATAGCAAAAGTCCACTAGCTTAAATGCTATAAAATGCTAATGTTTTTTTTTTTTTTTACAATGCTCTTAACAAGTCGTATAAAGACATATACAAAAAATCCTAAATATACCTATAAACTAATTGCGAAAGTATAAAAAACAAAAAAAAAAAACCACATGGGCTCAAATAAAAAACTACCTTTTGTTGGTCTGTGCTAAGGCAGTGCTTCTCAATTATTTTGTTACGCCCCCAAGGAAGACGTAAATGTTTCGCGCCCCCTCAAACTCTGCCGGCACTCTAAATTGTATCATTTGTCTATAATACAACTATTATAAGTACGCCTCTGTCCCACATTGTGTCCTTTTTTTCTTTTAGAGAAAATAGCAGAGATCAACTTATAAAGTATAACTTTATCAACATTGTTTTGTTTGTAACAGAAAAGACTTAACGCGCATCAATTTGCCTGAATTAAAAAAAAAAAAAAGTCACATCCAAACTGTAAAAATACACTCAAGGTACATTTTTGACCATTTGATACTGAAAAATAAAATCGGTAAATAATACCAAATTAAAATTGATTAGAAACATTAACTCATGAGGACAATATGCCAAAAAATTTGACCGAAAAAACAAAACTGAATAGAAGAGAAAAAAAAGAGTGTCTTTGGACAGAAGGACAGTTTTTTTTTTTTTTGCTGCTTGCTGCTCACAGTATCACCTCCAGTTTGCAATGGTGTGGGGTTATTTTGCACTGAGCATGCTAACAGTGCTCACTGGTTTACTTATATAACACTGACAAAGTGGGACGATTATTGGCAATATTCGGCACGTTTTCACTGAAAAACAACCCAGCGGCTTATCAATGAGATTGGGGTCTAATGTCTTTAAGTGGCGTCTTAATTGATTTGGCTTCCGGCTGTCCACTATAATCATTTTTAGACACAGTAGACAGTGGTCTTTCCTCATCTACCACTGTATTAAATGTCAAAGCCAAAAGGCAAACGGCCCGAAAAAAGCGCATTCTCGGCGGCCGAGGGAGAACCGTAGGTGAGGGCAGTCGTCGTGACGATCCCAAGCCGAAAATGACACTTCTCGGGTGGACACGTGAGAACCGGAGAAGACAGTGGGTCGCTGCGTGAGTCCGGCCGCAAAACGGCTTTCGAAAACGGCGCAAACTGCACAGCTCTTCATATCTCTCTTCTATGTAATCTTGCTTACTTAAAAAATACTGCGGGCACTTTGAAAATGAGAGCGCCACTGCCACCCACTGAGTGGATGCGCAAGTACATTTTATTCTAGCACAGCAAAAAAAAAAAAAAAAAAAAAGAAGCATGTTCCCTGATGTCACATGCGCCACCCTTGGCATCGCTCTGCGCCCCCCTGGTGGGGCGCGCCCCACTATTTGAGAAGTACTGGTCTAAGGATTCAGCCATGTTAGATAAGTTTGGTCATATTCACTGTTGCCACGAGAGGACAGTGTAGCCACCCAAATCAATAAAACAATGCAAACACTTTCAAAACCATTACAACGCCACTATAATTAAATGAATACTCAAAGCAGCAAAATTTGATTGTAATCTTTTTCCCCCGGGGGTTGGCAAACCAAAATATTGAAAGCCATATTCGGCCAAAATAACAAAAAACAAATATGTCTGGAGCCGCAAAAAATTAAAAGCCTTATAGAAGCATTATAATGAAGGCAACACATGTTGTATGTATCCATATTAGCCTACTACCAAAATGACCAAGTTGGCTGTGACATATTTATGTCACACTGCTGTTGCCATAGTGTGCACTTCCTGTGGGTGTGGTATTACAGTATAAAAAGGAATCTCTGTTATGTCTCTGTGTCATATATGCTGAGAAGCACACTGAATAAAGAAGTGTTGTTCCATTCAAGTCTCGGCCTTACATGTACTTAGATCAAGGAAGTACATAACATTGGCTATAAATACATAATGAGCCTTCATGATTAAATTTTTTATTTTCCTGGCAGTCCATTCTATAAAGAATGACGGACCACGTGACTACTTGTTTTTGTACGATGTTGCCTCAAGTTTAACTTCATTACAAGGCAAGGCAAAGCAAATTTATTTATATAGCACAATTCAACACAAGGCAATTCAAACTGCTTTACATCACATGAAGATCATAAAAATCACATTAAAATGAATAGAACATAAAAACAAAGACAATCAAAATAGGAAATAAAATTATACATAAAAATCTCATTTAATCGTGATTAGAAAAAAAATAATAAAAAAATAAAACAAATACCGTACTGCTACTACTGCTAATAATTGAAATCAGCAATAGAGATAAGCACAAGAGGAAAAGAAAGCAAATAGATTGACATATATAGACAGTTATGGATATACAGTGTTAAACAAAAGCATTTTTAGCCCTGATTTAAAGGAGCTAACAGTTTGAGCATACTTCAGACCTTCAGGTAACTTGTTCCAGAAGTGAGGAGCATAATGACTAAATGCTGCATCACCCTGCTTGGTTCTTGTTCTTGTAACATACAGGAGACCTTCGGGGTCTAGATGTTTCATAGGAATCTAACAAATCAAGCATGTATTTTGGTCCAACGCCATTAAGTGTTTTGTAGACGAGCAGTAGGATTTTATAGTCAAACCTTTGAGTCACTGGAAGCCAGTGTAACTATTTCAAAACCGGTGTAATGTGGAAGGGTTTCCTTGTATTTGTGAGGACTCTGGCTGCAGCATTCTGTACTAGCTGCACCTTCCTGACTGATTTTTTTATTAAGACCTGTAAATATACCGTTGCAGCAGTCCAATCTGCTGAAAATGAATGCATGCATAAGTTTTTCCATGTCTTGTTGAGTCAGCAGCCCCATAATTCTGGCTATATTTTTTAGGTGGTAATAAGCAGATTTATGCTGCATTCCAGAAAAGTGGGAAGTCGGAGTTTTCCGACCTCCAACGAGGAAAATGTCATTGGAACGCCGCTCAAACTACGAGGTCCAAGTCGCAAAGTCGGAGAAAAAATGTCTACCCCGACTTCCAAGTTGTTTCAATCTGACGTCACTGGAAAAAATGGCGATGCCCATGGAAACACAACAGACCGTGAATGGTAAAACATAATTTACACGATTATAAAAATATATTCATCTGTATCTATTTATTATTAAATAAATTTAGTCATTGAACACAACTCTTCTCTGTGACTTCAAGTGCAGTGTGTGTTATGGTGTGTCTGTCAATGAACACGTATTTTATGTCAGGGCTGGACTCTCCGCGGTAGGATGGCTACTGGTAGTCAGACAACTTTTATCAGTTAAATAAAGAGAGACTCAGACAACACATTGATGACACAATAATGAAGTTAAACAATAAAATGTTCTCACAGTGAATTAGCTTAATGAATTTTCAGATGATTTTTAAATTGACTTTCAGCGAGGATGTAACTAAAGAGTACAGTGTGTGCCGTTTTTCCTCCACAATTTGATTGCTTGCGAGAAGGCAGGTTTGCTGTAGGTCAAGATGCCTTTTGATAAACATAATAAAAAAAACAGCTTTTCGCGATCAGCCATCTTTGCAGTTTATGATTTGTAGCTGTAAGTGACATTGTGTTAAGGTGCCTGCTTATGTTTGACCTTTCTTTTTTGGCCCAAAAATGATCACTTCTGTCTTCTCCACATTTAACTGGAGAAAATACTGGCACATCCATTCATTGATTTGATGAATGCATTTACTCAGGGAGACTAAGGGACTATAATCATGTGGGGACACAGAAATGTAGAGTTGTGTGTCATCTGCATAGGTGTGATAGGAGATGTCATACTGTTCCATAATTTGAGCTAGGGGAAGCATATAGGTGTTCAATAAGAGTGGTCCAAGAATTGACCCTTGAGGGACTCCACACTTGAATTTGGTTCGTTCTGACTGATGGTTTCAGACTGACACAAAAAAATCCCTATCGTGTAAATAAGATGTGAACCACTGAAGAACAGTAAGCCTTACCCACTGTTCCAATCTGCTAAGTAGTGTATTGTGATCAACCGTGTCGAATGCGGCGCTGAGATCCAATAGTAGCAGAACAGATGATTTGCCTGCCTCTGTATTCTGATGAATATCATTTAGGACTTTGATAAGCACAGTCTCGGTGCTGTGTTGTGGCCGAAATCCAGACTGACATTAGTTAAAAAGATTGTTTTGCATCATAAAAACCTGGATCTGTTCAAACACAACCCTCTCGATAATTTTCCCCAGGAATGTCAGATTTGATAAAGGCCTATAATTACTAATGGTTGAGGCACCCAGATTAGGTTTTTTTAGAAGAGGTTTTATTACTGAAGTTTTTAAAGTCTGTGGAAACTTTTTATAATCTAAAGAACGTCTGGGGCTATGCAATGAAAAACAGTTTTGAAAAAGTTTGAAGGAAGAATGTCAAGGTTGCATGTTGTGGGCTTTAATTTTGACAAAATTTCTGTTAAAGTGGCATACTCCAAGAGGCTAAACTGTTTAAGATTGACGTGGGTGACATTTTGGGAGGCATTTAGTGTAACAATTGTTTATCTGGAATTGCACATAGCCTGTCTTATCTTTAGTACTTTGCGTGTAAAGAATGCTGCGAAATCATTACAGGACATCTCAGATACCAATTCCTGAGGTACTGATGATTCTGGGTTTGTCAGTTTTCCAACAAAAGAAAATAGTGTGCGGGTATTTTTCTACTAATGATCTCTGAAAAATATGACTGTCTGACATTTTTCAGTTCCTGGTTGTATTTGCGAAGACTCTCTTTGTAGATATAATGATGTACATACAGTGTAGTAATTACAGTATAGTGATGTACAATATTAATGAATTATGTTTAATTGCTTTGATAAAATTAAAGAAATGCAATAAAGAAATCCAAATTTTGATGTCATTTTTATTTCGAAGATTCGAAAAAAACTGCATAACATGCCCCTTATCTGGGCAAAAAACATAGTGCAACAAGACGCAGCCTGCATTTATAAAAATAAATACAGTAAATAAATAAAACAGCACCCTTTTGAAGAGGTAAAGTATATTATCGAAGTTCACGTACCTGCATAAAAGTGCAGGGTGTTCAATATCGATCACATCACATGACTTATCACAAGTATGCTGCCGCTGAATTAGCCCTTGATTTGCTGATTGGTGATGTTGCCTATTTTTTTGGCCCTTTCCTTCACTGTCTTAGTGCGAGAGGCATGTATTTGATTTTCATTAACTCGGTTTTGTTTTTGAAGTCTGCAAATAGGTATTCTGATATGTTGATGAGTGACTCCTTCATTTACTAGTCACCATCTGTGAATGGTTTTCCACGCTTTATTACTCCCGGGTTGCAACAAAACTTGCAGTAGTGAAATTTGGAGATGCGATCCACTTTTTAAATCTAATTTTGCACTTAATTTCTCCAGAAGTAATGCAATCCCACTTACGGAGTACTCTGCTGCAAAAGTAGTATGCCTTCCCCGGAAATGTCTTTCCACGTTACTCCTTTTGTGATTTAACAACTTCTCGCTACAGAGCAAGCATTCAGAAAAATCCTTTCGCATTGGCAATGAATGCAATTGATACGGCCCAAGAAATGTTGAATCCTCTGTTCTCTACCGGTTTGTTTACAACAGCTGCTCTGCTGATAGAAACGTGCATCGCAGGCTATGACGCAAATCTTCGTAGACATAAATGTTGAAACGTAATATTTATTCTACACATTTTTACAGCATTGGAAAACATTAAGATTGTTTGTGTCATGTTTGTTCTCCGACAGAAACCATGTTTAAAGAAAAAATATATTTCCCTCCCCAATCTTTTTCAATTTTCAAACATTTTTGAAACACTCCAGGGACTAGGACAGCGCTAAAGAGCCGCATGCGGCTCTCAAAACACGGGTTGCCAACCCCTGCCCTAATCAAATTAGCAGTTAATTGATTCATTGTTGCAGCACTAGTTGTTACAATTGGCCATTATATCTAAAGTCCACGAGTGCATATGTCAGGATCGGCTTTTTAGGATTGGACAATATTGGGATATCAGTTATAGTCATTATTGGACAAGTCTTACAATTTGTGTGGGTGAAACTATATGTAGTTGGCCATGGGCATTAAATTAAAATTGCATTAAAAAAAACATTCACTGAGATTTGCTCACACCTGTAGATACCCTGCTAATGCAACGGAATGTTTTGTGACAAGTGATTAGGCAACAGGAGGCAGTTTTGACAAGAATTTGCATTTATTTGCAAGAAAATAGCTTTAAAATACTAAAAAATAGTCATCTGTAATACCTCAAGTCTCTTAACATTGAGGCTTTTCCAGCATAAAATAAAGTGCAAGGAGTTCAGTTTTTTTCTCAAAGCCTTTGCTGCTCCAAAAAAAGTTTGAACACTTGTGTGACTTCTTTAACCTGAGGAACATTAGGACAAGTCTTTTGCAAAAAAAAGAAAAAAACATCATCTGTTTAGTGTCTCACTTGTCATTAAGGCTGCTGTTTTACTCATTTGTCAAATGAGAAATATTCGGCTCTCGAACATATACATGCGCGCGCACACACTCAACACCAAATGTTAACATGTTCCATGAAACGCTAAAAACAATAAATAGCAGATGGAAATTGTGTGCGGCAGTAGAGAGCAAACTGTGCAAAAACTCTCACATGAACACAACAGCGCCTTCTAAGCGCAAATATTTGGTCCTTGCATTACACAACCGTAATAAATAGCAGCAGTCGCCGAGCTCTTCTCCGGTCAGCTTACATTCACAGAATGATATCGAGTAGTTGAACCCCCCCCTCGGGTGGGTAGGATTCAGCGGATAAGGAGGCAGGCGGTCAACGCGAGGTGACGCCCAGCTGCGTCTTTATGTGCTCGTACACGACGTAGCTGATGCTGACGGCTGGGATGACCTTCAGGAAGTTGGGTGCCAGGCCCCGGTAGAGGCCCGTCGGACCCTCGGCCTGCAGGATCTGACGGAAGAGCGCCGTCATGCTCGCCTGCTGGCCACTGCCCGTTGCGGCTGCAAAAGGAAAATCTTTTTAAAATCTAGCTAAACAATGTTTAATAGACACTGTGGGATTATTGTATGCAATTTGGAAAATCACAGTATGTTTTAGCCGTGAGATGATGAATCAAACATTTAACTCATCGGCTTCAGTTGACATGAATAGACGTCTAATTCATTTGGACAAGGAGGGATGGCAGCAGAGTTATGTTTTTTGTCAGTTTTCAAAAACGTTTGCTTTTACAATTTCTTTAATACAGTGGTACCTCTACTTACGAACGTCTCTACATACAGAATTTTTAGGTTAAGGTTAATACATGCCTCAATAGGAAAATATTGCCTCGTTACAAAATAAATATCAGGATGAGAAAGGCAAAAATACAGTATGGCTGGTACTCACAGCACCCAGAGTTTACTGAACGTAACATGCACAACTCTGCTTGTTGGTTTATTGTGAAATAATGTACATGTATTTGTTGCATGTTTTGATGTATTTTTATTTTAATGTATTTTTACTTTTATTATGAAAGACTTATGTCTGAATTTTTTTTTGGGGGGGGGGGGGGCTTGGATTAGGGCATTTACATGAAAAGTAGAGTGCATTTCTACTTACATCTTTTTCAGGATAACGAAACTACTTTCAGAACCAATTAATTTCATAAGTAGAGGTACCACTGTATTTCACACTTTAAAAAAAAAAAAAAGGAAAATGGTTGGTTAACTCATTCGTACACCTATTTTTTTTTTTTATATTTCACATTTCATGCCACAAAATTATACAGCATAATGCTACAACAAAATAGGTTTGAGATCATTACGAAATAACCGTATTCATACATAAAACACTGGACTGGATAATAAAGCGAACAGTCAATTATTGGGAAAATAAGATTTTAAGTGCGCCTTATAGTTGGGGGAATTTTTTTTCTTTTAAATTGAAAATCTAAAATGTCATTCTGCAATTTAACTAATTTAGTTCATTAAAAAAATGCCCCTATACTTTTTCAATAAACTTATTTTTAAATATATGAAAGGCCAAGATTTTTTCAATAGAAGATAAAACCTTTGCATTAACATGAGTGCGGCAATCTCACCTTGTGCTTGCATGCGTGTCCTGATCAGAGCGAGTGGGTAGCTAGCGAGCTGGCCACAGGTGCTAGACACCGTGCCGCACGCCAACAGCACCAGTACGCCGGGGTCACCGCCGGCGCCGTACTGCTGCAGGTAGCCGTTTTTCAGAGTCTGGAAGCATCACGTGACGACAAGTTAGCACGGTGAAAGACTGGCTGGGTTAAAAGGGATGCGGCGGCATCACTTACCTCGTACACTGCCAAATCAATGCCGGCATAGGGGATAATGCCTAGCATGTTGGGCACGTAACCCTTGTAGAAGGCTGCCACTCCTTCTCTGCGGAAAATCTGCTTGGCACAGTCGGATATTCCGGCGTATTGGCCAGTCTTTCTCAAAGCCAGTCTGGTTTTCAGCACTTCCATAGGGTAGATGGCGCTTTGCGCAATGACTCCCGCCAACGACCCGGCCACGAAGCGTTCCGAGATGTTCAGTGTCAACTTGTCGCCGCCGATCACGCGTTTAATCTACGAGTAGGAATGTTTTTTGTCAGTCGCCAGTGAGCTTAGCGTACGGAAGTGCGGCACGGTGGCACGTACCTGCTCGTATGCCATGAACTTTAGGGCCGACTCGGGCGCGATCTTGATGATGTTGACACCGTTGCCTCGCCAGAGCGAGCGCACGCCACCTTCTTTGATCATCTGCATTAGGCCGCTCATGATACACATATTGTTGCTTCGGGAACCGTACACCTGAACAAATAATACCAAAAAATACAATAATGATTTTTTCTATTATTATATAATTACAATTGAGACCTGCCGTCCATGTACATCAGGGGTGTTCAAACTATTCCACAAAGGGCCAGAGAGGGTGCTAGATTTTGTTCCAACGATTTTATTTATAATTTTAATACTCATTTCGGTCGGTAGTCCACCAGTCAGTGGTGTTTTTTTGTTTTTTTTAATAATTTGAATTTGGTGGGTGGTAGGGCCAATCTGACAACTGATTTCACACAAAAGTATATACCTCCGCATGCGATGGTGGTATTTTCGTGTTGCTATGTCTAACGGATGTTCCAAATTACTTCCCGAAATGCACCTGACGACTACAGCCAATCAGCATATTTTCACCCGTAATTCAAAATAGGTGATACTCTACCCCTGCTGTCTGGACTAGCTGAACACTTTGTGTATGCAGGCTTTCTCCACCCCATCTGAGCGGGTGTTCTCCACTGCTGGAGACACCGTAAGTCCAGAAAGATCATGTATCCTACTTGAAAAGGCAGACATGCTTATTTTTTCTGTAATAGAATTGTTAATTTTGCACATTTGCACTACGCAACATTCTGTTGTATTTGACAGTATTCATCTTTTTTTATTATTAATTTTGAGTACCATCAGCTCGTGTGTCCTTTTAAAATGAGGATATTTTTATATCTATTAGATAAATGTTTCAGTAATTACACATTGTCTATTTGCCACAGTTAACATGGAGGCTTTGGGCTTCTTTGACCTTGTTGTGAGTTTGTTAGGTTGTGACTTCTGATTAAACAAACTAGATGCCAATCAAAATGTTTGTTCTTCCCCCCCCCCCCCCCCCCCAAAATTAGAATCGATAAGAGAATCGAATTGTTAAGCAATATCGATAATGGAATCAGAATCGTAAAAATCCTATCAATTCCCATCCCTAATGGCGAGCATCCTCTTGAACTCTCACTTGTTCACATATCGTTGCGACGTCCTGGTAGGTTTAATTATTTGAAAATAATGTACTGTTCTTGCCAAGTGTGTACAATCGTAAAAATTGCTGTGTTTGTTGGTTTAGTACCACGAGACCGAATTGTTGTCATTGTAAATTTGATGCTGTTGAAGCATTTTTTTAATTGCTTTTCATAATCTACGTGCTTTAAAAAATAAAAATATTTCGGCCTCAAATATCTGCTTACAAAATCGGCTTTGGCATCAGTTGAAAATGTTTTTCGATATCTGTGTCGGCATTTAAAAATCCCACATCGGTCGACCTCTAGCTTAGACATTGACCTAAAAATTGTCAACGACACTGAAAGAGGTTAAGCCGATAAAAGGCCACTGACGCATTTGTGCGACCTTCGGGTCTCGGATGACGCAGGAAGTGAGGCCTCGGACTCTGCCCGCCTTCGCCCAATTTAAATATTAACTTTTTTTATGATTTGCCAAGTTCCGATAAGACGTTCCACTTTCTCTCCGGAATTATTCAACAGACTAACCCGCCTACCCCGCTTACCTGCATCATGACTTTGACGCGGTCCAGAGGCGCCGTGCACGTACGGGAGACGGCGCCAGCTCCACCGCCCGCCACCAGGTGGCGCCACCACATGCCACTCTGCTTCTCCTCGGCGGTGAAGTCGTCGGGGACCATCAGGTTCTCACCAACGTCGAAGATCTAAGAACACAGAGCAGATCTCGTCAATAAAATTCTATATTGGGATCTACTTTTCTAAATAGCTAATGAGTACCAATTGGCTGCTAACACAAGATGTCCCAACCATTTTGGGTGGGAGAGCCTGGCATCGATGCGCTCAAAGTTCACATTTTGAAGGCATTTATGTTATGAAATTTAAAAAGATAATCAACTTTGGAGTCTTATTGGGTGCCATAACCAAAGTGATTTCTGTTTTTATTAACATTCTATTCTTTATCATTTATTCATACCAAAAACAATAAAAATATAAAAAGTAACAGAATTGCCTCCATTACAACCTACAGCAGTTGTGTATGCGGATCTGTACGAATGAGTTAAACATAACTCAAACTGGCAGAATATGTTTATGATATAAAATGGAAGACAAATACATTTTGAGGTAACAAGGTCAAAAGGTCACGGGTGTCAAAACAGTAATTTCACAATAATGAATAACTCAAATTTTCAGGGCAAGTGATATGAGAGTGGGATGACATTTGGGGCATGAGGACAAAGGTTACGTGTGCTCACTCTACCAAATATGGCAGTGCGTTGGATTTGGCTGCTTAGACTGGGTTATGCTATCTGAGTGCTATAGTTTGAAATCTGAAAGAAATGCATGATTTTTTTTAAAGGGAACTACGGATAGAAAGACATGTAGTTCATAAGAGATAAATGTTAGTACAATTTATAATTGATATTAAACCCCCTCTTAATGTTTTCGTTTTAATAAAATTTGTAAAATTTTAAATAAAAAAATAAACTAATAGCTTGCCATTGTTGTTGGTTACAGGGTCGTGACATCACAGGGCCACGCTGCCATTCTTCACAGTCACGCTAATTATGTAGGGCAGTGATTTAAATACACCACAAGGTGTCAATGGCAAGTTTTACATTAATACTGTAAGACAATGAGTGCCTTTTGTCCCTCGACTGACGCCGTAGCTCCCTGTTTTTTTTTTCCCCCCAGACTGGGTCAGGGCCTGGACTGGGTCTATTGTGATTCACGTTCATTTGAGTGTAGTCTTCACAAGACTCCTGATAATGGCTCCCAGCATCAAAGTTTGTATATCGTGACTAAATATTGCCATGCAGTGTTTTTGTCGAGCGGAAGGAGTTGCGAGAATGTTTAAATATAGTTTGACCAAAGTCTGAGTAAGTTTTATGTGTATTTTGCGCATCTATTTTGATTGTGAATGCCAGTTCTCTTTGTGTTAACTGTGTGAGAATAGGGCCTCATTAATACAGATTGAAGCAATTTTCTTTTTGGTGACATTATTTTTTTAAGAGTATTAGTTTGGTTGTATTTTTACTATAAGATACTTATGTGTATTGTGAAAGAGTTGCCGAAGCTTATGCCAATAAACGGCGCGGTCCGAGCTACGAATCTGAACGCCTGTGCCCACTTTCTCTCTCCCACTGTGGATTAAAGAAACTACAGCGTCATTCAAGGGAAAAAAACGCACTCATTGGCTTGATCCCTAATTAATGTAAAACTCTCCAATGACACCTTGTGACGTATTGAAATCACTACATTACATAATTGAAGTCTTTTTTTTTTTTTTTTTTTTTTAAATAAAAAGGTGACACGTGGAATTCTGGCAGTGTCACCGCCCAGCAACGGCAACAACAATGGCAACAACCTACTATCTAAAATAATTTAACAAATATTAAGAGGGGTTTTAATATCAAATTATTATAACCTGTACTAACATTTATCTTTTAAGAACGAGTCTTTCTATCCGTGGAGTCCTTTAAGCAAATGTGTATTATGTAAGGTTAATAAATAAAACGTCAAGTACACAAATTGTGTCTAATAATACTAAACCAGACTGAGCGCTGCCAGAATGGAATGACGTCTATCGCCATCAATGGCAACCAATGAGTTAATGACAACCTCTAGATATAACTTTACACTTTTCAATTATAGAAACTTTTCAATTATGCAATCAATTTCTAATCTTCCACTGCCCACAATCCAACATAACATATCCTTGAGTAAACATCACGCTGCCTAACAGCTTTGTTGTCATTGGCACCGATAAGGGCTCACCGCAATGCCACTGGTCTGCTCAAATGCTAACCCGACTGTGACGTTTGGTCGAGTGTGCCATTTAGATTTAGCATGGCGGTCATGAGAGCCTCTTAACTGTCACCAGCTGCTCTTCTTACCAGCGACTTTTGATACCTTTATGTAACCGACACACATAATCCCGAGTTGACACGCTGACGCAATGGCTGCCTTCCGCCGCTTGGAATGCGCCTCTAATTGGCCTATTTAGCAGAGACAGTAAGGTGCTCTTTGGAGCCGATAAAGAGCGACTAATTATTCCAAAATAGGCCAGGAGATACAAGGGAAAAAAAAAAAAAGAACACTGTGTTAACTAGTGATAAAGGTTACGGGCTAACATATTTAGAGGTTGACTTTTTTTTTTTTTTTTTTTTTTTTTTTTTAAATCGTGACTCTGCTATTTTCTTATGGTTTGTAAAGATGAAATAAGAGTTTGCGGCCAACATAATTTTTTTTTTTTTTTTCTTTTTTAAAGATCAGTTAAAAGTTGTATCCAAATTCTTAATTAACTCTTTTAGTACGATTGATGATGATAGACGTCCAATTATACGGTTCTTTTCATGCGTTTGCTGTGAATTTAAATCAGTTTGTCAGCAGTAGACGTCCAATCCACTAACTGGGAGGGTTGAATATGCAGCATATGAACATTTGTTCATTCGCTGCCAGCTCTTCCAGTGCAAATGGGCTGAACATCTATTGCCAATGATTTCAGTCTGTTTTCCATTAATTAGTTTTTAACATTCAAATTGTTCATTTCACTACCCCCTTTTGTTTTTCTATACATATTTAATAGTGCTGCAACTAACAATTATTTTCATAACCGATTAATCTGATAATTGTCACTTTTCAATTACCTTCATAATTTACTGTGAAGTTTTATGCATGTTGTAAGTAACAAAGACAAAATTATTTACTTTAATTATTTGGTATTTGATTACCATTTCTTTCAAAAGTACTATTTTATTACAGTTTCCTGACTTAACTAGTCTGCAACTCTATCGATTATCAAATTCGTTGGCAACTAATTTATTAATCGATTTTAATCGATTAGTTGTTGCAGCCTTATTAAGTAGTTTAGACAGCAAGATGTCTGAGAATGGGCAAAAAAGTGAATTGTTTCCCAAAGTAAAAGCAGTCCTACTTTGACTTAAAAATATGATGAAATCTGCCATTTACAACTGAGATATAATTTCAAAAATTTCGTCGAAGTTTAAAGTGAAGAAGGTCCTACACGATTAATTGGTTATCAAAATAGTTGTTGATTAATTGTTGCACCGCTAACATTTAAACATTTTAACTCGATATGCACCGGATGAAATTTTGAGCAAAAGTGGTGTTTTTTTAGTATCTTTTTTGTAATTTTTTCCCCTAGCAAACTTTAGAAATTGCTGATTTTGCAACAAATTTTATTTGGTCTGGAGTTATAAAAACCTTTATACTACATAAGCACCAAAAGGCGTATTAGGCAGATGTTTGTAATTTTAAATGCATTCTGAAATATGGAACAAGACATTTAGTTGTTAAGCGGGAAAAAATTCTCCACGGTGACCCTAGCAAGTTGATTTTTCACATTGTATTTCATGCTAGCAATATCATTTTCTGCTTCTGTTTCATTTCACATGATCGGTCATGATGTTTGTTTTTTTTTGTTTTTTTAAATCACAGGTTGACACTTCCTTTTTTCTATCATGTGGCCTATGTTTTGTTTTTTTAAATCACAGGTTGACACCACTTCCTTTTTTCTATCATCTGGCCTATACTGAAATGAATGCACAGTGTTCACAGTGTTTGGAAAACTACGATTTGAATCACATGTAGCGACACGGCCTAAAAACCTACCGTGGAGTGCTTCCAGTATAGGATGATCTCGGGAATGCTCTCCTCCTCCACCGTAGGGTACTTGCTCCATTCTTTACTGTTGATGGTTATGATACCGTTCTTGCCCATGCTAAAACACAAAAATATAATAATAATAAGAACAATAAGTTCCTGAACCACACCCAAAAAAAAAAGCTATACCATTCCCTCAAGTCAAGTACCTCTTGAGGGCTTTCTCGGCGAGATGGTGAGAAATGTGCACACCAATGTCCTGGAGAGCCTGGATGAACTCCTTGCTGTCAATTCGCCCTTGAGAATGCAAACGGGTTAACACGAAAGCAGCGATATGCAAAGGTGGTGAGCAAATGTGAGGCGCTTACCTGCGTTCTTCTTGTCCAGACTTTTGACCACCAATTTCAGGTCTTTCTCATAATCTTGCAGGTAGTGCACCAACTCCTCAAAGTCCAGCTGGTCGTCGGACATGTTTGGTTCCCTCTTTAGACTTTTCTGCAAGTTACATACATGGACAAAAGATGTCTTATGTCCATTTAGAGTCAAGCATTGCAACCATGACCCATTTCTGCAGTAATGAGTGACGCGGTGACCGCTCTATCTTTGACCTGAAGACTGAAGCGGGCCGCCAACACCGGTAATCCCGTCTGATACTAAATCGAGAGCAGGTCGTTGGCACTTTGACGCAGTACCACGACACCCGACCCAGCCTGCCTTGTCAGGGAGTGATCACGCGCATGGGAGGATAAATGTCGACATTTAAAAAAGTCAAGTGCAGCTACCGAAATTGCAATAGAAGTGGTCCAAACAGGCTTTTATGGAAAATGCATGAAAATGGAACCTTAAAAAGGAGCATTTTTACTTCATTGTTTAAAATCACTTGACAATAAAAAAAACAAAAAACAAAAAACACATCAAAACAAAGAAACAACTTAATATTACATAAGTAGTTTGTGCATAAATACATTTTGGACGAGCTCTATGACATCACAATTATTAGAATGAAAGAAGTTGACTTCCTCAGATGGGTGGACTCCCGCCCACGCTTCTGAATGCCTTTTATTTGACAGATACGAATAAAAGTGTACTTACTAGAAAGAAATATCTCTAAAAGTAAACAATTTCTAAGGACTAACTTGTTCAAATACGGCATAATTGAAGGAAAAAAGGCAAATTTTGTGACAGCGAGAACGCGTATAACATTGCGGCCTAGTCGTAAAGGTTCATGCTATTTCAGCTAAGCTAAACCAGCCGGCGCCCAGCTACAGTCAATCGACGACGGCAAACAGAGTGGATTAATGATATGTAAGTACTATTTCAAACACCAATGTGCATAACTCTATATAGAAAACACCAGTATAATACAGTTAAAGGGATTTTTTTCTTACTTTTCGCCATCTTTGATAGGTGGAAAATTCCTGAGAGGGAAGGAACACGCTCAGCTTGTTGAAGAGCGAATTGAGTTCGGTCGGAAGTCCGTTCGACTCGAAGTAGTCAACTTCAACCGGGTCGGAGTTGGACACGGGGACGTAAAGGCACAAGGATAGCATGTTTGTTTTCTTCAACTGCAAAATAAACTACAATAAATAAATAAATAGAGGAGCGAGAACTACCACTTCCCGGTCGACCGCCGAAATGCCGGTATGCCACGAGAAGCCGGCTTCTAAAGAATGCCATGGTGACACGCCCCTTGCTGAAATAGTGGAGCGTCATTGGCTGATTTAGCATTCCCGCTTTACGTAATTTTACTACTGCCCAATCGGGAGCCTTGTTCATTGAATACTCGGTTTGATTCCGCCTTTTAAGTTTCGTCAGGAATGGCTGATTATGGACCAATCCCGTGCTCGCTTCTGTTCAGCTTGTCAAAGATGAACCAATCAGGAGTGTCCTTTCATTCAAACGCTGCCAAAAGCAGCCTGGGTGCCTGATTGGCAATACAAGTTATAACCACCGAAGAGAAATAATACTTATAACAAACATTAATAACAAAAAGCATAATTAAAAACAATCACACTACTTATGTCTAATAAGAACGCCATGGAGATTTGTACTGAGTAAAAGTCGTACCACAGCTCTTATGTTAATTGTGTTACGCAACTGTACTCAAGTTTAGATCACCCGGAATAATATTAAAGATTTGTACTATCCTTTAATAAAGCGAGCACTCAAAGCACCATTTATTTTAATGAATTCAATTCATACTAACAAAATGTTCCTACTTTAGATATCAGTCATGATTTCCAATTACCAATGTTTCAAAATTCTTTCATGCAACGCAGGGCTGTCAACAGTGTTGCAGGGGCCCGGGGACAAGAGACCATTATAGCCCCCCAACCCATCCCTACCACCGGCTTGTCAAGACAACATGCAAGCAACGAAGACCGTAATGTGATGTGACACAATATAAACAAACAATTTCCATCGATTTTCCCATGTAGGCTACAATAAATACAACTGAGAGTGCTATGCCTGCCTGCTAAGCAACAAAACAGTATAACTAAACATCCTGTGCCTGGCCCCTCCCTACTGCGCTGAATGGGACCTGGGATGCGCCCCTTCCTCATCTCTTACTGTGGGCTGCCTGACAGCTCCCTGTCTTTCCCTGACAGGCTCCTCTGCTGTTCCACTGCTGCTCGTTTGTGCTGTTTCGGTGATGGATTCGTATTAACATTTGCTATAATACACAGTGGGTTGTAAACCCAAGACAAATCCAGCCACCGGACCCGAGTCTGTTCAGCCTCGCGCACCTGCTCCCCACAGACTAACATACTGTACGTACAGTGGGGAGAACAAGTATTTGATACACTGCCAATGTATTAAATACTTGTTCTCCCCACTGTATATCCCTGGTCTCCCATCACCTTCTCTCTCCTCGGCTCAACGCGAGCAGAATTTCTTGTCATACCGCACCTCAATAGGCTACAAGCGGCTGGTGACAGACTCGAATCGGGCTTTGGTCACGGTGATCGCGAATGTAAACGTCGGCTGTTGTTCACTTACCAACATCACCGTCCACAGCCAACTCTAGCCCTAATTCTCTGGCTTCTTGTCCCTCTTTTAAAAACTTCATCATTTATTCTCATTCACCTCTATGATTTTCATCTCTTTTTCTTTTTTCTTTTCTTCTCTGCGCACCCGATTTATAACGACTCACCATGTTTAGAGCTTATAACAATGACAGATTTTAATTTCTCGCAAAAAAGGAAAAAATATATATTTGAAATATTTAATATGTTAAAGTTTGTAAGTATATATTGAGTAAAATATAATATTTAATCAGACAATAATTTAAATAAAAAAGAAATATGTGAATGTAAAGTATTCATTCAGGGGCCCCTATGGTCCTGAGGCCCAGGACAACATACCCGGTTGCCCCCCCCCCCCCGTCAACGGGCTTGCTGCTACGTAAATTAAAGGGAACAACTGTATGACCAATGCAACACAGGTGAATCCAGCGACCTGGAAACTTATAATGAATCTATAGGCATAAACAATACTAGAGGTACAACTGTGGTTTCCCACGTTCTTACTTTTGTCTTAGCAATTCAGATATTTTAATTGATTTAATTGTGCATGTCTTATTATATGTCTTGGCATGTTGTGTTAACAGCATGTCTTAATGCTTCCATCTAGAACGATAAGGAGGACAAACTCCAAATGCCAGATAACATCACAGATCAACATTCTATTACTTGATATTGATGAATACGTCCTCACATTCTTAAGTCATTTACACTTGTATCCATGTTTTTTATGCAGTGTTTTTTTTTTGTCAAACTCTTATTTATTGTAATAATAATAATAATAATTTAAAAGGGCGTGTTTCAGACAAGACAAGGACATTAATGGGTGTGACAGACAAGCGAATTATGCTTGAGCTCATATTGTGCAGACAAGGAAAATGACAATTACAAAACAAAAGAGAAGAAAACAACTACTCTAGGTCAAGACTAGTGATTAAAAATCATATTTTGGGTCATGTAGGCCACAATATTAACATTTGGTATCATACTAGTACAAGTGTGGCCTGCATACTACAGTGGTAGCCTACCTCTACTTACGAACGTCTCTACATACAATATTTTCAGGTTACGACACGTTTAAACGGGAAAATATTGCCTCTTGTTAAGGCAACACTAGGTAACTTTTCAACCTTTATAAAATATTTTCATAACATTTGTGATGTCGACTTACAATGAATGAATGACACTCCTTTACATCTTGAGGGGGTATGTGTCGCTTTCACCAGCACTAATTAACTTTGAGGAGGGTGGCAGGAACCCTGCCACACAAAAACTACAAATGTGCTGACTGCTTTACGGCATACGTCACCTCCCCCTTTCCCCATTCGTTATAAAGACACACAAATTCTGCAAAGATGGCAGAACAAAAGGAGAGACAAAATGTTTTGTCCGAGGAAACAAAGAAAAAGAAAAAGAGAGGCTACCAGGATAAAAGGACACTCAAGAATAAACGTTGGCCTGGCTTTCACTTGCTGACGTGACCCCCTCCACCCCACACACACACACACACACATTGACGAGTTCGGGGGGGAGTACAGTGCAAAATCATACGTTTCTATTTTCAACATCGTCATATGCTATTGTTTAGCCACAACTGGATTCATTACCCCATTACTATTCATCCTTCACATAGCCACTGGAAACAGAAATGTCGTTTAATCCGTCTGCAGGCGACCGGTAGATCAGGATTTTACGACACTGTGCACTGGTCCTCATAGGGAACGCTTTTGTCCACCTGTGACGCTAAAATCAACCAAAACTGAAAAGTTACCTAGTGTTGCTTTAAAAGTAATTTCAGGTTATGAGGTTATATAACGACGTGCACAGGCGCGACAGTGTTATTGTTGCTATAGCTGGTCGATGTCACAGCAAAATAAGCATAAGGCTCCTTGTGTTTTTGTCTCGTGAAAAGATTTTTCTAAGCCCAAAGATGTTTCATTACATTAGGAGCACGTTAGAGCGTAGGTCTCCTCGCGTTTTTGAGTCACGAACAGTGAGATAAGCGATAGGTATGGCGTAAGATAGCTGTCAAAAAGACTCATACTCCTATTTACACACTCATTTTCGTATATAAAAGATTCATATTCATATTTACGCATTCGTGTTTGTATTTTAGGCATTTTTATCTGTAACCACCAAATCCTGACGTCGGATTTTTTTTTTGTGGGTGTGTGAATACAACCCCTCTTTTAGACGACTACAAATCTTATCTGTGGACGAATTGAATTTTATACTAGTCAAAAGCGTTAAAGACCAAATGTGAAGTATTTTCATAACATGCCAAATAGGGTCACAATTAAAGTAATTAAACATTGTCCAACAAATAAAGCATGAAAAAATAATTTATATGTTGTATATTTGACAAAATAATCGCGTTTCCGAAGTTCGAGCCTGAAAGGGGACGAACCTGGAAGCGAAACATCACACCAGGAACAGCGATGGCAGCTCCATACATACGGCCGCCATACAAAGCCCTTCAAACAATGATTCAAACAGCGATATAAGCGATAGATCAAGCGCAAGGGAGGAGATCCAAGTTTTTGTAGAGTTGGAGGAAGAAGGGGAGGTTGGAATTTTATGTTGGACCTAACATGTATTAGCCAGACGCTAATCAGGATGCAAACAGTGTGCCTAGACTACCTGACATGGAATGGAGACAAGACCCATCGAGATTGGTAAGATAAAGGCTGTTATTATTTTTATGATTTGAAGATGCAGGCATTTGCACATAATTTTATGTTTTTGTCCATCTGATGACATTGCTTAAAAAAATAATAATCAGACTTCATGTTCATTTTGGCAGATCCGGCAGCTCTCGTGCATATAAAATAATAATATAAAAACATTGGGGGGAAAGAAGGAGATGATTCATTAATGGCTTTCTCCACTTTATTGTGGCAACAATAAGAAAACAAAATGATAGCGGACTGCCGCCACATTCGACCGCAAAGTTTTGCTTCTCGCTCATCTCACCCCCTCACCTCCTACTACTCACAACTCTCCAGTCCCAGCGTCTCTTAAACGGATCGTGCATAGTATCTTGTTATGAGCTTTTTGTTGACAAAGGTATCGAACACACGACATGCTGACAACTTTGTTTCTTTATTAACAAATGGAGCTAACAGTACGAACTCAGCTTGGGGCTCTCGGCAGGCTGTGTGGAGCGATAGATAGAGCCTGTAGAAGTGGCGTCTAATGGCGTGAGGAAATGTAGTATTTTCACACAAGCGAGCAGATTACAAAGCACCACTTCAGTGTTGTCCCGAGACTACATTTCCCATGATTCACTGCGTGACCTGCGCCGCTCGCTGATTCGCTGCTAGATTGACTCAGTGGCTACGCTAAACCAACACGCTAGTTGTCAGCTGTCACCTGTCAGCGGCTCTTGTAAAACACAAACTAGAAGGCTATCATGCGATCACCGCGAAAGAAACGCCAAACCATCCAAAAGCAATGCAATGCTTGAAGCATGAAGGTGGAAATACATAATACAAATAAAAATAAATGTGCACAATCTCACCGGCGGTGTGTGTCTTTTACGGCAACGTGACCGTGAATTACCGCGACGCCGACCCGCTTATATGCACATCCACACCCCTTTCCCAATTGACAGTGGATTAACCCTTTCGGACAAGAACGTAGATGACGCACAATTTAAACCTGCTTAACCTAGCGAACGCAACAACAACTATGATCGGGGATTGCCACGAGTTAGCTTTCAGCTAACGTCGCTAGCTTCTACTGTTCATTCCACAACAGTTGGCAGCTCGGCTTTGACAAAGTCATCAGTCATCTATCCAAAAATCACACTTACTTTTTGGCAAATCCTTGATCATAAGCAGACCGGTTGAGGAAGCAGGCATCTTCGAAGTGTTTGCAGCAGGGAACACTACTCGATGATGGTGTGAAATTCATTCGCTTCATGCGAACAAAAGATGTCCATTTACATGCCCTGCTATCCTTCAGCCACTCATACAACTTTTCTTTAGATTGAGAACAATATATCGCCCCACACCGACGTGGCATCTTACCGAGAAGCAATGCAACAATACTGTGTGTATGGCGGACTTCCCTCGCAGTTCTCGGTGTGACGTCAATTCCGAAGATTTCCGAAGATTGTCGAAGAAAAGCATTTTCGTTGTCAAGGGCATTGCTATGGCTTAAACAAAGAATCTGGAAGGGTTGCGTTAAAAAAAAAAAAGAAAATATGCTTATAACTGTTTAGCCATTGATATTATTCAAAAACATGGTTGGTCAACCTTACTTAACATTTGGCCTTTAAATTGACGTCAAGCAGGTCTCAGGGAAAGTAATCTATCCTCGAATCCTCTAACGGCGCATATGCCAAAATAAAAGAAATGGCCGACTGCATTGTTGTGCGCGGAGCTAACCTGTCAGGTCAATGTGATGAATCACTGGTAAAATCAATAAAGTGTTTGTCCAATATTTTTTTTCTTGAAATTGTACTTTATTAAAAGATGTACAGATCATGGACTTACAGTAACTCCTGTAGCCTGTGAGCTTTGTTTTGGCACATGTGCCATAGGAGGATTCAAGGATTGATTAATTGAGGAGTTTAATCAATATTTATGGTTAGCATTTTATTCATGTCCTTATTTCTTCTCTTTAATCAATTAAAATAATACACGATATGTAAAATATCATTAGTTTGATTAAATATATTCAGCTCCTAATTAATAAAAAATTGTGTTGTGTCTCAATAACAATTTTGTTGTTGACATTTCAGTTGCGTCACGTGATTGCAATGGTCGCCCTTTAACCTGCAGACTCACGCAAACACTACGATACACATGAGGGGAGAACAAAGTTTGTTTTGACGAGCAGAAAGAAGCTGTTTTTGTGGTGGTTAATGTTACCACTAGAAGTCAACAACAAGGTGTTCTGGTGGTCAACACTTGAGATAATGAATGACAACATCCCCAAATGTTTATAGTACATACAAAGAACGGACTGTATAATAATTTACAGTGGTATTTAAAAGTATCTGAACCTTTTGGAATTTCTCACATTTCTGCATAAAATCACCATCAAATGTGATCTGTTCTTTGTCAAAATCTACTAAAACCACCCAAACATTAGTAGGTTTTTATATTTTAATGAGGATAGCTTGCAAACAATGACAGAAAGGGGAAAAAAATAAGTAAGTGAACCATCACAATTAATATTTTGTGTAACATATTTTGAAATAATTTGCTGTGCTTAAGTGATGTGGAATTTTTCACAAAAAGTCAAATAGGTACCCTTCTGATATCAAAACTTTTGTGGAGATATCATGAGAGTATTGCTTTTTATTGTTTGAATATCGATGGAGAAAGAAAATGGGCACTTTTCTCATCCAGGAAAAAAAAAAAAAAGAGTGAATAGAATGTAGCAAAAACAGCTAAGCTATATGTTTAATAATGAGTTGTTAACCTGTTACTGGTTTAACTCATTAGCTGCCACTGACGTTGCTAGAAGTTCTATCCATTGTGGTTGGCAGCTGCACTGAAAAAAAGCATTCACAGCCAGTCCTCTCAGATTAAATGAATGAATTCGGGGTCTCTCCTTGTCGATGAAAGGCAATGAGTTAAATTTTATGGAGAAAAAAAAACAGCAACAACTTTCGTGTGTTATTGGGACCATAATTAGAGTGTATGCCTATTTTTATTGATTTTAGCTTTACAAATTACTTAAAATAACGCCAGATCTTTTTTGGGGTTAATATTTTTTTCCCCTGATGAGAATAAATACAGGTAGTCCCCAGGTTACTACACACCCGACTTACATGATTTTAACTTTTCGACGCCGAAGTCTACCATTTTGTCTCCAGTAATTTTCTTTTATAATGTTGACTTTTGTTAATGATCCATCCATCCATCCATCCATCCATCCATCCATCCATCCATCCATCCATTTGTCATCTACCGCTTAATCCGGGGTCGGGTCGGGGGCAGCAATATTAGCAGGGAAGCCCAGACTTCCCACTCTCCAGCCACT
Source organism: Corythoichthys intestinalis (assembly GCF_030265065.1). Lineage (NCBI taxonomy): Eukaryota > Metazoa > Chordata > Actinopteri > Syngnathiformes > Syngnathidae > Corythoichthys > Corythoichthys intestinalis. The sequence continues at coordinate 6,880,317 of NC_080397.1, read as the reverse complement.
TCAACCAGCTCCTCGTGCGGGATCCCAAGGTGTTCCCAGGCATAATGTATGTAGAATGAAGAATGTAGTCATTAGAGGTGTGCATCGGCACTGCCCTCACGATTCGATTCGATAACGATTCGGAGGGCCATGATTCGATTCGATTCAGAGGGTCACGATTCGGTTCGATTCGGCAATGCATCGCGATGCATTAAAGCCTGGGATGCATTAAAATTCTAAAGCAAAGCATATTTTTCGTGAATCATGAGGCAACACAAGCGGTCAGACATTAAACAACTTTTTATTGGCTCTTGTGTCACTCCTGGTTGAAGTCAAATGAAAATACTTTCAGATATATATATTTAAAAAAAAAAAAAAGATCACAGCATTTAATTCGTGCTTTTAATGAGACCAGGGCTTTCTCTTTTTGTACCCACAGTAGCAGCCTTTCACACAGTGCAACATCTGAACTCCTGTGCAAAATCAGTAATAACAGTCACTGTATTTTAGTCACAATGACCCATCATTAAAAATATTCAAGTAAATATTAAAGAAAAACGACAAAGAAAATATTGTAGTGCAGCAGCATCTTTATCGCAATATCAATCCAGGGATCAGTTCAGTTGCAAACAAAACATCAACTAAATTGCAATGTAGAACAAAAATAAAATGTAGGCCTAGCCCACTATATATGTGCAATAGAGGTTAGATCGGGCCTAAAAAATCCAGCCCGACCTGACACGGCCCGCTGGTATTGAAGGCCGACCCGAGCCCGATCAATTAACTAGATTTGCAGGCCCAGCCCGAAAAACCCGAAATTTTTTTTTGTTTTTTGTTGGAGTGACGCGAAGAAAAAAAAACGCAGCAGCAATTTATTTTCATTTCTTTGAGTTGGCAGAAAAAACGCAATTTTTCTTAATGTTTAAATAGTCTACATATTTTTATGATCATTATAAAAGCATTTACACAACCAAATAACGCCGGGAAAGTTTAATAAAAACAAAAACAAAAAACATGCAGTTTCGCAGACACACAGAGGAGAAGATTCAAAAGGATCACATTTGTGTTGCCTTTGTGTGCATAAATAAAAGTGTCTTTCGTAACAAATTCTCAGTTGGCAGAAAAAAAAAGTTTTCTTAATGTTTAAATAGTCTACATATTTTTATGATCATTATAAAAGCATTTACACAACGAAATAACGCTGGGAAAGTTTAATATAAAAAAAAATATACGCGGACCACGGCGTTCTTGTGCGTGCACAAGCAAATGCACAATACAGAGAGCCTGCTCTCGGTTTTATCCCATTTAAAAAAATTTTTTTATAATTTATTAGTCCGGCCCGGTGGCCCGACCCGACCCGACCCGAACGTGAATGCTTAACATTTCGGGTCAGGTCGGGCCTAAAATGTTAATCGGGTTCGGGCACAAGATCTAACCTCTAAGCGATAGGACATAACATAATAATGGCTGAAGCGGAGAAAGAGGGAGCGAGAAAGATTATTGATGCACTAAGACATTGAAAGCAGACATCTGGAGACATTTTGGCTTCTACGAGGTTGGTGGGAAACTTGAGTTATGCGGTGTGTAAAAAAATTAAACATGAGAATAATAATACAAATGGGGAAACCAAATCCGTTGCATCACCGGAATTGCGCAGGGAAGATTTTTGAACGTACTTATATATTTTAAAATGCGCTGAATCGATTCGGCTTGTTGCCCGCATCGACTCGAATCGTCCATGCCTCGCATTGGGATGTATCGATTATTGTTGACACCACTAGTAGTCATGTACGAAGAGCATTTTGAACAGAAAAGCTCGAAAAGGTTCCCGGTAGGTGTTTGTTTCCATGGTAACCGCTGACAGCTACTTCCTGTTTTGGTCTCGAGTCACACGCGCTAAGTGTTTTTGAACAAAGAAAGGCGTGGGCTAGGCTGCCAGCATGTGTGCACATTCGAAGTGAGTGTTGAGATGTGTGAGGGAATGTTGATCTGTATACATCCATAAATAAAAGTGTGTATTTTTCCTTCATTCTGAAGGGTATCAGCGATAGGTTGGACAACCAACATGCGCGGCCGTTTCATAGCTTTGCCGTTGCAACGACGGGCAGTCAACGCTCCAAGTTGGCAACCATTGTTTGCATCATATTCATGTTGCACATTTATGCAGTGAGGTGACGTGTTCGTTTAGCATCTTTGGTATATGTTGTAAGTCCAATTGAGTGTAAAGCGCCTAGTTGCCGCCACATTTGTTGGCCAAATTGTCCGGGTGTGTGTATGGTGTACTTCCGAGTTGTGCGAGCGCAGCCACACCCGCCCCCACCTTTTGTGTTTATTGCACTGTGCAATTCATTTGTGTGTTGTTGATTATTGGGTAGTCAATTTGCATTGTTTTACATTGGCTGATATACTGTCAACCCTAACCTGAAATGTTGAATTTTTGACATTAGGCTTAATCTTCGAGTTAGCGGGGTTAAATTTGTTGGTGGAGTTCATTTTAAAAAATTCTATGCAGTTTGTCATTTATTTGTTAGTTTCGGGCTCCGGAGTGGCTAAACTAGCGCGAGTCAATGGTGGTTGAAATCAACTCCATTGACTAACTAAACCTCCACTAACTCGAAGATTAAGCCTTATGTGAAAAATTCTGATCTTCCCCTTCAGGGCCGGCCCAGGCCATTTGGGGGCCCTAGGCAAAATAATGCCAAGGGGCCCATATTTTCGGCCCACCATTTCATCACAGTGTACTGTGAAACCCATACATGCAATCCAATCCATACGTCCATATTTTGTATATTAATCAGATTTTGTTGCACTGCATTCTTCAAACTTCTCACCCCAAATGATTGTCAGTACTTACAGTAGATAGCGCCAAACCTTTTTCTAAAAGAGGAAAGAAGTTAAGGAAGAACTTTTATTTTTTTAAGCTTGTAATCAAGTATCAAAACTGACAAAAGTCAAATAAAGCAAACTGTAGTAAACAAAATAGAATATAAATTAAACAATTGCCAAATTGGGGGCCCCCCAGTGGTCAGGGGCCCTAAGCAGCTGCATAGTCTGCATATAGGCTGGGCCGGCCCTGTTCCCCTTTAAATTCAATTATCGGAAAGTCAATTCCATGCGATGACATTTTTCTCTTTTCATTCTTATGTTGAGGCGGAAAAGGGAGAAAAATTGGTAAAAAGTAGCTGGTAAGTAACTTTTAAAGTTACTTAGTTACTTTGATAATAAAGTAATCAGTAAAGTAACTAGATTACTTTTTTGAGGCGTAATCAGTAATTAAATTACTATTTTAAATTATTTGTGACAACACTGTCCAGGAAGCCTCCGAACGAGATGCCCGAGCCACCTCAATTGGCTCCTCTCAACACAGAGGAGTAGCAACTCGACACCGCCCTGGACGGACGTCTGACATTGCCATTTCGGAGCTTAGCTTGCTTTCCAGCTTGGACTTAGCTCCAACGTCTTGGCGAGGACGGTACAGTGATGTATAATACATGTTTTTGGATAGTTGTTTTGAGATTTGGGGTTTTTTTGGGGGTATTTAAAGGTTTAATTATGAGTTACGCGGAAATTCGAGTTACCTCGCTAGAGTAAGAACTGAATTTGTTCGTAATCCGGAGACTACATGCCCCATAAATTACTTCCGTTAAAGTGTGTTATACAAATACAATTTCCCTTGCCTAAATGTTTAATAACGTTATGTATGACTAAGATTGATTGTAGTACATTTTCTGAAATGACCAATGTGAGCGACAAGAAAAAGATTGATTGTAGTACATTTTCTGAAATGACCAATGTGAGCGACAAGAAAAACTCATATTCCCTGACCGGGAATCGAACCCGGGCCGCGGCGGTGAGAGCGCCGAATCCTAGCCACTAGACCACCAGGGATTGAGCACCCATAATCAAAACTGTGGCTTATATTGACTGAAAACAAAACGCCAACGCAATTTCGTTTATGTTGTCAACATAGTTATGTAGCATTTCAGAAAAAGGCCATTTTTTAAAAAGTTGGGTATCCAAACAAGGGCTATCATTTTAAGTTGGTTTCAGTCAGGTTTTATAATTTAAAATGACGAATACTGATCAAATTTCACAGGTGATAAAATACGTTTTATGTTTTTTTTTTTTTTTTTTTTTTTACGTTTTATGTTTTGCTTTCGTCGTGGCTCTTTAAAAAGAGCACACGCTGGGCTCGGCCAGTAGATGACGATGTTTTACCGTATTTCAGGCCGTGCTCTGATTTGACTGTCAGTCAATGGGATTTTTTTTTAAATCAAGGTAGCAAGTGTTACCACGTTAATGAGCGGAAGTTATGTGACCTCGGCAGAAATAAAAGACTACGCATAGAAGGCATCATTTTTTTTTTCACATTAAAAAAAATCTATATAAATGCTTTTAGAATTTTTTGTATTCATTTCATTAACAGTTTGATTTAAATCAACGCAAGTTTATTACTTACTTTATAGTCTTTATTACCAAGGTTCTTTTCTTTTGAAAGGTGTTTACTGGCAGTACTCGCTATGATGAGTTGGCTTGTTGCTTACCTCCCGCTGGCTGGATTAATCCTGTTCGAAGAGAGAAGAAAAAAATGGTTGTTTTGTAGCATTTGTTTAGGAGAACCGTCACCGGGAGCAGAAATGTCTCCAGGTGGGACTTATAGCGTCACTTTTTTACGCTTTTTTTGTCACCTTCACCTCACAAAATGTCGACTTTGACAAGTCTTTGGGTGTGTTTTCAGATTTCTGCATTGACTCGTCGCCGGAGAAGACGATGAAGGACGAGGAGTTGGCATTTTTTCGGCCAAACCTGGAATAAAACGCTGTCATTAAGAGCTCTTTATTGTTGTTTTAGGGGCAGGGGGGGTTAGGCGACTGAAAGGTCGAAAGAGTGTGGTGGAAGAATGGCGTTCTTCGCTAAGAAGAAGAAATTCAAGTTCCAAACGCATCTGACGCTGGAGGAACTGAGCGCGGTGCCTTTCGTAAATGGGGTTCTCTTCTGTAAAGTTCGTCTGCTGGACGGAGACTTCGTCGCTTCCTCCTCCAGGTGACTTTTAACACTAATCATAGCTATGATTAATTGACTTTATAGAGATGCTGCAGTTGATGGGTTGGTGTGGACTTTTATATTGATATATCCATATTTGGACGAAAAACATTAACCAATTAGATTTATTATGATCAAATGATGGCTGACATCCTCTCTCAGTCAAAATTGATAAGACTGTTTCACCGCCAGTGGCAGAAAATGAGTTAAAATGTTGCTCGCATGCTGCCCCGTCATACCTTAGTCGTTCCTGTCGTCCTTCTTAGATGTCCATCACTGTTGTTGCCCTCGCAGTTCAAATGGATTTGACGTCTAGCTTTGTCAGTAGCACCCAAATAGTTGATTATTTCAAAGAAAATGTAATTTTGTTGCTGATGACAAACAATGCAAATTATAGGCTGAATATTAAACGTGTTTTGCAATCCTTCAGTATTTGGTTAACTTTACAACTGGGTGAAATGATGAAATTTGGCCATATTGTTTGCTGATTTTTTGACATGCTTGTTGAATTTTGTAATATGTTAATTAGAGGTGCAACAACTAAATGAGTAATCGTTTAGGAACTTATTCACCGAAAAATGTGTCTAAGTTCTTAAAACTATAACATATATATAACTTCTCAGTTGTAAATATCAGATTTCTTCTTCTGTTCTATTTTTGTTAAATCAAAGTAGGACATGAACAACAATCTGCTTTTACTTTGGAAAACAACATTTTTGCCAAGCTGCAACAACTAATCAATTAATAAATTAGTTGCCAACGAGTTTGATAATTGATACAGTTGAAGGAAATAGTCATCCATTTTGTCTTCATTGTAGGGCTGCAGCTATCGAATATTTTAGGAATTAAGTATTCGACTGAAAATTCCATCCATCCATCATCTTCCGCTTGCTCCATTTGTGTCAAGCTATTTTTAAGTTCTAGTTAAATTTTAAGTTAGTCCTGTTAGTTAGTCCTGATAGGATTTTGAGTTTTTACAGTGTTCAAAATAAATGTATTATACCAGCTATATTGGAGCACATTGGGGACCAGTGCTACTTGGTGTTTTATCCAGCAAAGACTACTGAGCTAAAATTGACAGTTAGCTTTATTATGTTTTTATTTTACACCTTCATCGCTCTACAGCGCTATGTTTTTACAGATTAAATAAAGCCTGTATGTAAGACACATTAGCCACGCATCAACAGTAGTCATAATTAATAGAAACCTAGCCCTCCGCAGGGCTAACGTTACGTGAGCAAGGGACGGTAACGTTTAGAGAATATTTATTAGCTGAGAAGTCTACTGCTGTTTACGAATGCAGCCAAGTGTGTCATTTCGCATCTTGTTCTATATAAATGTGATATCAATGAGAGGCATCAGACGCTACCTGCTACCACGGTAGCATCGTGTGGGCGTAGTTTTTAGCAACGTTGGAATAGTTTGTAGCAGCTGTCGGCTGCAGTCAGGTATTATTACTTCTTCCTATACGCACGTGATGTCAGCGCGTTATGCCGCATTAGAAGTAGTTCGGGCAAAGCGTGATGCTTAGAGCTGGCAAAATTAAAGGATTCCTCAAGGCGAATAAAAGTACTCGGATCAGTTTTTAAACTCGAGTTACTCGAGTTGCTCGAGTATTCGTTTCAGCTCTACCTCATTGCTACTTACAACATGCCGAAAACCACTTCAAGGTAAATTGTGAAGGTAATTGAAAGAAGTGACATTTATCAGATTAATCTTTTAATTAATCGTCCGATAATCAATTATGAAAACAATCGTTAGTTGCAGCTCTAATTTTAATCCGTGTTATAAGAGAAGAGAAGCGGGCAGCCAAGTTATTTCAAAATTAGTTTCCAGAATTGAAGTATAGGTGACATAGACACAATTTGGATTTCAAAGTAGGGCTTCAAATCGGAGTATTTAAAGGAAATTATCAGTTCTGAAAGGGTTTTGAATTGGGGTTTGGAGTACAAATTAATTTTCTAAGACTAGTAGGGCTTCAGACCAAGTTTAGAGACCCAATCCATAATTAGGGTTTCATGTCAGGGTTTCCCATCGGTTTCACCTTAAATTAGTGTGTTAAGTAAAATGTTCAAACCTTGTTTGGGATTTTATAGAAGTAGGGCTGCAACTAACGATTATTTTTATAATCGATTAATCGGACGACTAATTATACGATTAATGGGACTAATGTCACTTTTTTTAATTACCTTCACAATCAAACCTGAAGTTGTTTTAGGTATGTTGTACGTAGCAATAAAGACAAAATGGGTGACTGTCCTTCAAAGATGATATTATGTTACAGCTTCCTGACTTAGCCGCACTGTTGTCTACAACTGTACTGTTTTAAGTACTTAAAACTTGTTAAAGTTTCTAATCAAAGCTCTGAGGGTAAAACATGAAAATAAATTTTCAGTACACAAATCAGACGAAAGTCCTGTTCAAAAAGTGCTGCTGATTGACATTTTTTCCTTGTAGGCAAAGCGCCGGTATAAATTGTGTCAATGACTCCTTTATTTTCTTTAAACAAGCTAAACAACAAAATCAAATAAAGAGGAGGAAGACTGTAATGAATCCTTTTTTCTTTATCGAACAGTTGTTTATAAATGCAATCCAAATGCAGTTTCAAAGCACACTCTCTTGTATGACAATTTACAGTTTGAGTTTGTTTGAAATGAGACGCTAAGCTGTTATATTCATGTGTTTATGTGTGTGGTTTCTTTATATAAAAGAATTGAGACAACTTTACGATCTAACAATAACTCAAGTGCTATTTTGCTTCTCTAAAACACAATACAAACAACACTTGGACACTTATTAGCATAATCGTGACGCTAACTAGCTTAGCGCACAGTGCTGAGTAGTAACGTCTCATCAATAAAGAATACAAACAATACAATTGGCTTTATTTCCTCACCTCTGACGGAGCACACTGCATCTAACAACACACAAGACAATCCAACTCGCGGCACCTCTTAATATTATTGATTCAGCAACCCAGCAGTTGCAACAGTGACCTCTCTTTCTCTCTCTCACTCTAAACACTGGCACACGTGCAGCCTTACATGGCACACAAACAAGGACCCATACGGGATTGCTCATAGCTGCCGGCAAAAATTGATAATCAAATTAGTTGGCAACTAATTTATAAATCGATTTAATCGATTAGTTGTTGCAGCCTCAGATAGAATGGTTTCAAACAAAGTACGGGTGCCACAAATGATCATTTAGACCAGAGTCAACTAATCACCAATTATTTTTGAGATTAGTATGCGAATTGGCTTGTGTAATTCAGGGATGTCTCCGATCTGATGACGTGATCAGAAATGGGCCATTTTTCAGAGGATTGGAATGGGGTTTAATAGGATCAAGTTTTTAATTTAAAAGAAACTTATTGTGTTGGCTAGAGTCCCCAGTGTTAAGAGCCAGTTGACATTTTACAGTACGTTACTGGCACCTTGTGGTTATAATTGCAGTCATTGCATCTATTGTGTGACGCAGTAAGTATTTTACATCTATACCTTTTTATATGCAGTATATGTGTGTTTAAAGAAAGCTATATGAACGACTTTGTCAATAAGTCCTGCTGTATAGAAGCTAACCTATACTTACAGTGCTGGCCAAAAGTATTTCCACCCTTGCAGTTCTGTCAGATAATGCTCAATTTCTCCCAGAAAATGTTTGCAATTACAAATGCTTTGGGAGTAATCTATTTATTTTGCTTGCAATGAAAAAACACAAAGAGAATGAACAAAATTAAATCATTATCATTTTACACAAAACTTTAAAAATGGGTTGGACAAAAATATTGGCCTCATCTTAACACTTGGTAACTGCGGAGAACAGCTTCCGGTATCCATCAATGAGTTTCTTCAAAACGCTGCTGGAATTTTAGATCATTCTTCTTTGGCCAAATGCTCCAGGTCTCTGAGATTTGAACGGTGGCTTCTCCAAACTGTCATTTTCAGATCTCTCCACAGGTATTCTATGAGATTCGGGTCTGGACTCATTGCTGCCCACTTTAGAAATCTCCAGTGCTTTCTCTCAAACCATTTTCTAGTGCTTTTTGAAGTGTGTTTTGGGTCATTGTCCTGCTGAAAGACCCATGACCTTTGAAGGAAACCCAGCTTTCTCACACTGGGCCCTACATTATGCTGCAAAATTTGTTGGTAGTCTTCAGACGTCATAATGCCATGCACATGGTTAAGCAGTCCAGTGCCAGAGTTTGCAAAGCAACCCTAAAACATCAGGGAACCTTTGCCATGTTTGACTGTGGGGACCTTGTTCTTTTCTTTGAAGGCCACAATTTTTTCCCTGTAAACTCTTCTGTTGATGTCTTTTCCCAAAAAGCTCTACTTTTGTCTCATCTGACCAGAGAACATTCTTCCAAAATGTTTTTGGCTTTCTCAGGTAAGTTTTGGCAAACTCCAGCCTGGCTTTTTTTTATGTCTCTGGGCCAGAAGTGGGGTCTTCTGGGTATCCTACTATAGAGTCCCTTTTCATTCAGACGCCGAAGGATCGTACGGGTTGATACTGTTGTACCCTCGGACTGCAGGACAGCTTGAACGTGTTTGGATGTTAGTCGAGGTTGTTTATCCACCATCCGCACAGTCTTTCGTTGAAATCTCTCGTCAATTTTTCTTTTCCGTCCACATCTAGGGAGGTTAGCCATAGTGCCATGGGCTTTACACTTATTGATGACACTGCGCACAGTAGGCACAGGAACATTCAGGTCTTTGGAGATGGACTTGTAGCCTTGAGATTGCCCATACGTCATCACAATTTTGCTTCTCAAGTCCTCAGACAGTTCTTTGGTCTTCTTTCTTTTCTCCATGCTCAATGTGGTACACACAAGAACACAGGACAGAGGTTGAGTCAACTTTAATCCATTTTAACTGGCTTCAAGTGTGATTTAGTTATTGCCACCACCTGTTATGTGCCACAGGTAAGTAACAGGTGCTATTAATGACACAAATTACGTAGAGAAGCATCACATGATTTTTCAATAGGTGCCACAACTTTTGTCTGGCCCATTGTTGGAGTTTTGTGTAAAATGATAATGATTTATTTATTTTTTTATTCTCTTTTGTGTTTTTCATTGCAAGCAAAATAAATGAAGATATTACTACCAAAGCATTTGTAATTGCAATCATTTTCTGAGAGAAATTGAACATTATCTGACAGAACTGCAGGGGTGCCAATACTTTAAAGTGCATGTGACACGAAAAAGCATGTTTATTTCATAATACACGCTGTATTTTATGCCCCTGAATGATATGGACCGCTTGGATGTGTGTGGAAGCGATCGCTATATTTATTTAGTTTTTTGAATCCCGCGCCATGAAAATGAGTGACTTCCGGCTTCGGTCTTGCATTGAGGAGGAGGGCGCTGTGACGTGTACGGTAGAAGACGTCCTCTTCACTATACAGCGCACTGTTGTTTATGAGGACGAAGGATTCAGCTGATTTTGCGGATTAATGCGTTTATTTTTCGCAGCACGCCAGCCAAACGGCAGCAGAAAAATCATTCTGTATGAGGGAGAGGCGTATGCGCCTTTTTGGAGTTTCAAAGGTTCCCATTCACCGTGGATATTTACTGTGGGACCATTGGACTTATGAGGAAGTGACTAAACATCTTGTTTTGTATTATGTCAAATACGAATACAGCGATTACAAAGTAAACACTTCAAACTTCCTTTAAATAAAGGATACTTATGTTTGATCATTGATTGGCATGTAAAAAGCTCTCCTCATGCTCATTAGCAGCACGTTAGCTGCACAACAACTCCAGCCACCCTCCTCCGGGGAACGAACTGTAAATTGCTCTCCGCCGGGTGGTTTTCCGATCCGCAAAGACAATCGACAACCGGGTCGTCATGTCAAATAATCCTGGCTAGTTATGTGTGATTTTCCGCTTCGAAGACTTTGAAACATCACTCGGGTTAACATGTCAGCTAGCTGTCACGCCTTCTGGTTTGTTTACATTCTCTGAAGCCAGGGAAGGGAAATGACATATGTCCGAACACCACATACCATTTACCATTAGGTGTCATAAAATATCGTTCGGGAGGTGCGACAGTAAAGGTGAAGTCGACAGTTTTGACCATTTATGGAGTAATTTTGCCATGTCGTCCTGAATAAATGCATTTTTATTATTTCATATTCCATTCAGCACAAGACTGTTATTTGTCATGACCATGCCATTTATTTAGCAATTGGGGAAAATACTTGGATAAAAAGAATATCCTGTAAAAAAAATTGAAGTAAAGAGACAGAAACAATGACATTTTTCCGCTCTCTTCGTCGCGTTTTCCTCGTTGTGAATAGTTCCCCCTCGACGGGCTGACTGGTCCTTCTAAAGCCATTTATATAGCTATTGGGGAAAAATACTTTGATAAAAAGATTATCCTGTAAAAATATTGGAGTAGAGAGACTGAAACAATGACATTTTGCGGCTCTCTTCGTCGCGTTTTCCTCGTTCTGAATAATTCCCCCTAAATCGGCTGAATAGTAAAACCGATGAGCCCAGTCTACCGCTGACGTCATCCACTTGTTGGGGACACTAAAGCCCTATAATGGTAGGTGTGGCTAACCGGCAGATTAAAAGACTAATTTCTCGTCATCTGCGCTTTGCTAAATTGTTGTATATAGTCGAATCGTCTCAAAATATGATTCTAATTCACATAATAATGCCATTTAAGACTTTTTTTTCTCGTGTCGTATGCTCTTTAAGCCTGCACTGTATGTGTGCATGTGTGTATGTATTTTTAAGGGCTGAAAAGTAACAAAATAACCCAGGAATACAGTGGCACTGCCAAAAGAAACAAAAATATACTCGGGTGCAAAAATATGCGATCGGGACATCCCTACTCAAAATAAATCATTATTTGCGGTTGTTCTACTGTGCGCTTAACATTTTAGTGCAGAAAAGGTTGGACTACAAATACTATCTAGCTAGGTGACTGAAACAGTGATCTTAAAGAAGAGCAAATATCTTATTTCAGTTCGTTAAAAAGATAATTAGTCTGCTTTCACTGAGGACTACAGAAATGAGATTATTTAAAGCTCAAAGAACAGTTTTGGGACAATTGTTTTGTAAACAATGTCGCCAAGTGATCACTCAATTATCCAAATACAGTTGTTTCTGAATAATTTGACATTCGATATTTTGTTGATGTAGTAGTCCAATCTAAAGAGGTCATTAGGGAGGTTAGGTTAGCTCCAGCTTTCTTAACTTAATCACTAATTTAAATAATAAAATGTAAAGTGTGAGTGATGCAAACAGATTTATGAAGTTTCTGATAAGAGTGTGAAACGAGACTAAAGACATCTGTGGCACTCTGCTTCAGTCATTTTACATGCAATTTCCTTGTTGTGAGACACATTTTAACACACGCAGGGTTGGAGTTTCAGATTAGGGTTCCAGTGTAGGGTTTTGAAATGGGATTCTGGTTGGAAAGCAGGTTTTCAAGTCGGAAGTTGTTGTGTTTACATTTTAGCTGTACATGCTAACAAGGTACTAATAATTCTGAAGAGGTTTCCATTTTTTGTCCGAGCGAAACCTCTTGAAATCCCCCCACATCTTTCTAGATGTTGCATAACTAACCCACTCCCTTCTTGGTTATCATATCCACACATTCTGCAATCCTCTCACTCTCGCTTGTTCTCTCAAATCCAATCAGATTACCATTATGTCATTCTTGTGACAATCCAGGTCTTTGTACGGGACCACCCTCCACTGTAACACCTCCCTCTTCCTCTCCATGTCACATGGCGTAATTGTGACCTTGTGGTCTTGGTGTGCTGCTTGCAAGTCCAGCATGAATTGATGACGTAATCATTCCGTCTCAGTAGTGTCAATAAAGTACTGTCAGCTGCAACTGGCAGTCAAATTTGTGGCAGCATTGATATGCGTACTAGCAAGTAGAGGTCGACTGATATGAGATTTTCAAATGCTGATGCCAATACTGATATCTAAAAAAAAACATTCAGCCGATTGCCAATATCCAAAGCCAATTTTGTAAGACTATATTTGAGACCGATATCCTTTTTTTTAAACGCATGTAGATATTGAAAAGCAATTAAAACGCTATGAGTTATATTTAGAGTGTAAGGATCACTCGGTAAAAATTTTAAAAGGCTAAAGCAACATTGCATATTCTCTCATTCAAGACAAAAAAAAATCTTACAATATTTACGAAACAGGCAAACCTGATGCGTCCTGTAGCAGCCTGCCTTCAAGCTGCTGCAGGGTCCTTCCGGGGTCCTACCGTCAGACAGCGGCAGTCAGTTGCCCACACAGATGTCTGAGCAAAATCCTTTTTTATCGGCTTATTTTTTTTGTTAATCAGCGAAAAAGTCCATATATCGGCCCGGTATATTTGCCGGCCGATTAATCTCTGTCAACCTCTACTAGCAATAATAAATATTTTTTTAAAAACCACACACAATGCATTGCGAGTAATTTGAAAGCTACTTAAGTGCGAAGTATGAAATAGGTGAGAAACCAATGCCATTTTTGTTCTCTGCCAATTAGAGCCAATCAAAAGTGTTTATTTGATCAAAAATGACTGTCATCCTATCCTGCAAAGTGCACATGTCAACAAATTTCAAGCCAAAATATTCTTTGCTAATCAGATTTTCATAATGAGCTTCATTTTAAAGCTGTTCTTAGTGTAGAAACATGTTAAACATGTTGAACATGACGTACTTTTATTTTGAAATGTTCACCGGCAGTATGTTTGCTAATCCGCTAACCATAAGCTTTACACTTGGTTTAAAAAAAAAAAAAACATAAGTGCATACTTCACTTTTCGTCATGCATATAGTGTCAGTCATATTTGTTTTCTTCTTTTTTTCGCATTGTTTGCAAAAGCTGTAAACCAGCGATTTCCCATCTTTTAAGTGTCACCTTGTAATGGCAATTTTGCGTTTTGGAGAAGACTGTCAATGGCATTGACAAAAAGCATTCACATCCATTCACTCCAATTTAAACAAATTGGACACCTCCCGCTGTCATTGGCAAGCCAACGAGTCAAGCGGGAAAACAACTGAAAACCAAAATTGCCTAAATGTGCATTCTTCCCTCAAGAAAACAAAGATATGATTTTTTTTTTCCAACTTGAACAATGCTGTGATTAATAACAGCTGTGCCGGACTCAGAAATATCTTCTCAGCATTCCAGCAGTTGGGCAAGTATAAAAGGCTTTCATGCTGGAATACTTGGGACGTGAGTGAGTGAGACTGTCCAATTGGGGAACAAGACACTGATTTGTTAATGTCCCGCCTGTGGAAATCTTGCATGTGATATGTTTGCTATATGCGGTTTAAACCCAAATCAGATGTGATGATGTAAAAAAACAAGACAAAAGGGAGAGGGAAAAAAAGGATTCAGTGAAATTGCGCGCAGCTGCAGCAGCTTCCACATGCTTACTCTTGGGTTTTTGGCAGCTTCTTCTCTTAAGTTCAGAATTTACAGCCATTAACATTTGGTCATGTTTTTCGGACTCCAAACATTGGACGATTGCATCCTGGCTCTGCCGAGAGGCCACATGCTTCCTGGGAAGAGCTAACTAAACAAATGAGAAGACTGAAAGGGGATTTCTATTGTGCCATTAGTTAATCCAAACTTACTTCATATAAAAAAATAGAATGTGTTTGTGAATACGGAAAACATGTATATTCTCGGAAGCCATTTGTAATTGGTGAAAGCCTGTGATAATTGGAGGTTTTATACAATGGGTTTTAAAAATATGATTAAAAAATAAATAAAAAATCTGCCTGGGTATCCTCCTTGGGCTCCAGCATGGGTCGCTGGCTGAGTGTTGCTAAATCGGCGAGGAGTCGCCCACTCCGGGTGGGGATCCTGTCCTGCCCCGGGCCTAGTGGGCCATGGGGGTCCCGTGGTGTGCCGTGTCGGTTGGGGGTTGCGGCAGTGGCTGCTGGGTGGGTGGTGGTGGGGCCCGGTGTGGGTGGCGGTAGCCCATCCCCTCATCCCATCCCTTCCCTAATGGGCCCATGGATGGCCCAAGAGACCACCCTGGTACCGGAGGGATGACTGACGGCGGCCGCCTTGCTGGAGCTGTGGGAGGGAGTACGTGTTGCGTTGGCTCACCCCCCTGACTGGCTGGGGCTGCCGCTGCGCAGCATTTCTACTTGTCTGCAGGACTATCACACGTCTGATGGGATTCATGCATGACTGGGTATAATTAGACACACTCAAATAGAGAAACTATCGGTGCCAGGATTAGCGATCAGGCAGCATAGAATAAGACGTCAATATACACACTTACAAGTGATTCACATAATGTGTTCTACACCTCACATTGCTGATTTTTGTACGTTCTATCCAACCAATCACATCTCTTTCTGACTCTCCCCCACTCCTTTTTCTCCTGGGTCATCAGGCCCCCCACATGGTGTCCACCGTAAATACTAGAGGTGTGCAAAATTTCCGATTCTTAGATTATTCGCGATTCGGCCGTGGAAGATTCGAGAACGATTCACAAACATCCAAATTCCGATTATTGAAATATGCCAAGTAAAGCGGAAGTACAACACACTCAGCGCGCCGCGCGGTCTTCGGGACGCAATGAACGGAGCGAGAGTAGCTAAACATCATGCTTCTCATTACCCGGCCCCTTGGGTAACGCCAATGCTCAACTCACGGCTCTAGCTCAACTCATGCCACGAGATAAAACAACACAACAACATACCTGACTGCTGCCGAAAAGCTGCTACAAAGTCCATCCACATAATGTTACGTCAGATATCATTTATATAGGACTAGATGCAATATCAATTTGGTAGCGTTAGCAGCACATCTTCAAAAAGCTAGATGCGGGCGTTAGTAAACGGCCGCCATCTTAAAGCAGTACACTTCCCTGCAAGGCTGTTGTAGCGAACCTTCTAAGCAAACCTAATTAACTTTTTATCTAAAATATTCCTAAATCGGTAAAATATTGACTTGAATCTATCTTTAAAATAGTTTTAAAACTTTCACATGTCGAAAGTAGACAAAAGGGAAATTATGGAATAACGGGAGCAATTTTTACAACTTTAACGGTTGATTCACAACATTAAATTAATTGAATGTAGTTTAAAGCTGCTGATACAGAATGGGGACTGGAGTTTTTTATTTAATGTTATTTTTGTATATTTGTTTACTGCTATATGTTAACTTGATACTGAAATAGTAGTTTGGTTTAGCCTGAGAGTATTTTTGAACAATTTTGGAACTAATGTACAAAACATTAAAAAAAAAAAAAAAAAAAGGGGGGGGGTGCATCAATAATCGTTTTATAATCGAATCGGAGCCTCTGAATCGTAATCGAATCTTTAGGTGCCCAAAGATTTCTCAGCTCTAGTAAATACAATTAGCTAATGATAGCACTACCATATTCATGGTGGGTACTGAGATATTGAAATCAATCGGCAGCAGTAACCAGGTTGCGCGCGAGCGAACGAACGAGGTGCATGGAGAGCAATGGCTGCAGCATCGACTATAAGGTTGTCTTTGATCGGGATAGCGTAACGTCATTAAAACACGAAACTACAGGGAATTGATGTGAAATATATATATATATTTTTTTAATTGACACATTAGTTTTTACTGGCCCAATCGGGCCAGTGGTTGGACCATTCTGGTGGCCCTGACAGTTTTTTAAGTACATCCGGGCCATTTATATTGTCGACCCCTGCTGTATTTAACGCATATATTACCATTGACACAATATATTCATTTAAATTGGGAGGATTGGCTATGAACGCTTATCTTTTAACGTCATCGACGGGGCTAGAAGTTCCATCTATTTTCACAGGCAGGATCGCTGCAAGCCTCACCCAGTCAAAATGGATTTCACGTTTAGCGCTGTCAATGAGTTAAACGAGTACTTGCAGGGGTGCACATATTTTTTTTGCCCAGGTTCTCAGAGGAGGACCTGGCGATGTGACTTGGTCCTCATTGAGTTTGAGAGCCGACCCGCCTGATGCGAAAAAATTATGACAAGCTTTACTTAGAGCCAATTACCTTTAATTCATTATATAAACAATTAACGCTTGATTAACATCAACTGGCACAGCAAAATTGCCATTACTTTGAAGTGAAAAGTAAAGGAATAAACATAAAAGCACTAATTCAAAATAAAAGGCATTCATATGCGACTCCCACATTAACTCCAAGCCTTTGTAAAAGTGGGATGTCCTCCTCATAAGAGCTCATTGAACGTGCATGTTTAGCTTTGTGAAATGCGAGCAAAAACACATTTGTCAGTTCATGGCGCTTTTCTTCAATGACTTTTTTCCGCCACTTGTCCATAGGGCGAGTGGGGTCCTGTCTTGACATCGATAGTTTTCTTAATTGCCGCATGCTCTGTTTTTTTCGTGCTTTTCAAAGTTTGGATGGCTAAAATTCTTTGACCCTACATAAAATGCGCTGCTCTTATTAACGACATTGGGATTCTCACGGCAAATGTCGCACCACATTTCCATGCGAGCAGCATTTGCTTCTAGCCATGGTACCTCCTGCCACCACTTTTCAGCAAAAGTCCTTTTTTCCGGTAGCTCTGGTGACGTCTCTGTCGTCCGTCTGTCTTTTGACGGGGGTGGGGAAACACGGAAGTAATTACTCATGGGGCCTGCCTCTTTGACATTTCGAGAAGTGATTTTCTCGTGTCCGCCGCAAATACAGTGGTCAGCCATCGGTACGCAAAAGCGTATGGAAACCGTTGAGGCCCAGCGCATTTGTCTACCTCCAGTACGCATGCGCGCATGCGGACCACTTATGTGCACCCCTGAGTACTTGATAAAGGTTTAAGTCAATTTGTTTATGTATGCTTAAAAGTAGCAATCGTTAGCATGAAAGTCAAGCTGGGTGCGTGCGAGCTTGAATGAGGGAAAAATCCGCAGATGAACGAGAGGTTACCCTGGAGCGGCGGCTTTTCAACATCTGCTTCCTGTTTTCAACTTTATTCCCCCTCATTTGCATATCGTCTGTGTGTTCATGCGTGTGTGGTGGTTATTTAGTGAAGAAAGATCTTCATTGAAACAAGATGAATTGGCATAGTGTCTAAATTGCCTATGGTAGAAATGAAGAAGTGAAGACGTGTCATAGCGGAAGCGACACAAGTAAAAGATGTATACAGTACATGAATCTGAAAAATAAAAATTATACTAAAACTAATTAATACAAAAGTATTAAATGACTAATAAATTTATATACAAACCGATTCAAAAGATTATACCAAAATATTTAATAAAGAATACAGCAGTGTTAGTAGAAAACACAAAATGTTACACAAAATATACTGCAAACATTTTGAATTATTTGGAGGAGAAAAAGATAAAATGTACCTTAAAAAAAATACAAAACTCTTATCAAATACAAAATTGTTGATAAAAAAAGAAAATATTAAACGAAAACCACCAAAATATTTCAGTGCTATTACTTGAAAATACAAAAATATCACCGAAAAGAATGACAATTAAAAATAAAATTAAAATAAAGCCCATGACGACAAAATATTGCACAAAAAAAAATCTGAGAAAATATTCTGTAATTTTTTAACATATTGAAGAACATTTATACAGTTATTTGACCTAATTTTTAAATTTATGATTTCAAACTCTCATTGTCTCCTGCCATGAAAAGAAATTGTCTGATTCACTTTCCGGCTAATCATTTCAGTGCTTGTGTTTTGTTTTTTTTTTCTCTCGCACGGGTTGACCCGAGGTGCCACCCTTGGGGCCCGTCCTGACGTCACGGCTGTGTATGTTTCCTCAGCACTCATTTATCTGACGTTTCTCCTCATGACCCGGCCCGGAACGTGGAGTGTTTGTCTTTCTGACCAGCACCACTCACTGTGAAAGATAACAACCTATGTCCACATGAACTCTGACTGTGTGAGAATCGTTTTGATGAACTTTAACTTTGAGGGGAAAATATTGTAACAAAAATCCCCTAGTTTTCATCATCCAAAAATGGACTAGTTTCTGATAAAACCAACAATGCTTCATTTCATGTCTTCTCAATCCTCTTCACCTTGCTTGAAAATACAGTAGGACCAATAGGTTTATGACAAATGACAGCCAAAGAATGAACATTTCTGGGTGTTATTGACAATCTTTTCCTACCCCCAAAGAGTCAACCCAAAGGGATAGAGTTGGCTGCCACTAGGGCTGAAAACTAACGATTATTTTTATAATCGATTAATCTGGCGATAAATTATTAATCGAAAAATGTCACTTTTTTCAATTACCTTCACAATATAACTTGAAGTTGTTTTAGGCATGTTGCAAGTAACAATTAAGACAAAAATATTTCATTACAGCTTCCTGACTTAACTGTACTGTAGTCTACAGCCACTGTTTTAAGTACATATACCTTGTTAAAGTTTTTAATAAAGGTTCTGAGTATAGAACATCAAAATTATTTCTCAGTACACAAATCAGAGAAAGGTTCTGCTGATTGATATTTTCCTGATATAAATTGTCAATGACTCATTTTTCTTTAAACAAACAAAATAGAGTGAGGAGGAGGCAGACTGTAATGAATGTTTTCTTTATCAAACGGTTGTTCATACATACAATACAAATCCAATTTCAAAGCACACGCTCTTGTATGACAATTTGGAGTTTGAAAGGGAGTTTGTGTTGAAAGGAAACTCTAAACTGTTATATAAATGGGTCTATGTTTGTGGTTTCTTTATATAAAGAAGTGAGAAAACGGTACTATCGAACAATAACTCAAGTGCTATTATGCATCTCCAAAACAATACGAACGGACACTTAAGACACTGATTAGCGTAATTGCTAACTAGCTTAGCGCTTAATGCTAAGTAGTAACATTTCATCAACAAAGAATACAAACAATGCAATTGGCTTCATCATTTCACATCTGACGGAGGCACACTGGATCTAACAACACAAAAGACAATCTAACTCGACACTTCGTAATATTATTGATTAAGCAACCTAACCTGAGTGTAGCGGTGCACTCTCTCCCTTGCTCTAATAACTGGCGCGCGCGCGGGCAGCCTCACATTACACACTAACAAGGACCCAAACGGGACTGCTCATAGCTGCCGGCAAAAATCGATTCTCAAATTTGTTGGCAACTAATTTATTAATTGATTTTTAATCAATTGTAATCGATTAATTGTTGCAGCCTGAGCTGCCTTGCCTGGTATACCAGACTCACCGCTGTTCCAGCGATCGAGTCTGGCGACCGTCCGGCGAATCAAATTCCGAGGGCGGAGCAAGCCACAGCAAACAGAAAGCGGAGTGGACCAGTCAGCGACGGGCGGACGCGACGTTATTAAAGCGACATGTAATTAGCGTGAGCGGAGAATGGAGATCTTTATTCAACATGGCTAGCGCGAGTCATGTTGACAGTTGTCAATGACTTTTGTCGATGTGTTTTTCGTCATTTAAAACTGGTTTTACCGCGGATTGGAACATATTCTCGGCTCTCCCATTCGCCATCTGTGTTGTTGTAGAGACGACTTTCGGCACGCAAGAGTGAGATTAGTTAAAACACGTCATGCAAATAAACAAA
Organism: Corythoichthys intestinalis; assembly: GCF_030265065.1. Taxonomy (NCBI): domain Eukaryota; kingdom Metazoa; phylum Chordata; class Actinopteri; order Syngnathiformes; family Syngnathidae; genus Corythoichthys; species Corythoichthys intestinalis. Next base: position 6,859,763 of record NC_080397.1, on the reverse strand, counting down.
TCTGACTGGACGGTTGAGTTTGTGCTTGCTTGAGAGGCCGTTAATGGGCTGGGTCCCAGACTATTTCTCACAGTGTTTGAAAAATACAGGGAGAATAGTCTGGCGGTATGGAGGACCAGGAGTGCAAAAATTCAATAAATAAATACACAATTAAATAAATAATTAAAAGTGTCATTAAAATGCTTTTATTTCAATATTTATTTATTTATTTCAATATTTATTTCAATTTTTATTTATTTATTTCAATTTATATTTATTTATTCCAATTTTTATTTATTTCGATTTATATTTATTTCAATTTTTAATTATTTATTTCAATTCATATTTATTTATTTTGATTCATATTTATTTCAATTTTTATTTATTTATTTCAATTTATATTTATTTCAAAATTTATTTCGACTTTTATTTATTTATTTGTTTTCATTCTTTTATTTCAACTTTTATTTATTTATTCCAATTTTTATTTATTTTATTTTATATTTATTTATTTCAAAATGTATTTCAATTTTTATTTAGTTATGTCAATTTTTATTCATTTATTTCAACTTTTATTTATTTATTTCATCATTTATTTATTTATTTCAACATTTATTTATTTCACTTTTTATTTATTTCATTCTTGCACTCTTGTTCCCCGTGTGGCCGCATGAAATAATTTTATCTGCCATTGGCTCATCAAACTCGGTGGGCGGGCGTGAACTAGGTGGGGTTTGAGTTGATCAAGTAATAAGCGATTGCTTCGTCCTATTTCTTCCCAACATGGCGACATTATCTGAGATGTTGCATGAGCTCTCATTGGACATATTAGATTTCTCAGAACAAATTGAAGCAGGACATTTGGACCCTGAGTACGTGTCCTACAAAACAGAGCAATTAATTAACGTTATTGGCATCATCTCGGCTCTGTCAGATCAAGATGTTGATCGAAGAGTTTTCGATAGTTTAGAACTGCGGTCAAGCCAGCCTCCACTCGTAAAAACGAAGTCAAACCAGCCGCCCCTCATTTGGATTATTGTTTGCATTATGTGCATTACGGTAATGCAATGCGCTGGCTTCAGAATGCAATGAGGTGGCTTCAGAGCGCAAGTCCCTTTATTAAATATATGGGGGGAAAAACGGTGACCTATTCGACAACGGGTCCACTTTAGAGAGACACTGGAGCACCCCTAGACCCAAACTAAATCAGAGTCAGAGTAAAACTATTTAGAAAACTGCTAATTATTTCTGTCATTTAGCCTTATTTCAAAACTTGATTAAAAAAAAATAAAAAATAAATAAAATCTAGTAAATATCCAAGGACCGTTCCACTTCTGAGTTATACAAGAGTTTCCCGTATGCAGACATCAGCCCGTTTAAAGGCGCTGGCCCACGCGATGTAGAAGCCACAGACTGGACTCCCATCATGGGCTGCTGGTGGAGTTCTCCTCAGAGTGTCCTCGATTAAATTTGCTGCTTCTCTGAGCAGCTCTGGGCACATTTTGGACATATGTATGTTTTCCTTGGACAACACGCGAAATGCGTCAAAGCCTACTTCCGCTACACTGACCACGCTACTAATCTTCGTCGTTTTTGTGATTTTGAGGGAGCAATTATTTTTCAGATTATACGGATCTACACTGCCACCTTATGTATAGGGTGTACATAAAATTAGCCAATGCCTCAGGCGTCAATCTATTATCTGAGATCGACTAGTTAAGACTTGCTTTGCTGAGCAACCAATCAGATGTTAGAAACTTTGACGAGCAAACGTGACAGATAAAATTATTTCATGGTTGCACCTTCAGAGGAACAAGAGTGCAAGAATGAAATAAATAAAAAGTGAAATAAATAAAAGTTGAAATAAATAAATAAATGATGAAATAGATAAAAATTGAAATAAATAAATAAAAATTGAAATAAATAAAAGTTGAAATAAATGAATAAAAATTGAAATAAATAAATAAAAATTGAAATAAATAAATAAAAATTGAAATAAATAAATAAAAATCGAAATAAATAAATATAAATTGAAATAAATAAATATAAATTGAAATAAATAAATAAAAATTGAAATAAAAAATAAAAAAATATTGAAATAAATAAATAAATATTGAAATAAAAGCATTTTAATGACACTTTTAATTATTTATTTAATTGTGTATTTATTTATTGAATTTTTGCACTCCTGGTCCTCCATATGGCGGTGCCAGGCAATAAGCTGCCACCCTCCCACTTCAAATGGATTGGCAGTCACTGGCAGCCAATGCCAAGCAATGAGTTGATTTGGGGGCATTTTGTGTCATTTCCTGTTGATTTTCGGTTATTTCTTTTTCCTTTTGGGGCATTTACAGGTCACTTACTGTTGATTTTTGGTCACTTTGTCTTTTGGGGGATTTATAGGTCACTTCCTGTTGATTCTGGGCGACTGAAAAGGAAGTGACTCAAGAAGGTTCTCAAATGAATAGAAAGACTCAAAACCAACAGGATTTAACTTGTAAATGCCCTAAAAGAAAGAGGTGACCTGTAAATGCCCACAAAAGACTGGCTCTGAATAATTTCTACCTCTGTCAATGGTAGTCAGTTATCTAACATAAACAACTGTTCTATTATAAACAGTGACACCTGTTTAAAACAATATATCGATTCTTGGTGGTAGCATATCCATAACCCTTTGGGCTACACGATATATCACCTTTACATATTTTCACACCCCTACCGTAATTGGAACACTTCTAAGCAACATGTGAACACATAAATTCACATTTTTAATTAAAAATGATTTTGACCTATGTTCTTTAACAAAGCACAGATACAGTTATTTTGAATCTAAAAATGTGTCTCAATGAAACATCTAAACTTTCCAAGCATAGTTTCATGTTGATTTGTCTTATATTATTACCCCTTCTCCTCAAATAAGCTTGAGTTAAAAATTTTGGTTGGGTACAAAATGATGTCTGAGCACACTACAAATGAAACCAGAGGAGCACCTGAGAGCAAATTTTCCTCCTAAGCAGCCATATTCAAAACATTCCCATATTCTGCCCTTCATGACCATTGATCCTTTCGCTACACAGCAAATTTGACTTACAGTGGTATGAAAAAGTACCTGAACCTTCCTGTAGTTGCAGATCAGTCTGGCACATTGATCAGGACTATTCTTGGCCCATTCTTCTCTACAAAATGGCTGTACTTCAGTCAGATTCCTGGGATTTCTGGCATGAATCGCTGTCTTTAGGTCATGCCACAGCATCTCATAGGAGTTCACGTCTGGGCTCTGACTTGGGCACTCCAGAACGTGTATTTTGTTCTTCTGAAACCATTCTGAAGGTGATTTACTTCTGCGTTTTGGATCATTGTCTTGTTGCAGCATCTATTCTCTTTTTAGCTTCAACTGTCTGACAGACGGCGTCAGGTTTTCCTGCAAAACATCCTGATAAACTTTTGAATTCATTCATTCATTCATTTTCCATGCCGCTTATTCCTCACGAGGGTCGCGGAGGTGCTGGAGCCTATCCCAGCTAACAACGGGCAGTAGGCAGGGGACACCCTGAACTGGTTGCCAGCCAATCGCAGAGCACAAGGAGACACACAACCATTCACGCACACACTCATACCTACGGACAATTTAGAGTGTTCAATCAGCCTACCATGCATGTTTTTGGGATTTGGGAGGAAACCGGAGTTCCCGGAGGAAACCCACGCAGGCACGGGGAGAACATGCAAACTCCACACAGGAAGGCCGAAGCCTGGGATTGAACCCTTGATCTCAGAACTGTGAGGCAGATGTGCTAACCACTCAGCCACCGTGCCGCTCTTTTTGAATTGAGTTTTGAATTCAATCTTCCATTAATGATTGCAAGTTGTCCAGGCCCTGAGGAAGCAGAACAGCTCCAAATCATGATGCTCCCTCCCTGATGGTGAGCTGTTCCATTTTTCCTCCACACATGACCTTGCGTGTTACTCCCAAACAATTCAGCTTTGTTTTCATCAGTTTAAAAAATATTTTGCCAAAACTTCTGTGGCGTGTCCAAGTGCTTTTTTGCGAACATTAAACGAGCAACAATGGTTTTTTTTCTTTTTTTGACAGCAGTGGCTTCCTCCATGGGGGTCCTCCCAAGAACACCATTCTTGGCCATAGTTTTTATAGTTGATGTGTGCGCAGAGATATTGGACTGCACCAGTGATTTCTGTAAGTCTTTGGCAGACACTCTTGGGTTCTATTTTACCTCTCTGTATTCTGCACTGAACTTCTGGCATCATCTTTGGTGGACGGCCACTCCTTGGGAGAGAAGCAACAGTGTCAAACTCTCCATTAGTAGACAACTTCTCTGACTGTCAATTGATGAACATCTAGACTTTTACAGATGGTTTTGTATCCTTTCCTAGCTTTATACAAATCAACAATCCTTGATCCCAGGTCTTCAGACGGCTCTTTTGACTGAGTCATGATGTACATCAGACAATGCTTCTCATCAAGACATTTCTTACCAGATGTGTGTTTTATAGTGGGCAGGGCAGCTTTAAACCCTTTTTCATACCACTGTATACAGTTCGAACATCTCTGCATTTCAGGGTAAGTCGCACCCATAAGTCCACCTCAGAGTGCAATGTTATGGTGATTTTATGCAGAAATGTGGGAAATTCCAAAAGGTTCAGATACTTTTTCATACCACTGTAAATAGCCCATTCCGTTATCAGATAGCTCAAAATTCCTTTTCTGACCTCTGTGACCTTTGACCTCATTACACCAAAATGTAATCACCTCTTCCATTTAATATTCCAAAAATATCCAGCAAATTTGTCAATGATCTCTTTATGCGTTCTTGAGGTATCTTGAACACAAACTTAATAATTACATAACCTCTGCCTTCTGTAGGATTCACGTACTGGCAGAGGTAAAAAAAAAAAACTAGCAATCTGAAATGTAATTTTCCTTGTCTATTTTCTCTCTCCTACCCTTAATTGTTATCTTTATTTATTTAATTATTTTTTGGTAAATGGAATGCCAGTTCTGTTTTTGTTATGGTAATCCTATTTTTGAAGCAGTGATTGACAGGTGCGCTCACAGGGCCCACTTCCTGGTTTAAACTAATTGCTGGGCACATCCTAGGTTCTTTAAATTTTGTTTTCCCCACTGATTTTGTTTGTGAAATGAGAAACAACACATCCAGTTGATGAATTAATCTTAGCGATGTTTTCATTAGAAAAACAAATATTTGGAAAAAAGTGCGAAAGGTTAGAAGATCAAGAAGAGTGACCTTCCAAACAAATTGGTGAGACCGACCAGAAGTGGGCTGTGAACTAGCGAGCGTCACACTGCGATGTCTCCATGGAGAGCCAACAAAGCTGACGCTTCTAAGGAATGTTATCCTTCCTCTTTACTTGCTTGGCCGACCACCCGGGTCGTGCCTGATAAGAACCCCTCACCAGAAGTCGAAAGCGTGGAGACAAGTGAGCAAGTGGTTGCGGTGACACGCTCTGTCGCGGGGGCCGTGTTAAACAATGGCGGTGGCGAAGAGGGAAGGGGGGGTAGTGTGAGAAGCAGCTGCCGCAACCAGGATACACTCTGTGTTTAGTTTTCCAGTTATGTGCAAGCCTTTAAACTATAAAGTGGTCGCTATGGAGATATCCTATGGAGGTGGATTTGTGTTTTTATTATTCAATCCCTCCAAAAAGTTGCTTCAATCAAAATATATACTCTAAGTTCAATTAAAAAAAACCCTTAAGTCAAGAAAAAGTTAAAATATTAGGGGTCGACCGGTATGGGATTTTCAAATGCCGATATCTAAAAAAAGATTTCAGCCGATTGCCGATATACAAAGCCAATTTTTTATGCTGATGTTTGAGGCTGATATGTTTTTTTCCAAAGCACATAGATTATAAAGGCTTTTTTTTTTTAAATTGCTTCAACAGCTTCAAATTTACAATGATGACCTTCAACAGCTTCAATTTTACAATAATGACCTCTCAATCTCAAAAACGATTGAAATATTATTTTCAAGCAATGATGTGACTCGCAGCCCCCCATTTACTGCAAAATGGACAAGAAGGGGTGCCATTCGTTTGTGCTGCGTTTGCGCAAGTTGTTTGTACACCCCTCTGTTAGTGAAGGAGTCGCTGCGATTGACGCATAGCAGCACAAACAAAAAGTTTTACAGCACAAGTGTAGCATAAACGAATGGCACCCTTTCGGGTCCATTTTACAATAAATGGGGGGGCTACGTGACGTCAACACTCGAAATTGATATATCACAAAAACAATAGCACAAACGAAACTTTTTACAACACAAACGTAGCACAAACGATTGACACCATTTTTAATCAAAAAGGGGGGCTGATTGACTTCAGATTGACCTATAAAACAATGGTTAATACCTCAAAACAATAGCAGCACAAACATTTTTTTTCCCAGTACAAGCGAGCACAAACCTAGCACAAACGATTGACATAATTTTTGTATAAATTTTCTGATGGGGGGGACAACTTCACAGAGGTTCAGTGTTTTGTTGTTCTGATCATGACCAGAACCACTTGTGATATAGAGAACCCATATACATTTCACTTTGATACTTTTATCCAAGCACAGCTCTTAAAACAATGTGTTTTGAATATGTCAGGCGTCCCAGAAATCTGTGCTACATTGAGGGTGCAAAAGGTGAACTTTGATGTAGTGAGTTTACTCTGCTGCGTGCCTCGGGAAGCAAATGACAAGGTTCTTTTTACGACATGACTTTTCAGAATGGTCGTTAATGAGTGCGTTGCCTTTCCAAAAAAATTTGTCATTTCCAGCAAATTGCCTCTTTCATGTTTCCCCCTTTTAGCATTTTGAGACGGCGGTAATTATCCCTGAAATAACACGACAGAGTGCTTGCAGATGTTTGGTTCACGTTATGAATTTTCTCTGGGAAAGATGGTGTTCATTATTGGACTTCTGCGCTACACCAATAATTGTAATTAAAGACATTTAGTCGAGCTTATTACAGTTTTTTAGAGTACTCACTTAACTCATTGGCTGACATTCAGCCTATATTGGATTGGCCGGCTAGTGCTGCCAGTGGCACTTAAATGTAAGCATTCGCAGTCAGTCCTCTCAGTAAATTGATTGGATGTTGTTGTGAATGACAGGTAAAATAATGAAAATACTTTGAAACTATTAAAAAAAAAAAAAAAAAAACTTTTAGAGTGTTATCAGGGACCATAACCAGTGTATTTCTCTTTATTCATTTTAATTTCAACAACATTTTTGATCCTGGTCCCACAGCTGTTTTGAACCCAATTTTAAAATAATTTTTATTTTTCTATTATTTTTCAAAATATAAAAACAAAAGTGGAAATCCAGTTTGTTTTCTGTGCAATTCTAATTCACCTTCACAAAAGTCACATTTAAGTCTATTTTCCATTTTTGATTTTATTTAAAAAATCATATCATTCATGAATTTATTAAAACAAATATTTATAAAAAATGAGTATGTCTACATACAGTGGGGCAAATAAGTATTTAGTCAACCACTAATTGTGCAAGTTCTCCCACTTGAAACTATTAGAGAGGCCTGTAATTGTCAACATAGGTAAACCTCAACCATGAGAGACAGAATGTGGAGAAAAAAAAAAAAAAACAGAAAATCACATTGTTTGATTTTTTTTTTTAAAGAATTTAATTGCAAATCATGGTGGAAAATAAGTATTTGGTCCATACCAAAAGTTCATCTCAATACTTTGTTATGTACCCTTTGTTGGCAATAACGGAGGCCAAACGTTTTCTGTAACTCTTCACAAGCTTTTCACACACTGTTGCTGGTATTTTGGCCCATTCCTCCATGCAGATCTCCTCTAGAGCAGTGATGTTTTGGGGCTGTCGTTGGGCAACACCGACTTTTAACTCCCTCCGCAGATTTTCTATGGGGTTGAGATCTGGAGACTGGCTACACCACTCCAGGACCTTGAAATGCTTCTTACGAAGCCACTTCTTTGTTGCCCCGGCTGTGTGTTTGGGATCATTGTCATGCTGAAAGACCCAGCCACATCTCATTTTCAATGCCCTTGCTGATGGAAGGAGATTTTCACTCAAAATCTCTCGATACATGGCCCCATTCATTCTTTCCTTTACAAAGATCAGTCGTCCTAGTCCCTTTGCAGAAAAACAGCCTCAAAGCATGATGTTTCCACCCTCATGCTTCACAGTGGGTATGGTGTTCCTCGGATGCAATTCAGTATTCTTTCTCCTCCAAACACGAGAACCTGTGTTTCTACCAAAAAGTTCTATTTTGGTTTCATCTGACCATAACACATTCTCCCAGTCCTCTTCTGGATCATCCAAATGCTCTCTAGCGAACCGCAGACGGGCCTGGACGTGTACTGGCTTCAGCAGGGGGACACGTCTGGCAGTGCAAGATTTGAGTCCCTGGCGGCGCATTGTGTTACTAATAGTAGCCTTTGTTACTGTGGTCCCAGCTCTCTGTAAGTCATTCACTAGGTCCCCCCGTGTAGTTCTGGGATTTTTGCTCACCGTTCTTGTTATCATTTTGACGCCATGGGGTGTGATCTTGCATGGAGCCCCAGATTGAGGGAGATTATCAGTGGTCTTGTATGTCTTCCATTTTCTAATAATTGCTCCCACAGTTGATTTCTTTACACCAAGCGTTTTACCTATTGCAGATTCAGTCTTCCCAGCCTGGTGCAGGTCTTCAATTTTGTCTCTGGAGTCCTTCGACAACTCTTTGGTCTTGGCCATAGTGGAGTTTGGAGTGTGACGGACTGAGATGTGGACAGGTCTTTTATTCCGATAATGAGTTAAAACAGGTGCCATTAATACAGGTACCGAGTGGAGCCTCGTTAGACCTCGTTAGAAGTTAGACCTCTTAAACAGCCAAGAAATCTTGCTTGTTTGTAGGTGACCAAATACTTATTTTCGACTCTGATTTGGAAATAATTTCTTTAAAATCAAGCAATGTGATTTTCTGTTTTTTTTTCCACATTCTGTCTCTCATGGTTGACGTTTACCCATGTTGACAATTACAGGCCTCTCTAATCTTTTCAAGTAGGAGAACTTGCACAACTGGTGGTTGACTAAACACTTATTTGCCCCACTGTATTAGACGTGGGACTCTTGGGGCACCTAAGGATTCGATTACGAGTACGTTTCAGAGGCTACGATTCCATTCTAAATGGATTACTGATGTCTCCCCCTGCACCCCCCCCTCCAAACTCACTCACACAAAAATCCTCTCAGGCTTAAACTACTATTTCAGTATCAAGTTAACAGTTCAACACAGTACATAAAATACTCAAGCCCCCATTCTGTATCAGCAGCTTTAAACTACATTCAATTAATTTAATGTTGTGACTCAACTGTTAAAGTTGTTAAAATTGCTCCCATTATTCCATAATTTCCCTTCTGTTTACTTTCGACATGTAAAGGTTTTAAACTGTTTCATCATTTAAAGATGGCTTCAAGTCAAGATTTTGCCGATTTAGGAGTATTTTAGATAAAAAGTTAATTAGGTCTGCTCGGAAGGTTCGCTACAACAGCCTACCAGAGAAGTCTACTGCTTAAAGATGGCTCCTGTTTTCTAACCGCGGTGAGTCTGTCATTTTGCATCTAGTTTTCTATACATATGCAAACGCCGGCGAGTCTTATCATTTCGCATCTAGTTTTCAATAGATGTGATATCTACGGTAGCATTATGTGGGCGTAGTTTGTAGCAGCTGTCGGCGGCAGTCAGGTATTATATATGTACTGTACATAGAAATATATATATTAGGGCTGTCAAACGATTAAAATTTTTAATCGAGTTAATTACAGCTTAAAAATTAATTAATCGTAATTAATCACAATTAATCGCAATTCAAACCATCTATAAAATATGCCATATTTTTCTGTAAATTATATATATTCTGTAAAATAAATTGTTGGAATGGAAAGATATAAGACACAAGATGGATATATATACATTCAACATACGGTATATAAGGACTGTAGTGGGCATTTCACTCTACTGTCATTTAAATCTGTCTATGCTGTCCTCACTCCGAAGCGTCTACTTTTTCCAAAGCTAGACAGCTAGTGAACGACGCCTTAATAATCAGACTTCTTCCTTTTTCATCTGATTTATTAATAAAATGGCCTCAAACCATTGTCCTCTTTAGACCGTCGTAAAACTACAAAAAAAAGTACACAAGCATTGCATTAGCAACAACGTTAGCTTAGCACGCTATACAGTTCACTAAACATAAACAAAAAGCGTCTCATACAAAAAATATAACATTTCGCTTACTAACATAATATGTACATTCTTTACAACAACCATACTTACGAACAAATCTTGTCCAAGGATCATATAAGCACAACATTATCAGCCCGAGATGTCGTGCAGCCATAATGAACTGGCAAGAAAACAATAAACCATGTCGCAAAGCGACCACAAGAGTTCGCTGTTGGACAGCACAAAAAGCCTTGCTGTAAAACTTACCAAAAGGCAGAATACTGTCTGAGCGGGACATGTGCGTTAATTGCGTCAAATATTTTAACGTGATTAATTTAAAAAATTAATCACCGTGCGTTAACGCGATAATTTTGACAGCCCTAATGTGTGTGTGTGTATATATATATATATATATATATATATATATATATATACAGTGCCTTGCAAAAGTTTTCGGCCCCCTTGAACCTTGCAACCTTTCGCCACATTTCAGGCTTCAAACATAAAGATATAAAATTTTAATTTTTTGTCAAGAATCAACAACAAGTGGGACACAATCGTGAAGTGGAACAAAATTTATTGGATAATTTAAACTTTTTTAACAAATAAAAAACTGAAAAGTGGGGCGTGCAATATTATTCGGCCCCCTTGCGTTAATACTTTGTAGCGCCACCTTTTGCTCCAATTACAGCTGCAAGTCGCTTGGGGTATGTTTCTATCAGTTTTGCACATCGAGAGACTGACATTCTTGCCCATTCTTCCTTGCAAAACAGCTCGAGCTCAGTGAGGTTGGATGGAGAGTGTTTGTGAACAGCAGTCTTCAGCTCTTTCCACAGATTCTCGATTGGATTCAGGTCTGGACTTTGACTTGGCCATTCTAACACCTGGATACGTTTATTTTTGAACCATTCCATTGTAGATTTGGCTTTATGTTTTGGATCATTCTCCTGTTGGAAGATAAATCTCCATCCCAGTCTCAGGTCTTGTGCAGATACCAACAGGTTTTCTTCCAGAATGTTCCTGTATTTGGCTGCATCCATCTTCCCGTCAATTTTAACCATCTTCCCTGTCCCTGCTGAAAAAAAGCAGGCCCAAACCATGATGCTGCCACCACCATGTTTGACAGTGGCGATGGTGTGTTCAGGGTGATGAGCTGTGTTGCTTTTACGCCAAACATATCGTTTTGCATTGTGGCCAAATAGTTCAATTTTGGTTTCATCTGACCAGAGCACCTTCTTCCACATGTTTGGTGTGTCTCCCAGGTGGCTTGTAGCAAACTTTAAACGAGACTTTTTATGGATATCTTTGAGAAAAGGCTTTCTTCTTGCCACTTTTCCATAAAGGCCAGATTTGTGCAGTGTACGACTGGTTGTTGTCCTATGGACAGACTCTCCCACCTCAGCTGTAGATCTATGCAGTTCATCCAGAGTGATCATGGGCCTCTTGGCTGCATCTCTGATCAGTTTTCTCCTTGTTTGAGAAGAAAGTTTGGAAGGACGGCCGGGTCTTGGTAGATTTGCAGTGGTCTGATGCTCCTTCCATTTCAATATGATGGCTTGCACAGTGCTCCTTGAGATGTTTAAAGCTTGGGAAATCTTTTTGTATCCAAATCCGGCTTTAAACTTCTCCACAACAGTATCTCGGACCTGCCTGGTGTGTTCCTTGGTTTTCATAATGCTCTCTGCACTTTGAACAGAACCCTGAGACTATCACAGAGCAGGTGCATTTATACGGAGACTTGATTACACACAGGTGGATTCTATTTATCATCATCGGTCATTTAGGACAACATTGGATCATTCAGAGATCCTCACTGAACTTCTGGAGTGAGTTTGCTGCACTGAAAGTAAGGGGGCCGAATAATATTGCACGCCCCACTTTTCAGTTTTTTATTTGTTAAAAAAGTTTAAATTATCCAATAAATGTTGTTCCACTTCACGGTTGTGTCCCACTTGTTGTTGATTCTTGACAAAAAAATTAAATTTCATATCTTTATGTTTGAAGCCTGAAATGTGGCGAAAGGTTGCAAGATTCAAGGGGGCCGAATACTTTTGCAAGGCACTGTATATATATGTATATATATATATATATATATATATATATATATATATAAGGTATTTTTCAGACTATAAGTCACACATCAGTATAAGTCGCACCAACCAAAAAATGGGCAATGAAGAGGAAAAACACAACGTCGCACTGGAGTGAGTCGCATTTTTGGGGAAATTTATTGGATAAAATCCAACACCAAGAACAGACATGGGCAAGGCAATTTAAAATAAGTGTACGGTCTGCTAACGTTGCATAACATATAAGCAACGAACTGAGAACGTGCCCGTTATGGTAACATAACATAGCTATTAAGAGTTATTCAGATAACCATAACATAAAAAACATGCTAACAAGCAAAAATGATATAATAATGTGTGAATAATTTTACACATAAGTCGCTCTAGATTATGCCAAACTATGGGGAAAAAATTTAACCTCCAAACAGATTCACTTGCCTCATAAACGGTTAAGGTTTTATATTTTTCAGCAAGTTAATGTCGAGTCAAGTCCAAACCAATATGGCAGGTGTCCTTTCAAACATTACATGTTACAAGAGGTCTACTGATATAACGGCTGGGTGATATATCTGGCCGATACATGGACTTTTTTCCCCAAAATAAATTGATCTGGCATCTGTGTGGGCAACTGGCCGCCGCTGACTGATGGTAGGACCCCGGAAGCACTCTGCAGCAGGCTAAGGACGTGCTGCTATAGGCTTCAGGCTTGCCTGTTTTGTAAATATTGAAAGATTTCTCGCATGAGAGAATATGCAATGTTGCTTTAGCCTTTAAAGCAGTAATGTGAAGTAATTTCTTCACATGCCAAATAGGGTCACAAGTAAAGTAATTAAACATTGTCCAACAAATAAAGCATGAAAAAATAATTTATATGTTGTATATTTGACAAAATAATCGCGTTTCCGAAGTTCGAGCCTGGAAGGGGACGAACCCGGAAGTGATATGTCACACCGGGAACGCGATGGCACCTCCATACATACGGCCCCCATACAAAGCCCTTCAAACAATGATTCAAACAGCGATATAAGCGATAGATCAAGCGCAAGGCAGGAGATCCAAGTTTTTGAAGAGTTGGGGGAAGAAGAGGAGATTGGAATTTTATGTTATTAGCCAGACGCTAATCAGGATGCAAACAATGTGCCTAGACTTCCTGACATGGAATGGATACAAGACCCATCGAGATTACAACATTGGTAAGATATAGGCTGTTATTATTTTCATGATTTGAAGATGCAGAAATTTACACATAATTTTATGTTTTTGTCTATCTGATGACATTGTTAAAAAAAATAATAATCAGACTTCATGTTCATTTTGGCAGATCCGGCAGCTCTCGTGCATATAAAATAATAATATAAAAACATTGGGGGAAAGAAGGAGATGAGTCGGTGTTATATTTTGACCAAGTGACCCACACGACACCTTTATTGGCTTTTACAACTTTACTCAACGTCTTGCCAAGTGACTCTGAACAACAACTTTTCTCTCTTTTAGTGAAGGAGTAAGGCACAAACAATAACACATCTAAATGACATGCGTACACTCAACTGGTGAACTCCCGTATTACAACTAAATAATATCCACTATATCAGTCGCCGATGGCTTTCTCCACTTTATTGTGGCAACAATAAGAAAACAAAGTGGCATCTAATGGCGTGAGGAAATGTAGTTTTTTCACACAAGCGAACAGATTACAAAGCACCACTTCAGTGTTGTCCCGAGACTACATTTCCTATGATTCACTGTGTGGCCTGCGCGCTCGCTGATTCGCTGCCAGGCATTAAAAGCAACACTTGTCACCTGTCAGCGGCTCTCGCGAAGCAGCAAAACACAAACTAGAAGGCAAACAAGCGATCACCGTGAAAGAATCGGCGAACCGTACAAATGCAATGCGATGCTTGAAGCATGAAGGTGGAAATACATAATACAAATACAAATAAATGTGCACAAACTCACTGGCGGTGTGTGTCTCTTACTGCAACGTGACCGTGAATTACCGCGACGCCGACCCGCTTATGTGCACATCCACACCCCTTTCCCGATTGACAGTGGATTTAACCCTTTCGGACAAGATCGAAGATGACGCACAATTTAAACACGCTTAACCTAGCGAACGCAACAACAACTATGATCGGGGATTGCCACGAGTCAACTTTAGGCTAACGTCGCTAGCTTATACTGTTCATCCCACAACAGTTGGCAGCTCTGCTTTGACAAAGTCATCAGTCATCTATCCAAAAATCACACTTACTTTTTGGCAAATCCTTGATCATAAGCAGACCGGTTAAGGAAGCAGGCATCTTCGAAGTGTTTGCAGCAGAGAACACTACTCGATGATGGCGTGAAATTCATTCGCTTCGTGCGAACGAAAGATGTCCATTTACGTGCCCTGCTATCCTTTGGCCACTCATACAACTTTTCGTTTGAGTGAGAACAAAACATCGCCACACACCGCTGTGGCATCTTACCGAGAAGCAATGCAACAAACAATACTGTTCTATGGCGGACTTCCCTCGCACTTCCCGGTGTGACGTAATTTCCGAAGATTGCCGAAGAAAAGCATTTTCGTTGTCAAGGGCGTTGCTATGGGTTAAACAAAGAATCTGGAAGGGTTGCATTAAAAAAAATAATGAAAATATGCTTATAATTGTTTAGCCATTGATATTATTCAAAAACATGGTTGGCCAACCTTAGTTCACATTTCCCCTTTAAAGGTGTTTACTGAGTGATCCTTATACTCTAAATGTAACTCGTAGCAATAGCATAGCATTCCCCTTACTATTATCCTTAGCATGGCTCGACTCCTCTTAAACTGTTACTCTCACTTGTTTATATCTCGTCGTGACATACTGGTAGGTTTAACTATTTGAAAAATATGTACTGTTCTTGCTGAGTGTGTATAATCATAAAAAGAAATGTTGCGTTCATTGGTTTGCTAGCACTAGACCGAATTAATTCCTTAAGTCTCAGGTCATCATTATAAATTTGAAGCTGCTAAAGAATTTTTTTTTCAAACTGCCTGTCATAATCTATGTAGTTAAAAAAAAAAAAAAAAAGGTATAACGGCATCAAATATCTGCTTACAAAATCTGCTTTGGATATCAGCAGTCAGCTGAAAATTTTTAGATATCGGTATCGGCATCTGCATTTGAAAATCCCATATTAGTTGACCTCTACATGTTACCAAGTGAAATGTAACTTTTGTGGCAGAATTATTATTTATTTTAATAATATTGTGGTTGGGTTAATGAAATTTTGTGTTTTTTGTGTGTTAGGTTTAGGGGGTTTTTTTGTTTTGTTTTGCAGCTCTACCTATTATGGACAACATGTCCACCAATTTTCTTGCTGAAACAAGCTAATTTCAGTGGCTGAAATTTCACAAAAATATTCCCCAAATATACATTTATTACTTGGTTTTACAGCATTTACATTTATCGATTGTGTTTTCACAGGGAGGAAGTACGTGAGAACTGCGTACGATGGAGAAAGAGGTTCTCTTTTGTGTCCAAAATGAGTGCAAACCCGCACACGGGCGTGCTGGACCCGTCTGTCTGCCGGGTGTCTGTCAGGAAGGTAAATAAACAACACAAAATGCAAACGTTTTACGTTTATCCTTTCATGTTGCTTTCAAAATCAACATTATTCTACCGTTCTGTAGGATATTCGGCCTCAGAGGTAGTATCAGAATGTGAGTAATAAAACAGGCTCTTTAGTTAACGTTTCCTTCCTTGTTTTTTTTTCCACAGGAGCTGAAAGGTGGGAAAGCATTCACGAAGGTAAGACATTCACCGGCGGTCAGTGACCTCAAATACGGGAATAACACACTCGACCGGCATCCTGCTGCCATGTGTCGTTTCCCTTAAATCGCTAAATTTAGTTGACTTCCCTCCTCGGAAGTGGAGCTTCCTCGCACCTCGAAGAAAAACAGAAGCTGCCGGAAAAACCAGGAGACTCGCCGAATGAAATATGGTCACCTTTCGTTTGGGTGTCTGGACAAATTAAAGAAACAATGTGACTGCGGTAGTGCTGCAAGGATTAATTGATTAACTCAAGTAATTCGATTAGAAAAAAGATTTTCAATCAAATTTTGCTGCTTCGAGTATTTGTTTAAGTGGCGTTGTGATGATTTGTTTTGAAAATGTTTGCATGTAGTTTTATTGATTTGGGTGGATACACTGCCATCTAGTAGCAACAGTGAATATGACATAACTTATTTCACATGGCTGAATCCACCTGCTCCCTGTAAAGACCAACATAAGCTAAGTTTTGTTAGAGCTAATATTTTTTTTAATGCATTCATAATTTAGTTTATAGGTATATTTAGCAGTTTTCTGTGGGAATATGTGTTTGAACCATTTTTAGGACCATTGTTTAAAAAAAAAAAAAAAAAAAAAAACATTAGCATTTTATCTCATTTAAGCCAGCGGACTTTGCCTATGTAGGTTAGCCAATTGTTCTTTTGTTGTACTTAGATCCTCATTTATTTATTTATTTATTTATTTTATACAATTTGAGGCTCAGCTCAGGTATTTTTTATGTTCCTTATCTGCTTACTCGAGTACTCAAACTAACTAGTTCATCGATTAATCGACTACTAAAATAATTGATCTGTTGAATGTTGTGAATATTTAGATCAAATAGATTGTAATTGTAATAAAATTACAAAATTGAGCAATCACAAATTTAAATAATGAATTCTCAAAAGCCTTGGTAAGATTGAATTTACTGTATCTTAATGCATGAATTCTGCCTGTCTTTAGCTCATTGGCTGCCATTGACGGCGCTAGCCCCAACGGCACTGAGACATGAGCATTCAGTCATTCCTCGCAGTTTAAATGAATTGTTTGTTGCAGCATAAAAGCATAAATATTATACTATTATATTAATCAAACCCATAAATAAACCAAATAATGAACCGTACGAGCACTGTGAGAGAGCATACTTCCAGCAGCCAAATTGAAAGCATCGCCATATTTCTGACCTCTTTGACCTTTCACACTTTCGCATCTCATCATATTAACTACCCACCAAGTTTGAGTTTTATTGGCTCGTCCGCGATCAGGTTTTTGCAAAATTCCTATTCTGACCTCTTTTGACCTTTTACCTCATTACTTCGGAATTTAATCACCTCTTCCATTTCATATTACAAACATATCCTGCCTGTTCGATAATAAGTTGGAAAGTAATCTATTTATTCATTCTTGACTTGAATTGAACACAAACATACAGGCAGACGGAACTGAATACATAACCATACCGGTTTGCTCATATTTTGGATGGGAATTTCAAAATGATACGGCGTACAGTAAAAAAAAAAAAAGAAAAATGGAAAAACACGGAAGTCAAGACAAAAATTAATAAACATATTGTAAAATCTACAAGGACAACGCCAACTTTGTTAGGGTTTTCAATGGTTTATTTGCACCCGAGAGCACAAACATGACTGCTGTCAGCCAGAGCCAACACCATCAAAACTAACATACACAGACCCCTTACAAGCCTGAGTTATGCTACTGCGTTGCGGTGACAGCGAAGCGACTACGGCGTCAATGAGCATTCGATAGTTATGCGCCGTTGTTCTGTAATTCACCAAGCCACTATAGGGATGTGGCATTGTCTTTGTAGGGTTTTGGGGGACTTTTGATGACTTCTAGTTTTCTTCCGGTTACACTGCTATGCTAAAATGCCAACGGAGATAAAACGCTTCAATGTGAATCTTCAGCTCATCAAAATTGAACAAGAAATGTTGATCATACAAATGTCGAGGCGCAGGCGACGCAGAAGACCGTTTGGGAGGCGGTCTGTCGGACTGTTGTTGCCGTCACAATACGAATTCTAGCCTTGGGTGGAAGCCAGCAAGCTGTGGCGGCTAGCTTCAAACTGGCGTCGAGCACTGTGTCCAGTGTTTTGGCCGAGGTCTGCTCAGAATTGTGGACAGCCCTTCAGACGATTTTTTTGCCGTGCCCTAAACCAACCAGCCAGTGGGAAGCCATACCAGATTTCTGGCAGCTATGTAACCAAACTGCGTTGTAAGCCTTGATGGTAAACATGTTATCATCAAAGCACCTAGGCACTCTCAATCGGTGATGATGTATCAAGTGTGTGAACTGTCTAGTTGAAAATTTAAAAAATTTGACACCAAACCTGTGCTCTAATCTTCATATACCTGAAATTTGACAAGTAAATAAGTCGCAGACTCACAGCAAACATATGTACACAATAAATAATGACGTGCACCAACCAACAATACGACAAAGTGATAAAAAGCTGGTAGTTCCACTAAGTCACCGCTTCATGTGCCCATTCGATTCCGAACACACACATACTTGTCTCGATGGTTCTACCATTTTTTATTCAATCGCTAGCTGACCTGCAGCCCCGTATTTTCAGCAATGTCCTCTCTTGAATTGCTTGCCATTTGGCAATCTTCATAATGTCTTGACGAGACATTGTAGAAGTTGTCGTACTTGCTCTTTGTTGATACTCTTGTCTGCTTGGTCCATTTTTCGTGTAGCAAAATAATGACTGACAATGGCGGGGATTTCGCGCTGAACCGCAAACAATAGTCTGAGCGGACCAATCACAGTCCATTTCCACCACTTTACACGCGTTGACACGACGTGAAGTCAGAAAATTGTGAAGGAACACGAAAGGCTGCGGCGCGGGGTCGTAAATTGGGTCTGCCTTGACTACGCAGGTCTGCCGCAGGAGCATAACTCGGCCTTAACACTCCCGGAAACTCACACACCTATTCCACTCTCTCCAGTCACATGGTGTGTTTAGGGACAGCATGTAACACACAAAGCTCCACACATCAACTGTGTTTCTAGACTTAACAATTGCAACGGCATGCATTTTTTTGGTTTTACAAACGATTTTTTAGTAGTAAAAACATATTACATTTCGTAGATACATATGAAATCCATCCGCATAACCTCCACCTTAGGTCACATCTACTAGCGGAGGTCATTAAACACTAATAATAATTTTAAAAGATGAAGAAAAAATTACAAATGCAGTACATTTACACACCAATGCACCTTGTAAACAGAAGCGCCTTATAATCCACAAAAGCGCTGATTCTTTTCCGTCATGAAATTGCGATTCAACTCCTCGCATCTCTCCTCAGCTGGGCTTCGCGGATCTAAACATGGCTGAGTTTGCGGGCTCGGGGTCAACAGTGCGTTGCTGCCTTCTGGAGGGCTACGACACCAAGAACACGCGACAGGATAACTCCATTCTCAAGGTTAGCCTCTCTTAGCGTCGTGTGTTTGCTCAGGAACTTAACTGTGTGTACGTTTGTGTGTTTAAAGGTAATCATTGGGATGACCCTCCTGTCTGGAGACCCCTGTTTTAAAACGTGAGTAACACTTATGACCAAATCATAAGAAATACGCTGATGATTTGCTGACTGCCCTACGGGACTTTTTATCCTGACATGTTTTCATTTTTGGTTTCTTTCGCCCTTCAGTCCGGCCAGCACGGCCAAGAGCATCTCCATCCCAGGACGTGAGCACACCCTGCAGCTGGACTGCAAGGGGGAGGGAACCAAGACAGAAGCCGGGCCCACCGGGGGGATTTCTCTCGGCCGGACGCCCAAACATCGACCTTCCATCGTTAGCTCGGGTACACGTTAACACTACAGCTAATACTTGAACTGATAACTGAATTTAGACAACAAACAAGACTTGAGTGAATCAATTTCAATAACAAAAACTTGTAAGCACAAATATAGATTTTCAAAAGGTGGTTAAATGTATACAATTTTAAAAGTTATGTGCAGCAAATACCAGCAATGTAGATAAAAATTTGTACATCTGAACAAAACTGATACATTTAGCCAGCATTTATTTTCATGTACAAATCTAGACAAGGAAAGCATACAAATACAGGTTTAGAAAGCAAAACTTATAAGTTTAATTGGAAAAAAAACTTTTCAGGGTGCATTTAGACAACATAAAAATGTTGAAAGTAAGGGATTTCGAAGGACAATGCAGTTTACGAAGCACTCCTCAAATGTCACAAACACACGACAGCCCCTGGTCGAGGTTCTCAAAAATTGCTCCGGGTTTGCAGTTTGCAAGTGCAGCCTCTTTTGAAAATTTAAATGTGGAGATCGCTAAATCTTAATTTACAACACTCTTGCATCAATGGACAATGCAATAGTTAGGCATTTTCTGGCAGAAGCTCAACCTGTGACAGTCCAAGTCGACAGTTTTTCTCCATCCCGTCCTGCATGTGACCTGATCTCCGAAAACTGCAGAGAGTACCCGATTGCAACATTTGAATTTTCATTTGTAACTGACGACCCGTGAGAATGATAAATAAATGCGTACAATAACACTATCCCATTGTATTATTTCAAAACAGGTTGCTAACCGTCATGTGCTATTGTTTAGCCACAACTGTATTCATTACCTTATTCATCCTTCACGCTGGAAACAGAAATGTTGTTTAATCCATCTGCAGGCGACTGGGAGAGTAATTTTTGATTGATTGACGATCTTACGACACTGCGAGTGTGCACCGGTCCTTATGGAAAATGCAGTGTTCATTAAGGCAAAACACTACTGCTTTTGTCCACCGGCGTCACTAAAATCAACCAAAACTGAAAAATTACCAAGTGTTTCTTCAAGGTTTTACCTTGAGTGTCAAGCTTTTTAAATTTTTTTAAATTGTGTCAGGTCTTTTGGAAGATTCCGAAGCGAATCCAAGTGCGCCCTCAGAACTGTTCCAGTCTGGACACTCTCGTAACTCCAGCTACGCCAGCCAGCACAGCAAAATCTCAGGTTTTCCCTCCACCCAAAACCAGAATAAGCCTTAAGCTTAATATGTAGCTTTAGCTTGCTCCTCTCATGTTCCGCAGGCTACAGCACCGAGCACTCTTGCTCCTCCAGCCTGTCGGACTTGACCCACCGCAGGAATACTTCTACCGGCAGCAGCGCCTCCGGAGGCCTGGGGGGCTTCGCTACCGACACTCCCACAGATGCAGAAAAAGAAGCGGGGCGCTCGGATAGACCCCCACGACCTCCCAGGCCGCTCCTGCCCAATAGCAGGCCTCTCAGGTATACATCCGCCACACATTTTATACATCAAAAGTGACCCCAAATCTGTAATTTGGTCAATTTTAGAAAAAAAAAATAAAGAAAGAAAGAAACATGCTTATTTCAATAAATTTGCAGTGTTTTCCCATTTTTGTAATCAAAAGATTAAAAAATGTATATATATTTTCTGTTTTCCCCTTACAGTTATCCCTCACTTATTGCTCTTAATGGGGACCAGAACCCACCACGTAAAGTGAATAAACGTGAAACAATGTCACCCCCCCATCTTTAAAATACATTTTTTGTGTACATGTTATCATTTGAATAGTAAAGAATAGTTTGAATAATGTCAAAAAAATATTAATAACAGAAAAATAACACATAAAATAATGTATAAATTATATAAATATTCACTGTACATTCATTCTCTCATATTTTGCCTGTGTGTGTGTGTATAAGTGTATATACATACGTAGATGTAAATAAAGTGTACATAAATATGTTTTTAGGATTTGTTTTATTCTTGGAAAAAGATTTAAAAAGTTGCTATGCACTGAAGGTGCAAAAGGAGAACAGTCAAGTAGCGAGGGATCTCTATTTTTAAAAACTTTTTTTTAAAAATTGGATAACATTTGCTATTGGAATATTTGCTATTAAGAGGCTAAAATTGGGTATTTGGACAATTTTTAAGTCAACAATGTCTCTAAAAGATGTATCAACCGTCAAATTAGCACTGATAGATGAGCATTATCAGCCAGTCTTCCCACTTATAATGAATTAGATGTCTATCGTCAATGGCAGGCAATGAATTGAATACTATGAAACTGAAAATAATGATAATCTTTACAGTTTTATTGAGGTATATTTACATTCGTATAATTTCAGTAATTTTATTTTTATTTAAAATTTCATTTATTCATTTAAAATAGTAATAATAAAAAAAAAATACAATTCTAATAAATAATAAAGTGTTTTTTAATATGATTCTAATTGAGACCTGGTGTCTAGATCTACATGACATTTGAGTCATGTCCATGTATGTAGACGGCAAGTCTTTATGAGGTTAATGTTTTTGTAATTACCAAAAGTCACTTGCCCTGGAAAGGGTTAAACCAAAACTGATTATTTTATTTTTTAATCTCTGTTGCAGGAGAAAGCCAGACTCTGTGGAGAATCAGCCATCTTGGGTGGATGACACCCGCATGGACGCTGATGACATTGTGGAAAAGATTGTCCAGAGCCAAAACTTTGAGGACGTCAACAACACTGAAGGTGGATCACTTAAACCGGTGCTGCTCGATTATTTTTTGTTACACCCCCCAACGAAGATGTAAACGTTTCAACCCCCCCCCCCCCCACACACACACACACAACTCTCTGCCGCCACTATAAATAGTATTATTTGTCTTATTCATTATTATAAGTCCACCTCTGCATAACATTGTATCCGTTTTAATATTAAAGAAAAGTAATATAGATTAACTTACAATACAGTATACCTTTATTAACGTTATGTTTGTAACAGAAAAGACTTGAAGCGCATCAATTTGCCTGAGTTAAAAACAAAAATCCACATCCATACTGTTGAAAATACACCCAAGGTACATTTTTTGACCATTTGATACTGAAAAATAAAATGTAATAAAATCAATAAATAATAATAAATTCAAATTGATTAGCAACAATAACTCATGAGGACAATATGCCAAACAATTTGACGGAATAAACATAAATAGAATAAAAACGACAGTGTCATCGGACAGAGGGACAGTTTTTATTCTTGCTGCAGGCGGTATCAGCTCCTTTGCTATGGTGTGGGGTTAATTTTCCACTGAACAACTTGATATACCACCTCATTTACCATATGATGCGAACAGTGTTCCCTGGTTTACTGATGTTACACTGCGAAACAAGCAGGACGATTGTTGGCAATATTCGGCAGGTTTTCGCTGAAAAAAAAATCAAGCGGCTTATGAATGTGATTGGGGTCTGATGTCTGAAAGTGACCTCTTAATTAATTTGGCTTCCTGCTGTCTGGTGCAAACATTTTTAGTCAAAGTAAACAGACTGGTCTTTCATCATCTCCCACTGTATTGAAAGTCAAAGCCAAACGCTACCTAAGCTTCGTCATATTTCCTCGTCTTAGCTCTTCATATCTCCAGTGCTCTTTGCTGTGTGCTCTTGTTTGGTTCAAAATACTGCGCACTCTGAAAATGAGAGCAGTACTGTCACCCACTGAGTAGATGTGTAATTACACTTTATTCTAGTATGCCAATAAAGTATGTTCCCCAAGGTCACATGCGCCACCCCCCGTCATCGCCCAGGTGGGCACCCCACTATTTGAGAAGTACTGACTTAAACAATGAATTGACTTCATTTTAGCCATCTTTTTTGCAAAGCTAACTTTTTCACTTCATTGTGTCTCCGCCACCATGCAGACAGCAACCTGCGTCTGTTCATCAACCGTGACGGGAGCACCGCGCTCAGCGCCATCCGCTTGGGCAACAGGTGAGTACTGGATCTTTTCGCTCGGTTGGAAAAAGCGTTGACTGATCGCTGTGTCCCCCCAGGGTGTCAGCCGGCGGCTACGAGCCCGTGGTCATCGAGAGCCACTAGACGGGAGGGATTCCTCCTCATCAGTTTGCACTTTAATCACAGGTCGCCATCTTGTTGAGGGCACCGATATCTCCCTGGTGTCTTCAGTGTTGTCACAATCATCAAAATAGACGGTGGAGTGGGGACAAACGTGATACAATATAGACGGAATTTGATCAAATATCCATATTATACGTGTAAAGTATATTTCACACAGTGGTGCCTTGACGAATGAGTGGAATTTGTGGAACAAGTAAGCAGACTGATAGGCAAAGTTAAGCTTTTGTTTTAATTGTACAAAGTCAATTCTCAGTCATATTTTGATTGAAGGTAAACTTCAACGAGTGGCAGTGTATTAAATTAATGCTTTGGTTGCCATTGCTGGCAATATACGACTATTTCATTTTGACTCAGTCAAAATAGATTGGACATATATTGTCTTCAATGGGTGTTTTTAATTTAGACTATATTCTTTTACTAACTAAAACAACACCTACTCTGGGTTGGCAGTCCATGGGTTAATAAACCACCGGACAGAGCTTGTATCTTTAATTTTCACAAATATTTCAAGGCACTACTTTCATATCTAACCGGAGGATTAGATATTATCGCTCTTTAATTTTCTGCAGAAGTTAGTGAATGTTGAAAATTAATTTCACATATGATATATTTTTATTCCTTACAAAACATTACCAAAAGAATTCCCACCCTTTACAGACATTCAAAGTGTGCAGCTGAGCTGCACGTCGACGTTGACGTCCAGGTTAGAGCGTAGCAGGACTTCACTGAGACACCAGGATAAGTTCAACAGTTTCTACTTCGAACCATACATCACATCTAAGTTGGGTTGTTTGTTTTTAGGCAGGCTAAGGTTTAGTTAGTTATGAGCCTTTTAAGTTCATTTTAAAACTGGGAAAGTGCCTGTATTTGGGAACCCCAAATACAGGCAATTTTGAGTCTTTTCTGACCTGTTGAAAATTTCTCTTGATGAGCCTAAAGCGTCTTCACCTCGAGTAAGAACGCTGGTGATGGTGATGAGAGATATGACGTCCTTTTTTTTTTTCTTTTAGCATTTTTCTTTCAAAACCTCTTCTGAGGTAGCTCCATCATAAGGAGTTCTGCTCCTCCCTGGTGGAGCAACAAGTGTTTACAGCCAACAGAGTTAGCAAAAAGCTTGGGAAACGACAAAGAAATGTTGGCAGACAGCTGGCTGCTTGCAACTATTTCTTTGTTTTCATTTGTTTTATCCATTTTCTTTAACAATAGGAATTACTTTTGAATGTTTTGCACCTAAACAGTGGCAAGTGGGTTTCTTATTTTCTCTTTACACAAAGTTTTTGATCGATTTTTTTACTTTTCGTTTCGTTAAGAGCACACGCATGGGTAGATTTATTTCACATTTAGGGGATAAACCACTAATTTGTCAGGTTTACACCACCAATTATACTTAACTTGTTTTAAAAAGCATTTATTTATATTTTTAGTCTAGGGGATGGATGGTTATAAGCTATGCACACAACTCACCTTCCCTCTGCTTTTTGTTTCTTCCAATTAGAAATTTTAACAAGAGTATTGTATCTTAACAAAGCTAGTATTTACTTAAAGTTTGAGAATTATGTTTGTAACACTTCTAAATAAAAATCTACACCATCACATTTGTCTGGAGTGTTTATTATGCTGTTGATGTAGTGCAAGATTTAACCAGTAAAGGGCAGTGTTAGCCAACTATGAGTGGCTCATGACGTGGCAGCTGTACAGCTGTAGTAGTGACGAGATTTGTCGTTCACTTGAGTAAACGAATCCATTCCGGTTCGTTCAGTAAAAAGATTCGTTCAAACAAATCGTTCAACGAATCGTTCGCCCCCCTCATCTCCCTCCCCGCACAAACGAATCGTTCGGTTACTGAACGGGAAGTGACGTTGCCGAACGAATCACCAAAGACCGCTTCGCAGTGTAACTGAACGGGAAGTGACATTGCTTGGTCCCTCCCTCTCTTCCACATTGACCACTCGTCGTAGTTTCAGAAATGAGTGACAGGCGGTATCATTCTGCTTTCACAGACAGCCTCGTCTCCCTCCTGCTGCTGCAAAAGCGAGGGAGAACTTCCGCGTCGTCTGTTCTAGTTCTATGGGCTCAAAGTCATGGCTCGTGCTTGCATTTCGATTTAGGACACGGTTAAACATTTTCCTTTTGTGAGGGGAGTAGGGGGCGGGGGCGCACGGACTTTCTTTTAGCAGGTTCTTGATCACACATACAATCACATATACAGCATGTTTGCTGTCACGAAAATAAAAATACATCGAAAGTTTAATTTCTGAATATGGAACGACCAACACATCATATTTACATCTCGCTCTGTTGTATTTTTGTTTTTTTAGTATTAAGATGATCGTGTTGAATTTTTGCACTGGTATTAATAAATAAAATAAACTGGTCAGCTCCCCTGTCGTCCCCGCATCTCAGATCGTCAAATGCTGACGAGAAATAATTGTTAGTTCTTTACGATGTCGCCTTTCTACTCTCATTAGTCTGTTAAGAAAAATGTAGACATATTGCGACATCTCCCGTGTCTGCGTGCGTTGTTTTGGGCGCTTGAGTAGCACATGATGGACGGATTGACATAATTTGTCAAACCAACCAACACCTGACGCGAAAAAAAAAAAAAAAAACACTCGGAAAAAAATTACATGTATATACAGTTTCATTGCAAATCAGTATTATGGTGATCATATTGTTTTTTTGCACTGGTATTAATAAATAAAATAATCCGGTCAGCTCCCCTGTCGTCCCCGCATCTCAGATCGTCAAATGCTGACGAGAAATAATTGTTAGCTCTTTACGATGTCGCCTTTCTACTCTCATTAGTCTGTTAAGAAAAATGTAGACATATTGCGACATCTCCCGTGTCCGCGTGCTTTGTTTTGGGCGCTTGAGTAGCACATGATGGACGGATTGACATAATTTGTCAAACCAACCAACACCTGACACGAAAAAAAAAAAAAAAAACACTCGGAAAAAAATTACATGTATATACAGTTTCATTGCAAATCAGTATTATGGTGATCATATTGTTTTTTTTTGCACTGGTATTAATAAATAAAATAATCCGGTCAGCTCCCCTGTCATCCCCGCATCTCAGATCGTCAAATGCTGACGAGAAATAATTATTAGCTCTTTACGATGTCGCCTTTCTACTCTCATTAGTCTGTTAAGAAAAATGTAGACATATTGCGACATCTCCCGTGTCCGCGTGCTTTGTTTTTGGGCGCTTGAGTAGCACATGATGGACGGATTGACATAATTTGTCAAACCAACCAACACCTGACACGAGAAAAAAAAAAAAAAAAAAACACTCGGAAAAAAATTACATGTATATGCAGTTTCATTGCAAATCAGTATTATGGTGATCATGTTGTTTTTTTGCACTGGTATTAATAAATAAAATAATCCGGTCAGCTCCCGTGTCGTCCCCGCATCTCAGATCGTCAAATGCTGACGAGAAATAATTGTTAGCTCTTTACGATGTCGTCTTTCTACTCTCATTAGTCTGTTAAGAAAAATGTAGACATATTGCGACATCTCCCGTGTCTGCGTGCGTTGTTTTGGGCGCTTGAGTAGCACATGATGGACGGATTGACATTTTGTCAAACCAACCAACACCCGACACGCTGACACGAAAAAAAAAAACACTCGGGAAAAAATTGACATGTATATACAGTTTCATTGCAAATCAGTATTATGGTGATCATACTAAATATTTTTTTCTGTGCACATATGAGGTAAATATCGCTGCCATGAAGCCTCCATATAGTGACAGTTCTCTGCCCGCTTCACTGCCGTCACGCGACCGCAGCTCAGTTTTTGCTTGCCTCGTAGCTACCCGTGTTTTAAATTACTGTAAATTTGATAGTATGTCGTCATAGGCAGTCACGAGTTTGTTGAGAAAAGTACTACTCTAAACAATGCTCGCTAGATTTGTGTGGTGTTTTTGTCTGTTTGAGCAGCATTTGATAGGCTCCACGTTAACAAATATGTGACAAAGTCATTTCCTTTCATTTTCTGATTCGTTCACCGCATAGTCATTACTGGAAAAACAAGTTAGCAGCAAGCTAGGTCAGGAACCGGAGGACCGAGTCACTGAACGGGAAGTGACAAAACTCAGTCTTGCCCCCCCTGCCTGCACGCTGGCTGCTTATTGGCCACACGTGGACGTGAGTGACAAACGCCCTGATTCTGTTTCCGCTCCCTCCCCTGCGCACGATGAGGCTGGCGTCTGATTGGTCGTGTGCGATGTCAGAAGACGCTGCCGCTTGCTCAACGCCCTCCCACGCAGCGAACAAGCACCACCTTCATAGAACGAATCAGTGCAGATGATGATTAGTTCGGTCTCGTTCACCAAAACAATTCGTTCAAAAAGAACGAATCGTTCGCGACCGATACAACACTAAGCTGTAGTACAGTACTGTATTTCGGTGCCTGGCTCTGCGATTTACGACGCTAGACGTTCTAGCCATTTTGACTGCGAGAGGCTGGCAGCGATTGGACGTCAAGTGCAGAAATGGCACAGAAATGCAGTCTGAGCATTCACAGCCAGTCCTCCCAGTTTTAATGATTACAGACGTTTATTGTTGTCAATGGCAGGCAATGAGTTTTATCGGGTGTTTTAGGGTATTGTTTTCCTATTTAGTAGAGTATTGTTTTGATATTGCTGCAAAAAAGATCAACTATATATTACTTGAGTAAAAGATTTTCTGCTCAGTTGTATCATTTTGTTTTTCATTGCTCACTTAACACATACTTTTGATATTTTACTTCGAGTTTTTGAAATACAAAAGTGTTTCCTTAATTTTATTTTTACGATATCTTTTGATGTATTGCTATTTTATATGCAGTTTTTTTCTTTTATATCAAGTTAGCTTAGAATAGATAATGAGGTCAAAAGTCTGGTCAGAAAATGATTTGAAGTTAATTTGCATGGCAGATGATATGATAAGGAAAAAGGTCGAAGGTCAAAATGCTCATCTGAGTCTGTTTGTTTGTGTGGAAAAACGGAAAGACATCCAATGGAGGTATAGTGGTCCTTACTGGCAGCAGATGTATCTCTAAAGCTCATGCAATAATATATGCTTTACTCTTCTCACTGGCTACCATTGACAGTAATAGACGTCCAATCCATTTTGACTGGGAGAGGCTTCTACTGATAAAATTTTAAATCACAGCAGAATGATGAAAAGGGCCACATGTAGTTCTAGAGCCCCAGGTAGAAGGACTAATTTCATATATTTTTAAAAAATGGGTAGAATGTGCCCGCGAGGAAAATGACAGTGGTGGTGAAGTCAAGAAATCCGTTTTTACTGTTCCTTTAAATATCTACTAGTATATTTCGACTAATAGCATCACACATCTAACTTGTTTTTCCCACGCAGGAGGCTCTACAGGTCGTTCAGAATCGGGGGGAAAAATTGAGTGGATCACATGACTGCTTATTTCCTGTTGCACTAACTTACGCTACCTAGCCGCCGCCAGTCTCAGCCCCTCCGCGGCCGGCGTTGTGCTCCCTCCTCCACGGACTGCTTACACGCTCGTGCCGAAGGCCTCCCTCGAATTCTACACGGACTAAAAAGTCGTCCATTTTCTTCCCCCTTTTTAGTTGGACTCAAAGTGGGGAAAAAATAATTTGAAGCGAACGAGCGTTCATCATGGCGACAGCGGCGGTGTCAGCCCCGGTCGGTGGCCCCAACCCCGGCCCGGGCACCGAGTTGGTGCGCGGGCAGGCGTTCGACGTTGGGCCTCGCTACAGCAACCTTTCGTACATCGGTGAAGGAGCCTACGGGATGGTGTGGTGAGTGAGGCCGCGCGCCGAGCACCCCGAAACCGCTTCACACAAAACAGGGAGACGCCGTCGCTGGAACACACCTCCAGTTAGCAAGTTAGCTTAGCCACACTGCTAACGCTGTGTTTGGTTTGCTATCGCGTCAAAATCCGTCAATTTAATCGGTTAAATGCATCAAAATGACAGCCATTTGGGGTATTCATGTCGCAATTCAAACGCGGCGACACCGCAGCGTGACTTTATTTAAACATAAACGCGTTTTATTGAGTTGAACTGTGGGTCTAATCAACAGATTCCCTTGGTAGAAAAAGTGATTTAATCGTCACTCTCAGTTGTCTTATTTTTCGTGCTTGCGCCAATAAATAAGTGCATTGCAGCTTAAATAGATTTAACAGGTGATGTGTTTTAACGAACATTGTAGAAAAAAGTTTGGCTGCAAAAAATAATAAAATATCACGTGTACATTTGGTCTTTATCAATTGCATCCGTCAAAGATATCGTAGATAATTATCATTAATAGTGAATTATATCTGGTCCGTTTATAATTGATTGATAAATTCCTCAAACTAAACATTGCTGAAGCATATATTCATGCGTTTTGTTATGTTATATACCAATGTGTTTGGTATTTATTCAATGCAATTGGAAAGTGGTCTCTGTTTTGATTTGCTATTTAATTAGAGGACTTTGTCCAATGTTGATATGTGAGGAAAACGGCATTTTCTATTGATTTGTTTCATTCTTTGAATTCATTTGAACAAGTTTCCATTTGTTTCACGGATATTGTCATGTATGATTATCTCTTATGTTACATTACCAATAGAAATGCATTTTTCTCCTCAATATTCAATAGGAAGGCCTGCTACATGAGAACCATTAATCCATTTTATCTCTTAACCCTTTATTGGGGAAGTCACTATTGCTGGTTATTGAAAAGACCTCACATTAAAGCTCATGTAGGCATCAATGCAGATGTGTTCTTTATTAATAATATTTTTTGTTGTTTTAAAAAAAATATTATTTATGAGTATGTATGTTATTAATAAATAAATCCATTAATAATAAAAACAACATGAATGAATAAAACAAGAAATACACCGGGTTATGGCACCTGATCCAAAGTAGTTTTTAAAAATTATTTTGCATAGTACTGTATTTAACTCATTATCTGTTACTGATAATGAAAGACATGCAATTCATATAAAGGCTGGCCACGATCTTTCACTGCAAGCATTTCCCAGTCAAAATGGATTGGACAATGGATTGCACCAATAGCAGCCTGAGAGTTAAATGAGTACTATAAAAGTTTTAATACTTAACGAGAACAATTTCCATCTAGTGTAAGTAGGTTTGTGACCTATCCATATTTGCCAAGCAAGCCATGTGAAAAAAACATTAAGGACGCTTAAACCACATTCTGAACAACACATGACCGTTCTATGTACACGGCTCGTAAAGATAACCGTTGCGATAACACTTCCATAGACAAGTCAACCTTTAATCTGAGACCCTGATGTACTGTTATACAGACTGCATATAAATTTACAGGGAAAAATGCAAGATGTTACAGGGGCAAAAATTTGCCAGAAAAAAAGCATTTACATATAGAGGATTTGTAATTAATTAATCGCAATTAATTGCATTTTCATTTTGTAACGATATTTGTCCCCAAAAGCTTTTTTTCTGAAGTTATAATTCCACAAGAATAGAAAAGATTTTTGTGTCTTCTTAAAGCTCAGAGCAAAGTCTGAACATCGCCTTGTTACCCTCGTCAATGCTTCCCACTGCTGCTGTCCCCTTGAAACGCCATTGTGGCGCTCGTTTCCTTGGCAACCCCTCCGCCTGTGACATCATTAGCAACCCCCACCCTCACAGCCAATGGCAAAGAATTAGAGCCTGAGGATCAGATGTCGTGTATGTGATTGCTGCTGACAAGATGGCAAAATCCAAACATTATGTGACATTCGTTACCTCCACCCAAATCACAATGTTTTTAATATATGGTGGACTATATAGTTGACTCATCAGTAAAATGATTAGTTTTATTGCAGCAATCCATTACTTTGGTCAAAAATGAAGCTTCTTGGCTCACGTCAACAATGTTCGTTGGCACCAGGATGCCACAATGATGGCAAAACGCTACTTTTGTTTAAACTAATCCCCTCAACTCACTTCAACATAGTTCCTTTTAACTAAGAAGCTTCAAAACTGCAGAAAAAGCACTTTTTCTAACTATAGCTCTTGATGCCAAAGCGTTACTGTTTTAGTTTGTTGTAATGCAGATGGAGATCAGCTCGCGTTGCGTTGAAAGTCCCAGCACAACATCAGACTGTCACGCGGGCCTCCTTGGCCCCCTTGTTGCCCTTAGTGCATGTGGCGAACTGCTTCCTTCAACCCTTCCCCCATCCTCTTCTTCTTTTTTTTTTTTTTTTTTTTTTTTAATACGCCGTCATGGTAACATGGCGTTACATAATGTGCCGGCGGATGAGGCGTGAAGCCTTTGCATTTCCGTCTCCATGGCAACAGTGCTGAAGACGAAGAAACGGGAAATGCGACGTGACTGTCGTCGTCGTTTGGCAGAAAATTTGAAAGGAAACATATTGAGCATTTTGTCACAGTATAAAATAGTTGCCCAGTGTCTTGATAGTGTGATTTCCAAAATTTTGCTTACGTGACGCTTTTCCAACTAGTGTCCTTGGAACTTCAGGGTTACACTGCTTTAATATCCTGACGCACAACTTTATTTGTACTAAGGATGTGACAATATATCGAAAAGGTGATATATCGCGATACTTTGTGGCACAAACGGTTATCGGTTTCGTTTTTAAAAAGATGACAAACTAGTTCCTACCAAAATCTTCCTTTAGAAGAGGACAGGGATCGGTAACATCGTGTTTTGAGAGCCGCTTGTGGCTCTTTAGCGCTGCCCTAGTGGCTCCCTGGAGCATTTTCAAAACATTTTCAAAATGGAAAAAGATGGTTGAGGGAATTTTTTTTTTTTTTTTATATGGTTTCTGTAGGACAAAAATGACACAAACATTCTTAATGTTTTCCAATGCTGTAAAAATCTGTCAAATAAATATTAAATTTCCACATTTCATTTTATAGCTTGTGAGACACGTCTCTATCAACGCGGCGGGATGCAAGGCCGGTGGCTATTGTAAATAAACCGGCAGCCGAGTACCCAGTTGGGAGTGAGAGAAAAATTGTGTTATTTCCAAAGAACTTCGAGGAGCGCAGAAATAGGTTAAGAACTGGATTGCATCGCCAAACTCCACTACTGCTGCATGTTTTGTTTCGACCCGGGAGATAATTAAGCATGGAAAACCGTTCACAGATAGTGAGTACATGAAGGAGACATTCATCAAACACCTATTTGCAGACTTTAAAAAAAAACAAAAAAAAACGAGATAATAAAGAAAATCAAAGACATGCCCAGGTAAGGGGCATGTTATGCATGTTCCATTTTGTTGTTTTTCGAAACCTCAAAATAAAAATATCAAAAATCTGATTGCTTTATTGCATTTCTATAATTTCATAAAAGCAATTAAACAATTCATTAATATTGTAATGAAGTTAAACTTGAGATAGCATCATATAACAGAGTAGTCAGGTGGTGCATTGGATGCACTGCAGGGAAAATAAACAATAAATCATGAAGGCTAATTATGTATGTTTAGCCGACTTAGTCATTTTGATAGTAGGCTAAGATAGCAAATACAGATACATACTTTTTTTGTTCCAATATGGCTCTTTCAACATTTTGGGTTGCCGACCCCTGGAATAGGTTAGCTCACTGGGTGCCATTGCTGGTGCTAGACATCCAGTGCATATTGACTGGATTGGATGTCTAGCGCCGTCAATGGCACTGAAACCAAAACATTCACAGCCAGTGCTTTGTGGGCATTTTCGCGTCATTTCCTGTTCATTGTAGGGCATTTACAGGTTACCTCCTGTTGACTTTGGGTCTTTTCCTATTCATTTGGGGACATTCTTGAGTCACTTCCTTTTCAGTACCCCGAAATCCACAGGAAGTGACTCGTAAATGCCCCAAAAGTAAAAGGAAGTGACTGAAAATCAACAGGAAATGCCCCCAAAACAACTCATTGCCTGGCATTGATCGCCACTGACTGCCATAAACATCCTATCCGTTTAAAGTGGGAGGGATGCAAGGTTAAAAAAGAATTAACTTTTGTAGTTTTTTTTTTTTATGTTCTTTGCTGCACATCAGTACTTGACAATGAACTAGGTTATGAACGCTGCTCACAACCACTAGAATGAGCGCGTTCACAGTTAAAGGGGAAGTTCGAGATTTTTTTTACATCAGACTTAATCTTCGAGTTGGCGAGGGTTGAGTTAGTAAGTGGAGTTGATTTCAACAAATTCCATGTATTTTGTTATTTGTTAGTTACAGGGCTCCGGAGTGGCTAAGCTAGCGCGAGTCAATTGGGCCATCGTAGCATGCTAATAAAAAAAACAACATATTAACATGTTACAATTTATGTTAATTAGCATTAACATGTTAATCGATGACCCATGCAATTTATAGTGTGGGCTATGCAGGATAAAGTTATTAAAACTTACTTTTTCAACATTGTAACTTACCGTTACATTTGTAATCTGGAAGCTCTGCAGAGGAGCAGGGCAGAGTGATATAACATCATTTTTTTTTTTCACCGCTGATTTTTTATCTCGTAGCCAGCCAGTAACCAGTTTATGTTGTTGGTCCTTCTTCATAGGGAATTTGTGGAAACTTTTCTTTGCTCATTTCTTCTTTTTCCACAGCCTCGAAATGCACATTTCGCCATGTTGCCAGGCGTATGTTAACTCAGCGGACTGTTGCTACAAGTGAGGAAGGTGGGAAATCAGTTTCCAACCTCCGATATGGAAAAATGTCATTGGAACGCCTCCACTTTTTGATCGTTTACGAGAAGGCAGGTTTGCTGGAGGTCAAAATGTCCTTTGACTGCTGTTTACATTTGCTTGGAACACTTTGAGGTCTCAACTGGTAACCTCCGAGTGGGATAAGTCCGGCGTCCCCCTTTTCTCAAATGTAGCGCGAGCATGAGTGGCCGAAGCACTCCTTTCTATTGTGGCTGTATTACGCATCTAAAAAAAAAAAAAAAGTCCTTCAAAATAAAATGAATTACGGCAGTTTAGTGTAACATTGTTTTGGCCGCATAGGTATTTTGGAACAATGATCTATGTAGGGCTGCAGCTATCGAATATTTTAGTAATCGAGTAATCGACTGAAAATTCTATCGATTAATCGAGTAATCGGATAAAACAAATATATTTTTAGGTGAAGAGCAATTATAAATATTCATGAGAAAACAAGACATTTCATCTAATCTTGAACCATTTTCAGTCAATCAAATGTCTTTATTTTCGATGTATATTGTTGAAAACAGCCAACAATTGCATCTCAGATGTAGCTAGAATTAAAAAAAAAAAGACTAATTCACTGCTTTCACTCAAAAAACTTTTAGATCTTATTTAAATTAAAAAAAAATATATATATGTATATATATTACCTAAAAATGCCGTTACGCTTGATAACACACATCACTTAAAAGTTAGGATTTTTTCCCACGTGTTTCAATTGAATTTCTCTTTGTGTCAAGCCATTTTTAAGTTCTAGTTAAGTTTTAAGTTAGTCTAAACTGTAAGTCCTGATAGGATTATGAGTTTTTGCAGTGTTCAAAATAAATGTATGATACAGGCTGTACTGGCACATTAGGGACCAGTGCTACTTGGTGTTTTATCCAGCAATGACTACTGAGCTAAAGTTGATAGTTAGCATGATAAAGTTTTTATTTTACACCCTCATCACTCCACAATGCTATGTTATGTTAAAGCCTGTATGTACGACACGTTAGCCACGCATCGACAGTGGTCATAATTAATTGAAACCTAGCCCTCCGCAGGGCTAACTTTACGTGAGCTAGTAGCGACAGTAACGTTAATCTTATTTATTAGCGCTTAGCGCTCTTTACTAGCGCTTAGCGCTGTACTGCTTTAAGATGGCGGCTGTTTAATAACGCTGCCCAGACGCGGCCGAGTCTGTCATTGACCATCTAGTTCAACATACATGTGATCTTTATGAGACGCATCAGACGCTAGCTGTTACCAACGTAGCATCGTGCGGGCTAGTATTTGGCAACGTCGGCGTCGTTTGTGGCGGCTGTCAGCTGCAGTAAGTTTTTTTTTTTCCTTCTTCCTCTCCGCACGTGACAGCGCGTTGTCCCGCATTAAAAGTAGTCCGAGCAAAACGTGATGCTTAGAGCTGTCAAAATAAACGATTACTCGAGGTGAATAAAATTACTCGGATCAGTTTTTAAACTCAGGTTACTCGAGTTGCTCGAGTACTCGTTTCAGCTCTAGATCTATGTTTTGAATTAACTTGACCATGTTGGATTTGTTCATACATCTGTATAGTTTTTTGTTGGCATGCTAGGAAGGTGCCATTGACTTGCGCTAGCTTGGCCACTCCGGAGCCCTGAAACTAACAAATAACTTGCAAACTCTGCAGATTTTTAAAAAAATCAACTC
Organism: Corythoichthys intestinalis; assembly: GCF_030265065.1. NCBI lineage: Eukaryota > Metazoa > Chordata > Actinopteri > Syngnathiformes > Syngnathidae > Corythoichthys > Corythoichthys intestinalis. Next base: position 6,823,486 of record NC_080397.1, on the reverse strand, counting down.
CACCAACTAATTAAACCCCCGCTAACTCGAAGATTAAGCCTAATGTAAAAAATTCTGAACTACAGCTTTAACGTTCATGACACAAAAATATGATGCCTTCAGTTCACGTTCGCCCAAAATATGAATGTGTTCATGAACGATCATTCATTGAACACGTTCATGCACAACACTGTTCCCACTCTAAATGTGTACATTAACTTACAATGGAAAAATTGTCAATACTACATTACTGTAAGATACAACAAAAATACTCAAATCGTAAACACTATAAGACCACGCCATATCATACCGTCGACAATATTACCAGTGTATTTTAGGTGGTGGTATGAGTTTTGAAATATCTCTGGTTAGGCTGCAGTGATTTGAAGACTTCATACATGATGGAAAAGTTTGCTACATACGTACACGCCTTATATACAACAATTTCCAAGAGCGAGGGTAGCACGACGATGTTGAGTGTTAAGTGGGGATGCACTGAAAATCTTCAGCTAAGCACTTGTGATTGCTGGCGGACTTGCTGGCCAAAGACGTCAAATTATCAATGAAAATCCGATTATCAACCCATGGAAGTTTGGATTTGGAGTTGTACTCAAAAGTAAAATGGACAAACACACTACATGCTCATCCAACCTTTATGTAATGTCCTTTAAACAAGTCAAAATGAGGCTCAGTAGGGTGTGTGGCCTCAACGTACCTGTATGACTTGCCAGCATGACCGGTGTGGTGGTGGGTCACTAGTGATGGTCAGAGGGGGGGACAGACCTCTACAGGTTAAATTAGGGATATCCCGATCCAGGTTTTTGCACTTCCGGTCCGATACCGATATTGTTTTGCACTTCCGATACAGATACTGGCCGATACCGATACCGACCTCTCTGAGCATGTATTAAAGTTTAAAGTTATTTAGCCTCCTTACTTAGTTGTCAGACTCATGTTGAAAAGGGTTTTAGTAGTCTTGATAACAACTTGCCAGCTGAAATAGGTGAGTTGGAATAACACATAATGGTTGGTAACAAGAAACTGACCTGTTTATGAAATGATAAACACAAAACATTATAAATAACAAACAGAAATGACATATTCAGACAGTAAAACATGCTAATATCTTAAACTCTCTTAAAAAAGCAAAACACACAAACAACCTCAAACTATTAACTATTACACACTCCCTTTGATTTGCTTGCCCAGCCTGAAAAAACCCAAAATTTTATGTTTTATTTGTAGGCACGAGCCGGAAAAAAACAAAATTTTATGCTTTATTTGTGAGGACTCAGGAGCGATGCGTGGTTACGTTTTGTGTGATCACGTTTGGTGACGCCAGTGCATATATGCATAATGATAACAAATTATAGCCTGTCTTTTGTAACAAATTCTCCCAGTTAAACAAGACTGTAAGATATTCAATAAACATTTATATATTTTATATTTGCATGTGTTTTCTAACAGGTGGATAGTGGATTTGACATTTATTTTAATCTCCTCGAGTTGGCAGAAAAAAAACGCAAGTTTTCTCAATGTTTAAATACTCTACATATTTTTATCATTATAAATGCATTTACACAGCGAAATAACGCTGGAAAAGTACATACATTCATACATCGTTTTAGTATAAATATATGAATATATATTTTTTGAAAAAAGTCTGCCCGATGCGTCTAAATCCCACTTTACTCACGAGAGATAATGGCTCATCATCCAGAATGATTCCTTCGGCAATGACTCTTCCCTGGGCTTTGGGACTGTCAAGTGCCAGTTTGTCACGCATAGCAAAAGTTTCTGCCAGTGTTCGTTGCGTATGACCTTTCTTTCTGTCTTCGGTTTTCTCCTGATACTCCTCATATACTCCTCATACTCCTTGTATTGTTTTTGGTGGTATTTCGATAAATGCTTGATTAGTTTGGTTGTATTAACACTTCTTACAGCTTTACCACCACGCTTGACTTTATTTTGGCATATGTTGCTCTCTGCCTCTTCGTCTTTGTCGTCCTTTAAAGTGAAATAATCCCACACAGCTGACATTTTTACCGATAGCCTCTCAGTCAATTGGGAGACATTAATGTAGTGTGTTGAAGGTGTGCGTAAAATGCGGACCGGATTTTAGGGAAACTGAAGCAAAAATTGGAATGGCTTATGTAAGTCGGTGCACTGGAAAACCGAGACCGGACTTAAAAAAAAAAAAAAAAAAACTGAATCGAAAATCTGGATCGGAATTTTTCCGTGTTTGCCGATCCGGTACGCATTTTTTCCCCATATCGGCGTCCGATCCGATCCAGATATCGGATCGGGACATCTCTAGGTTAAATAATGGCACACTGACTGCTATTAGATATTGGGATGAAATCCTTTGGCCCATTGTCATAAGCTACACTTGTGGAGTGGGACCTCAGTTCCTCCTCGTCCACGACAATACCTAAACTCATGTAGTTGGAGTATGCAAACAGTTCCTGAAGGAAGAAGGAATTGATAACTTTGACTGGTCCCACGTTCGCCTGACCTAAATCCAATAGAGCACCTCTGGCACATTATGTTTAGGTGCATCTGACGCCGCCAGGTTTCTCCTCAGTCTGTCCAGGAGCCCAATGATTCCCTGGTCCATATCTGGGAGGACATTCCCCAGGACACCCTCTGTCATTTCATTAGGAGCATGCCCAAGCATTGTAGAGAGGTCATACAGGCACTCAGGGCCACACACACTACTGAGCCTCATTTTGACTTGTTTAAAAGACATTACATCAAAGTTGGATCAGCCTTTTGGGGGGGGGGGGGGGGGGCTGCTAGCAGCAGAGTTTTTTGTTTTCATGGCAAAGCTGCGCCGGACATTTTAGCAAGAGAGATGTCAAAAATAAATTCGGAAAGTACATTTTGGGAGCTTTTCATTTGAATTGAATGTTTTTGCGTATTAAACTGAACAGTTCAATATAAAACAAGAGTACTGTTACATCCTTAGTACATTGATGCAACTTTGACGCTTGAAAGAAGGGGATGTCTTGTGACATGTTTGGTAAGCACTTCTATGGCAAAATACGTTTTATTTACTGAGGGAGGCTCTTTGCCCAGTGTCTGTTTGGGGGGCTAAAGATGTCTATCTGTAGCTTTCTTTGATGTCATGGTGTTCTTTGTTAGATTCTAAAATTGTAGTATTAAACTGTTGCATTTGACTTCTGAGGTTAAACACTACTCGACTAATTTTTGTATCCATTTCAAGCTGTGTCTGTTAACAGTATCAAGTTATCAACTGCATTACATTTGCGCTGTATTCATTGCAGTGTGAAACAGTGGTGGCTTAAATTAAGGCTGCAACTAACGATCATTTTTATCATCTATTAATCGGACAGTTAATGAAACTATTAATAGGATAAATGTCACTTTTTTCAAATACCTTCACAATTTAACTTGAAGCATAGACTTAAAAAATCTTTTGACCTGACACGCTGTCATTCTTTGCGACACGCCTTATCAGAGGGGGCCGAGCTTCATTTCGTAATAGCCGAAGACGGCACACGCTCATGTCAGATTTAAGCTTGGATTTATTTACGATTGGATTTAACTATGAAAGCTGTACCTCATACAAACAGGAAGGATTGTCTCAGGAGTGATTTGTTCGAAGATTCAAGGTAAATGTAATATTTTTGGTACCATGAATGATTGATTGAAGCATTTATTCGCAGGAATTTTCTTTGTTTACACATGGAACTGACTAGCCTCATAGTTGGCAATATTTACGCGAAATAAATGCTACCTGCACGGTTTCTTTGCTTTTAACCAAGAATCGAGACCGTTTTACGTCCATATCTACGAAGAATTCGGGGATTTAAACATTTATTCACAAGAGGTTTCGCCAGAAAACCTCCTTTTACGCCAGGCGCGCTAGCCTCATTCGCTAACATAGTAGCATGGTACTTCGTCAATATACGTAAAATAAACACTAACTGTACGGTTTCTTTGCTTTTAACAAAGAATTGAGACTGTTTTACGTACATATCTATGAAGAATTTGGGGATTTAAGCATTTATTCACAAGAACTTTCGCCAGAAAAGCTCTGTTTATGCCAGCCGGCCGCTAGCCTCTTTCGCTAACTGTATATAGTCTATAATGATAAGAAAGGGATATTCTATTGTTTAATAAATTGTGATTGTACTAGTTTATAGAATTTATCAATTATCTACTTACATATTATTTATGATTGATTCTGCATGTTTTCCTCTAGTATTAAGTTTCTGATGTTGAATTGAGTGTTTTATTAGCTGTTGAAAACTTGCAGTAAAAAAGAAAAAAAAAAACAAGTTGCTATTTTGGTCAAAAACTTAGATGATATGTTAAATATTGCTATTGATCCTGAAAATATAAGGGATTATCTCTGCATTTGGTGATTTTTGTGCATCTAGTGTAAAATCTGAGACTTCTATAGCCATTTTAAGTTGTGTTATACCAGGGGTGCTCAAGTCCAGTCCTCGAGAGCCGCTATCCAGCTTGTTTTCCATGTCTCCCTCCTCCAACACACCTGACTCAAATAATCAGGATCATTATCAGACTTCTGCAGAGCTTGCTAATGAGCTGATCATTTGATTCAGGTGTGTTCAAGGAGGGAGACATGGAAAACAAGCTGGATAGGGGCTCTCGAGGACCGGACTTGGGCACCCCTGTGTTATACTTATATAGAAAATAATTAATCGGCTTTCATAAGGGAATGACTTGGAATTTTTTTATGCCGCTGCTCATGGAGACTCGTATATGGCTAAGCCTATGCCTGTTTTGGTTTTAGGTCAGCAGCAGCTTTGGTTTTGTAAATAAATAGCCCCCCTACGAATCGGCCCCGTTTCCCGTGTCATGTCAATAGGTTATGAAGTCTTGCTTGAAGTCGTTTTAGGCATCTTTTAAGTAACAATGAAGACAAAATGATTACTATTTCCTTAAAAATATATTTTATTACAGCCTCCTAATTTAACTGTAGTCTAAAACTGTACTGGTTTAAGTGCATAAAACTTATTACAGTTTATAATACAGTTTGAGTATAAAATATAAAAATGATTTCCTGTTCATTCAAATAAAACTGACTCATTTATTTTCTTCAAACAAACTAAACAACAAAATCAAATGAAGAGAAAGATTGTAACGAAAAAGTATCAAATTATTTTTATTTTTATGAGTATTCTTATGAGGGTTTTTTTTTTTTTTTTTTGTGATAAATACGTACAGTGGTGCAATATAAGTATTTAGTCAACCACCAATTGTGCAAGTTCTCCTACTTGAAATGATTAGAGAGGCATGTAATTGTCAACATGGGTAAACCTCAACCATGAGAGACAGAATGTGGGGGGGGGGGAACAGAAAATCCCATTGTTTGATTTTTTTTAAAGAATTCCAAATTAGAGTGGAAAATAAGTATTTGGTCACCTACAAGCAAGCACCTGTCCACAACCTCAGTCATTCACACTCCAAACTCCACAATGGCCAAGACCAAAGAGGTGTCCAAGGACACCAGAAAAAAAATTGTAGACCTGCACCAGGCTGGGAAGACTGAATCTGCAATAGGTAAAACGCTTGGTGTAAAGAAATCAACTGTGGGAGCAATTATTAGAAAATGGAAGACATACAAGACCACTGATAATCTCCCTTGATCTGGGGCTCCATGCAAAATCTCACCCCGTGGCGTCAAAATGATAACAAGAACGGTGAGCAAAAATCCTATTGAATGACCTACAGAGAGCTGGGACCACAGTCACAAAGGCTACTATCAGTAACACAATGGGCCGCCACGGACTCAAATCTTGCACTGTCAGACGTGTCCCCCTGCTGAAGCCAGTACACGTCCAGGCCCGACTGCGGTTCGCTAGAGAGCATTTGGATGATCCAGTAGAGGACTGGGAGAATGTGTTATGGTCAGATAAAACCAAAATACAACTTTTTGGTAGGAACACAGGTTCTTGTGTTTGGAGGAGAAAGAATACTGAATTGCATCTGAAAAACAGCATACCCACTGTGAAGCATGGGGGTGGAAACATCATGCTTTGAGGGTGTTTTTCTGCAAAGGGACCAGGACGACTGATCTGTGTTAAGGAAAGAATGATTGGGGCCATGTATCGAGAGATTTTGAGTGAAAATCTCCTTCCATCAGCAAGGGCATTGAAGATGAGACGTGGCTGGGTCTTTCAGCACGACAATGATCCCAAACACACAGCCAGGGCAACAAAGGAGTGGCTTCGTAAGAAGCATTTCGAGGTCCTAGAGTGGCCTAGCCAGTCTCCAGATCTCAACCCCACAGAAAATCTGTGGAGGGAGTTGAAAGTCCGTGTTGCCCAACGACAGCCCCAAAACATCACTGCTCTAGAGGAGATCTGCATGGAGGAATGGCCCAAAATACCACCAACAGTGTGTGAAAAGCTTATGAAGAGTTACAGAAAACGTTTGGCCTCCGTTATTGCCAACAAAGGGTACATAACAAAGTATTGAAATGAACTTTTGGTATTGACCAAATACTTATTTTCCACCATGATTTGCAAATAAATTCTTTAAAAATCAAACAATGTGATTTTCTGTGTTTTTTTTCCACGTTCTGCCTCGCATGGTTGAGGCTACCCATGTTGACAATTACAGGCCTCTCTAATATTTTCAAGTGGGAGAACTTGCACAATTAGTGGTTGACTTATTAATACTTATCTGCCCCACTGTATATAATGGCAGTTGTTGACTTCTGTCAGTTTTTTACTGGTGTAATCTGTAAAATCCAGTTTTTTTTTTTTGTTCATCTTTGCGCTGCCGATAATAGTAAACTTCTATAGCAAAGTCTGATTTTGCCTCGGTTCCCGTACTTGCCAATAGGGTAGCAATCAGTGAGCTCAGCTGCTCTAGGCATTATGGGCAATGTAGTTTTGAACTGCTGCGTTTGGAAACATGCTGGTTGAATAGCTTGTCAGTTTATTTCGCTTATTGTTTGCGTACAATTTAGAACATTGAATGAGAATAAAAATTGAGTGGGAATAACATTTTGTCAACGACAGTTGTCGTGATCATGATTTTTAAAAATGTTGAGCTGTCACATAGCCAACTGTGTGTGTGTGTGTGTGTGTGTGTGTGTGTGTGTGTGTGTGTGTGTGTGTGTGTGTGTGTGTGTATTGACTGGAGTACATTTCCATGGGTCTGCATTATACAGGTATATTATCTTTTTTCATTATTCTTTTTTTTTATTTATTTTTTTATTTTTTTTAGGAAGAATAAAGCCTGTTGAGTAACCAGTTGAGTATAAAAAAAGTGGATGATATAGGCATCTTTGAGTGATCTTCGAGTAAAATTCAACTATCTCGAGGCTGGGCCGAGTGACCTCTTTTTTGGAAATCAAAATATGGTCACCCTAGATTAGCATCATCGCTAACTAGCTTCGCGCTTTGTGCTAAGTAGTATCGTCTCATAAACAATGAATACATACAGTGCCCTCCATAATTATTGGCACCCCTGGTTAAGATGTGTTTTTAGCTTCTAATAATTTTTCTTTATTCAAATAATATGGGACCTTAATGGAAAAAAAGAGAAAAATCCAACCTTCAATACAAGTGCATTTATTCAGTGGGGAAAAAATCCCACATAAATAATAATTTGACATCAAATAACAAGGTTCCCAGGGCCTTTGGAAGCGAAACAGCCCCACAGCATCACTGACCCACCTCCATACTTCACAGTGGGTATGAGGTGCTTTTCAGCATGCGCATCTTTCGTGGCACGCCAGACCCACTTAAGAGTGTTTGTTGCCAAAAAGCTCAATCTTGGTCTCATCTGACCAAAGCACACGGTCAGTGATGCTGTGGGGCTGTTTCGCTTCCAAAGGTCCTGGGAACCTTGTTAGGGTGCATGGCATCATGAATTCTTTGAAATACCAGTACATTTTAAATCAAAATCTGTTGCCCTCTGCCTGAAAGCTGAAGATGGGTCGTCACTGGGTCTTTTAGCAAGACAATGACCCTAAACATATGGCCAAATCTACACAGAAATGGTTCACCAGACACAAAATCAAGCTCCTTCCATGGCCATCTCAGTCCCCAGACCTTGTTTTGTTGGCAAAAGGGGGTTGTACAAAGTATTAACACCAGGGGTGCTAACAATTGTGACACACATTATTTGATGTCAAGTAATTATTTATGTGGGATTTTTCCCCACTGAATAAATGCACTTGTATTGAAGGTTGGATTTTTCTCTTTTTTTTTTTTTTCCATTAAGGTCCCATATTATTTGAATTTAAAAAAAATTATTAGAAGCTAAAAAACACATCTTAACCAGGGGTGCCAATAATTGGGGAGGGCACTGTACAATATTTTGGCTTCTGTTACTCACCTCTGACGGAGGCACACTGGATCTAACAACACAAAAGACAATCTAACTCGACACTTCGCATTAGTGTATTGATTCAGCAACCCAACCAAAGTGTAGTAGTGTACTCTCTTTCTTGCTCTAATCAGTGGTGCCTGCACGCAGCCTCACATTACACACAAATATGGACCCAAACGGAACTGCTCGTAGCTGCTGGCAAAAATCGATTATCAAATTAGTTGACAACTAATTTATTTATCAATTTAATGGAATAGTTGTTACAGTCTTAGCTTAAATATTGTGCATAATAAACATGCTGTTAATCCGAAGCAGTATTTAGATTTTTCTTTTAGCATATCGTCACAAATGACCTGATTGCAAATTTTGTTTCAATATTGTGATATATTTATGAGGCTATCTTGCCCACTCTCAGTCAACACACAAAAATTTTTAAAATTAACACGCCCAGTGTACATTACAGCAACACAAATCACCACCAGATGTGCATAACATCATACACAATGTTAAATGTGCATTACTATTAGTAAAAAAAAAATACAGTACGCACCAAAATCAACACAACTAAATATGCAATGTAAGGTATTACACAGCAACACAAACAAAACTCAAATGTGGAAAACATAAAGACTCCTGCGCAAACAAATGTACACACCAACACACAACAAAAGCACACTACATCAGTGACACACCTAACTTCTTGTTTTGATTTAACCAAACTTGTTGGGCAGGAAAAAGATATCAGGCTCTTTTGGGTGCAGCTAATAAGTGCATTAAAACCGCAGCGGCTTTACCAGTAACTCAGCATAATTTCATTTATATCGACGTTATGTGGGTGATTAAATGAAATTTAGACATCAGTTGATTTGATGAAACGCTATGAAAAATGTGCACAATTGTGCTTCTAATTTGGGTTGCTGCTTTGCTTTGATGTGGTGACGCATGGTATGGGTTTCTCTCTCTAACTGGATAAAATATCAGTATCTCATGTCCCCCCACTTCATTTTCACGGTCAAGGAAGTTCATGTGTTTTTTTGTGTGAAATAATTTTCTTGAACTTTTCATTTTCTCATTTGAAATGAACTTTATATGCATTATATCAGTTTTTCCTATGATACATCATAACTTCTGCTGAATCAAATGTCTACCGTTGCTGTCCGGGATCACTTTTTGAAAATTTGACTTTTAACTCATTGGCATGAACCACAACAAACATACATTTTTAGTCTGCTTCAGAGAACCACGAAATGTGCACATGTTCTGAGCCTGTCGCGATATGCAATCAATCATTTAATTGCACGATGAATGACGATAAGCTCAGTAATTTTCCCAGCTGTGATTTATCACCGCGTGCACATATGCATGTTAAAACTTTGGCCAAGATTGCATATGACTCAAGTTCCTTTCACATATGTTTATTGGTCATCAACACATCGTAGAACTAAAGTTCAGACATACAAAACACATATTACACGTTGTACAGGGTTAGTTAGCATAGCTACTTTGAGGCTGATGGCAAAAGATAATGTACTAACCACTTTAGCCTGCTATCAAGCAATGGCAGTGTTCGCCATAACGTAATCTTTGTGGTTAAAGGTGACACTTCAAACATGAAAACTCGCTGGTTCACAGCATTTGCAAATGATGCAGGGTAAAGAAATGTACAACTGACCCCACATGTTTGAAGAAAATGCAAGTCCAATTTTTTAGCTAGTGTAAAGCTTACAGTTAGCAGCTACGCACACTAAGCATGTCATGGTCAGCATAAATGCAGATGTCTGCAGTTACTCTCACATATTTTAAATTCTACAGTACGCTTTCGAATGACACCCATTATGAAAAATCTGACTGGCAAAAAATTGAATCATTTGGCTTCAAATTTAGTAACGTGCTTTTTGCAGGCCAAGATAAGTCATTTTGGATCAAATCAAAGCTTTTGATGTGCTCTAATTGGCAGAGAGCAAAACTGGCGTTGGGTTTCTCACCTACTTCATATTCTACACTAACACAGCTTTCAAATGACAGAGATGATTTAAAAATATGTACGATTTTTTTGAATGCAGTTTTTTTTTTTAATTTAGGATTAAACATTTATTGCTTTCGAATGGGTGGTTTATTATGATATGTTGTCACTACTGGAAACCTCTGGGTATGTCACGATACGATTTGCGATACAAGGCACACCGTAACGACAATCTCACCATATGGCGATACAACAGTTATCGATACATGGTTCAGGAAATCTTTCTAGGATATTCTACAACTAAAAAACAGACAAGCTCTTTTCATCCTTCTGCCGCATAGAGGAATAAGATTATCACTAGGAGACGTCCAATCAATTTGAAGTGGGAGGGTGGACATTTGTCCATTCGCTGCAATCAAACTTGAAACGGACTGGGCGTCTATAGCCCTCAAAGGCAAACAGTGCCAGGCAGTGAGTTAATTTTGGCCATTTCAGGTCATTTTCAGTCCCTCCCTATTCATTTTGGGGCATGTACAGGTCACTTCCGGTTGATTTAGGGACATTTAAAGATCACTTCCTGTTGATTTCGGATTACTGAACAGGAAGAGACTCGAAAATGTTACCAAATGAATAGGAAGTGACTCAAAATCAACATAAAGTTACCTGTAAATGCCCTAAAAGGAGCAGAATGTGACCTGTCAATGCCCACAAAATGGCGTACCGCAAGCAACTCGTCATTTTTGCTCATTAATATTCATGACGTTAGCAACTATTGCTAGGCGGGTCAAGCTCGCATTTGTCACTAATGCTAAATGCATGTAAATAGTGTATGAACCAGATGTTTACTGAGCTAAACCTACCAATTCTGCGAAAGTGATGTCCCTGTTGCCAAATTCACATACAAATGTTCAGTTAAAGAGATGGCTTGAGTGTTGAGGGCTGAAAAAGACGGTATAAAGAGCCGACCTGATCCAGAGGTAGCTTTTTTATAGACACCCTTTTCTTGTATGCATTGTGTTACGCCATTGACAATGAAATTATCCTGTTTCAACAATCTATCCTTTACCACCGTATGCCATGTCTTTCTTTTCTATTATATCCTCTACTTGTCTTATGTCTCTGACCGTTCTTGGGGGCAGTTTACATTGCTATTTTTGTGTAGCGATCGTAAATGCTACTCAGTGACAGCCTTTTAATTTTTTCATTAATAAGAAATCTTAATTCTATAATTTATTTACACTTCCCCCTTAAGTTGTTTGTTTTTTGTTTTTTTGTTTTTTTACAAGAGAAAGGGTAACAACAGTTGCAATCAGATACCATTTTAATTTTTTTCAGGTCATTCATTGTCAGACAGAAGCAGCACGGCAAAACGCCACGCTAAAAATATCAAAATGGCTTAACTCTTCGTCCTCTGTTGGACTATGGCCCCCAACAAAATGTTTACTGCATATGAAGGTGAATGGATTCACCTTGCTGGCGTTAAACTGGTCTTTTGGACGTCCGCACTAGTTGATCCATGGTTCACATTTTTTCCTCTTATTTTTTGGCTTCGGGAAACGTATGAAGATAACATCCTTCATATGTCGTAATGTCTAGAGTCGTTTCCACAACTTCCATAGCAGCAGTGTTTACTCTGAATGTTCTTTTTTGAAAGATTACCTGAGAAAGCGAGCAAAAATAAGATGGATTGTATGCGAAGTCACGGTCTAAAAATAGCAGTCATGAGGTACGCTATTGGCTGTGAATGCTCTGGTTTCAGTGCCATTGACGGCACTAGATGTCCAATCCTGTGAAAATGAATTGGACGTCTAGCGCCGTCAATGGCAGCCATTAATAAACCATATTTGCATGGAAGATTGGTAGGAACCTGTTGGTTCTTTATTTTTTTTAAACTGACACTTTTTAAAAACGATATTATAGATTCTTGGGGGGAGATTATGTATTACCATACTTCGCGTTTTCGATATATTGTCACACTCCTTATTACTAAATTAGTTGTTAAATTGGTAAAAAAAAATTTTTTTTTTTTTTTTTTTTTTTTAACAATAATCAGTAGAGGCGTGCAAAATTTCCAATTCTTAGATTATTCGCGATTCGGCCTTGGAAGATTCGAGAACAAGTCACAAATATCCAAATTCCGATTATTGAATTATACCAGGTAAAGCGGAAGTAAAACACGGTCAGCGCGGTCTTTGGGATGCAATGAGGAACAGACCGAGAGTAAATATCATGTTCAACTTATGCCGCTAGATAAAAAAAACAATCATACCTGACTGCGGCTGACAGCCACTACAAGCAACGCCCAGTTGCTAGTTGCTACAAACATACGGCCACAGTAGATATCATATATATGTAGAACTAGATGCGAAATGACAGACGACGTCGGTGTTAGAACATGTATTATTGAACAGAGATGCGAAATGACACTTTCCGGCGTAAGTAAACAGCCGCCATCTTAAAGCAGTAGACCTCTCTAGAAGGCTCTGTTGTAGCGAACCTAATTAACTTTTTATCTAAAATACTCCTAAATCGGCAGAATCTTGTCTTGAATCTATCTTTAAATGATGAAATAGTTTTAAAACTTGGACAAAAGTAGAGAGAAGGAAAATTATGGAATAACGGGAGCAATTTTAACAACTGTAACAGTTGATTCACAACATTAAATTAATTGAATGTAGTTTAAAGTAGGCCTGAACGATATTGGAAAAAACTATTGTTGCGATTTTTTTTAGGTGTGCAATATATTGCGATATTATATTGCGATAGTTAAAAAAAAATATATATATATATATATATATATATATATATATATATATTTTTTTTTTTTTTTAAAGAAATTTTCACTAGATGACTTGAATAGCTGTTTGGAAATACTTTGCATGACACACCGTGACCACAGTGTATTCATATAATACCGTTTCATTTGTGAATGATTAAGATTGCTGTATTATTATGAAGGGATACAGGAAGCAATGTCTGCACATAATAGATAATTTATTGAACACAATATTTGACACTTCAACAGCAGCAAATACATTAAATGACAAATAAAAGAGCAGGTGCATTCGTCCCCTATGCTCCTCACCTCTGGAACAAGTTACCCGAACGTCTGAAGTATGCTCAAACTGTTAGCTCCTTTAAATCAGGGCTAAAAACGCTTTTGTTTAGCACTGCATATCCATAACTGTCTATATATTTCAATCTACCTGCCTTCTATTCCTCTTGTGCTTATCTCCATTGCTGATTTCAATGATTATTAGTAGTAGTAGTTTTTGCTTTATTTCTATTTTTGTTTTATTTTTATTGATTTATTTTTATTCTGTGATTAAATGCGATCTTTTGTCTTGGTTTTTACGTTGTGTTGATTTAAATGTGATTTTTATGGTCTTCATGTGATGTAAAGCACTTTGAATTGCCTTGTGTTGAATTGTGCTATATAAATAAATTTGCCTTGCCTTGCCTTGCCCTAAGTTTTTGACAAAATATAACAAATAAAAACTTCTGTAAAATAACAACAAAGTTGTAAACATAGTTGAACAAAAATATTAAATATGACAAATAAGAGTTGTTCACAAACTATAACAATAAATAAAAACCTCAGTAAAACAATAAAGTTGTCAACATATTTTAACTTAAATATCAAATCTGTCAAATAAAAGTGCAAGTGCATTAGTCCCCTGAGTTGTTTACACAAAATATAACAATATAAAACTGCAAAACTGCAACAAAGTTGTAAAAATCTTTAAAAAATATTAAGTATCAAAACTTTATGTGCAGCTGTACTATAGTTATTTGAAAAATACGATTTACAATTAATTTAAATATAAAAGAAACAGAAACTCAATTGAACTTGTAAATAATTGAACTGAATAACAGCAAATAACTGATGAATAACAGAACCATTTTAACTCCCAAATTTATGTATTTGTCTGCATATTGTCCGTCCACCTTCCTTGCTCAGCAATTCTCAACTGGGTCTCATAGGTTTTTGGCCAAGACTACTAGTTTATCCACCATTGCAGGCTTGAGACAACAACGTTGGCACGTAACAATGTTTCCACCTGTACTAAAAAGCCTCTGATGGGAAGCTCGTAGCAGGAATGCATAGATACCTGCGTTTTAAATGGTCCCACATGTTCGACGGATTACTTCTTGTTGAGGCAACCATGGCGAGGCACTGTCAACAGGGCTGTTTTTTGTTCCTTATATTCTTGTCGATAGCCAAAATACTTCCAAAACTCCTTTTGGAGACAGTCTTCCCTATTCAACGTGTTGCTTGCTTTCACTTTGAAAACGGCCCCTCCTCCCTCCGCTCTGCTGTTCGGCCCCTCCTCCCTCCACTCCGCTGTAGCAGGGGGAGGGGGAGGAGCCGATGACTGCGAGTTGGAGGGAATGAGATGAGAGGCTGTGCGCTGTCCTTCGCGCTTCTTCCTCAAAACAAACGTTTGTGGATTTAAAAAAATGAAATGAAAAAACTATCGCACGTCCTTGCGATGGGACTATTGCGCATGCGCACATCGCGATGGCGATGTTTAAACGATATATCGTTCAGGCCTAGTTTAAAGCTGCTGATACAGAATGGGGACTGGAGTTTTTTATTTACTGTTATTTTTGTATATTTGTTTACAGTTATATGTTAACTTGATACTGAAATAGTAGTTTGGTTTAGCCTGAGAGGATTTTTGAAAAAAAAAAAAAAAAAAAGGACGGGGGTGCATCAATAATCGTTTTATAATCGAATCGGAGCCTCTGAATCGTAATCGAATCGTTAGGTGCCAAAAGATTCCCAGCTCTAATAATCAGGACTTTTTTGGCATATCAGCAATAATTTATTGAAAAATGTTTTAAAAAATTTGTGGTGACAGGCAGAACATGCTCTATAAAGTGTTAAAGAATTTGAGAGGGGTAAATCGAAAATTATTTAGTCTATGTTCCTGATTTTCACCTCTTGTGAGTGGTTCTGGAAAGTGGTATCCTTTGCAATAAATAGGGCTTTACAGTCAATTTTTATTGTAATTTTAGTCGTATTTTTGTATAAACGCTTTCAAAAGATGAACACGTTGGCGTCATGCTGAGTGCAGCACAAGCGGCCGTTAGTATCTTGCAGCTTTGCCTCCCACATACACACATTGTCGCTTCCTCCCACACTACTCACACACACACACACACACACCTCCTCCCACACATATACACTCACATTCCTCACAGCCAAGTGGAAACGAAGGTCAGTCACATTTCCCTGGCAGAAGGCTGGCACGCTGCTGTTTACATTTGGTCATCACCATGGTAACCGCTTTTCGTCTTCTGTCACACACAGTGTGGGCGTATTCCGTTTTCCGCAGTGTTAAAAAAATATCACTACACAACCGACCGGGGGGGGGGGGGGGGGGGGGGTAGGAGAAACCAGTAGCAGTCATAGTCATCGTAGTTATTTGTCTCTGTTCTTATTACATCAGAGTGCTCATTTATGCTTATGTCATGTCATGCGTTAGGTGCGCCTAATTGCCGTCGGAACCAAATGACTTTGTCATTTTCCTTGTTAGATGAATTGTGCAATAATGTTAGGTGTAAAGGTTTGTGCTCAAGTGGTCCATTTGAATTTTGTAAAGGAAAGAATAAGTAATTAATTTGGTGGTGAGGGTGGGGGAAAAGTAAAGGACAGGTAGTCCCCTGGTTACGAACGAGTTCTGTTCCTGCGCTGGCAAGTCGCGACATAACCCGAATTTCTGTGCAAGTCAGAATTAACCCTTTAAAGAGCATATGACACCAGAAAAAAAGTCTTAAATGGCATTATTATGTGAATTAGAATCATATTTTGAGACGATTCGACTATATACAACAATTTAGCAAAGCGCAGATGACGAGAAATTAGTCTTTTAATCTGCCGGTTAGCCACGCCTACCATTATAGGGCTTTAGCGTCCCCAACAGGTGGATGACGTCAGCGGTAGACTAGGCTCATCGGTTTTACTATTCAGCCCATTGAGGGGGAATTGTTCAGAACGAGGAAAACGCGACGAAGAGAGCTGCAAAATGTCATTGTTTCAGTCTCTCTACTCCCAATATTTTTACAGGATATTCTTTTTATCCAAGTATTTTTCCCCAATAGCTATATAAATGGCTTGAGAAGGACCAGTCAGCCCGTCGAGGGGGAACTATTCACAATGAGGAAAACGCGACGAAGAGAGCGGCAAAATGTCATTGTTTCTGTCTCTTTACTTCAATATTTTTACAGGATATTCTTTTTACCCAAGTACTTTCCCCAATTGCTAAATAAATGGCATGGTCATGACAAATAACAATCTTGTGCTAAATGGAATATAAAATAATAAAAATCCATTTATTCAAGACGAAATGGCAAAATTACTCCATAATGGTCAAAACAGTCGACTTCACCTTTACTGTCACACCTCCCGAACGATATTTTATGACACCTAAATCGGACATATGTAATTTCCCTTCCCCGGCTTCGGAGAATGTAAACAGACCAGAAGGAGTGACAGCTAGCCGACATGCTAACCCCAACCGAGGGATGTTTCAAAGTCTTCGAAGTGGAAAATCACACATAACTAGCCTGGATTATTTGACATGACGACCCGGTTGTCGAGTTTCTTTGCGGATCGGCAAACCGCCCGGCGGAGAGCAATTTACAGTTCGTTCCCTGGAGGAGGGTGGCTGGAGTTGTTGTGTAGCTAACGCGCTAACAGCTAACTGCTAATGAGCATGAGGATAGCTTTTTACATGCCTATCAATGATCAAACGTAAGTAGTCCTTTATTTAAAGTAATTTTATAGTGTTTACTTTGTAATCACTGTATTCGTATTTGACATAATACAAAACAAGATGTTTACTCACTTCCTTGTAAGTCCAATGGTCCCACAGTAAATATCCACGGTGAATGGGAACCTTTTGAAACTCCAAAAAGGCGCATACGCCTCTCCCGCATACAGAATGATTTTTCTGCAGCCGTTTGGCTGGCGTGATGCAAAAAATAAAAGTATTAATCCGCAAAATCAGCTGAATCCTTCGTCCTCATACACAACAGTACACTGTATAGTGAAGAGAACGTCTTCTACCGTACACGTCACAGCGCCCTCCTCCTCAATGCAAGACCGAAGCCGGAAGTCACTCATTTTCATGGCGCGGGATTCAAAAAACTAAATAAATATAGCGATCGCTTCCACACACATCCAAGCGGTCCATATCATTCAGGGGCATAAAATACCGCGTGTATTATGAAATAAACATGCTTTTTCGTGTCACAGGCACTTTAAGTACCTCTAGATACCCCCAAGCCTCAAAATAACTATCCAAACGTCTTCTATTATTATACATATTCTATGTCCTTGTACTGTACTTCCAAAGACGGAGTTAAGTCCTAGCTAGGCAGAGGCCCGTGTTCTTTTTGACAGCCCTTTTAATTTTTGTCTTAGTCTTTTGGATGAAAATATTTATTAGTCATATTTTTAGTTTTTAGTCTAGTTTTAGTCAACAAAATTTTGTACAAATTCCGTCTAGTTTTAGTTGGCAGTTACTATAAATGTTTTTGTCTGTGATATTCACAAGTTTTGGTCCAAAAATAAATAAAGGTTTCCAACAAATTTAAATGAACATGGACTGATGAGCACATACTGTAGCGTCTACAAAGACGGTGCTAACTTTCTGATGACAATACACACTCGGCAGGAAAAGCAGTGGATTATTTTCAATTAAACCTACCCAGAAGCCTAGAGCCTAATGAGGCTCTTTAGTACTACTACCATAGTGGCTCCCTAGAGCTTTTTAAAAAATGAAAACTGAAAAAGATTGTGGCGGGAAATATATATTTTGTTTTAATATGGTTTCTGTAGGAGGACAAACATGACCCAAACGTTCTTCAAATCCATTAATATTGTAATGAAGTTAAACCCTAGGCGGCATCGTACAACAGTCATCACGTGGCGCGTCATTCTCTATAGGATGCACTTCAGGGAAAATAAACGTTTAATCATTAAGTCTTGTTATGTATTTTTAGCCAGCCTAGTCATTTTCATAGTAGGCTAATATATAGATTAGGGCTGCAGCTATCGAATATTTTAGTAATCGAGTAATCGACTGAAAATTCTATTGAGTAATCGGATAAAACTTTTTTTTTTTTTTTTTTTTTTTTTTTTTTTTTTTGTTAAAGAGCAATTATAAATATACATGAGAAAAAAAGACATTTAATCCAATAATGAACCATTTTCTGTCAATCAATATCTTTATTTTCGATGTACATTGTTGGAAACAGCCAACAATTGCATCTCAGATGTGACTAGAAAAAAAAATTCACTGCTTTCACTCAAAAAACTTCTAGATCTTATTTCTTCCCTAAAAATGTACTTACGCTTGATAACACACATCACTTGAAAGCTAGGTGTTTTTCCCCACGTGTTTTAATTTAATTTCCATTTGTGTCAAGCTATTTTTAAGTTCTAGTTAAGTTTTAAGTTAGTCTAAACTGTAAGTACTGATAGGATTTTGAGTTTTTGCAGTGTTCAAAATAAATGTATGACACCTGCTGTATTGGAGCACATTAGGGACCAGTGCTACTTGGTGTTTTATTCAGCAATGACTACTGAGCTAAAACTGACAGTTAGGTTTATTCATTCATTCATTCATTTTCCATGCCGGTTATTCCTCACGAGGGTCGCGGAAGTGCTGGAGCCTATCCCAGCGAACTTCGGGCAGTAGGCAGGGGACACCCTGAATTGGTTGCCAGCCAATCGCAGGGCACAAGGAGACACACAACCATTCACGCACACACTCACACCTATGGACAATTTAGAGTGTTCAACCAGCCTACCATGCATGTTTTTGGGATGTGGGAGGAAACCGGAGTTCCCGGAGGAAACCCACTCAGGCACGGGGAGAACATGCAAACTCCACACAGGAAGGCCGAAGCCCGGGATTGAACCCTTGATCTCAGGACTGTGAGGCAGACGTGCTAACCACTCAGCCACCGTGCCGCTACAGTTAGGTTTATTATGTTTTAATTTTACACCCTCATCTCGCTACAGCGCTGTTTTTACGGATTAAATAAAGCCTGTATGTAAGACACGTTAGCTACGCATCGACAGTGGTCATAATCAATAGACCCTACTCACATGACGTCACAACCACGCCCCCGCGCCATATCGTCCGTCAACTCGTCACTGTTGATGCATTACCGCTACGTAAATTCCTCCTATTATTGCGTGTTTTTCTGCTCGTTAACATTAATAATCAAAATGGTGAAGGCGTGTTTGGCAGTCGGTTGCAATAACAGAGAAGATAGACGGAGAGACTTGAAGTTCTACCGGATTCCGAGAGACCCGGAGAGGAGAGCGAGATGGGCTGCTGCAATTCGACGAGAAAACTGGGCTCCAAACGATTACCACAGATTACGTAGTAGTCATTTTATATCTGGTAAGATGCATTTAATATATATTTAGAGGGTTTTGGGCTGACAACCACAATTAAGATCATTGCTAGGCTAATCGCCGACAACATACACTCAGACGTTGTGAATGAACTACCTGAAAATATATAATTATAAGGGGATAATAAGACAGTTATCATACAATTAATGTACAATTTCACTATTGAGGTCAAAAGCCAAAAAATAAATTCAACGAGGGACAATCTGGAGTAGTGCTATCGCACTTCATATTTATTACGTATTATATATGTATGTAGTGAGAGTGCTATCGCTAAACCATATAAACATTAAAAGCCCTAGCTCCATTGACAAATGACATGAAATACATTAGACTTGACAGTGGATGTTAGCAAGAACAAAAGATTCTGAATTGAAAATTTCGTAACTCACCTTCCCGAGCACAAGATAGATTCCTGCCGAATTTTTGTGGACGAGGACCTGTTTCACCCAACCAGCAACGAAGTATTTATAAGCCTCCAAGCTCTTAAAGTTTTTCAAACTTTCGTGAGAATAGGCTGATTTTGTGTGGACAAGATAGTTGTAAATATCAGGGTAGCAGATGTCAGGCAGAGACAGGCGAAGACAGCGGGTCGAAAAACATCGATTTAGGCATCAAATATGGATCTGGCGAATGGATAAATTGAAGCTTTTCCACATAACGCCTTTTATGCAATGCATCCAATGAGTTTACAACGTCAGATAACACCGGGGCTTCAATGAATTGCTCTATAAATTGCACGACTAATTGAAACCATTGAGAATAGGGCTAAAAAATGACGGACAATATGGTGGCCGGATACAGCGACACGTCATTTTGTGACGTAGGTGAGTAGGGTCTATAGAAACCTAGCCCTCCGAAGGGCTAACGTTACGTAAGCGAGTGACAGTGACGTTATATTTATTAGCGATGAGAAGTCTACTGCTTAAAGATCGCAGCTCGTCACGTCATCGTCTTGAAAAAAATTAGTTTCATTGACAAAATACTTTCGTTATCGCCATTGATGACGAAAACAACACTGCAGCGAGCTAAGCTGAAATCTTTCCCCTCTCTCGCTCACTGGGCTGCGCAAAGGCGCTCTTCCTTGTGTGTGCACGTGCGCTATTCTATGCATGTTTCTTCTTCGAATACACATTTCGCCAAAGGGCAGAACAGTCATATCGATAAAATAAGATACCGTGAGGTACTATAAGGTGCTGTTTGCGTGACTTAAAAATGATTGGAGACGAAATGGCGGAATCACATATGTCGGGTACTTCGTAACCCAGGGACTACTTGTATGCAGTTAATTTTCAATGTAAAATAACTACCTTCTAATTGTTTAATTTATTTTTAAGTACAGCTGGAAGCTATAGTAGTTGAAAGTATGAATATTAAATCACAGTATTTTTTTAACTTAATTAAATAGGGAACGAGAGGAAGACTGACTCAGCAGACCTTTTCTAAGCAGCCAAATTCAAAGCTTTTCATGTTTCTGACCTTTGTGATCTTTGATCCTTTCGATTCTCATTATATCACCTACCCTGCAATTTTGAGTTATTTTGATAAAACACTAGCCTATATATCACGAAACTCCTTTTCCGACATCTCTGACCTGTGACCATTATCCCCAAATTCATCACCACTTCCATTTCATATTACAAACGTATCCTGCTGGTTTGATAATAATGCCTTTGTTCATACTTGAGTTATCGTGAACACAGTCAAGCTTTGATTAAATGAAATGCGTGTTTATTGAACTTTTAATGAGGAAATGGCAAATACATTTTTCACGTTTCTCTCTGAGTCTGTGTGGCTTTTGACAAATTTTGCTCTGCTATATATATTTTTTTCTTTAACATTAAAGGTTTTGCATCTAAAGTCACATTTGTCCACGAGAACCCTCTTGGTCTTTAAACCAATCACGTAGTTACACGATATTGAAGTTTGGTAGTTTTGCCCATCCGAATGACTGCTTCCTTGTTTTCCAGCTCGGCGTACGACCGTGACAACAAACTCCGCGTGGCCATCAAGAAGATCAGCCCTTTCGAGCACCAGACGTACTGCCAGCGCACGCTGCGCGAGATCAAGATCCTGCTGCGCTTCAAGCATGAGAACATCATCGGAATCAACGACATCATACGCACGCCCACCATTGACCAGATGAAAGACGTGTATCCTTTCGCGGTTCTGATTTTGCATATCTTTTTGTTTCATTGGTTTTTATTTACCTTCTCTGACCTTCTGAAGGTTTCCTTGACGTTTTTCAGTTATATCGTTCAGGATCTGATGGAAACCGACCTGTACAAGCTGCTGAAAACCCAGCACTTGAGCAACGACCACATCTGCTACTTCCTCTACCAGATCTTACGTGGTCTCAAGTACATTCACTCGGCCAACGTGCTGCACCGCGACCTCAAGCCGTCCAACCTCCTGCTCAACACCACCTGCGATCTCAAGGTACGACCTGCCATCTACTCTCTTTTTGTGTGTCTGTGCCTCAACAACCGCGATCCATCGTTTCTCAGATCTGCGACTTTGGCCTGGCCCGCGTGGCCGACCCGGACCACGACCACACCGGCTTCCTAACGGAGTATGTGGCCACGCGTTGGTATCGAGCACCAGAGATCATGCTCAACTCCAAGGTAAGCTGGTTGCTAAGCTACCATAATTTCTTTAGTAAGTTGCCCTTCAAAATGAGACTTTTGTCTGTACCGTTGTACCCTCCTTCGTTGTCCTACCATATTTTTTGCAGCATTGTTTTAATTGCCAGCCAACTCAGTAACTTCTCTTTTCTTCTAAAGCGCCATTAACTTAGCTTTTTTTATTTTTTTTTTTTAATTTTATTTTTTTTTTAAATAAATCTTCAGAATCTGTACAAAACTCCATGTGAAATGTGTCATAAGATGTTTCATTGTCATCCATGTGTCAATGTGTCATTAGATGTTGGCTGATATAGGGAGTATTTTTTTCCGCCATCGGCCAATTAACAAAAAAAACTAAGCCAATAAAAAAGGATTTTGATCAGGCATCTGTGTGGGCAATACTGTGGCCACGGTAGGACCCCAGAAGGACCCTGCATCAGCTTGAAGGCAAGCTGCCACAGGAAAGCTAAAGGCTTGCCTGTTTTGTAAATATTGTAAAAAAATTTTTTTTTTGCATGGGAGAATATGCAATGAAGCTTTTTAGCCTTTGAGGTGTTTATAATGTAACTTAACTCAAATGTAGCGTTAACGTAGCATGCGCGTTAGCATTAGCTTCAGCATGGAGATCTTCTGCCTAAACTGTCACTTGTTTTAAATATCAGCTTACAAATTCGGCTTTGGATGTCGGCTGAAAATTTTTAGATATTGGCATTTGAAAATCCCATATCGGTTGAACTCTAATCTCAATAGTCCAAAAATTACTTATTTTGATGAAGTGTCTTAAGAAAGAATTGAATTTCTTCCAGTAGGTCTTGATATCCTTAATCTTTTTGCATTGCATGAAATTGTATTTGAGAAATTTTCTGACATTCTCAGTTTTTTTTGTTCTGCAGAGGTGGCCATTAAATTTGTCACAGAATTATTAAATTCTGCTTTAAGTGGTCAGTATTGCGTTTTCACTTGATTAAACCTGGAAGAACCCTGTCATAATGACAAGAGATCTCTAACCTGATAATGGTGTTTTTCAGGACCGATGTTGTTTATTAGTAGTTATAGGGGCCGATAACCAATTTTTGGAGCCGATATTCATTTGCAGCAATAGTGTAAAAATTGACGTAAAAAAAAAAAACACTGAGTAATGCAAACACTGAAACACTTCATTAAAATGCCTAAAACATGTTTATTGATTTACACAAATAGAGAATACGTATATAATTCAGAAGTGCCTGAATTTGAGTTTTCTGTCCGGAGCTTCTCACACAAGAAAACTTGTCCTCTCACTCTGTAGTGTGGCTTACTTATATTTTGATTTACATCTTCATTTCAATGGTACGCGTCACCTGTTCTTTTTTTCTCCAGCTGCACTAACATTTTTGGATCTAGTGTTGATTTCTCTCACAAGAAAATCACCCGTGCGTCCGTCTTTCGGCAAAACAAAGAAACTGCGGCGCTGTCAAAAATCGGCGTTTTCGAGCATGTCGTCAGATGTAGAAAATAATGGCGAGTCAAATTTTGCGTCGGATGTCGAAAAGATCGTGTGTCGAAGCAATTATATGTTGATGTACCACTGTAGTACAGAAATCTGTGAAAACAAAGTATATTGGTTAAAAGGAGTCTTATTTCTAAAGACACTTTGTTGCCAGAAAATGTGAATTCATTTCCATGTAATGGACATAGAATGGGTCCCAAAGTGTCATCATTTTTTTCTCCTCATATACGTATCACGAATAGGCATGTGCCGGTATGAGATTTTGACGGTACGATAACCTTGAGGAAAAATACCGCGGTATCACAGTATTGCAATTACAGCTCCAAAATGTGTTATTTTGATATGTATGGGTTAAAAAAACAACTTTTTTCTGGGATTTTTTTTTTTTCCCACAACATATTTGCAAATTAGAACATGAATATAATGTTAAAATAAATAAACAAAAAATTAGCAAATATCTTAAATAAAATTAAAATCAATAGAACTTATAGACTACCCACAGCCCAGGTTGCTAAAGATTAGAGCAAGAACAAAAATAATTGCTATAAAAAAGTAAAAGCACTTCTAAATAAAATTAAAATCTATCTACTGTACTTTTTTTATGAGGTGGCAAAAAGCTCAAGTGAAGTTTCGCCATTTTCAGCCACTTTGTCAACTCTAGTCTACATGTCATGCCTTTGTGTTAAAAAGACAAAGAATTCATAGTTATTAAGTTAAAAATGTATAAGTCACTTAAAATGTAAATATTGTTGTGTAAAGGTTTCTTCTAAAAAAACATTGGGAGTGAGACCTGCTTGTCTGGCGAACGTGCATTTGTGCTTAGAGCAACATCATCTGTTGCAATTAGCGATCTTTGATGACATCCCTTTTCCTTCATTCAAGCTTGTTTCTCAGTGGCCGTGAGATTTCTAACCTCGACGAAATTTCTCTCTCAGCTAAGACTAGGCTAACATTCGTCTTTGTAAGTTTTTAGTTTGTATTTTGAATTTGAAAGGAAAATGTGTGTTTTGTTTTTGGCGAACTTTGTCATGGTGTTCATGGATATGACTTCCTCACATTCTGCTGTGTTTGTGCTAATCAAGCTACTCACGTGTAAAAAAAACTTTTGTACAACGTTTTAAATGTATTCGTTTTGTTTATTCCAGTTACCATGAATTGAGACGTCCATAAATTCAAGAAAAGTACGCCTTGTATTTTGGAGTGTTTCTTTTTTTGGTTCGCTGGCTGTTTAGCAGAATAGCGTCACTGACACACACAGCAACAAAGAGGGGAAGGGGTGAGCGCCGCCGCGCCAAGCCACTTCGGCTGCATTTTGCCACATGAAAAATAACGAATACTGTACTACGGTATGACGAAAAATTTTACTGGTTTTGAAACCGTGACGTTTTCATACCACGGTAAACCTTGAAACAGGTAACCGGCACATGCCTAATCACGTACCCTGAAAATTTGAGTAAAATAAGCTAATCTGTTAATAGGTTATCATGACAATCAGAGAAAGTATTAACTATCGGCCCAAAATACTGTAGCTAAAAATGTATTATCGGTTTAAATGTTTTGAAGACCGAAAGTTTACCACAGAATAGTGTGAAGAACCTTAGTCCTATTGTGATCACGTAATCGGAACACTGTGAGAAGCAACAGGCTGGATGATGTTGTCTTCCAAACACTCTTGGCTTACAGCCAACATGTCCGCGGTTTGGAAGTATTTTGAGGTATCAAAGAAATATGCTTAAATAGCTTTCTGTACTATCTGTTCTGCTGGAGTGTCTTGAGGGGGTACACGCTGAAGAATTTTTCCACCTCAGCTCTAATCAGCCACTTGTCCGACGAGTATAAGAATCTCACAGAAACTTAAAAAAAAAAAAAAAAAGTCGCTCCCATCATCCCTCCTCCTTTGGCGGAGGCTTTTGA
Source organism: Corythoichthys intestinalis (assembly GCF_030265065.1). Lineage (NCBI taxonomy): Eukaryota > Metazoa > Chordata > Actinopteri > Syngnathiformes > Syngnathidae > Corythoichthys > Corythoichthys intestinalis. The sequence goes on along the minus strand of NC_080397.1, from coordinate 6,797,744 downwards.
GAGGGTTAAATCGTTTCTTCGGAATTGTGCCTAAGGCAAAGGGCATTAATCGGAAAATAATGAAATAAAATGTAAACAATTAATTTATAAATTAATTGTATACATGTATTTTATTTGAGCCATTTTTCAGAGAATCGAGATTGGGTTTTTAAATTAAATGTTTTTTTAATATATATTTTCTGCTTCATGCTCGTACAGCCTCTCATCCTCCTTCCTGCTAGCTTAGCAGTGCGCCAAACTTGGGTTTTTTTTCTTGGTCACCAGTGCAGCTGTTTGGTACTAAAAGTTAACGATGATTGATAAATTTGTAGCTTCGATCTAGCGAGAGAAGGTGGGATAGCTCTCCAGTCAAAGTCACAAATGTGTTAATCATCTTTTTGCTTGTTACACACCAGTCTGTTGCAACTCATTCAAGTGAGAGGCTGTTCTCAGCAGCATGAGCGTCAAAGCGTGAGTGAATTTGAGTGGACTCGCTCATTGAAGCATTTAATAAAGACGAACATTTTTCTACGTTATTCTTGTTTGAAAATAATTCATATTATGAAGGCAGCACGGTGGGACAGTGGTTAGTACGCCCCCTCAAGTTAGGCGCACCAGTGTAACCAATGCAAAAAGCAAGTGTGGAACCTTAGGAATATACTGTATATCGCAATGTTGATTTTACCTAAAATCCTTCCGTCCTAATTTTTTTTTTTTTTTTTTTTTTTACTTTTAAGGGCTAAAAGGTAACAAAATAATTCAGAAATACAATGGTATCGCTGCAGCATACAAAAATATATACGTTTTATATCCCACAACACAAGAGGAAGTACTGTAAAAGGTGCAGTACTGTATTACGTTTGGAACTTTTGCTTTTTGGGGAGGGGGGGGGGGGTTATATCTGTATCGGCAGATTTCAAAAACGGGTTACTCGGGTGCACAAATATGTGATTGGGATTAGGCATGTACCAGTATAAGATTCGGACGGTATGATAACTCGGGTGACTTGAAGTCTCGCTCTGAGACCCCCAGTTTAACCAAATTTCACAATTTTCCTATTTGCATGTGTGATACATCATTGGAAAACTTAAAATCTCTATTTTTTGGGGGAAGAAAACAGGAGGGCATTAAAAAAAGAAAAGAAAAAAAACCTTACCTCTTTTCGATCCAAAAACTCCATGAAGCATTTATCATCGAGTGTCAAGACACATGTGAATGGCCACAGCCGGATTTTGGGGGGATTTTATGGGTGAAACATGGTAATATAACAAGGATCGTGATGCAGAAATCACAGACATCAAGGAGTGGTCGAGATTTTCTTTTTCATACATTTATCATTTTAAACGTTTTTCCCCCCCCCCAATTTTTCTTTTTTTGGATTGATTATTTATCTAACATATCGGAGAAAATGCGATAGTAACAAAAAAAAAACACAATTAAGCGATAGTTATGAGGTAGATATCCGCGACTTTTTTTATAGACGCTAATTTTTTCATTGTGATAGAATTTAAATTTTTTTTTAAAATATGCGACTGAACAATTATTTAAAGTTGTTTTTTTTTTAAACAAAATATTAGACATCAATTAATGATTCTAAGCTAAAAAATGACAGACATTTTGAATAATATAATTAATTACCTTTGTTTTATGGCTGGGTTGAAACAAACGGTTGCGTGACGTCTGTAAGCGTTTCCAGGGTGAAACTGACAAATTAAAAATAGTTCGGGGGCTAAATGCGGGATGAATCTCCTATAGCAGCATAGAGACATATTGTTCTCTAAAACACAACAGTTATTTTGGCTTAAAATACAGCAGTTTATTTTAAATAGGGGTGCAAGAGCAGAAACTGTCTTTTCAACCTTGTCTGTGTTTTCAGCCATATACATATACATCCTTGAGCCTAAACTTGCAGCTGAACATTATTACCATCAGAACAAAAATAATTGAATTATTTTCCATAAAAAGCAAGTGTGTATGACTCGTATCATGTTTACATTATACACACACTCTTTCTCAACACGACAGTTGTCAAGAGAGAACAAAAACACATGTTTTACAACCGCTAGTCACACTAAACATGCTGGAGTTAACTCCCGTAGCTGGTGGGAAACGATCATGACAGTGTTTACCAACCTTTACTTTTGTATAAATGCGAAATCCTATTGGAGGTATTGCCTCCTTGGCAGCCACCCTCCCGAAAAAATGTTTTACATGTCGGTTGGCCCTCTAAGCTGTAGCCATCAGTAACCTTTCTGTTGCCGAAGTATTCTCATACCAGCGATTTCATTTTCTTTGATAGGGGAAAAAGTTCAGGAGTTGTACCTCCTCCAGCCATCGTGTAGCACAGCTGACTGCAAGCGAAGGATTTCTACCTGCATTTTTAGACATAAAAAATCGATACGTTAGTGACGGTATGACGGAAAAATTTTGCGGTTTTGAAACCGTGACATTTTCGTACCACGGTATACCTTGAAACTGGTAATCGGCACATGTCTAATTGGGACGTCCCTACTCATTACCCCAAAAATGTAATCCTCTTCCGTTCAATATTCCATAGTTTGATGATAACTCTAGAACAAATAAAGGGATTATCTTGAACACAGACATACGGACATATGGAACCGGATTCATAACGTGTGCCTTGAGTAGGTTTGATCCTCTCCCGTCTCTGGGTTGACTTTCAGGGCTACACCAAGTCCATAGACATCTGGTCAGTGGGCTGCATCCTGGCTGAGATGTTGTCTAACCGACCCATATTTCCCGGGAAACATTACCTGGATCAACTCAACCACATTCTGGGTAAAACTGTTTTCTTTAGATATCCACGTCCTCCTCTAACGTGGTAATCTTTTTGTCTTCAGGTATCCTGGGTTCCCCTTCTCAGGAGGACCTAAACTGCATCATCAACATCAAAGCCAGGAATTATTTACTGTCTCTGCCGCTGCGCTGCAAAGTACCCTGGAACCGTCTCTTTCCTAACGCTGATGCCAAAGGTCTGAAGATGTTGAAAATAACCCACACTGTAAAAGAAATTTGACAGTGATAAACCTCCGTGAAATCAGACGCAAATTTATGGAAAAATTATGTCATTCGTTTGCGCTGCTTTTGTGATATTAAAAATTCTTTTATAGGTCAAACTGAGGTCAACTAGCCCCCAATTTTGATTAAAAATGGCTATGAATGGTGTCCATCATTTGTATGTAAAATTTTTTGTTTGTCCTTTTTGTTTGTCGAGCATAGACTTCATAATGTATTGACGGGACACAGGGCGGGGGCCGATAAATAGGGGGCCTGCATTGTTGGCGAGGCCGTCAAAGCTGACAGAGTGGAATCACAGACGAAGAGCTTTTTACATTGAAATTCTTGTGAATAAATGCTTAAATCCCTGAATTCTTTATAGATATGGACGTAAAACAGTCTCGATTCTTGGTTAAAAGCAAAAAAAAACTGTGCAGTTAGTATTTATTTCACATAAATATGTCAAAGTACAATGCCAGTCTGTTAGTGAATATAGCTAGCGGCCGCTTGATGTAAACAGAGCTTTTCCGGTGAAAATTCTTGTGAATAAATGCTTAAATCCCTGAATTCTTTATAGATATGGATGTTAAACAGTCTCAATTCTTGGTTACAAGCAAAAAAAAAAGTGCAGTTAGCTTTTATTTTACGCAAATATTGCGAACTATGATGCCAACGCAGTCGCGGCTAATTTCTCCCATTGTTTTTTTACGTTTCAAACTGCGTGTGCATGCTACGAAAAATATAATAATTACCATGAATCCTCAAACAAATCACTCCTGAGACAACCCTTCCTGTTTGTATGTGGTACAGCGTTCATAGTTTTTCAACAGAAATCGGGCATTAGATCGCTGCATGCGTGTTTGTGAATAGCTCCTGTTGATGTGGGCGGCCCCCTACTTGAATGCGAGGTGCAGTGCATGGCCGACCTGATCCGTCAATACATTATGAAGTCTATGTGTTGAGATATTAATTTCGAGTGATGACGTCACGCAGCCCCCCATTTATTGCAAAATGGACCCGAAATGGTGCCATTCGTTTATGCTTCGTTTGTGCTATAAAATATCATTTCATAGATATTTCGTATTAATTTTGAGTGATGACGTCAATCGCAGCAACTCCGTCGCAGCTGACGACGCGTACCAACTCTCAATAACAGAGGGGTGCGCCTTTCATTTCTGTTACGTTTGCACTAGTTGTTGGCACATTTTACAGCACAAACGTAGCATAAATGAATGGCCCCATTTCGGGTCCATTTTGCAGTAAATGGGGTGGCTGCATGACGTCATCACTCGAAATTAATATCTCAATATCTCAAATGATAGCAGCACAAACGAAAATTTTTACAGCATAAACAATTGACGCCATTTTTAATCAAAATTGGGGGCTACCTCAGATTGACCTCACAAACGAATTTTTTTTCAGCACAAACAAGCTCAAACCAAGCAGAAACATAATTTTTCTGTAAATTTGCGTCTGATGCAGGGCCAACTTCACGGAGGTCAGTGATAGACGTCCAGTCCATTTTGACAAAGAGGCCCTTTTCCATTCGAAATGGATTGAACGTCTATCAGTCTATTTGGCTCCCTCTACTGGAAAATTTGCTACATTACCAATATTTTTCATGCTGTTTTTGTGTGACAGCATTGGATCTGTTGGACAAAATGCTCACCTTCAACCCCCACAAGAGGATCGAAGTGGAGGAGGCCCTCGCGCATCCCTACTTGGAGCAATATTACGACCCCACCGATGAGGTAAGCGACGCCATCGGTGAGCATCCTCGCACGATGTCGACGTTTGCTTTTCGCCGCAGCCCGTCGCTGAGGCGCCGTTCAAGTTCGACATGGAGCTAGACGACCTCCCAAAGGAGACGCTGAAAGAGTTGATCTTTGAGGAGACGGCACGCTTCCAGCCAGGGTTCCGATCCTAACGCTTCACGCTAGGTCAGTTGATGGCTTTTTAAGTCAACCAGTGACATTGGGCTGCCACAAAACGTTTTTCCTGCAAAATGTTGACTAATCGTATGCTATGTAAAGAACTTTATGTACAAATAAATTTCCGTTTTTTTTTCTTTTTTTTCTTTTTCTGCCCTCTACTTTTTTAAGGAGACTAGAAAAAGCAAGCTCAAAACAAGAAATTATTAAAAGTTGAAAACATTGATATAAAATTTCAATTTCAAAATTTCTGTTTTAAATGTTTTTTCTCCCCCTATTTGGCCTTTCACACCCCATATTCAATGTTATAACTACTCAAAGAAACAAACTCTGTATTATAAAATAATCTGGCGATTAACTGGTTGGTAGATTTCCTTTTTTTGCAGGAAAAAAACTAGTTTTTTTTTTTTTCAATCATTCACAAAGAAATAAAAAACTAAATTTATTCATATCGCTTATCGCTCACGCCGACTGATAAATTTCTTTGAACTTTATATTTTAATCGGAAGTGTGCTTTGAAAGCCAAAACAATACGCCTAGAAAAACTTAACTATCAATATAATTTAGAGAAACTACTTGTATACATTTTTTCCAAAGCAGATGTGTGTAAAAATGTTATTTTGATTAATTATGAACATAATGATCTGCTTTCAAGGCCTGCAGAAATCAGAAAATACAGTTAGTGTCCCGGTTACGACGTACCCGACCAACTTAAGTGATTTCGACTTAATGACGCCGGAGTCTCGTCCACCATTTTTTTCTCCAGTCGTTTATTTATTTATTTAATAATGTTGACTTTTGTATTGTGATGCATGCTTTTATGTTGGAGCAGGTAGTACTTATACATGCAAGACAGCGCACATGTACACATGAAGAACCTATTTGCTCCCACGAAAATTCGCACAGCCAAGTGAGAGAGAGACGGGGGTGGGAGATTACAGCTGCAAGTCTGCGTGTACATTTGTTGCTTTTGAAGTATCTATAGAGGCAACACCTGTATATAACGCCTTTTGTACTGTTTATTGTGCGTTTTCAATTGTGGTCAAAATAGGGATGTCCCGATCCGATCACATGGTCGGAAATCGGGCCGATTGCAGGATTTTTTAGAGGATCGGAATCGGGTAAAAAGGATTGGTTTTTCATTTTAGAAATATATTTGTGTTTTTCTGCTTCACGCTCGTACAACCTCTCACTCTCCCTCTTGGTGCTTTACTTGGTCAACTGCACTGGAGTTTGCTCGGTAACAAGGTTAATGATGATAGACCGGCATTGAAGCTTTGATCTTGCCAGAGAAGCTTGAAAGAGCTACCTTCAAAGGCACCGGATGCGTCAATCATTGTTTAGCTTGTTAAACACTAGCGGCAGATGATTCAGTGAAACATTTAATAAAGACAAGCATTTTTCTACATTTTCTTTTTTAATACATTCACACACTCACATTATGAAGGCAGCACGGTTGGACAGTAACATGTTTAAAACTTTTTTTTTTCTTTTTCTTTGAACAATTTTTTCCCGGTATCGGCAGATTCTTAAAAATTAGGTGACTGGGACTCTGGTGCTTAGTTTATATATAGCAGTGACGTGCGGTGAGGTTCATGGTTGGTGAGGCACTGACTCCTTTAGTGTCAGATTTCCGAATATATAAACCAAAAAGGGTAGCTTATTCAATTGGCTACTGGTTATTTCATATCTCATCAGCATTCTTCACAAAACACGCACACACGGGACATATTATCGATACGTAAAAGTAAGAAAATAACATGCATTTGCTCTACACACTCAATGTGTTGGCCGTCGCAATTCTATAATTCATGCAACATAAATGAGAGTAAAGAGTGGTGTACAAAACCACAGAATTCAGTTCTGACCTTTAGTGAAATATTCAGTTGTTTTTAAAACTTTTAATTCTGATACTTTAATCAATTTATTACAGATTGCTAAACAAAAAGTGTGAAAAGAAAAACAAAGAATATTTTATTTAAGGCCAAAATTTAGTTTTTAAATATTCTATTGCATTTTTCTTAGTCTAAGCTCTTTTTAAAAAAAATCTTTTTTATAAGATTGAAATTAAAACTGTTTGTGGTCTTGCGTCTGTCCTTCACCACAAAAACCGGCGTTACTTTGGAAAGGCATAGGTTTGGTCTCAACATTCGTAGGGACGATATAACAGCATAACCTGCCTATAGGTACATTTTTTACTGGGGACGGGACATTAATAAGACCAAACAGATTGGATGAAGGGGGCAAAGGGCCACATTTCTCATGTATATGAACTTAATTAATTAATAGGCAAAATGATCAATGCAAAATAAATCCTTATCTACTGATAATAACTTTTACGTGCATTGGTTCAGATGATACACTGTTCGATTCAAACCTTTGTTTTAAAAAAATACTAAAGAAACATTTTGAAAACTTCCTGAATAAATGTCTGGTTTTTATTAGCAAACATAAACATAATGAAAATAATTCACTTAATAATGGTAGGGTCAATTCTACCCTTACAGCATATGGAACTATCGAAAGATCTAAATTCTCTATATAACTGAACATTGTATCATGCAAAAAAGATAAGGTTGCTTTAAAGTTGGTGGGGACAATTTTAGCATCCTGAAAAGTTGGTAGTGTCATGTCCCTACCGTCCCTATGCAAACCGACGCCCTTTTTGTAAAAGTCCTCCTTATTTTCCTTTACTTTAAAAAATCTCTCCGCCTCAATGGAGAGGATTGCTTCAATTAGATCGTTCTGTGTTCTATTTGACAAGCCAGAAAACACAGTGGATGTGTCCAAATGTCTAGCTAACCTTTCATCTTTCTCAGCAAAACCATGTAATCGTTCTACATATATGCCACATATATTAGAAGAGCTTACACGCTCATCGTTACCACGAAATGTTAACTCCTGTTTAGCTAGGATACAGGTTGCATTAATGAGATCTTTCAAACTCTTTCGGTTCTCTTTTACCTTAGCATTGTGGCTGCTACCGTTGAGCTTCCGCTGTTCGTTAAAGCCAAATCGATCCTTGAGCTTCCAAAAGTTTTTAAAGCAATCAGGCTTTGAATGTGAGTGGTCGAGCTCTCATGTTTGCTGAGGCTTCGTGGTAGTTTTTTAATGTCACAATATCTCGTGTTAGTCCAGACATTGGCACAAGTAGAGAAGAAAAGGCAGGGAAAGCAGCAAAGGCGATTTTTCGAAGGACGGCCACATAGCCAGTCTTTTCGGGTGTACCTGTCCATTTGAAAAGCGCGAGTTATCTTCTGTCCCGCAGTTTGAAGCAAACCTTTTAGCTCCGGTGTGGTGTTAATCGCGTCCACTTTTGACGGAAAGTCCAGTTTCACGTACGCCCCCTTTCAGTGCGCCAGAGTACTATCTGCCGCAACCTGTGCCTTTTCACTGTGGGTTTATTTCCCATCAGCAAAACTAAATATGTTGCTAACAAACATTAAACTTTAAGGGTTAAAGACATTAGCCAGACTGTGGAAAATCAGGTCAAATAAACGTATCTGGAAACATTATAATGGCGACATGCAAATGTACGGCAACCAGCACGCTCCAATTCCATGTATCAACCCAGTTTGTTATGGATTGCGCAATCAGAGGTGAGGCTTCACTCATTGCTGCCTCATTTCATTTCTTTATTTGAACAGGAAATTGGCAAATTCAGCGATTTTGATTATAAAAAATGTTTGAAATGAGTCATACATAAAGAGCAATGGACAAATATTAATATAAATTTGATGCTATCATTTTTTTGTCATGATGACAGGTGAGGCTCTGCCTCACCTGCCTCCCCTGACCGCACGTCACTGATATATAGGTATATATATATATGAGTGTGTGTGTGTGTGCAATATATTTCTGTCTCCATCCATGTACCCGTTTATGATGCGCACCATGATTTTACAAGTTGATTTTTGGGGAAAAAAGTGCACATTATATTCGGGAAATTACGGTATATATAAATTCTAATAAATGGCTTTTAAGCACTTCAAATGTAATAATTAATGATAACTTTTAAACATGTTATTGTCCCGCCGAATTATTTTTTTAAACAAGAATAAAGCAGAAAAATGCTTGGCTTTATTAAATGCTTCATTGAATGAGTCCACTCAAATCCGCTCAAGCTGCTCACTTACACACAATAAGATGCCTTAGCAACTGTTTAACAAGATAAACGATGACTTGATGCATGCGGCGCTTTGAAGCTCGCTTTTCTGTTAAGGTCAAACATCAACGTCTGTCAATCATTAACTTTAATAAGCAACTCCAGTATACTCACTGACCTGCCTGACCAACAAAGAGCACGGAAATGGAGGGTGGTAGAGTGAGACTACGCGATCGGCTCAGGACAGCTCATCTGTATTTATTTTTAATTTTTCGTCGCTAGCATAGGAACAGACTCGGGTGAATACCTGTATCTACTTTTTCTTTCTTTATATTTAATTTAAAATAATTAAGAATTCAAAAAGGTTTACTGTTTTTTACCTTTTTAGATTTTTTTCATTTAAACTTTTTTAAAAATTAAAGCTTCAACATAATTTTTTTTTTTTTTTTTTTTTTTTTTTAAATACAACAACAAAAATAAAAATATTTTTAGTAAGTGGATAAAGTAATTTAAAAATATTTCCTCTTAAGAGATTTGGATAATGTTTAAGTCAAAAATGTTGCTAAACAATTACTTGAATATCAGAATAGTTGTCAATTACCATCATTTTTGGACCTTAAGGCGCACACACGCAACTCTACAAGAAAAAATATATTTATGTGTAAGTGTATGCCACAGGTATCCACTTAGCATTATGGGATATTCACACTAAAAGACATGTGGCTCATTAGTCTGTTAGAAGCAATAAATTAGCCACATTGGCGTTATGGGGTGGGAACATCTAATTCGATACGATTTGCAATAGTACAAGGCTCACGGGTAATGATTCTCATGATAAAGGGATACAACATTTATCGCCATCAGGAAATAATTCTACCATATTCTACAATACAACCAAAAAACAGAAAAGCAAGCTCTTTTCATGCTTGTGCTGTGAATTGAAACCTATTTGAAGGGGGAAGGTGGCATTGAGTGAACATTCGTTCATTCGCTGCCATTCCTTCTACTTCAAACCGATTGGACTTCTATGGCTGTCAATGGCAGCCAAAGATTTAGGGGTCTTTCAGGTCATTTCCTGTTGATTTTCAGTCTGTTCCTGTTGATTTTGGAACATATATATCCCTTTACTGAACAGGAATGTCCTCTGAATGAATAGTGACCTGTAAATGCACCCAAAACCAGGAAGGCTGGCTGTGAATGCTTAGGTCTCAGTGCCACTGATGGCACTAGACATCCAATCCATTTTGAGTAGAGTGGCCAGTCAAAAGCGCCATTAATGGTAACCAGTGAACTAGCATCAAAACTATTCTAGTGGAAGATTTGGGAAGCAACCTGTTGGTTCCGCTTATAATTTTTTTCTTCTTCGTAAACAGTGACAGCTTTTTCAAAAGATTTATTGATTTTGGGCGGGAGCATATCGATAACCTTTTAGGATACAAAGTACAGTGGTACATCTACATACGAAGTTAATAGTTCTAAAATAAATGATTTAAAAATGACGAAGCTGGAGATTTCTCTGGCGATGTTACCACAATAATAATCGTCACTTTAACTTATAAAGACTGGTGAATGGAGGTCGGACAAGGACCGTCGAGACACAGCACTGTGCAAGTGAATGACTTGTGAGCCAAACTGTCACAAAATAGATGCAGTGAATTTTCTGACCGACAGGTGGCAGCAACTCAAAAGGTCATCTGGTTTCGCACACCAGCACATATAGCAGCACAGACATATAACATACCTGTTTTTATACAATTTATAAATTATAATGTATCTTTAAATTAAAAAAAAAAAAAAAAAATCAAATATGCCAGGCATGGCGGCTTTTATTTTGGTGTGGCGGTGCGCCGTAATCTTTAATTTGTTGGGAAAACCCTGAGAGTTGTTGTTGACTCTGCATACCGCTGCTAACACAATTCCTACAATGGCAATGAAGGCATTTCTGAGCTTTTGAGGTACAAGATCCCGGACTCAGACATTGCCAACACTTGTGGTGCCGACAAAACTGCTTACGCAGCCAAATTGATGGTGTTGTGCGAGTAGCCTATTCAATATTCTGCATTCTTACATCCTGCACGCACACATTTCACATTTCCACTTTCGAGAAATAACAAATTCACGGATTTTGTCTTTCTTTGTCAATATGGCTGTGAAATAGATATTAAGTTTTTAAAACATGGTCTTAATTAGGTCTTAAAAAATATTAAATTTAACTTCCGGAAACCCGTGTGTCCGTCTTGCGGGAAAACAATGAAATTGTGACCCTGTCATTAATCGTCGTATTTCGAGCATGTCGTCACATGTCGAGACGAATGACGAGTCAGATTTTACGTCGAAAGTTGAAATGATCGTATTTCAAGGTGCCACTGTATCGCGATATAGCGCCATTTCACTGTATTGTCACATCATTACTAAAGTTTAACTTACACGGTTCAAAGCGTGGGGGAAAAAATTCTTATAACTTAATGGTGGCAGCCCAAATCGCCGTCACTGGCAGCCAATTTGATATTGAAGAGTAACTTTTTTTTTTTCATCCTGCAGATGATTCGCTGTCGCTGCCCCCCACTAAAATCAAACTCCGCCTCCTCCACGCTGTTTTTTCCCCCCCCTTTTTTTATTTGAGTCGTATTTTTCTGTTTTGATTCCCAGAATCCTTGGCTGTCGCTCATCAAGTCCACGTTGCTCAGGAATGGCGTCAGGAATCAATCAGTCCGTCGTTCCCAGATGAGGGAGGGTGGGCCAGCGACTCGGGGTTGATTTTCTTCCCTTTCTTAAAAATGCTTTTTTTTTTTTCTCCCCCAAATCATCGCCTGCTTCTATCGCAGACCCTCCAAAAAACGAGCAATTTATGCAAAGAGTCATCAGCCACAAAAAAAGCCATGGTTATGACGGTTCTCTCGAATCGTCCTTTTATTGTACTACATCTTGTGTTTTAGCCTCCGCAGGTCAGCACGGGACAGTCTTAATGTGTTTGAAAGGGAAAGAAAAACACCCCCCTCTGTAGTTTATCCTTTCTAAGTAGTAAACATTGTGTTTGTGATGGGAAACGGACTATATTTTCTTTGTGTGTGTGTACGTGTGCGTGCGCGTGGCTTGCCGAGAAGACAAGTGTGCCCCCTCTGCATGACTGTTAGCAGCTGTGTATACAAAGAGCATGTCAAGTGCCACACGGGCCTTTACCGTTCCGCCTCCCAACACGGTGCTTCGAGTCCTCATTTTGACTTTTTTTTTTTGTTTGTTTTTTTCCAATTGAAACAAGGCCGCCACTTTGAAACATAGCACTTAAGCTCCAATTAGCCTGCAGCTTTGGAAAGAGCCATGCTAACGTAACTTCCGTTAAATTAGCTGGTTGACTCGCTAAATTGGTTTGGAAATCTGAAAGGATAGTTTTTGACGCAGCTTTCCTACACAAATGATGAATCCTGTATAACATTTTTTTCTAATAAACATAATTGCTTTAAAGGAGCAATATGTAAGATTTGCACTTTGTCTTAATAAATAGCCTTAATATTTCAATAGACTTTAAGGAAACATGTTTTTTGGAAATACTTCAAACACGTTCCTCAATAGTTAAGCCGATATTTTCCTATTTTAAAAGTCTATTGTCAGCCTATAAAAGTTATTGTTTCAATTCTGTGTTTACTGTACAACAGATGTACCGCCCTCCACCAATCACTTATGAGATGTTCTTTGTTGTCATCTAGGTTGCCAGAGCTCTGTAGGCTACGTTAACTCATGTTGCAGAAATAAGACAAGGATATGCATATACGTCGTATACTTGTACTAGAAGTACGTTTACTTATACAACAAGAATGTTTATTTAATTGTTCTCAACTATGGTTACTTTTACTACTAGTATGTAGACCTGCGCGTGCTTATGCTACGTGGAGATACGCATGCTTGTGCTGTGTCCACGTGGACCTGCGCGCGCTTGTGTGCGTGCGCGTGGACTTGCACGCGCTTGTGATACTTGTGCATGGACCTGCGCGAGCTTGTGCTACGGACCGCGTAGTCAGAGTATACCGACTAGCACAGCAAAGCTACCCACGAAATTTCTCCGGAAATTACAAATTCTAGTTTCTGAATGAAATGCAACATTAGTATGATAATGTAGCTTGATTCTCCATTGCGAAGCACATATCGAGCAGTCCTCAGGGGAAGAAAGGTGATGTTGTGCGCATCAATATTTTCATCCTGGTTGCAGTACCGTTTGTGGCCAACAGACTTACATATTGCTTCTTTAATGAGCTTTATTTTTGCCAATAACAGCAATGGACATCCAATCCATTTGAACTGGTAGGGCTGGCAGAAAATTAGCCCTTCCAGTTCAAATGGATTGGATTTCTACGAGTGACAAAAAATGTTTTATGTTCAAAGCAGAAGAATATTTTGAAAAGAAAAAAGAAGAATTGGACATCTATTATCGTCAATGGCACTGAAAGAGTTAAGCAAGAGTGGCCTAGCCAGAAATTATTCGACTTTAAATGACTTATTTAGCACTTTGTTAGCTGAGCATATTTAAAAAGGCGTCAAATGCTCCTGCGGCCTGTAGGTATACCGTGTAATTGTTTGGGGGGGGGGGGGGGGGCGTTTAAGGGCACCGGGAAACAGCGGCATCTGGACGGTTTGTGTGCTGATCAGCGCTCGTGCTCCGTTCTTTTGTGTCTGTTTGTGCCTTCTTTGACGATTCCGTGTGCAGCTTCTGACGTGATCAATCAGTAAAAAAAAAAAAAAAAAGTAAGCTTTGTACATTTTAAAAAGGTTTGTTGCCACCGCTGTGAGTGTGCGATGCGTGGAGAGAAAAAAAAATCAAATAATAATTTCCTTTTTTTTTTTCTTCTTTTTTTTCAGAAGATATTTTTATTGTCCGATGAATGTTCTGTTTCTATCAGACACTAAATGATATTGTTGCTTCACTTTGTGTTTTAATCAATTTGTGAAGAAGAAAAAAACGATTAAAACAGGAAAAAAATGGTTACGCTTATGTTTATAAAAGTGCGTCCGCGGCTAATTTTCTTTTTGATGTTTTTTGGGTCAGTTTTATTTTGCTGTTGTGTGAAGAATTTTGCTCTTATTGTTGAAGACTGTTTTTAAAAAGTGAATAATGACATTGTCTTTTGCAAGCCAAGAAGAAGAAAAACACAAACGTCGAGAAAATAAACAATATTGAAGTGACTGGACCGCTATCAACAATCAACACATACACGATTGCCAAAAAGCTTGCATTCTTTGGAGCAAAAACAATTCTAAATGTATTTAATTAGGGAAAAGAAAAAGATCAATAAAGACGTGTTTTACCCCAACATTTTCATGTGTCTATCACTCGCGATTATTTGTAAGAATGAGTCAAAACATTTGGTGACTTCGCTGCTTCACTTACATTTAAAAATTAAAATGTTATATTACAATATTGGATCTTTGATGTTCTTAAAGATTCACACACTCAGAAAACTACGATTTTTGCAGGAAAATAATCAGAACACTTTAGCAACCTATTTTTACTAATTATAGCTAAACTGAAAATAATAGGTTTAATAAAACCTAAGATCCAGAAGTTGGTCACAAATGACCCGGTAAGCTTGTTTTCTTGAAATATCTTCATAATAAAATTTGTTATCAATCCACACTCCAGGTATTCATCATAATACATGTTTTTGATATGCCTTCCAATTTTTTCACCAACTTTTTTTTTTTTTACATTTGAAGAAATGCTTTCATAAGTGGATCAAAAAAGACCCACATGAATTTTCTATGGAATGAAATGGGAACCTTTTGGAATTTCTCACATTTCTGCATAAAACCACCATCAAATGTGATCTGATCAAAATCACACAGGTAAAAAAAAAAAAGTGTCCGGTTTAACTATAACAACCTGAGGAGAACATGCAAACAATGACATTTGGCAACTTCAGAACGTGTATTTTGTTCTTCTGAAACCATTCTGAAGTTGATTTACTTCTATGTTTTGGATCATTACCTTTTTGCGGCTGACATATGGCCTCAGGTTTTCCTGCAAAAATCCCGATTAATCTAATAATTCATTCTTCCATTAATTATTGCAAGTTGCAGGCCCTGAGATAGCAAAACAGCCCCAAATCATGATGCTCCTTCCACCATGCTTCACGGTAGCTATGAGGCGTTGGTATTGGTGAGCTGTTCCATTTTAACTCCACACATGACGTTGTGTGTTACTCCCAAACAATTCAACTTTGGTTTCATTAGTCCACAAAATATTTTGCCAAAACTTCTTTGGAGTGTCCAAGTGCTTTTTTGCGAACATTAAACAAGCAACAATGTTTTTTTAGACAGCAGTGGCTTCTGCCGTGCAGTCCTCCCATGAACACCATTCTTGGCCATAATTTTACATATAGCTGATGTGTGCACAGAGATATTGGACTGTGCCAGTGATTTCTGTAAGTCTTTAGCAGACTCTCTAGGGTTCTATTTTACCTCTCTGAGTTTTCTGCACTGAACTCTTGGCGTCATCTTTGGCTCAGAAGTCTGTCAGGGCCTGCACAAGGGCTCTGCATCATGGTATCACCAAAAAGATGCATGGGAGCTCCATATTTTCCGCTCTATAGGCAAGTTTCCGAGGTACTTCCGTTTTACTTCAGCATTTTTGCTCGCGACTTCTGTTTTACACTTCTCCAACCAAAACAACAGTGGAGCTGGAGTGGCATTACTCATCAAAATCCCTCAAAAAAGACAATTTGGATATGTCACATCCATCTGCCATCATCACAACATGGGAGTACAAAATGAAGAGTGGCTAAGAGTCTCCACAACCATAATTGTTTTGAATTTTATTATGCCTACACATCAACAAAGTTGAATGTGTCCTAATTAGGGCTGTCAAAATTATCGCGTTAACGCGCGGTAATTAATTTTTAAAATTAATCACGTTAAAATATTTGACGCAGTTAACGTACACGTCCCGCTCAGACAGTATTCTGCTTTTTGGTAAGTTTTACAGCAAAGCTTTTTGTGCTGTCTAACAGCGAACTCTTGTGGACGCTTTGCGACATGGTTTATTGTTTTCTTCCCAGTTCCATATGGCTGCACGACGTCTCGGGCTGATGCCTACGTTGTAATGTTGTGCTTATATGATCCTTGGACAAGATTTGTCCGTAAGTATGGTAGTTGTAAAGAATGTACATATTATGTTAGCAAGCGAAATGTTATATTTTTTGTATGAGACGCTTATTTTTTATGTTTAGTGAACCTGTATAGCGTGCTAAGCTAACGTTGTTGCTAATGCAATGCTTGTGTACTTTTTTTTTGTAGTTTTACGATGGTCTAAATAGGACAATGGTTTGAGGCCATTTTATTAATAAATCAGATGAAAAAGGAAGAAGTCTGATTATTAAGGCGTCGTTCACTAGCTGTCTAGCTTTGGAAAAAGTAGACGCTTCGGAGTGAGGACAGCATAGACAGATTTAAATGACAGTAGAGTGAAATGCCCACTACAGTCCTTATGTACCGTATGTTGAATGTATATATCCATCTTGTGTCTTATCTTTCCATTCCAACAATTTATTTTACAGAATATATATATAATTTACAAAAAAATATGGCATATTTTATTGATGGTTTGAATTGCGATTCATTACGATTAATTTTTAAGCTGTAATTAACTCGATTAAAAATTTTAATCGTTTGACAGCCCTAGTCCTAATACATGAATATGCGAATTTTGTGTTCATGAATGCAGATGTGGAGACAGTGCCACCACAAAGCAATGACAGGTACAAATATGTTCAAATTGACTATTCTGTGTTGCGTCACAGCTGGGACATCATTAGCTTGGCATTAGCTTCAGTGATAAAGAAATGGAAAACACCCATCTACTACAACTCATAAAAAACCCGCATAAATTCAAGTATTACTGTACACATTTTTTGTTCATTTGTTAACAGGTGGAAAACGCTCTTAGGCAAGGAAGGACAACTTTATGTGCCTCACAACAACACTTACGTTGATGGAAATGCCAGTCCTTCTCAAAAAAATTATCATATTGTGATAAAGTTAGTTATTTTCTGTAACGAGCTGATAAACATTACACTTTCATATATTTTAGATTCATTACACACAACTGAAGTAGTTCAAGCCTTTTATTGTTTTAATATTGATGATTTTGGCAAAAAAGTAAAGAAAACCCAAAAATCCCTAACTCAGAAAATTAGCATATTTCATACGACCAATACAAAAAAGTGTTTTTTAATACAAAAGTCAACCTTCAATTAACTATATCGGCTATGCACTCAATACTTGGTCGGGAATTCTTTTGCAGAAATGACTGCTTCAATGCGGCGTGGCATGGAGGCAATCAGCCTGTGGCACTGCTGAGGGGTTATGGAGGCCCAGGATGCTTCGATAGCAGCCTTAAGCTCATCCACAGTGTTGGGTCTGGTGTCTCTGAACTTCTTCACAATATCCCACAGATTCTCTATGGGGTCCAGGTCAGGAGAGTTGGCAGGCCAATTGAGCACAGTAATGCCATGGTCAGTAAACCATTTACCAGTGGTTTTGGTATTGAGCAGGTGCCAGGTCGTGCTGAAAAATAAAACCTTCATCTCCATAAAGCTTTTCAGCAGATTGAAGCATGAAGTGCTCCAAAATCTCCTGATAGCTAGCTGCATTGACCCTGCCCTTGATAAAACACAGACCAACACCAGGATTTGACATGGCACCTCAGACCATCACTGACTGTGGGTACTTGACACTGGACTTCAGGCATTTGGGCATTTCCTTCTCCCCAGTCTTCCTCCAAACTCTGGCACCTTGATTTCCGTCTGACATGCAAAGTTTGCTTTCATCTGAAAAAAGTACTTTGGACCACAGAGCAACAGTCCAGTGCTGCTTCTCTGTAGCCCAGGTCAGGCGCTTCTGACGCTGTTTCGGGTTCAAAAGTGGCTTGACCTGGGGAATGTGGCACCTGTAGCCCATTTCTAGCACACGCCTGTACACGGTGGCTCAGGATGTTTCTACTCCGGACTCAGTCCACTGTTTCTGCAGGTCCCCCATGGTCTGGAATCAGCCCTTCTCCACAATCTTTCTCAGGGTGCGGTCACCTCTTCTGGTTGTGTAGTGTTTCCTGCCACACTTTTTCCTTCCCACAGACATCCCACTGAGGTGCCTTGAGACATAACTCTGGGAACAGCCTATTCTCTCAGAAATTTCTTTCCGTGTCTTAACCTCTTTCTTGAGGGTGTCAATGATGGCCTTCTGGACAGCAGTCAGGACGGCAGTCTTGCCCATGATTGCGGTAAAAGCCTCAGGAATCTTTCGCAGGGGTTTTGATATAATTCGTTGATTCAGATGATTAGGTTAGTAGCTTCTTTAGAGTACCTTTCATGATATGCAATTTTTTTTTGATAGGGATTTTTGGTTTTTGCTTACTTTTTTGCCAAAATCATCAATATTAAAACAATAAAAGGCTTGAACTACTTCAGTTGTGTGTAATGAATCTAAAATATATGAAAGTCTAATGTTTATCAGTACATTACAGAAAATAATGAACTTTATCACAATATGCTAATCTATTTTAGAAGGACCAGTATATCGAAACTACATGCATTCTACCTTGATGATGGAAGGCTCGATTTATGGTCCACCTTTGTTAATATTTTTCCAATAATTTAATGAATTGTGATTTATTGACGTTTTGCATGTGCTCCAATTTTTTTTTTTTTTTTAAATAAGAATTGGAATCATGTTGTCCAAAAGCTTTATTGCGATCAATATCTGCAATAAAAAAGAATGACGTACCATTTGTGTTTATATATACCGTACATGTACGATGAGCTCATAACTATAACTATAGATGAAAATGAGTTTATATTCTTGTAACAACGTAATCCTTGTCAGCCCTTCTGCATTCGGAAACTATCATATTTGTAATTTCGCCTCATTTTGGTCACACAATTGGCTAGCGTATCAATCTACACCCCATGTTAACACAAGCTGCACAGATTGTTAGAATTTTGTTCATGAACAATCATGAACGAAGTGCTAAAAACAAACATGCATGCAATCTTTTAGGGTTCAAACTGTGAGCCAAATCCTTAATCTACTGCTTGTTTCGATTTAAGGTGTATGGCGAGGTAGATCCACACTGGCGCTTTGAAGCTGAACACTTCAAAACATTCCACCAAGCATATATTTAGGCGCTTCCAGGAGTTCACACAACCACGCGCAGCACAGAAAATCCAGAAGTCTCATCGACGCCGTGCGGAATCCATTTTTGGAGATTCTGTAGGTTCCTCTGGTTTGATTTGGCAGTTAAAACTTGGTCTACTTTAACCGAAATGCATGGTGTTCTGTCTAGACAGGAAGTCTGGAGTAGAAAATGTCAAAGATGGCTCCGCCCAATTTTCGCGGAGTAAACTTGTCTATAAGGCGCACCCGCAAAGAATGGCTTATTTTAAAATTGTTTTCAAATATAGGGCGCACCACATTATAAGGCGCCGTAGTGGTAGTCGTGGTTGTAGCACTAGTAGTTGCTTATGCATCCACTAGATGGAGCTACGCTAAAGGAATGTCATGCCATGATTAACCAATATTTATCCATATACAGGTCTTACGAACGAGTTCCGTTCCTATGCTGGCGACTTAACCCGAATTTCCCCATAAGCATGAATTAACTCTTTAAATTCCTCCCAAATTTCAATATAACTATCCAAAAACAGGTATTATGTCATTGTACCACTCTCGCCAAAACGGTGGAGCTAAGTCCTAGCTAGACAGCGAGCTCAGCTCCGAAATGATGTCAGACGTCCGTGTGGTTTGCTAACTTTATTCAGCTACTCATGACATCAACACTTGCAGAATGAAACAAAAATAAAAATTAAATGTTTCATCTTAAGCTATTCGAATTTGCGGTCATAACTAGCTGCTGATACAGCAATAACAATCTACACAAACATTTAGCAAGTATCAATTAGCATATGCACATCATCAAAATAATCACATAAACTCGGCCCAAGTATTTGACCACAATTGAAAACACACAATAAACAGTACGAAATGTGTTATATACAGGTGTTGCCTCTGTGGATGTTTCACAAGCAACAAATGCTTGCAGCTCTCACTCAGCTGTATGTGCCCAAATATGTTCTTCGTGTGTACATGCGCTCTTACTCACGTGTGGGAGTACTACCTGCTCTATGCTCCCTGCGCCAAAATAAAAGCATGCATCACAAAACATTATTTAAAAAAAAAAAAAGACTGCAGAGAAAATAGTGGACAAAACTCCGGTGTCGTAAAGTCGGCTATGTTGTAACCCGTGGACTACCTGTATAAGGCGTCTCGGATTATAGGACGCATTGCTTTTGCTTTTTTTAGATGCGCCTTATAGTGCGGAAAATACGGTAATACAAGAGGGGACAAAGTCTATAGCTGTTCTGGTAATTTTCTCTTCCCAAAACGTTAAGTGAAAAATAAAGATATTTCAAACATGAATTAATTCTTGTGTGGCTCTAAATACAATACTAAATATTTTACAAGTGAATATTCTTCACCAAAATGGCATAAGAGGTCATTTTTGACCCACTTGTGAAAGAGTGTAGTGTCCAGTCACTTGTCATTGTCTCCGGTTCCTTTCATATTTATGTTGTGTTCTCCCAGTAGGTGGCGGTGTAGAGCCATAGCGATAACATTGTTGAATGAAGTTGAGGTATTTTACTAGCTTGACCCTGGACCTCTGTCTTGCAAAGCCCCATCTAATACTGTGATATTTAGGAATCCATTAAATTTAAAATAAATTGACATTACAATCGTGGTGAAAACTAACAGGGATCATTAGACGTCAATGTATGTCGTAAAAAAAAAAATCCAACCCTTTATAGGGCAAGTGACTATTTTGATATTTAAAAATACGACATAGATTATCAATTCAGTGTTTCAACCAATGCTTTATAAGCCTGGTGGGACGTCAGGCTTTTCTTGACCCTGGGCAATGCTAAAACAGTTCTACAAAAGGCAGTGTGGAAGTACAGTATATTAGTGTAAATATTGTATTTTAAGTGTGTTTGATGATACGTTTGAGAGAGCTTGAAATCTTATGGTCGATATGTGGTAAAACATGTTCCAGTTCTCTGCCATTGTACCGATTATATATATATATATATATATATATATATATATATATATATATATATATATATTTTTTTTTTTTTTTTTTTTTAAACTGTATTTCAAAGTTGTGCCATTTTGTAAGACTTCGTATAAGTATTGTTAATAAATGGCTTATAATGACACAAAATGACAGGAATTTTGAAATGATGACTTATGAGTTGTTTTTTTTTTTTTTTTTTTCCCGAACACAGGTTGGGCCACTCATGGGTATACAGTGATGCCTCGCCACTTTGCGGCTCAACTTTTGTGCCCTTAGTGCATAGCGGATTTTTTAATCTTGTTATAAAAATAAAAGTTCTACAAACATATTTATGTAAACTTTATGTACATCTACGTACGTATGTACACTTACACACACCCCCATATATAAGAGAAAGTGAATGTGCAGTATGCATTTTTTATACATTATTTTATTCATGTATTTGTTATTTTACGTTTCAAAAACATATGCATTAAAAGGGTTTTATATGCACTTTTTGATATTATATATACACAAAAAAATAAAAAATGGGGGATGACACTATTTTTCACTTTATGCGATCGCTTCTGGTCCTATAAAGTGATAATGAGGGATCACTTTACTACTTGTACAAGGGGATAGAATGGTCCATATTTAGTTTTTTCAATAAATACATTCATTCAACTTCCATGCTGCTTATCCTCACGAAGGTCGAAGCGGTGCTGGAGCCTATCCAAACTTAAATAAATTAATAATTTAATATAATGAATATCCGTTTTAATGAGTGTCCTATAAAGAAAAAAATCATTATTTTATTTAGATTAAAATCTAGTGAAAACTCCCAAAGCCACACATGTGATATCAGAGTGACATATAAATGATAAATTCGGATTAAAACGATAACGTCTCACCATTGGCAGCTTTTGTTTACCTGAGAACCGACCACGTGGTGGCGACGCATCAAACGCATGCGCACTGGCCTATACTGACGTTGGACACGTGTCTGAGCGCAGTCGAAAACAAACCAGGCTCCTTCGCTCTCACTTCACTGCTTTCGATTGGCTGTCTCCTTCCAGCCCCGCCCTATCCCACCGACGATTGGCCAAGCTGCGATTTCGCTCGTCGTCGATTGGACGCTATTTGTAGCCGCGGTTTAGTAGCTAGGCCACTGCTGCCATCGTGGTCTTGTTCAAAACTCGGACATTGTCGTTTTGGGGCTTAATTAGTACAAAAAAAACAAACGTTCGTGGTTTTATGGAAGCGCATAACGAACACATGATGATTGTTTCACGTTTGCTTGAGCCTAAAAAGGCACATGAATGTATGAACATTTATTTGGAACAAAGAAAGTAGTTGTAATGGAAGAGTGGCTAAAAGTTCACGATGTAAACAGCTAATATAGTAAAAGTTGGATGGATTCATTTTAAATGTTGCTTTAAGCTATTAGACATCTTTAACCAATTTGACATTGAATTTTAAAAAATTAAGTTACTGAGTGACGAGTTGGTAATGCTAAAATTCCCCACAACACATAAAGGTAGCACAAGCATTAGAAAAGCTGCTTTATTTTCACTTTACACCAAGTTCGGAGTCACAACATTCGCGTTTCTTTTTTAAACTCTTCGCCTCTGTCACGAAGCGCCTCGTTTCTGTTTCTCTGAATTATTGATCACCAGGGACCGAAGCAGAAACCAAACGAGGCCGTGGACTAGAAGCTCATGGCCGAGAGAGAGGCGCCCTCGTCCGGATTGACTAATCGCCGCACGTCCGAGACGATCCAGCAAACAAGCGAGTGCCGTCCCATCGCCAGGCCGCCTTACACGGCCGCTCGGGCGGCCTAGACGCGCTGCCACTTCCGCTTGCATGGGACGGTGATCCCCCAAGCGGGCTCCCCGGGAGTCAGCGAGTGTTTTCGGGGGTGAGTGACCTGCTTTGGAGGACACGTTTGCTGCACCCTGAACGTCTCATAACGATTTCAGCTCGCTTTGGTTCGTGATGTTCTCGCTGTGTTGTTGACTATTTCGTGCCTATTTTGGTTAAGAAATATAATTTTAAATGTCGTTAACACGGAGGATACTTGAATTGCACACAGGTTGGATTTATTGTGGTTTTTGCGACGTTTATTCAGTCAAGCAGACAGATTATGTCTCTGCGGTGCTATGTTTACGAGAGGCTCGTTCATTTCGATACTGCTGTTGTTTTCGTTCTAGTCAGCCAACAGCTGCATAAAAAAATAAAAAATAAAGTCTGCGCGTGTCCGTATGACAGTGACGTCATCGCACTGTCCAACTGAGCTCAGCTTTTTTTTTTTTTTTTTTTTTTTTTTTTTTTTTTTTTATTATTATTATTGTTGCTTTAATCTAATCACTTACGGAGAGTCCAGACCTCTTCGGCACAATTAGACGTTTTATTGATTAAGCCTTTCTAAAATTAACCCAGCGTGTGTGGGTGACTTAAAGGTGACCTCGGCCAGCTCTGTTCACATGATTAAATATGACAGTTCGTTTTTTTTTTTTTTTTTTTTTCTTGCACGATTTTATTTAATACCTCGGACGACGAGCTGTGACGTTAAATGAAATCACACGAAGCAGGAAAAACAAAAGTAATCGTGTGGGTTTGAGTGTTTTACACACGTGAAATTCATATTCTCGTCCTGTATTTATTTACACATCCGGGACTGTGAACGTTTGGCGCGTTCATGTCACATGGGAAATAATCTGACCAGTAAACACGACAACCTGGAAACTCGAAAATCTCACTCCGCGTCTTGATTTATTTTGGAAATTAGGATTACACGTCTCATGTGTAACACCTCAATCGTTTTAACAGCAGGAGACAAGATTTATCTTGTATGTAATCAATTATTTTGTCTTAAAATGTTGGACAATAAATCCGTATCTGTCGTATGTCAGCCGAATAAATCGAGGCTAACGCGTCGAATGAATTATTTTCATAATCGACCCGAATGAAGTCAGTAAAATGTATCAATAGATGTGTCATATGTCTGTGTGTCTGTCACACAAAAGACTAGGTTAATCGTACTAATAATAGCAACGGGGATAATCAGATTAAGAATATGGCGCACATCCGTCGAATTTAAGTAGTTGAAAGCAAACTAGAACAGTCAAATAATCGTAAAGATGCGGTGTGTATTATGTGATTATAGTTGATTGTCTTTAGTGTGGCTATAAAAAACAACAACAACAAAACAGGCAGGATATGTGGAGATAAACATCTCCATGCGTCGTTTTCCATCTTTCCCAGTGGGATGTGAAGGCAGCGCTCTTGCTGATTAGCCAATGTAGCCGTCAATCACTGGGAAGCGCCCTCCTACGTGGGTGACGTTTCCGTGCCAAAGCGGGCAGGCCAGCGCGAGACGCGCACAACAAAAGACAACAAAAGCTCGCGTGGGGGCCAAAATGCGAGCCGTCGGTGGCCTCACACTTCCCCGCTGAGCCGACACATTCAAACGCATGGAGCGCAAGCGAACACGATGACTTTTACGCGGAGATTGTGACGACAACAAGAAGCTTGTGTTGCGTTTGCTGCGTTTACGTGCTCGACAGGCTGTCGTCCGCTTCAACAAACATTCAGGTGCGTGACAACACTTTTCCCCTTCAAGAGTGATTTGAGTGTTTTTATATTTTAATCGAAACCTCAAGTTAATGTGCGAGCTGTGTTGTCGTGCTGGCTTCACGAGTCAAAAGACCAGCTGGGAAAAATGAGCACGCTGTTGCTCTGAGCTTAGTGGCCGTCCAAGTTGACACAAAAGAACCAGTAAGCGTTCCATTTGGTCGAAAAACGCGTGTCTGGATGTAGAAAAGTCTTGTTTAATATAGAAAAGGCAGCGAGGCTATTGTCTGCACTTCCCGTGTGAGTGTTTTTCTTTGTTGTCACTTGAACTGCTTGCTTCCCCTTTGCTTTTGCTTTTCTCACCTGTGCTACCAAACAAAAGACGAAGAGGAATGAATAGTTGTTGCTTTTTCGAACATTTCCCGTTTTTTAAGGTAATTAGACGTTGACATTGATACAACTCGATAAAATATCTTATGTTAGGACTAACGAGTGCGATAGAAGTATGACAACTCATATAAACTTTACAAAACACGACAAAAAAGGTGCTGTGAGGTCGCGGTGCCTTTAGGTGGCCGAAGCGTGGTGGGGAAAAGCACAAGGAGAGATTTGTTGCAATTTCTGTAACTAGTTCATTGTATACTCTCGATTGTGAACCAGTAAAAACAGGTGCTTTGGCGTCGCGGTGCTTGAATTAAAATGTTATTCATATTTATAAACGAGAAAACCGCTGCCAACTTGTTTTAAAATTGGCTTGGTAAGCACGAGGCGTCGAAAATGTACCCTTATTTGATGAGTTCAGGACCACATTGTTGTCTGAAGTGGGATTGCGCATGCGCAGGGTATCACAGACGGCGAGCAGTTAGTTGTGTGCGAGGCTTAATCAAAGTGAGCTAATTAGATGAGATGAGAGATGGTTGACGCACACACACGTTGTTTGACCACTTTTGTGAGCGCGTGTGCGCGAGCCACATGCTTACTTCCTGTTGCGCTCTTTGTTTGTCGTCTGCTATTTTCTGCCCTTTGCAGCACGATGTCACTTTAGCGTTAACTTGTGTGTTTTGTCCGGCGAAACAAAAATGTTACTTTCCATAAAAAAAAAATGTGTCGCATTCAACAAATCAAAATGTCGTTTGTGTCATCCCCCCTTTCCAGTTATTTTTAATAAATCCACATAGAATTGATTTTTCCTGATTAAAAACGTGTTTTCTCACCCAAATCAACAAAATGAGACGTTTAAATCGGTCTTGTATGCGTAAAAGCATGTTTTCTCATCTGAACTAAAAAGACAAAAGGAAGAGCGGAGAAACAGCGCCCTCTAAAGAAAGCAGAGTGCTAATCAATAACAAAGAGAACGTCATTGTCCCGCCCCCATCGTGTTTGATTGAAAGAATATCTACCTGAAGGCAACGTGGTTTTTTTGCACCTTCACCCTGGGGCACTCATTGGCGGCAATTAACGGCAGTAGACGTCCAATCCATTTTGACTGGCTGCCAGCCCTCCCATTCAAAATGGATTAGATATCGAGTACCGTCAATGGCATCTAAAAAACTAACAGCATATATTTTTGGATTTTATTTTTGAATTTTTTTTTTTTTTTTTTTTTTACATTTTTAGATGAAAACAGAGGCAGAAAAAGTCATTTATCGTTTTAACAAATAAAAACAATTCAAATAAAAGTAAAACTGCTAAATTCCCTTTTTTTTTTTTTAAACGTTTATTAAAAAATGAAAAAGTAAACTTTATTTCTTTACAGTTTTTAAAAATGTCTCTAATGTATATTGGAAATAAATTAAAATTGAACTACGACCACTCGGCTCCCTAAACATCTCATCAATCCAGAGATCAATGCGCACCCGAAGAGTGTGTATGCCCTTTGCTGGCTAACTCTGAACTTAAAGGCAACAATAAGTACGCAATTAATCGGCCTGGAGCTAAAATATAGTGCTGCAACGGTTAACCGATTAACTCGAGTAAGTTGATTAGGAAAAAGTTTTGAATTAAATTTTGCTGCTTCGAGTGTTCGTTTAAAGTGATGTTGTAATGGTTTGTTTTGAAAGTGTTTGCATTTAGTTCCATTTATTTGGGTGGATACAGTGCCCTCTAGTGGCGAAAGTTAATAACTCATTTCACATGGCTGAATCCAGCTGATCCCTGTTAAGACCAACGTAAACTTAGTTTTTGTTTGAGCTAACGTTTTTTTCTTAATGCATTCGTAATGTAATTTTTTGGTATATTTAGCTGTTTTTTGTGGGAATATGTGTTTGAACTATTTGTTGAGTGCTTTGTTAAAAAAAAAAAAAAAAAAAAAAGTTTGCATTTTATGTAAGTTAGCCAATTGTTCTTTTGTTGTATTGAGTTCATTTATTTTTTAATACCATTTTGAGGCTCAGCGCAGTTATTTTAATTTTCTCTGTTTCTTATCCAGTAGCTCGATTTTTCCAATTAACTAGTTCATCAATTAATCGACTACTAACATAATTGATAGCTGCAGCCCAAATTTATATATAATCGGGCTCCGAAGATCGATACGTATGCATCCCAATACAAGTAGTCCCCGGGTTACGAACAAGTTCCGTTCCTACGCTGGCGATGAAACCCGAATTTCCGCTTAAGTCGGAATTAACCCTTTAAGTCACCCAAAATAACTATCCAAGAAGTCCAAAATTATGATGGAGGATACACTGCCCTCTAGTGGCAGAGTTGGGTATGGCTGGATTGTCACCTTGTATGACTGAGGATTAGACTCGGGCGTCTGACATAGATAAAGGATAGCTGCGCTCTGGTTTGGCCCACATAAGGCTGTAAGTTGTTTCAGCTAATATATATTTGTGCATGCATTTTAATCAAGTTTAGAACTACAGTTTGTAGAGTTATGTGTGAGTGATTTGCTATGAGAATTGGAAATGTGTTAGCGTTTGTAGCAATTAAGATAGCGAACTTTTGTCAGGAAAATTAAGCTAATTTATTCATTTACATATTGATCCGACGAGATGGACATTTGAACACCAACTGTTTTCATTCAAGTGTTTTATTGTTTAAAATGCGTGTCATTTTGAACATAAGTGTTAAAGCTTTACAAATTGTCAAAAGTGAAGGAAGTGAAAACCTTCAAAAAGCACAATTGCCTTGTTTGTCTACTGTGGACTGAGAAATGAAGCAACACAAAAGAAGTTACTCATAGAAAATGGATTGACATTAAAGAAAGCCTTTGATCTAAGTGTGGTTATGGAAATGATTTCAAAGAAGGCTCTACAACTGAACACGACGAGCAGAATACACCAAGTGGCAAGTAACCAAAGCGATGTTGCTGGTCCCTGTTTTATGTGCGGTAAAACGGGGCACCTTGCCGTAATTGTGGGAAAAAGGGTCATGTTGAGCGTGCCTGTCTGAATAATAGAAAAAAAAGGACAAAACAAAGAAAAGAAACTGGATGACCAAAAGAAAAAGAAGAAATATGTCCTAGCAGTCGAGAGTGCCACTACTTCCGAAGATAACAGCGACGCGCACGCCGTGCATGTAATGAGCGTGGACGGAAACTCAGATTGTTACTGGGTCACACCAAAGTTAGAGGGTCACCCAGTCAAAATGCAAATAGACACTGGATCAAAGGCATCACTTGTGTCTTACCAAGTCTGTGAACAGTGTTTGAGGCACCTTTCATTAAGATCGTCACTGTGTTCAAAGCGTACACTGGACATAAAGTGCACATGAAAGGAATGACTGACATTGCTTTGCAATGCAATGAGCAAACTGCCAAACTTCCAGTGTATGTCACAAAAGGGAATTTTGCTTCCATAATGGGACGACTGTGGATTAATACACTAAGTTTGGCGGCTATCAGACGGTTCTTCAAGACTACAAGTCATCCTGGGCAAGAATAAAGAGGTTTTCCATGAGGAATTGGGCAGCATGGAGGACATTAGAGTGAAATTGCACATTAAACCCGGAAGCAAACTGGTGTTTATGAAGGCTAGGACAGTGCCTGATACAATTCGGGACAAAGTCGAGGCTAACCTAGATTCGTTGGTCAAAAGTGGTGTTTTTTAACCGGTCACCACCTGCGACTGGGCGACACCAATTGTCTCGGTTCCAAAAAAGAATGTCGGAATTCTCACATGTGGAGATTTTAAAGTGACTTTGGATCCGGTGCTTTGTGCGGAGCAGTACCCGCTTCCATTGATCGGTGATTTGTTTGCAGGTCTGAGCGGGGGTCAAAAATTCAGCAAAATTCACCTCAACCAAGCTTATCTGCAGATGCAGGTGGACAAAGAATCACAGAAGTGGCTGACAATTAACACGCACAAGGGACTTTTCAGATATTGCAGATTACCTTTTGGCATCACGTCCGCTCCTGCTCTGTTTCAACGGGCTACAGATCAAATTTTGAGTGGATTGCCAGGAGTACGTTACTTGGATGACATTCTCTGCACCGGTGCCAACGACGAGGAGCATCTTCAAAACCTGCATGCTGTCTTAAAAAGGCTAAGGCAGTATGGTCTTCGAGTGCGCAAGGAAAAATGTCAATTTTTTTAGACCATCTGTGGAGTATCTCTGACATATGATAAGAAGCACACCGAATAAAAAAGGTGTTGTTCCATTCAAGTCTCGGCTCATAGACTTCATAACCTATTGACTATAGCTGGGAATCTCTGGGCACCTAACGATTCGATTACGATTCAGAGGCTCCGATTCGATTATAAAACGATTATTGATGCACCCCCCTCCTTCTTTTTTTTTAATGTTTTGTACATTAGTTCCAAAATTGTTCAAAAATACTCTCAGGCTAAACCACACTACTATTTCAGTATCAAGTTAACATATAACAGTAAACAAATATACAAAAATAACATTAAAGAACTCCAGTCCCCGTTCTGTATCAGCAGCTTTAAACTACATTCAATTAATTTAATGTTGTGAATCAACCGTTAAATTTGTTAAAATTGCTCCCGTTATTCCATAATTTCCCTTTTGTCTACTTTCGACATGTGAAAGTTTTAAAACTATTTTAAAGATAGATTCAAGTCAATATTTTACCGATTTAGGAGTATTTTAGATAAAAAGTTAATTAGGTTTGCTTGGAAGGTTCGCTACAACAGCCTTGCAGGGAAGTGTACTGCTTTGAGATGGCGGCCGTTTATAACGCCCGCATCTAGCTTTTTGTAGATGTGCTGCTAACACTACCAAATCTATAATACATCTAGTCTTATATAAATGATATCCACCGTAACATTATATGGATGTACTTGTAGCAGCTTTTCGGCAGCAGTCAGGTATGTTGTTGTGTTTTTTTTAGGGCTGTCAAAAGTATCGCGTTAACGCGCGGTAATTAATTTTTTAAATTAATCACGTTAAAATATTTGACGCAATTAACGCACATGTCCCGCTCAGAAAGTAGTCTGCCTTTTGGTAAGGTTTACAGCAAGGCTTTTTGCGCTGTCCAACAGCGAACTCTTGTGGTCGCTTTGCGACATGGTTTATTATTTTCTTCTTTTCTTCATTATGGCTGCACGACGTCTCGGGCTGATAATGTTGTGCTTATATGATCCTTGGACAAGATTTGTCCGTAAGTATGGTTGTTGTAAAGAATGTACATATTATGTTAGTAAGCGAAATGTTCTATTTTTTGTATGAGACGCTTTTTGTTTATGTTTAGTGAACCTGTATAGCGTGCTAAGCTAACGTTGTTGCTAATGCAATGCTGTGTACTTTTTTGTTGTTGTTTCACTACGGTCTAAAGAGGACAGTGGTTTGAGGCCATTTTATTAATAAATCAGATGAAAAAGGAAGAAGTCTGATTATTAAGGCGTCGTTCACTAGCTGTCTAGCTTTGGAAAAAGTAGACGCTTCGGAATGAGGACAGCATAGACAGATTTAAATAACAGTAGAGTGAAATGCCCACTACAGTCCTTATGTACCGTATGTTGAATGTATATATCCATCTTGTGTCTTATCTTTCCATTCCAACAATTTATTTTACAGAATATATATATAATTTACAGAAAAATATGGCATATTTTATAGATGGTTTGAATTGCGATTAACTGCGATTAATTACGATTAATTAATTTTTAAGCTGTAATTAACTCGATTAAAAATTTTAATCGTTTGACAGCCCTAGTTTTTTTATCTCGTTGCATGAGTTGAGCTAGAGCCATTAGTTGAGCATTGGCATTACCCGAGGGGCCGGGTAATGGGAAGCATGGTGTTTAGCTACTCTCGCTCCGTTCCGTCCCGAAGACCGCGCGGCGCGCTGAGTGTTGTGTACTTCCGCTTTACTTCGCATATTTCAATAATCAGAATTTGGATGTTTGTGAATCGTTCTCGAATCTTCCATGGCCGAATCGCGAATAATCTAAGAATCGGAAATTTTGCACACCTCTACTATTGACATGACACGGGAAACTGGGCCCGATTCGTAGGGGGCCTGTTTTCAAAAACTTCAAATTCAAATATTTACAAAACCAAAGCTGCTACCGACCTAAAACCAAAACAGGCACCTACCTCAGCCATATATGAGTCTCCATGAGCAGCGGCATCAAAAAATTCAGTCGTTCCCTGATAAAATCCCGATTATTTTCTATATAAGTATAACACAACTTAAAATGGCTATAAAAGTCTCAGATTTTACACTAGATGCACAAACATCACCAAATGCAGAGATAATCACCTATATTTTCAGGATCAATAGCATTATTTAACATAACATGTAAGTTTTTGACCAAAATAGCAACTTTTTTTTTTTTATTTACTGTAAGTTTTCAACAGCTAATAAATCACTCAATTTAACACTAGAAACTTAATAATTGAGGAAAACATGCAGAATCAATCATAAATAATATGTAAATGGATAATTAATAAATTCTATATACAGTCACAACTTATTATAGAATAGAATATCCCTTTATAATCATTATACACTATATACTGTTAGCGAATGAGGCTAGTGGCTGCCTGGCATAAACGGTGCTTTTCTGGCCAAAATTGTTGTGAATAAATGCTTAAATCCCCGAATTCTTCATCGATATGGACGTGAAGAAGTCTCGATTCTTGGTTAAAAGCAAAGAAACCATGCAGTTAGCGTTTATTTTACGTATATTGATGAAGTACAATGCTACTATGTTAGCGAAGGAGGCTAGCGTCAGCCTGGCGTAAAGAGCTTTTGTGGCGAAAATTCTTGTGAATAAATGCTTAAATCCCTGAATTCTTTATGGATATGGACGTAAAATAGTCTCGATTCTTGGTTAAAAGTAAACTATGAGGCTAGTCGGTTACGAAAATTAGCCGCCTCTGTGTAAACAAAGAAGAAAATTCCTGTAAATAAATACTTAAATAGCGCATGCATGATACGAAAAGTAATATTTACCTTGAATCTTCAAACAAATCACTCCTGAAACCATCCTTCCTGTCTGTATGCGGTACAGCTTTCGTAATTAAATCCAATCGTAAGTAAATCCAAGTTTAAATCCGACATGAGCGTGTGCCGTCTTCGGCTATTACTAAATGAAGCCTGGCCTCCGCTGATAAGGCGTCACGCAAAGAATGACAAAGTGACACGTCAATAGTAATGATGTCTTAGCTCGGCCTTACCTGTGCTTAGTTAAAGGAAGTAAATAACAAAAAGTGTGGACAGAACACGTCAAATTAATAAAGTAAATTAAAAAATAAGCTGCTGTTTATGTACTAAAAACAGGACAAAAAACACTGGAGACAAAATTGCAGACGAGACTCCGACGTTGTAAAGTTAAAATCAAGTAAGTCAAGTACGTCGTAACCCGGGGACTACCTGTAATATACCGACAAAATTTAATTGTGGTCTGCACTGGAAAAGTAGCTATTTTAGATGGTCTTCTCAGCAAAAACAACAAAGCGAGTGAGATATTGAGCCCTCCCTTGTGCTAATCTAAAAAAATAGTATATGAAATGAGACATGGCATCAGATTTTGGATTATGTAGGCCACGCATATCTACCAAAATGTTAATATTCTGACCATGTTATGTCCACAAATGTATTTATAGGGTTAGTTTTCTTTATAAATGCACTGTGATGATGTCATACATTTGAAAACATTCTAGTACTACATGGAATGACATTGGCGTTTATGAACTCATTTGATGCTGTTGATAGCGATAGACGTCCAATTCATTTTGACCGGGAGTTCCGTTCTCCTCCTTTCCGGCAGGTGTGATTTCCTGGCGCGGCGTCGGCGTGGAGCCGCCACGCGCCCGCCGAGCCCACCGGCACCACGACGGCCCTGGCTTGCATCCTCCAGTGTCTTTTCTGTCAGCAAGTCCAGCGGAGCCGCGACCCGTCCGGACCCGACGCAGGCGAGGAGCTGCGGCCCTCGGACATGGTCAAGATGACCAAGTCCAAGACCTTCCAGGCCTACCTGCCCAGCTGCCACCGCACGTATAGTTGCGTGCACTGCAGAGCGCACCTGGCCAACCACGACGAGCTCATCTCCAAGGTAGGCGCTTTCAGATTTGTTCGCTAGGATAAGGCCGAAAATCTCACGATATGGCGATACGACAATTATCGATTCATGGGTCAGGAAATCATTCTTTGGTATTCTACAAAACAACAAATAAACAGAAAAACAAGCTATTTTCTGATGTGAATTTGAATTTTATCCCTAGTAAACGGTCAAACCATATGAAGTGGGACGGTGGCTGTGAATGAACATTCGGAAATTGCCCCAAATCGACAGGACGTCACCCCAAAAGTCCTATTCCATCCTATTCATTTCCAACGGCTCTTTCCGCGATTCCATTTACAGGAAATGACCTCTGTATGAACATGACGTTACCTGTTAACCCCCCTTAAATATCCCCAAATCGATAGAAAGGGACCTGATATTAACAGGACGCGTCCCTGAAATGTCCCCAAATCAACAAGAAGTGACCTGATATCAAGTCTGACGTGTCCTGATATCAACAAGAGGTAACGTGACATCAACAGGAAATGACCTGATATCAATACGACGTGTACCCAAAATGTCCCCAAATCAACAGGAAGTAACTGATATCAACAGGACGTGTCCCTGAAATGTCCCCAAATCAGCAGTAAGCGTCCCCAAATCAACAGGAAGTGGACTGATATCAACAAGACGTGGCCCCCAAATCAACAGGGACTCATCCCCGAAATGTCACCAAATCAACAGGAAGTTCAATGATATCAACTGGACCTGGCCCCCAAATCAACAGGACGCATCCCCGGAATGTCCCCAAATCAACAGGGACACATCCCCGAAATATTACCAAATCAACAGGAAGTGGCCCCCAAATCAACAGGAAGCATCCCCGGAATGTCTCGTAATCAACCGGGACACATCCCCGAAATATCACCAAATCAACAGGAAGTGACCTGATATCAACAGGACATGTCCCCGAAATGTCCCCAAATCAACAGGTGAGCAGATGCCAAAAGGACGCATTCACAAAATGTCCCCAAATCAACAGGAAGTGACCCTGAATCAACAGGAAGTGACCCTGAATGAAATGCCCCCAAATCAATGGGAAATGACCCTGAAATGAACCCAAAATCAACAGGAAGTGACCCTGAAATGTGCCCAAATTAACAGGAAGTGACCCAGAATCAACAAGTGACCCTGAAATGCCACCAAATCAACAGGAAGTAAAGCGATATCAATAGGAAGTGACCTTGGAAAACCCCCCAAATACACAGGAAGTGACCTGAAACAATAGGAGGTGACACTGATATGCCACCAAATCAACAAGAAGTGACCTTGAAATGCCCCAAAATTCACAGGAAGTGAACCAATATTAAGGGAAGTTCAAGATGGGTCAAAGTCAACAGGAAGTGACCTAATATAACAATCACAGGAAAGCTACCATTTGCATTTCTTAGTTCTTCAATAAAACACACAAACTATATAAAATTCGAGGGCTAATAATATTGCTTATCTACAATAATTTATGGGAAAATATATAACCCTCTAAAATTTATCGCGATAGGCCTAGCTAGGATTTAAAGACATGGTTAGGCTTCCAAAGGAGTGCTTCCATGTTACAATTAGACGTATGCTTCTGTCAGTATCACAGCTGAAAGGCGTACAAGTGTTCTTGCATCACTGTGCGGTTTAATTTTGCTGTCAAATTTGTGTCAGCCTGATCACAACACATCATACTATGTCATTGGAACTTACTTCTGGCTGAACCGGGAAAACGGGCTGAAGCAGCGGAACAAGTACATGGGCAGGCATTAATGTCAATCTTTGTTTTCTGCTTTCAGTCATTTCAGGGCAGCCAAGGAAGAGCGTACCTGTTTAACTCTGTGTAAGTACCTCAGTCAAGTATGTGACAGCATCCAAAAAATTAACCAAGAGTTTTGAAAAATGAGCCACTTTCACTTTGCAACTGGAAATATTGGTAGACATGGCTGTTAAGAACTAACACATAAAAAATTCTTAAGTAGAGAAGACACTGAAGGTTGGTCATTTTCCCCCCTCGAAATGAGCTTTTTAGGTCTTGATTCATTTTTGTTTTTAAATTCTGCCCCTGAATCCAGTTAGCTTAGCAATATGAAATCAGACCCCAAAAAGCAGAAAATTTAGTTTTTTTCCTCAAAAACACTTTTAAAGGTGCACAATGTATGACTTTCACTTCAGTTATCCATGAAATGGCCATAATATTTCAATAAAGAACTTTGAAAAACAGTCTGAATTAAGTCTACTACTCAGGCAATAAAAATTTTTTTCAAAGGATTAAAGACAACATGAGAAGCAAAACAAGGATACGCATTCATTTGGCTACATCTTTTAGCATGTTAGCAACATTATTTAGCATGTGAATCCATTGACCGGGGCAAAGATGGTCTTTACGCGTGTATATATATTTAGTTGCAAATTGAAATTAAAAAGAACGGAGCCATTAAATCTAGTGCTGCAATGATTAATCTATTAACTCGAGTAATTTGATTAGAAAAAAGGTTTGAATCATTTAATTTGTGGCGTTGTTTTGAATGTTTTGAAAGATACACTCCCCCTCTCGTGGTGAATACTGTGAATATGACACAACTCATCTAACATGGCTGGTTCCAGCTGCTCACTGTTAAGGCCAACATAAGGTTGTAAGTTTTAGTTTCAGCTAATATGATTGTTTATGCATCCGTAATTTAGTTTACAGGTATATTTAGCAGTTTTTTGTGGGAATATGTGTTTGTGATTTAAGAGCATTGTAAAAACAAAAAGTTAGCATTAAGTTTGTGGACTTTTGCTATGCAATTTAGCCAGTTGTTCTTTTGTTGTACTTCGTGCCTCATTTTTCCATACCGTTTGAGGCTAAGCGTAGGTATTTTAATTGATTTTGAAATGAATTTATTGCTCTTGTGAAATAAAAGTGCAATTCAGCATGGTGTGAAAAAACACTCAGGGAATTTTATTTTGTATTCGCATTTAACGCTCTTTTGAAAATGCAACTTAGCCACTGTTTGTTTTACATCTCTTAAAATTGATTCTGCAACACATTAAATGTTCCTGATCCAATGACTCTAGTACTGGACTTAACTGATTGATAGATTAATCAATTACTTAAATAATCGATAGCTGCAGCCCTATTGCAAACCATTATTTTTGAAATAAAGCCTTTGAATTTGATAGAGGGAAACATTTTGAGTAACTGTCGACTAAAACTAGACAAAGACTAGCACATTTTGAAATGACTGAAATATGACTTAAACTAGTAAGTAGGGGTGTCCTGATATGATCACGTGATCAGAAATCCCAGTTTTCAGAGGATTGGAATCAAGTGAAAAGGATCATGTTTTTCTGCTTCATGCTCGTACAGCCTCTCACTCTCCCTCCTGCTGCTTTTCTTGGTCAGCAGTGCACTGGAGTTTGCTAGTTAAAATTTAACTATGATGAACAGGTGTGTAGTTTTGATCTTCCCTGTCAAGCTTGGTAGCTCTATGATCAAAAGCGCAAATCTGTCAATCATCGTTGGCTGGTAATACACTAGCGGTAGTGTGCTGTGGCAACTCATTCATTGTGTAAGTGAGAGGCTGTTCTTGGCAGTGTTGGCGTCAAAGCAAAAAAAAAAAAAAAAAAATTCGGAATCGGCATATTCTTATCAGGTGACTCTGATATGAAATATGCGATCGGTATATGATATGATTGTCTGTGAATGATGAAGAAGGGATCATTACACATCCTGCGATGGGACTACAGTGATCCCTCGCTACTTCGCTCCCTCAGTCCATCAAAGATTTTTTTTTTCAATGAAAAAATGGATAAATAAATGTAGTATTATATAGAGCTGTCCCGATCCGATCACGTAGACTCTCACTTTCGCTCCTGCTGCTTTTCTTGTGGGTTCGATTCTCCGCCCTGATGAACTCGTCTAAGTGTCCATGAGCAAGATACTGAACCCCACGTTGCTCCTGGTGCTGCGTCACCAGTAGGTAGATGGCGAGATAGTGTAAAGCGCTTTGAGCGCCTTGAAAGGTGGAAAAGCGCTATATAAGTATAACACCATTTACCATTTACCAACACCATTCTTGGTCAGGCAGTGCACTGGAATTGCTTATTAAAGTTAATGATGATTGACAGTTAAGGTTTGATCTGGCCAGAGACGCTTATAAGACGACCCTTCAAAGCACCGCATGCGTCGATCATCATTTAACTTGTTAAACAGTTGCTGTGGCAACTCGTTGTGAGAAGCTCAAGCGGGTTTGAGTGCTCTCACTCAATGAAGCATTTAATAAAGACAAGCATTTTTCTACTTTATTCCTGTTTAAAAATAATTTGTTAGGATAGTATCATGTTTAAAATTGATCATAATCATTACATTTGAAGTGCTTAAAAAACATTTATTAAAATATCTAAGTTTTTTTTATTACACTTTGGGGGGGGGGGGTGAAAAAACATTTCATATTTGTACTTATTTCCAATGATAAATCTGAATAAATACATTCAACACAAAAATAAAAAAATAATGCTACTCCGGCTTTTCCCACTTATCGCGGAGGGTTCTGGTCCCCATTAACGGCGAAAAACGAGGGATCTCAGTATTGCGCACATTGCGATGCCAATGTTGAAACGATATATTGTGCAGGCCTAACTGAGACCACGATTTCTGAGCAGACCAGAGTTGGGATGCACATTCGCATTTAGAAAACGAAGCGGACGATCAAAAAAATCGAACTCTGGTCTGTTAAAAATGGACCAAACAGTGCTATCCCGAGAGTAACATTAATGAGCATGACATCACTGTCGATATTTCACAAAAAGAGCAGCAAAAGCAAAATAAACAGGAAAGATGGGATGAGAGTAGGGAAGAAAAAAAAAAGTTCTGCCAAAATGTGCTACACCGGCGAACCATCCTAGAAAAGACTAATTTGACACCGGCGAACCATCCTAGAAGAGACGAATACTACCGTGCATTTTCAGCTTATTTAGTTTAGATGCATACGGACAGAAAATGCTAAAGATGCCTTAAGAAAATACTTATATAAATATCAAATAAGGGTGGTTTCAATACGCTACGTGGTCAACAGATCAACAATCTGCTTTAAAGCTACCACAACGAAACATGCAAAAAGTATTTTTAGGCAATGAAAAGGTAATAAAAGACTCAATAAAAACACAAATAGTAAGTAATCGCCACTTTTAACCGCTGTGCGAATGTGTTGGATGTCTCGCCGCTTAGAAGGAATTTGAGTAACTCGGTAGTATTGGTGTAGTGCAGGGGTCAGCAACAAAAAATGTTGAAAGAGCCATATTGGACCAAAAAAACAAATATATCTGGAGCTGCAAAAAAATTTAAAAGCCTTATATAAGTCTTATCGTGAAGGCAGTACCTGTTGTCTATCCTATAACTTTATTAGCCATCTTAGCCTATTATCAAAATGACTAAGTTGGCTACAAATACATAAGGAGCCTTCACAATTACCGTAATTTCTGCACGATAAGGCTCACGTAAAATCCTTCAATTTTCTCAAATGACGAGTGCGCCTTATAATACAATGTGCCTTATATATAGAACAATATTGGTTAATCATGGCATGACATTTCCTTTAGCTTAGCTCCATAACGCAACCACTAGTATTATTACTACCACTACTACTGCGCCTCAGTGCACCCTACAAGTACAGTGCCCTCCATAATTATTGGCACCCCTGAAAAAGATTTTTTGTTTTTTAGCTTCTAATATATTTTGTTTATTCAAATAATATGGGACCTTAATGGGAAAAAAAGAGAAAAATCCAACCTTCAATACAAGTGCATTCATTCAGTGGGGAAAAAAAGCCCACATAAAGAAAAAATTATTTGACATCAAATAATGTGTGTCACAATTATTAGCACCCCTGGTGTTAATACTTTGTACAACCCCCTTTTGCCAACAAAACAAGGTCTGGGGACTGAAATGGCCATGGGAGGAGCTTGATTTTGTGTCTGGTGAACCATTTCTGTGTAGATTTGGCCATATGTTTAGGGTCGTTGTCTTGCTGAAAGACCCAGTGACGACCAATCTTCAGCTTTTGGGCAGAGGGCAACAGATTTTGATTGAAAATGTCCTGGTATTTTAAAGCATTCATGATGCCATGCATCCTAACAAGGATCCCAGGGCCTTTGGAAGTGAAACAGCCCCACAGCATCACTGACCCACCCCAATACTTCACAGTGGGTATGAGGTGCTTTTCAGCATGCGCATCTTTCGTGGCACGCCAGACCCACTTGGAGTGTTTGTTGCCAAAAAGCTCAATCTTGGTCTCACACAAAAATACACACGGTCCCAGGCTTCAACTGGAACCGTGTGCTTTGGTCAGATGAGACCAAGATTGCTTTTGCGCATGCTGAAAAGCACCTCATACCCACTCTTTTTTTCCCATTAAGGTCCCATATTATTTGAATTTAAAAAAAATTATTAGAAGCTAAAAAACACATCTTTTTCAGGGGTGCCAATAATTATGGAGGGTACTGTACATACATATACTTCATAACCTATTGACATGACACGGGAAACGGGGCCGATTTGTAGGGGGCCTGCTTTCAAAAACTTCAGATATTTTTAAAACCAAAGCTGCTACCAACCTAAAACCAAAACAGACACCTACCTTAGCCATATATGAGTCTCCATGACCAGCAGCAGCAAAAAATTCAAATTCGTTCCCTTATAAAATCCCAATTAATTATTTTCTATATAAGTATAACAAAACAAAGTGGCTATAAAATTCTCAGATTTTACACTAGATGCACAAAAATCACCAAATGCAGAGATAATCACCGATATTTTCAGGATCAGTAGCAATATTTAACATGTACTGTATACGTTTTTGCCCAAAATAGCAACTTATTTTTCTTTTATTTACTGCATGTTTTCAACTGCTAGTAAATCACTCAATTTTCACATAGGAAAGTTAATACTTGAGGAATGCACGCAGAATCAATTATAATATATAAATAGATTACTAATAAATTCTATATTCAATCACAACTTTTTATAGAATAGAATAGCCCTTTATTGTTATCATGCAGTTGTACAGTGAAATTGTGGAGCATTTCCTTTTGCAGTGCATGATAAGTTAAAATCTCAAAAGTGACTTGCAAGTATAAAGTCTAAATAAATATAAAATGTGTATTTGATAGCCTTATGTTCAGGCAGTGCAAATAATCAGAGTGAAGTAGCAGCAGTTTAACAGTTAAGGCTTTGAATATTGCTGGAGATGTACTAAATATTATAGATTTTTAGCGTGCATGTTATTTTGCCTCATTGAAATCTTAATATCTAAACATTTAAATATGTAAACTAAAGTGCAATCACATTCGTAAATGAATGGCTTTTGGGTTTTGAAATGTAAATAAACCAATCTATTGTGATGAAACAACAAAATTGCAATAATTGCATTAACCATCAAAGTGAGGTCTAACTGTAACTGTAGTCTTGAAACAAATCTGAATAAGGAAAAACATTGCAATAAAATAATGCAAACTGGTTAAACTTGAGAGTAGCTGAGATGTGTCATGACAGAACATTACTCCTCAAGTTCAGCATTCGCTTCAATGATATCTGGCGCCATCTAGCGTCGTGAATGGGTGTAATGTCTAGACCCCGAATATAAGACGACTCCCAGTTTTTCAGTCTTATTTCAATGCTAAAAAACACTGATATATTCGTGCCAATATGGTATTTTTTCCCCTCCTATCATTGTTTGCATGCTATCCTCATTAAAATATGTGGTGGTTTTAATTAAAGTAGACAGTTTTTTCATCTGTGTGATTTTTAAAAAGATCAGATCATATTTGATGGTGATTTTATGCAGAAATGTGAGAAATTCCAAAAGGTTTAGATACTTTTTCGTACCACTGTACGAGCAGGACATCCCTAAAAAAAAGCTAAGGAGCAGTTTGGACACCCCTGCCCGAGACCTTGCACATGTCGCCTAACGGATATTCTCTGCTGCGTAGGGTAAACGTGGGTTGCGGTCCGGCCGAGGAGCGGGTTCTCCTCACGGGTCTTCACGCCGTGGCCGACATCTACTGTGAAAACTGCAAAACCACTCTGGGCTGGAAATACGTGAGTCGACACGCACCCAAATTTTGGGATTTGGGGAGTGTGCCTAAGCTATTGCCGTCTTGTGTTTTAGGAGCACGCCTTCGAGAGCAGTCAGAAGTACAAAGAGGGCAAGTTCATCATCGAGCTAGCTCACATGATCAAAGACAACGGATGGGAGTGACGGACGACCGCCCGCTCGTCGAACTATGACTCCCTCCGCCCGTTTGCGACATCGTCAAAACGCGACCGCTGTCCCGTCTCGGCGGCCGCCGGCGGGACAACGACGGACCCTTTCTTTTTAACTCGTCGGAGACAATAGACGTTCAGTCTGTTTTGACTGGGATTGGACGTCTATAACTGTCAATGCCTGCCAATCGGCTCGTTTTATTGAGATTATTCCCACTTTCTTGACCAACTATCAGATCATGTTACAAAAACGTCAAAGCAGTATTTCTCCGGAAATTTATGAATATGGAAATATGAATATATATGAAGATAGCTGTAGTATATGTTGTGTTTGGTTAACGCAAGAGTGGCTGGTTCCAACTTTGATAGCCGTTCCATAGAATGAGAAGAGATATTTACTAAGTAGATATGAATACATAGGTTTTTAAATCTATCTAAATATTTATATATAAATGTTATATATATATATATATATATATATTACACGGTCAATGTCTTGCTGTCAAGCACACGTGTGTCATTTGCATATGATGTGTGCGACGTGGTTTTTGCACTTTGCGGAGGTTTCTGCTTCACGTCAGCTTGGAGGTCCAAAATTTCCATTTTTTTAATTTTAGTTTATTTTATGGATGGTTATTAAGTTTGCTTCTTTTTGGGTGTTTGGCAATGAGCTACGCGAAAGATATTTTCCCGTTTTGACATTTTTATTTTTTTTTGGTTTCTGTTATGTGTGTTTTACTTATGAAAGAAATTTTCTCATGGGTTGGAACTTTTTTTTTTTTTTTTTTAAACATTTTCTTGATTGATTTGCGTGTTGATGACCATTTTTTCCACACGTTTTCTGTGATTTGTGTTCCGATATTTTGTTTCATCGGTGATGAACGACGGTTGTTTTATTTCGATTGGCTGTTGTGATATTTCCTTGTGTTTTAGAAGTTGTTTTTATGGTTTTGTGTGATCATGTATAGTTACAAGTTTTTGACGTTTTGATTTAATGTTTTTTCTGAAGCTGCGTTCGGATCGGACGCGTTTGTCGCGATTTTGCCAACCCTACACCAAATGCTGTTTTTTTTTTTTTTGTTTGCACCAACCTGTACGTCGCCAAAAGTTGGAAATCCGCGTATCCCGAACGACTTCCGGTTCATGTAATGTAAAAATTTATATAACGACTTTAATCTCATTTAACTACTTTTATTCTACTATTACGGAAAAAGTTTTGTGTTGATTAAAAAACTTAAGTTGGTAAGTCTCAGCCAGTGAAACCAAACAACTTCCAGTTAACATAACGTTCAAATAAGCAACAAAACAACGTTAATCTTGTAAAATTGCGATTTTAATATCGTCATATTGCAATTTTAACCACATCATTTTATATAAATCATTTAATTTTCCAATAGTATTTGACTTAAATCTCATCATGGCTAATATCCTTTAATTTTAGAATATATGATTTCAGTCTCGTAATTTTACTATCCTTTAAATTCAGAATATATGACTTTCTTACGGCAATTTTACAAGATTAATCTCGTAACGTTGCAATTATAACCTCGTAATTTTAACAATGCTTTCATTTTCCAATAGTATACGACTTAATTCTCTACTCACCTAAAATCTAATTTTACAATATGACTTTTGTAAAATGACGACTGTAATCTCGTTATATGGTGACTAATATTCTCGTAATTTTACTTTCCTTTAATTTTAGAACATATGACTTTTGTCTCAAACTGCAATTTTACCCTCATAATATTGCAATTTTAACCTGGTAATTTTATGACAAACCTTTCATTTTCCAAGAGTATATGACTTAATTCTCGTAATATTACAACTAATATTCTTGAATTTTACAATATATGGATTTAATACTTGCAAAATTGCTCTAATCCTTTAATATTACAATGATTTAATACTTGTAGCACAAATTTAATCTCGTAATATGCTGATTTTAATCATTTAATTTGACAATATATGACTTCAATCTTGCAATATTATGACTTTATTTTGTAATATGACTTTCTCGCAATATGGCGACTAATATCCATTAATTTTAGAATATACGACTTTTGTAAAACTGCGATTTTACTCTGGTAATATTGCAAATTTAACCTCGTAATTTTATGACAACCCTTTAATTTTTCAATAGTATATGACTTAATTCTCGTGATGTTACGGCTTTGATCTTGTAATTTACAACTAATAGCCTATAATTTTACAATATATGATTCAATACTCTTAATGGTACGACTTTAATCTCATAAAATGCTGATTTTAATCATTTACAATATATGATTTAATTCTTGTAATTATACAAATGATTCAATACTCGTATTAGTGCGACTAATCTCGTAAAATTGCTTTAATCCTTTAATTTTACAATATACGACTATTTTGTAATATTACAACTTTAATCTCATAATATGACTAATATCCTTTAATTTTACAATATATGATTTCACTCTCGTAATTTTACTGTCCCTTAATTTTAGATTGACTTTAAAATGGCAATTTTACATGATTAATCTCATAATATTGCAATTATAGCCTTGTAATTTTATGGCAATCCTTTCATTTTCCAAAAGTATGTGACTTAATTCTCGTAATATTATGGCTTTAATCTCGTAGTCTCGTAAAATTGCTTTCATCTAATCTTACAATATGATTTAATACTCGTAATATGCCGATTTTAATCCTTTAATTTTTACAATGTATGACTTCAATCTCGTAATATTATGACTTTATTTTATAATATTACGGCTTTAATCTCGTAATACGGCAACTAATATCCTTTAATTTTACAATATGATTTAATTCTAATTTACGATCCATTAATTTTAGAATGACTTTTGTAAAATTGCAATTTTACTCTCGTAATATTGCAATTTTAACCTTGTAATTTTATGACAATCCATTTTCCAATGGTAAATGACAATTCTTGAAATATTACAACTAATATCCTGTAATCTTATACAATATAGGATTTAATACTCGTGCCAACTTGAATCTTACATAAATTATTGTAATACAATTTTTTGATCCGTAATTTATGATTTTAATTTCGTAATACGATGACCTTAATCCTTTAATTTTACAATATATAATTTAAATCTCGTAATATTACTTCTCTTGTAATAATACAATGTATGACTTCATTCTCGCAGTATGCCGACTTTTATCTCTCATA
The DNA here is from genome assembly GCF_030265065.1 of Corythoichthys intestinalis. Lineage (NCBI taxonomy): Eukaryota > Metazoa > Chordata > Actinopteri > Syngnathiformes > Syngnathidae > Corythoichthys > Corythoichthys intestinalis. The sequence goes on along the minus strand of NC_080397.1, from coordinate 6,753,165 downwards.
TTTGGATGATTCTTCTGGTCCTATATATATATTTTTTATCATTCTCTGGACTTTTGTTGTTTCCTGTAACTGAAGTCATGTGAACAAGAAATCATATTTGATTGGGTGTTTCCTCATCGTTGCAGTAAAATCAATTTGGCCTGAAAGTTGAACGCCCAACATCGCAGGGTGCGGCCTATCTGGTCCAACTGTCAACGCGCAATTACATTAACTTTGTATGGGGGAAAAACTTGTCCGGTCTGAACGCAACTCGACTTTTTCCATTTTTCTTGCGTAATACTATCCACAACCGGCAATATTGCGCATTTTCCCGCTTTTAACATAGTTTCCGATTTGATTTAATGCCGTTTATTCCTCCTGTTTCCCTTGTGATGTTTACACCTTTTTAGTTTTCACTTGCGCCGCTTTTACGAAGAACTTTCCGACGTCTCGACCTCCAAGCTGCGGCCGATCACCGCGCCTCCGCAAAACTTCCGACGACTCCTTATTACATGTACGTTTTGCGGCGCGAAACTCCGGCCCCTCGAGTACAAAGAAACTGGCTACATCCCCTCGGGCACGTTTTGGCGCGACGAGATCGATGACTTTGCCGGCGAAGGTCATTCCGATTGCCGCCATTTTTCTCGAAGGGTTAAAAAAAAAAGTTAGCGTTTAGCACGAGCAACTCTACTTGAACGACAAACGGCGGAGATATTGTTCCCTTTTTTGTGTACATAAAATGACATCATATTTAAGCTTTTTCTACGTATATTTCTACCGGCTTTTTTTTTCTGTTACGTCCCCAACTTGAAGCACTTTGCCTGACCCGCTTTAGTTCGCTTAGCCCGTTTGATTTGGTGGAGGGCGAGCTGGAATCTCTCGCCGTCATCTCGCCCCACTTTTTGTTTCTTCAAGCCGCACACGTGATTGTACTTCCTGTTATTTATTACTCGCTGGCCTTAGCGGTTGTTGCATCCCAAATCAGGGCTCCTCACTGTTGTTTTTTTAAAATCATCTAACAAATGAGGGGTGTTTTTTTCCCCCCTGCTCAATGGCGGCTATGGTTTAAAAAAAAAAAAAAAAACGCCTATTGTCCAATTGCGAAATCCAAATATAAGGTGTGGAATGTTTTATTTTTAAAATTTCGGGAGCAGCGGCAAAGATGAAAAACAAAATTCTCCAGCTGCTGCCAATTTGTTTACTTGTCTGATGTCATGTGACAGTGGCGAGCGCCTCAAGCAGCATGTTATATTTATACGTATCATCATGATTATTCTTGTTTTTGTGCCTCTTTGTTTCTCCTCGGGGTGGTTCCGATGCTGCTTTTGATTTGCTTCCGCATTCTGCCTCAGTAGATGACGACGGATGATGTCACGCGTCGCTTTTCACTCGTCTGTCTGATATCACAATAAATTTTCAATGCAATGTTCTAGTTATGTACTTTTTTAAACACAAAACTAAAAATGTCTGAGAAAAAAATTGACTCAAGTAAAAACTAAAAACTGCAATTTCTGGAGAAATTGCAATGGGGATTTGCTGCGGTAGATACACATTCAGGCCATTTGGGGGCCCTAAGCAAAAAAATGTCAAGGCGCCCATATTGTTGGCCCACCATTTCGTCACAGTGTACTGTGAAACCCATACATGTAATCCAACCTCTATGTCCATATTTTGTATATTAATCAGATTTTGTTGAACTGCATTCTTCAAACTTCTCACCCCAAATGATTGTCAGTACTTACAGTAGATAACGCCAAACCTTTTTCTAAAAGAGGAAAGAAGTTAAGAAGTTTTATTTTTTTAAGCTTGTAATCAAGTATCAAAACTCACAAAAGTCAAATAAAGCAAACTGTAGTAAACAAAATAGAATATAAATTAAACAACTGCCAGATTGCCCCCTATCTGGGCCTCCTAGTGGTCAGGGGCCCTAAGCAGCTGCATAGTCTGCGTATAGGCTGGGCCGGCCCTGTACACATTTATCAGGTCACTTCCTGTTGATATCACGCCATGACACGTACTGTTTATATCAGGTTACTTCCTGTTGATTTGGGGGCATTTAAAGGTCCACGTGTCGATATCACATTATTTCCTGTTGATTTTGAGACATTTCGGGGACACTTCCTGTTGATAACAGGTCACTTCCTGCTGATATGAAGACATTTTGGGGACACGTCCTGCTGATAATCAGGTCAGATCCTGTAAATTTGAGGTCATTTTTGGGACACGCCCTGTTAATATCAGGTTGATTTGGGGTCAACTTCCTATTGATATCAGGTGATTTCTTGTTGATTTGGGGACATTTCGGGAACACTTCCTATTAGGCTCGAGCGTATGACGTGGCACTTGCAAGGTTTCCGCCGCTATCGCCATTTTGGAAGCGGGAAGTTCGGTGTCAGAACCCGGGAAACATAAACAGTGAAGCATTTCAACACAGGTCGCTCTTTAAAAATGGTTGGAAATTATTGTGCGGTAAAGAATTGCAACAACCGATCGAATAGAAAGGAGAAAGTACAGCTCGACGGAACCCCATTGAGATTCTTCCGGATCCCTACATGAAGAAAAGGCGAGGGAAAGCTCATATCTGAACTTACCAAACGTCAAAGAATGGCATGGGTGGCCTCGATCAGAAGGAAGGGCATAACGTTTGATTCTCCAGTTACGCACAGAGTTTGCTCTATGCACTTCCACTCTGGTAAGTTAATTTCGTTTGTTTACGCAAATTTCGGTAACTTTATGCCCTAAGTCGGCCTGTTGTTAGCTATAGCTACAGCTAAACAACCAGCATGCATACTTGTGCATTGTTTTCATAAGACATAATTCCTGTCGTTGCTAAATGAAAAAGCTGTGTTATATGTTGACGTGAGAGCGTGGCAAAGATTTGTACACAGGCTACATTTTCTGCAACAAAAAAATTGTGCATCCGTGGTCACAGACTAATGTAAACACACATTGCCTACCTTTGCTAGAAAGATGGCGTTGCCGTTTGCTATGGTCATAATGTGCAGGTCCTGCACCCATCCGCAGCAAAACTGTTCGTAGCTTTGTAGCGATTTGTAGTTTCGGAATTGCTGATGAGTGTAGTAACTTACACCAAACACTAAATACAGCATGATGTCCATTTTGCGTAGTGGTGGAAGCTTGTCGACATCTTTATTCCATTTGTGTTCGGCTTGCTCGTAAGGGTCAACATTGTTCACATCCTTAAAATTGCTCACATATCTGACCTTCTACGTGGTAACAAGTTTGTCTCTGTATCGAACTGGCAAGTTTTCCTGACTTTTTTTCCATCTTTGGCACTTGTAGTTGAATTGTATTTGCCGTTAAGTTTAAATGTCCCGTGATGCAGACGTGCTTCCAAAATGGCTGCGTTGTCGCAAATCTCGCATGATCCCGTGCTGCTGTGACGTAAACGCTCGAGCCTAATTGATATCAGGTCACTTCCTGTCAAGTTGGAGGACACTTCCTGTTAATATCAGGTCACTACTCCCTGTTGATTTGGGGACATTTCGGGGACATGTCCTGTTGATATCAGGTACTACAGGCGTTCTAGGGCCACTTCTTGTTCATATCGGGTCAATTGCTGTTGATTTGGGGACATTTAAGAGTCACGTGGCGATATCACATTACTTCATGTTAATTTGGGGACATTTCGGGGTCCCCTCCTGTTGATTTGGGGATATTTCAATGACACTTCCTATTTATTTCAGGTCATTTCCCTAAGTGTCCAGTTGGTCTGAACAGTTTTGATGTTTCACACTGAGAGTCTGACATACTCCTATTGTGATCATTCAACTAACTCGTTTATTATGACAAAGCAGCAAACAGGAAGGGCTTATAGGGGAACAGAAGAAAAGAAAGAAACACAAACAACAACAAGAAATACATTGAACGCCTACACTACAGTGTATCACAAAAGTGAGTACACTCGCATTTCTGCAGCTATTTAAGTAAGTATATCTTTTCATGGGACAACACTGACAAAATGACACTTTGACACAATGAAAAGTAGTCTGTGTGCAGCTTATATGATAGTTAATTTATTTCCCCTCAAAATAACTGAAAATATATAGCCATTATTATCTAAACCAATGGCAACAAAAGCGAGTACACCACTATGAAAAAACTAGGGTTGGGAATCTCTGGGATGAAGCCGATTCGATATGTATCTAGATACACAGGTTACAATTCGATTAAAAAACGATACATTTTCAAGGCCGAGCGATTCCATACAGTGTAAGAACAATACGGTTCAATAGAGTGAAAACGATACGATAGTAAATATTTGTTATGTGTGTTTGTACAGTATTTTAAACATATAAAAAGACCACATTTCTAATATAGCAAAATTAAACAAAATTTCATACCCATATTATGTTGTTGTTTTTTTATGAAAAAAAAAAAAAAAGGCTTACTATATGACCGTCATTTTGTTGGATGGGATTTATAATAAAATAAAACTCCAGTGACAGACAACAATAAAGTGCAGTAATTCAATTACTGTATTTCCTGGTGTTTTGAACACAAGAGGTAAGTAATTTAAGTGCAAACTTTCAACGTAAACATCTTACAAACAAAAAATATTAATTATATGCAGCAGCTCTAGAAAAAAATTAAACCTGCTAGTGTTATCATAAATACATAATAAATTATGCTTTACGACTGGTATAATTGGGGGAATAAAAACATGTTATTTTAGACAGACAGGTCAACAATCATTACTTTAACCTAATACACAACTAAGTCATTCACTTATGCCTGTGCTTCCCCATTTTTTATTCCTCATCACTGTCCATATCTTTTTTGAAGGGCAGATTTTTCTTGAGGAAGATCAACTAATCCACATGTTCATGTTTAAGTAGACTGCGTTTCGTGGAAACAATATGCCGCCCTTTCCACCATTGTAGTGGGTTATTTTTCAGGGTTAAAAACCTCACAATCTCTGTACCGCTCCGCACTTCACACAAGCTCTGTCCCATGCGAACAGATCTGGCAGCCTTCATCACTTCAAAGTCCGACTTTAGTTTTCCTGGGTGCGTTGAAAATCAATCGCTGCACGCCGCTAGCGTCGGTGATCACACTGCCCATTGTTTTAGCATGTTGCTTCATTGCCACTACCAGTTTTGTTTTGGGCTGTGAAGAAAACGCTACGGAGCGTGCGTTACAGTGGTTTCGTTAGCTCTCGCGTTGTTAAGACACGCCCGTGATGATCGGGTAATGACGGCGACTACTAGCTGTTCTGCCGAAATGAATGGGAAGTTGAGGCAACCACGACGGCGGTCACAATCTAAGTGCGCTGTGTGGTGAATGACACAAGCGCAGAATGTGAGGTAAAAGCTAAATTATTATCATATTAAGCAATGCATTGAACTAGGCATTAGAAGCCGATTCTTCTGCTCGCGATAGCCGAATTCTATCTCTACTATCAGTTCATTGAATATATAATGGCTAATTACTGTCGAATGGTAACTTTACTATCGATACATCTGTATCTCTCACCTGTAAAACCGGATATCCGGTCGTATCGGTTTATCGTTCTCAAGCTTAGAAACTACGTACATCCCTAAATGTCCAAATTGAGTTCTGCTTGTCATTTTCCCTCCAAAATGTCATGTGACTCGTTACAGGAGTGCTGTCAGCATTGTTGCATAGATTGAAGAGGTGAGGGGTCAGCCTATTAGTGCTCAGACCATACACCGCACTCTACATCAAATTGGTGTGCATGGCTGTCACCCCAGGAGGAAGCCTCTTCTGAAGACGGTACACAAGCAAGCCCACCCGTATCATCAGACCATAGGACATGGTTCCAGTAATCCATGTGCTTTGTTGACATGTCTTCAGCAAACTGTTTTCGGGCTTTCTTGTGTATCGTATTTAGAAGAGGCTTCCTCATGGGGTGACAGCCATGCACACCAATTTGATGTAGAGTGCGGCGTATGGTCTGACGCTCCGGGAGCTACGCCATAGAGAAAAAGTGAGGCCCACCTACCCCCCTATTACTGTGGCTGCCAGGTCCCCGGCCATATCACTTCCTGTTGATTTTGGGGACATTTAAGGTTCACGTGTTGATATCACATTACTTTCTGTTGATTTCGAGACATTCCGGGGACGATTCATATTGACATCAGGTCACTTCCTGTTGATTTGGGAATGACACGTCCTGTTTACATCAGGTCACTTCCTGTTGATTTGGGGACATGTCCTGTTGATATCGGGTCACGTCCTGTTGATTAATTGCATAACAGTTACAGTGATATACAGTGTTGTTAATAACGGCGTTACAATATAACGGCGTTACTAACGGCGTTATTTTTTTCAGTAATGAGTAATCTAATTAATTACTTTTCTCATCTTGGCAACGCCGTTACCGTTACTGAGGCGGGAAAGGCGTTACTAAGTTGGTTGAATAAAAAGAAGTCTGAGAGAAACGGACTCACGGGGACGAGAGCAGAGCAGGAGTGGGGAAGACGCCGTTGCAACCGCGATGCTAGGTGGCTCCAATAATACCTGACTGCAGCCATAGCTGACAAACTACGCCCACATGACACGGTAGATATCATATTATAGAACTAGATGCAATTGACAGACACTGCTGCATTGCCAACATGTTTTAAGGACTACATGCGTTTGTAAACAGCCGCCATCTTAAAGCAGTAGACCTCTCAGGAACTTAGGAAGGCCCTGATGTAGAGATCCTTCCTAACGAACCTAAGTAATTTTTTTAAATCTAAAATGCTCCTAAATCGGCAAAATCTTAACTTAAATCTATCTTTAAATGATGAAACAGTTTTAAAACTTACACATGTTTAAAGTAGACAGAAGGGAACTAATGCAATAACGGGAGAAATTTTAACAACTTTAACGATTGATTCACAACTTTAAATGACTTCCACACATAGCAAAGGTTACTAGCAATACCCTTGTGTCTAGTTAAGTGGAGGGTAAAGAATTGGGCTAGGGCCAATTGTCCCCCAAACCCTTTAAGCTTCACATTGTGTGACCTGTTTTTTTTTTTTTTTTTTTTTTTTTTGAGAAAAAAAAAAATATCATTAGTTACTTTGCCAAGTAACTAATTACTCTTACATTCAGGTAACTGAGTTACTAACGCAATTACTTTTTGGGAGAAGTAATTTGTAACTGTAATTAATTACTTTTTTAAAGTAAAATTAACAACACTGCATGGCACTAAATGCGTTAGTAAACAGCCGCCATCTTAAAGCAGTAGACTTTTTAGGACGGCTCTGTTGTAGAGAACCTTCCTAGCGAACCTAAGTAACTTTTTATCTAAAATACTTCTAAATCGGCAAAATCTTGACTTGAATCTATCTTTAAATGATGAAACAGTTTTAAAACTTTCATATGTCGAAAGTAGAGAGAAGGGAACAAATGCAATAATGGGAGCAATTTTAACAACTTTTAACAGTTGATTCAGGGTAATGGGTAAATTTGGGTAAAGAATTGGGCTCGGGCCAATTGTACCAAAAACCTTCACAAAAAACTTCACATAGTGTGGCCAATGTTTTTTTTTTTTTTTTTTTTTGAGGGGAAAAAAAAAGTAATTATCACCAATTATTTTGCCAAGTAACTAATTACTCTTACATTCAGGTAATTGAGTTACTAACGCAATTACTTTTTGGGAGAAGTAATTTGTAACTATAATTGATTACTTTTTTTCAGTAAGATTAACAACACTGGTGATATAGCCCCATTTCTGTCCAGACAAAGTAGAGCAACAAAGCAGCAGAGTTTGTAAAGGAGAGATGGAAGTTGATGAGCATGAACAGAGCTGAATTGACTATCAACAAGGGATTTCCCAATTTTGATTTGGACTACTCATAGACTTGACTACTGATGGCTGAAAAACAACAAAACGGCCCCCCCCCCAAACATTTTGGTTTGATTATACATAGTCAAAAGAGCTATTTCTGACTTTATGAAGATACTGTAAGTGCTCAAAAAATGTATTTATTGTATTCAGTCTAGTGACGCCCCTGGTTAAATTGATTTAATTTGTCGATATATTGTTTAATTCATCGATAATCAAATGCCAAAAAAAGGATTTGATATAGATTAAATTATTTTAATGTCATTTTTATATCGGTCTAACTACCACAGCACATACTCAGGGAATTCTATACATCAGGGGTCCTCAAATACAAATCTTGAAGCTCCACAATTGTTTTTTCATACAAGCATTGGTCCATTTATTAATGTTGGTCAAGTGCAAGGTAGGTTAAAGGTGATAAAGGTGGTTTTCTTTTGACCAAACTAAAATACAATGCAGAGGTGGCATGTAAAACAAACATTGCAAAGTGCGATGTGCGACTCGTGTTTCAGGCTACGTCTACACTAGGACAGATAATTTCCTTCAGGGTATTTTGCCGACTATTTTTATACCTGTCCATACTTACGTTTCACTGCTGCGGTCCGTCTACTCTAGCTAGCAGCATGCAGGCTCTCTCGGCCAATCAGCGCATTGTTGTCATTGAGATGACAGAAGAAGTAGGAACATGAGAGATATTTGACCAAAAAAAATGAAACAGAATTTAGGTATAGAATAGTAGAACATAGCGATAGATTGGCGATTCATACAAATGATGTATGTTTAAAAAAAAAAAAAAAAAAGCTTGTTTTTTTTCCCTGAAAAGTGCCATTTGCTCTGGGTCCAGAGCGGTGTGCCGTGGTCCGGTCGTAGACCACGGTCCGCTAACTGAGGACTCTGGCTATGCATGTACCTGAACTGGTAGTGAATGGGTCATAATGAACGACTGTACTCATAGGTACCATGTCATTTAACAATGACGTCATGGCTTGAGAATCCACTTCATGCAGTAATGGGGTCACCATGCCGACGGTGATGCCCCTATCTTTCCCCTCAATTGGCCTCAGCTGTAAATCCTGTAATACGCCTGTTGTTTCCCCCCATAACCGCCACTCCAAATTATGCCGCTTCTATTTTTGGATGTGACGTCATCAGTGGGCAGTGCCTTTAACCCTCCTCTGGTGAGTCACAGCTGTAGGCAAGTGGGGGAGGGGTGAGGGGGCGATTCTGGACACTTGTGGTGCCGCAGTGTTGACTCCCAACACACACACATTTTCAAGCGGAGGGCATGTTTTGGTTCTGTCTCAACTGTGACGTCATCAGCAGATACACAGGCACTAAGTTCCGCATCCACCATCCCCATGGCGACACAAGCACTGCATCGTGAATCACCAGCAGTGTGATTGACAGTCACATTGACTAATCAGAGCAATGAGTGATGTCACTGATAAACAATGTTACTCCTGAAATCTGCACTCACACAAAAAAACAAACAATGCTAATGCTAATAATGTGTGCCTTATTGATGTTGGTAGCTTTGCATGTAATGCAACAGCTACCATCTGTAATATTCCTCCCCCCCAATGGTGTTTCTTTACAACTAAAACCATTAGACCCACAGCAGAGGTTGCGCTACACTTTTTCATTGTCTGACATTTTGACTGACAAGGTCATAAAAATCTGGTCATAATCTATTTTAACCCGTCACTTAAATTTTTAAAATGATAATAATGACATATTCAATAATATTTAGTTTTCATTCATTTTAAATTAATATTCTGTCCGAACAAGCTTAACAGAGAATCCTCACCGTGCCATCACACATCAAGCAGATGAATATGTAACTTTTTCTCCGCAGCGACAAAAACAGCTGACTGTGGCCCCAGTAGGTAGGCTACATATGGAACAATGAAATTAACAGTTCACCTGCTGTGGCATGAACGCAGTCTCACACCTTCCTCCTGGTGCGCATGGACTTGAATTGCGTGCCCGCTTGTGCAGTCCCTCTTTTTTCACCTCTTTTATCAACACCATCGTCGTTTTGGGGCTTTTTGAAGAAACTTCGGACACTCAGTTGCCTTGACATTTTTCCGAGTAAGGCCAACGACATCATGCATCAAGAGAGACAATAGCTAATTAATATGCTCACTCGCCACCCTGTGGTCTGGGGTGTGAATTGCAACCTGTCAAAATGACAGATGGACTTCAGTTTTTTCCGTCACCGTTTTAAAAAAATCGGTCAACGACGGAAAATATTCGGTTAACGCGACCCCTGACCCACAGACACCGTTCGACACCAAAACGACCGGAATTCTCACGCAACACAGGCTCTCTTTTGTTTCACACCCTAAAAAGAACCGCCCAAAAAACACTGGCAAAATGACATTTCAAAATGTTACTTGTTCTACAATTCTTGTCCAAACCACATCATTTACACATTAAAAAAAAAAAAAAAAATCAGGACACCAAGGGGCACAAAAGTTCTATAGTTTTTGCTAAAAACGTATGGGTCTGCCAAAATTTGCCAAAAACATACCCATTCATTTCTCATGGGCAAAATTTCCCATACATTTCCAATAGCCCTAGTCGCCATTCATTTCAATAGCACTTCCATTCAGTTCTCTTGATTTCTAACCGAAAATGTTTCCAAATCAACAGGAAGTGACGATATCAACAGGACGTGTCCACAAAATATCCCCATATCAACAGGAAGTGACCTGATAACAGGGTGGGTCCCTGAAATGTCAAAAAAATAGCATATTGTGATAAAGTTCATTAATTTCTGTAATGTACTGATAAACATATAGACCAGACAAGTTCAAAGTCCGGCCCGGGGGCCAAATGCGGCCCGTGGTCAATTTTCATCCGGCCCCCAGCCTCTGTCATAAAATCAGTAACATCTGGCCCGCACACAGACTTAATAATTTGGTCAGCATAGTTGTATAGAGTTCATTTTGCCTACACTTATATATTCGTCAAACCCTTTCTTTTATCCCAGGCAATAGTAGGTAGTTTTATTTACCTGACATGTTTCGGCGGGCACTTCCGCCTTCGTCAGAGGGTCACTGATGTTGGTGTGACGCGTGACTCACCTGCCAGAATGACAGGTGAGTCACGCCCTCTGCTGCCCATTCACTCTTCCAAGATGCTGTTCCAGGTCGTAGAGAGCATGTATGCCCCCTCGTCCCTGTTGATGGTTCTCGGGCCCCGCTTGCGGATCTCAATGGCCTCCCTGATCCAGCGCTGATGTTTGTTTTCTTCGGTGTGGATGACTCTGGCCTTTTCCCAGTCCATGATGTGGTTTTCTCTTTTGCAGTGATCGGTGATGGCTGATTTGTGATGTTCTTGTTGTGATTGTTCTTTTATTGCCCTTGTTTGTCTCATTGTTGTCTCCTTTTCACATTCCTTCTTGTGTTCTGTTTTTCTTGTAATGAAGCTCCTCCCTGTCTCCCCGATGTATGATTTATTGCATGATTTGCATGGAATTTCATATATTGAGTTGCATTTGTTTTCTGGATGGATTTTGTCCTTTGGGTGGACCAATATCTGGCAGAGTGTTGTGTGTGGTTTGACCGGTGTGTTTATGTTGTGTGTATGTGTGTGTGGAGACGTTTGAGATATATAAATTAAATGCCAGAAGTGATCATGAGGAGTTTGTAATTTCTACATGTCCACCAAGAGTCACAGCTAAGGTAGATAAACAGAAGTATTTAATAAAGCCAAGCATTTTTCTACTACAGTACTTTATTCTTGTTCAAAAATGATTTGGTTGGACAGTTATGTTTAAAACTGATCATAATTATTACATTTGAAGTGCTTAAAACCATATATATATATATATACATACACATACATATATTTAAAAATCATACTTTGGGGAAAAAGTGAGAAAACATGCCTTATATGTATCTCTTTCCAATGCTAAGTCTGAATAAATACATTGAGCACACACAAAAAAATAAAAATTTGGGGTGCGCAACTTCGCGGTTGTTTACTTATCGCGGCAGGTTCTGGTCCCCATTAACCGCGAAAAACGAGGGATCACTGTACACTGGTCATTGTGAGTCATCCAAAGTCTTTCCAAACAGCTATTCAAGTCATTTAGTGAAAATTTCTTTAAAAAATAAATAAAAATTTAATATCGCAATATAATATCGCAAACCCCAAAAAAATTGCAGCAATAGTTTTTTCCAATATTGTTCAGGCCTATATGAAGGTCTAATGTTTACCAGTACATTACAGAAAATAATGAACTTTATCACAATATGCAATTTTTTTTAGAAGGACCAGGATATATACAGTGAGGAAAATAAGCATTTGAACACCCTGCGATATAGTAAGTTCTCCCAGCAATTTAGCAAGTTCTTCCACTTAGAAATGATGGGCGGGTCTGAAGTTTTTATGGTAGGTGCTTGTCCACTGTGAGAGACAATCTTAATTTTTTTTTTTTTTTTTTAAATCACAGTGTATGATTTTTTTAACATTTATTTGTAACGTACTGCTGAAAACAAATATTTGAAAACCTCTCTATTAGCTAGAATTGTGAGATTCAAGGACCTGTTAGTCACCTTTAAAAAGTCCACCTCCACTCCACTTATTCTCCTAAATAAATGAAGTGGCGGTGGACTTTTTGAGTATCTTTTTGACCTGTTTGAGGTGGTTAGTTGCATATAAACACCTGTCCACCCCAAATAGCCGCCCAAAGACACCAGAGACAGAATTATAGACCTCTACAAAGCCGTAAAGAGTTACAGGGTAATTGCCAAGCAGCTTGGTGATGTAAGATTCACCGTTGGAGCAATTATTAGAAAATGGAAGAGGCTAAACATGACTGTCAATCCCCCCTCAGACTGGGGCTCCATGCAAGATCAACCTCATAGGTTCTCAATGATCCTAAGAATGGTGAGGAATTAGCCAAGAACTACACGGGAGAAGCTGGTTAATGACCTGAAAGGAGCTGGGACCACCATTTACAAGGTTACTGTTGGTAATACACCAAGACGTCATGGTTTATGTGGTCATATGGAGATAAAAATGGAACTCAAAGTGTGGAGGAATAATGAATACCATCCCAGGAAAACCATCCCCTACTGGGAAGCATGGGGGTGGTAGCATCATGCTTTGGGGGTGTTTTTCTGCAAATGGGACTGGACAACTGCACTGCATTGCATTAAGACTTAAGATTATGACCATGGCTATGTATTGAGAGAATTTGGGGAATAACCTCCTTCCCTCAGTTAGAGCATTCAAAATAGGTCATGACATAGTCTTCAAAGATGACAATGGCCCGAAGCAGGCAGCCGGAATAACCAAGGAGTGGCTTCGTAAAAAGCATATCAAGGTTCTGGAGGGGCCTAGCCAGTCTCCAGACCTAAGGTCAATAGAAAATCTTTTGAGGAAGCTCAAAGCCCGTGTTTCTCAGTGACAGTCCGGAAACCTGATTGATCTAGAGAAGATCTGTGGGAAGTAGTGGTGCAAAATCCCTGCTGCAGTCTGTGCAAACCTGGTGAAAAGTTACAGGTAACGTTTGACCCCTGTAATTGTGAACAAAGGCTACTGTACCAAATATTGACATAAATTTTCTCAGGTGTTTACTTATTTGCAGTAGTACAATACAAATAAATTGTTTAAAAAATCATACACTGAGATTTAAAAAAAAAAAAAAAAATAGTAATTATCGTCTCTCACAAGCGCCTACCATGAAAATTTCAAACCTGCCCATCATTTTTAAGTGGGAGCACTTGCTAAATCGCAGGGTGTTCAAATACAGTGGCACCTCTACATACGAAGTTAATTCGTTCCAGGACTTTAAGTCGAAATGGTCGTATGTCAAGCAGTATTTTTCCATAAGAATACATTATAATTCCATTAATTCGTTCCACAGCCCAAAAACCTATACTAAATCCTGAATAAATACTGCTGGTACTATTGCAAATAGCAATTACACAGAGCAAAACAAAAATTTTGAATAAAAATCGGAATAGTAATAATAATTCCTGTAATAATGTAACGAATCTGGTTTTAATGTGGCGGACGCGTTTTGTGTGGTGTACCTGAACCTGCGTGGCTGACTTGACAGAGGGAGAGAGGATTTTTTACTTTCACTTTTCATGTTCTGTCGACGGTGTCCGCTGCGGCGGACAGTAATGTTGTATGCACAAGGCATGAAATAAATGATTAAAAATCTGTTTGAAGCTGGCGATTTCTTTGGCGATGTTACAATAATAATTGTCACCTTACCTTATAAAGACTAGCGAACGGAGGTTCGAGGAGGACCATTGAGATCGTAGACATTCTACGGCCGTAATGTCGAGCCAGTTCACGGACACAGTGCTCATATTTTTCTATCATTTCCATCTTCATTTCAATGGCAAGCCTCACCCTTTTCCTTATTTCACCACTTGCACTAACATTCTTGGAACCCATGTTGATTTCTCTCACAAGAAAATCTGCTGTGCATCCGTCTTGTGGGAAAACTGCGGCGCTGTCATAAATCATCGTATTTCGAGCATGGCGTCGGATTTAGAAACAAATGACGAGTCAAATTTTGAAAAGATCGTGTGTCGAAGCGAACATATGTCGAGGTACCACTGTACTTGTTTTTCTCACTGTATATCATAATTCATGCATTTAACTAATTGCACACGTGCATACGAACTAATTTATTCATCTATTTTGAAAATTAGTTTTAAAAAATACACTGCAATTTGCAGTGATGTATTAGTAAAACAAATTTGAGCAATTTGCTGTTAATGCTTTGATTTAAAGAGAAGATGCTTCTTTCAGGTCACTCTTTTAAAAGCAACAAATGGCAGCCAGCTGCTTTCCCACGCATGCTGTTCGTATTGGTATTGCTTTCTTTGAAGGAACATTTCAATGACAACAGAAGTGCAAACCTGTTCAATATTCTCAACTTAATGAGGTCTATTAGATTATAAAAAAGCCATCAGCTTTAAAGTGCTGTTGAAAGCCTTTTTCATGCACTTCATTTCCATATTGGATGTACCGAATAAAGTGCCGCATGGTCACAAAAGGAAAAGTGTATTTATTATTTATCGACAAGGCTGTTAAAGTAGTAAAAATAAAGAAAATAAAAATAGAATTGAGGTTAGGTTGACGACATCACCGCTACCAGGAGCTAAAATCTCCTAACGTGGACTTTCCTTTTGGTTTTTTGGCGGCACTGCTGGTAGAAGGTCCGCTTTCTTCTTCTGTGGTTGGGCGTTTCCTGGAAGAACAATTTCACACTTGATTAGCGATTCCGCCTAAGCAGTCAAATGCAAAGCATTGCCATATTTGGCCCCAAAATGTTGTCACTATTCCTCACCTCATCATCTCAACTACCCAACAAATATGAGTTAAATAGGCTGTTTCAAATTCCTTGTCTGAGCTTTGTGACCTTTGTCCTCTTGACCCAATAATTTAATCACCTCTTTCGTTTCATATTACAAAGATATCCTGCAAGTTTGCTAATAATACCTTTATTCTTTCTTGAGTCATTTTGAACAAAACCATATTTCTGACCTCTAACCTTTGACCTGAACACTCCACAATTGAACTCTTTCTGTTCTGTTGATGAAAATATTTCTGACCTCTATCACCTTTGACCTCAATACTCCAAAATGAAACTCTTTCCGTTCAGTTAAAGATGGATATCTAAACATGCGGCTGTTTTCATTCTTCTGCTGCGAATTCAAATTACAATGGTACCTCTACTTACGAATGTCTCTACAAATGGAATTTTCTGGTTACAACACACCTCAGTGGGAAAATATTGCCTCGTTATTAAAGAAATTTCATGATATGAGAGGCAAAAATACAGTATGGGCTGCTACTCGCAGCTCCCAGAGTTTACTGAACGTAACATACTTACAGCTGCTCTGCCATTGGCTATTGCCTAGCATCCTTCTGGCATCCAATGGACCTATCGCAAAGCCCCGCCCCCTTGTAAAACTATGTCAACCCAAGGCTCTGTCAAATTCTCTCAGTGACAGTGATTGAGTAAATGAACGACTTATGGATGATAGGGCAGTTCAAATTTCTGAATTTGCACTACCACAGCTGGCAATAGACTCTTGCTATTTATTTATTTATTTTAATGATTTTTTTCCTTTTTTTCTTAATGAATTTAGTCTAGAAGCAGACCGGGAGGGTTGCCAGATGCAGTGGAGCGGTATGCTCATGGTATTAAACTTAACAGAGACGAGACGCTCTATAATCATCAGGGCGAAATGCTACCACTCGCAACTTAAAAACGAAAAACCTCACAGGCTGAACATCTACAACATTAGCTACTTAGTAACATTATGTCATGTGTTCTGTCACATTTCTCTCCCGAAGATTTGGGGCGATGAATAAGCAGTCTTTTGCATTCAGCTGGATTATCCATTAGGGGTGGGAAACTCTTGGTACCTCACGATACAATATGCTTTGTGATACAAAGCTCACGATAACGATCCGACGACATGGCGAGACAACTATTATCGATACATTGGTCAGGAAATCATTCTAGGATATTCTACAGAACTAATAAACAGAAAAACAAGCCATTTTATCCTTCTGCTGTAAGTGTATCACTAAGTCTGAATTTTGGGGAGCTTGGAAAAGATTAGGGTATTTATGAGTGTCTACTTAATGGAATTTTCAAGCTACGAGACTACTTCAAGAACCAATTAATTTCTAAAGTAGAGGTACCACTGTGGTTTGTCACTAGAAGACGTCCATTTAAATGCAGTGAACATTGGCTCATTCGCCGCAGACCCTCCCAGCTCAAACGAATTGGACGTTTATCGCCGTCAATAGGATAATCACTTCTTCCATTTCAATTACAAAGATAGAATGCAAGTTTCATAATAATCCCTTTACTTGTTCTTATCTTTAAAACATATTTCTGACCTCTGTAACCTTTGACCTCATAACTCCAAATTTAACTCTTTCCGTTCGGTTGATGACAAATCCAATCACGGTGCTCTGTTCATTCTTCTGCTGAGAATTTAAATTAGGTTTGTCACTAGTAGACGTCCAATCCGTTTGAACCGCAAGGGCTTCCAATTCAAATGGAACCCCTTCCAGGTCAAACGGATTGGATGTCTATTGCCATCACTGGCGGCCAATGGGTTAATCACCACTTTTGCTTCATATTACAAGTATATCCTGCAAGCTTGATCATAATCCCTTTATTCATTCTTGAGTTATCTGGATCACAAACAGCGTTTACTTACGTTGCAGTGGGATTTATATATTTTCCGACGCCTTGCTTGAATGCCTTGGGTGTCTGCTCATCCTTAGCCTTCCTCAAGGAGGCACAGGCTTGCCGCCGCTCCTCCTCTTCTGTTTTCTTCTTCTCTTCTTTCTCCCGCTCTGCCGCGATCTGACAAGCAACGGGGAAAAAAAAAAATCAACTTCATTGCCATCAATGGATAAGTTAAAATCCTCAAATGCGAGGCAAACCTCCGCGTCAGCCTCTTCGTACGGGTCCACGAACACCGTTGCGCTTATGATCTTGATTTCCGACTGAAGAAAACAACAAATACATAAATAAAACCCAACCAAATATATTCATGGCGACAGAGTCCGGGAGAATTCTTACCTTTGGTTTGTCCGTTTTGGCGTCACTCTCAACGTTCTCCATGGCCGTCAACGTTTCGAAGCCGCCAACAACCCTGTGTCGAGAAAATAGGAAAATTGGATTTAACTGGGAGACCAAGTTTTTTTTATTACTTGCAATTGCGTGCGAAATACCGTCAAAACATTTTTTCTCGTAATTTTTAAACGTGCGTCAAAACAAATTCAGACGTTGTTGTTTCATGTTTGAACGAGACCAATTGCGAAAGCTTTGATTTGTTTTCAATATTTTAGGTCATATTTCCAAGAGCCTTGCACTGTGTCCAAAATCAGCTTCTCCTCATTGTTTTCTTTGCAATAGGATTCTAGGTCATTTGTAGAGGCCTTTCGAAATAAAAGTTTATTTTAGTAAAAGTATCTTTTCCTACTTCGCGGTTCACGTGTCGCGGATTCAGTGTATCGCAGGGTTTTAAAATGTATTCATAAAAGAAAAAATATAAATGACAAAAAAAATGTGTCGTTTCAAGTCCAGATATAGCTGTCGTTCTGTTTCCTGTTTGTTAGGCAGTAAACTGGAGGAATTATAGTGCGCTCGTGTAAAAGTGTGTCGTGAACATATCTGACCACCCAAACAGATACATGTTTTTATTACTTGATTTGGAAGAGGGAAAAAAAATAAGCATTTTGAACAAGACACTTTTATAGAAGTGCAATTCATTCAGATATGGTTGCACATTTCCCTTGTCCATCCATCCATCCATCCATTATCTTCCGCTTGTTCCGGGGTCGGGTCGCGGGGGCAGCAGCTTTAACAGGGAAGCCCAGACTTCCCTCTCCCCAGCCACTTCAACCAGCTCCTCCGGCGGGATCCCAAGGCGTTCCCAGGCCAGCCGAGAGACATAGTCTCTCCAGCGTGTCCTGGGTCGTCCCCGGGGCCTCCCGCCGGTGGGACATGCCCGGAACACCTCTCCAGGGAGGCGTCCGGGAGGCATCCGAACCAGATGCCCGAGCCACCTCAGCTGGCTCCTCTCTACGCGGAGGAGTAGCGGCTCGACGCCGAGTCCCTCCCGGATGACCGAGCTTCTCACCCTATCTCTAAGGGAGAGCCCGGACACCCTGCGGAGGAAACTCATTTCGGCCGCTTGTATCCGGGATCTTGTTCTTTCGGTCACGACCCAAAGCTCGTGACCATAGGTGAGGGCAGGAACGTAGATCGACTGGTAAATCGAGAGCTTTGCCTTTCGGCTCAGCTCCTTCTTCACCACTACGGACCGGTGCAGCGTCCGCATTACTGCAGACGCCGCACCGATTCGCCTGTCGATCTCCCGCTCCCTCCTACCGTCACTCGTGAACAAGACCCCAAGATACTTGAACTCCTCCACTTGGGGCAGGATCTCATCCCCGACCCGGAGAGGGCACTCCACCCTTTTCCGACTGAGGACCATGGTCTCGGATTTGGAGGTGCTGATCTTCATCCCAACCGCTTCACACTCAGCTGCGAACCGCTCCAGTGAGAGTTGGAGGTCACGGCTTGATGAAGCCAACAGCACTAAATCATCTGCAAAAAGCAGAGATTCAATGCTGAGGTCACCAAACCGGACCCCCTCAACGCTTCGGCTGCGCCTAGAAATTCTGTCCATAAAAGTTATGAACAAAATCGGTGACAAAGGGCAGCCTTGGCGGAGTCCAACCCTCACTGGGAACGAATTCGACTTACTGCCGGCAATGCGGACCAGACTCTGACACCGGTCGTACAGGGACCGAACAGCCCTTACCAAGGGGCTCGGTACCCCGTACTCCCGGAGCACCCTCCACAGGATTCCCCTAGGCACACGGTCGAACGCCTTCTCCAAATCCACAAAACACATGTAGACTGGTTGGGCGAACTCCCATGCACCCTCGAGGACCCTGCTGAGGGTGTAGAGCTGGTCCACTGTTCCACGGCCGGGACGAAAACCACACTGCTCCTCCTGAATCCGAGATTCGACTTCCCGACGGACCCTCCTCTCCAGCACCCCTGAATAGACTTTACCGGGGAGGCTGAGGAGTGTGATTCCTCTATAATTGGAACACACCCTCCGGTCCCCCTTTTTAAAAAGGGGGACCACCACCCCGGTCTGCCAATCCAGAGGCACTGTCCCCGATGTCCACGCGATGTTGTAGAGGCGTGTCAGCCATGACAGCCCTACAACATCCAGAGCCTTTAGGAACTCCGGGCGGATCTCATCCACCCCCGGGGCCTTGCCACCGAGGAGCTTACCAACCGCCTCAGTGACTTCAACCCCAGAGATCGAAGAGCCCACCTCAGAGTCCCCAGACTCTGCTTCCTCAAAGGAAGGCGTGTCGGTGGAATTGAGGAGGGCTTCGAAGTATTCTCTCCACCGACTCACGACGTCCCGAGTCGAGGTCAGCAGTACACCATCTTCACTATACACAGTGTTAATAGTGCACTGCTTTCCTCTCCTCAGACGCCGGATGGTGGACCAGAATTTCCTCGAAGCCATCCGGAAGTCGTTTTCCATGGCCTCACCGAACTCCTCCCATGTCCGAGTTTTTGCCTCGGCGACCGCCGAGGCCGCAGTCCGCTTGGCCAGCCGGTACCTGTCAGCTGCCTCCGGAGTCCCACAGGCCAAAAAGGCCCGATAGGCCTCCTTCTTCAGCTTGACGGCATCCCTTACCGCTGGTGTCCACCAGCGGGTTCGGGGATTGCCGCCACGACAGGCACCAACCACCTTACGGCCACAGCTCTGATCGGCCGCCTCAACAATGGAGGTGCGGAACATGGCCCACTCGGACTCAATGTCCCCCACCTCCCCCGGGACAAGGGAGAAGTTCTGCCGGAGGTGGGTGTTGAAACTCTTTCTGACAGGGGATTCTGCCAGACGTTCCCAGCAGACCCTCACAATACGTTTGGGCCTGCCAGGTCTGGCCAGCATCTTCCCCCGC